>NW_027466458.1:5500000-6230000 GCF_050575085.1 Anarhichas minor
CTTGCACCCCGGTTATGGGTCCTCTGCAGCTAAATATGTGTCCTTACTGAACAGCTGTGCTTTATCAAAAGCAAACAACTCTCCTCTATTCATGTCCCACTCTCATAGCCCCTGAATGGCGATTTGATGTGTATTGTTCAGCTCTGTGGTCGTGAACCCTGCTCTGTGATATTTTACTCCCAGGGAGGTTTTTTTAAAAGAAAGTATCCCATTTCCATGGCTGATTACATGTCACATGTCACCTTTTTTCCTCTATTTCATCCATTCTGCTTCTCGCCGGACATTAAAATGAGTTATGAGTTAAGCCGCGGCTGTCAACGGGGAGGCGTCTCTTTTTTCTTTTCTTCTTCTTTTTTTTGTGCCTTTGCATCATGTTTGATATTCAGATGAACAAATCTTAATCCACTGTTGGTTGAAAATGACTCTGGTGAGAAGTTATTGCTCTGTTGAATAATTCAAACATTATCTTTTAGGGGGGGTGTCTGGTCTCCCCCCCCCCCCCCCCTCCCCCCCCCAAAAAAAAGTCTGGGCAGAGACAATGAGCTATGTGAACAATTTCTTTCAGCAAGTCAATCGGCAACTCCCAGGAAAACACAGCCTCTCATTGTGTGCCAGTGTGATGGGAGAGACCGAAGAGAAAAAAGACGAGAGAAAAGTTGATATTTCATACTGAGTGAGTGAGAGGAAGGGCAGAGCTCAACACAGCCAGCTGCAGATGACAAGAAATGGCTACTCCAATAAGAATCCTCTCCTCTTTTCTTTCTTTATTTCCGTCCGTCCTTCTTTTTTAAAGTGGAGAGAGACGGGTCAAACAAACAGATAGACAGAGAGGGGTGGGATCCCTTCCACCTTGAAGAAAATCTTTAATTCTGCTGTCCTTCTTGCAGTTGTGTTTGTGTGTCTGAAGGAGTGTGTGTGGAGAAGAAATGGGGAAGCTCTCCCCCTCCGTAGACAAAGGGCGCAGATGGCTGGCCCTCCTCAGCTTTGGGGTGGGGTGGTGCAAGCAGACGCCTGCGACGGAGCGCCGTTCCCTCCCATGGAGTTCATTTCAGTTCCCCACTGAAAGAGACAGCAGACAGGGGGGCCTTGCTCATAACAAGAAGGGCTTAGAGACCCTGAACTGCCCCCCCTCAACGCCCCGACGCCCCCTCACTACTGGCCCATGACCCTTGCTCCTAACCAGGTCACATGCACAGCTACGAAGGTGGGAGGAATGCCGAAGCAGAGGAGGGAGAAAGGGAACGAGACATAGGGCGACAGAGAGCACACAACCTGGCCATAAAAACAACTCGTCTAATCGTCTTGCAACAAAAGCAGAGTGCGCTCAGTTTGTATTCTTCCTCTTTAATCTGTAAGAGAGATGAGAGCCCGAAAAAAGGAGTACAACACACTCTAAATTTAATAAAAAAAACTTCCTTATCAATGAGTTTGTGGGCAAATTCTTCTGTAAATTTGCCAACTGTGGTTAAAATAATAAATTTATCCCAACAATACATCTGTTACATGTTGAATTAACATGTTGAATTGTTTGACATTTTGACGATCAATAGGCCAACTACTCTCGTGTTCATTCACCAAATATGAAGCTAGAACCAGTTAGCTTAGCTTAACTACCCAGAGTTCCAGCAAATTGACGTTGCTACATTTCAAATACTATTTTATTTTCAGAATTAAACAAACAATATATAACATGTAAATGGTGAGCTTCAAAGAGACCGGTAGGTTGATTTGTTTTCATTTTGAACAGAGCCAGGCTATCGCTGTTTCACCCTGCTTCCTGTCTATGCTAAGCTAAGCTAAGAGCCTGCTAGCTGCAGCTTCATATTTACCAATCCTCCTATCTAAGTCTCAGAAAGAAAGTCAATAAGCATATTCACCAAAATGTTGAACTTTTCCATTAAAAATGCCAAATAATTTGATATGTCAAGTGGTGAATTAATGAGAAGAAGAAGAAGAAGAAAGTTATCCACTGACCCAGACTCATCAGTCCCTTCCACCTATCTCAAATATTTGTTATCTTTGGAGGAGGTGGTTTGTTCGTGTCATTGTGTGCTCGTGTTCATGTCTCAATAATCCCTCCTTAACTTGACCCAGAGCACTCGGGCACCTTGTTTTGTTAATTTAACCCAATTCAGATAGCTTGTTCTTGTTTTTTGGGAGATCTCCCAGGTCGGCTGGCGTAACACTGTCAAACTGTTTCAATGTGGCTGATTAGCAGTGATCCCATCCCGCTCATGTTTAGGCTACCCCAAAACATGTCAACATACATCGTCTACTTTCCTTAAGCGGAGTTTGATTAAGGGCAACATTCGATGAGGGATAATCTGCAGGTGATTATCTGTGGTGGATAGGGAAGAGGAGACACATTCATAATTCCTATGTAATACACAGCACTTAGTCCCTTTGACCCAATGACCCATATCCTGTCTTGGAGAAGGGGGAGCCTATATTTTGATATTGAAAGGCTTACAATGGCTTATTGGGAGGGACCTCAGGCACAGTGAGGCGCTTGTCAGCCCACTCCAGATCCAGGGGGATTGGACCACAATGTGTGCATTATAATGGGCAGTGGGATGTATGTAGGCGCTCTGGCAGCTGTCCCACACACTGTACGGAAAGTATAGTAGTTGTGTGTGTGTGTGCGCGCTAATGGAGGAAGAAAGGGAGGGAGGGAAGACTGTTTGCAAAGACTAAGTGTGTGTACGTAATAAAGATGGAAAAGGTGGTAGAATATATTGTCTGCCAGTCAAAGGGGGCATGTGTTGTGTGGCATATATTAGTGTGTGCCTGTGGGCATCTTTGTAAGAGCCTGTGTGTGTGTGTGTGTGTGTGTGTGTGTGTGTGTGTGTGTGTGTGTGTGTGTGAAATGTAAAGAAAAGGGAGAAAATACTTAGTCTTAAGTTTGTGTGTGTGCATTGTGTGTTTTCTGAGAACATGTCTAAAAGCTTAAGTGTGCATGCGGACAGTGTGTGTGTGTGTGTGTGTGTGTGTGTGTGTGTGTGTGTGTGTGTGTGTGTGTGCGTGTGTGTGTAAGAGAGATTGACTGAGTGCATAGACGAGTAATGCTTGTTTAAAGCAGTTCCTGCTGAGCCGAAAGGAGGACATGCACATGCTTATGAAACATTTATGCATATGTTACTCGGATTGTTTGCAATTCTGAGTATGTATTATACAGCATGTGTGCATTGGTGTGTGTTTGTGTGCACATGGGTGTGTGTATTGTACAGTGAGCGGGAGGATAAGGGACGGATTGTTGTCACGGCTGTGTGCATGAAAACATTGTGTGTAACTGGAATGAGTGAGTAGAAGTGACTAAGAAAAGGTTTTGTGTTGCAGTTGTACAGTGTGTGAGTGTGTGTGTGTGTGTGTGTGTGTGTGTGTGTGTGTGTGTGTGTGTGTAGAGTCCCAGAGTGTAGCGTTACAGTAGACATGGAGCCCCTGTTAGTAGCCTGTGAATGGAGGTCAGTGTGACTCCTGAATAGAAGAGAGAGCAAAACATGACAGAGGAGGAATCAACAGCTCTCACATATCTCTCTCTCTCTCTCTCTCTCTCTCTCTCTCTCTCTCTCTCTCTCTCTCTCTCTCTCTCTCTCTCTCTCTCTCTCTCCTCCCTTCCCCCTTTTGTCTCTCCACTCCCTCCATCTCCAGCCACAGCCATGTTGCAAAGCAGTGTTGACTGGAACTGCCCTGTAACCGATAGTGAAGGACTGTTATTTTACTGTGTGGCTGTTCCATGTGAACAGCGTAACTTTATAAATGTGAGGCAAGAGAATAAGTCTGAAGAAAAAGATCTAAAGCAAAACCTAAAAGGAAATCATCAAATACTGTAAAACATCATGAATTACTGCACTCAAAATGCTAAAGACTCTTTCGCTATTTTGAGGCCACTTCAGTGACCCAAGATTGTTTGAAGTTGGTGTGAATGAGCCACATGACACACAGGTGAACGGGTGAACAGACGAAGAAGGGATCGTTCAAATGTGGGTTGAAAAGCTTTTGCATGATCCCACATCAAACACAGTGTTATTGTGTTAATGAAGATGATTTCCCCTGTGGGAAGCATGAAATTGGGCAAATTCTGCCAGCAAACGCGATTACAAAAAAAAAAATTAAATCCATATAAAATCCCCAATTAATGTGACATTAATTATTCCTGCAATACACAATTTTTACAGCAGTATTTGCTATTTAACCTTCTGCCTTCATTCTTCCTCCATGTAATGCCATTGTGATGTCAGCCTGGATATGTCTTGCATCAGCTAAACGTCAGGGCGATATACATGCAAATGAACCGGGGAGGTAAATTGATTCGGATGCAGTCATATTCATTTTTTGACTGTTAAGCTGTCAAATGAGATATCTGCTATTTGAAAAGTGACAATCGAAAAACTCATCTTGGTAAACCGCTGAAGTTATTGCCGTCATTACGTGCTTTGGATTGAAATAAATTGATCTATTTGAGTGATGCTTTTAAAAGTGCAGGTTTAGAAAAAATAAAATACATAAATACATGAAACCATTCCTCATCTTGCTGTCTCTCCTCTGCCCTGTCTGTTTAATCTCTAAACCGCACTCTGCCATGATGCCTCTCACATAGCAGGGGCTCAAATTCCACGAGAGCATGAAGATATGACCGAGCAGAAACTTTATCCCGATCCATATTCCCCCCTCTCTGCAGTCCTCCAGCTCTTCTCCACGTCTCACATCTCTCCCCTGTCTGCTACACCACTACACCACCCTGTGCCCTTCATGGCCTCCATCCACCTCTCCCTCCCTTTATTTTCCCCTCTCTCGCCTCAGCAGAGAGATGGTCACTGGGGAGTCCCATTTCTGCCTCCCTCCTCCCTTCAAAATCCCCCACTGTTGTTGTTGCCCTCCAAATCTCTGCTGGAAGACTATGGAGGGAGCAAGATGGCAGACAGAAAGAAATAGACTTCTGCTTCCCCCCCCCCTGAAACCGTCCTCACCCCATCATCCCCCCGCTGGTGTTATGTTTGTCGCCCCTCCAAATTTCTACTGGCAGGCCAAAGAAAGAGATAGAGAGGGATGGTAGGAAGGAGAGAGAGGTTTGGGAGTCTTCGCAACAGGGGGATAGTTCTCAGGGCGGCAGGAAATTACCCATGTTGTTTTTTTTGGTAATCCTTTTTTAATATCAGGTTTTGGGACAAGGGGGTTGGGAGAGGATAAGAAGGCAGGAGGAGGGATAGAGAGAGAGAGAGAAGGAGGGAGACAAAAGAGGGATCCGGGCCAGACAAAACGATTGGCGGCTCCCAGGGGGACGATATGGTGTCTGTGTGTACATAACACACATCTCAAGCGCTGGAGATGAATAGCATTATGAGACTCTCGCAGTATGTCGTTGCTGCACAGTAATACCATTGGTATCCATTGAAATGAAAATACATGAATGAGCTAGTTTTTCCCTTTAGAAAGACCTTTCACCCCAATTTTTTTTTTTACAGTCCCAAAGCTCCCACTCACAAGGCTTTGGTTGTAACAAGATAAATCATTGAGCGTAATACGGCCCAGTTTAAGTCCGAATAATTCTGCATGAAAATCCCCTCAACGCGATGGTTTGAAATGTAATTAATGTTGGCTTTTCTCATTTGCCACTAACTTTTAAGACGTAAGCTGTACATCCCATTATTTTTCTATGATTTGCTAGCATTGTTAACATCCTACAGTTTGATCAAGGTATGAAAGTTTAAAGTTGCAACATTTATTTTACATTAACAAAGCAATCATATCACTTTGTGAAAGATGTTGTTAGAGTGACAAAAAAAGCTCTGATAAACCTACTGTAGTTACTTGCCCGGCACCAACA
This sequence comes from Anarhichas minor, assembly GCF_050575085.1. NCBI lineage: Eukaryota > Metazoa > Chordata > Actinopteri > Perciformes > Anarhichadidae > Anarhichas > Anarhichas minor. The sequence continues at coordinate 5,505,825 of NW_027466458.1, forward strand.
AAGTTAACAACTTCATACATCTAGAGTTATTGACCAAGATATTGGTTAGATAGTGAATATTGGAGATACATTCATCAGGTGGCCAGAAACAGGACTCAGTGAAGGTTAAATGTTGGTCTCTGTCTGTTGGATGTTTATCGGCAACTCGAGATTTGGCTATTAGTGCATTTCACAACTTTTAAGACCTATAGTTTTAAATAAGAGCTATTTCAGTGGAAGTTAATTTACCTAAAAAGAAAATGATCTGTTGATTAACAGACGTCTCTTTCCCAATGTAAGTCTATGGGACTAAAGTCTTTTTGGGCCCCATGACATCACCGGGGAATTATTTGGCCACTATGTGAAATTAGCTTCAAAGCCCAGCGCACTTCATGGGGGCTATAGGGAATGCAACTGTGGATTGTGGTTTCCTTTCATTACAATAATAAACATTAAAAACATTTGTAAAGCTGCACGAATCTATATTTTCATATCAACAATGGATCACATGTAATGTGAAAGATGTCAATTGAAGTCAAGAACCCACAGATATTTATCCAGTGACTCTACAGTTTTAAACGTTACGTTAGCATCTTTCAGCTCAATGCTTTGATTTTGCAGCTGTCAGTGCTTTCAACATCCTGATAGCAGCAGCAGAGATCTGCTACCTACTACCTACTCAGCACCAAGTGGCAGACACCTGGAAGTGAGCGACCAGCTGGTGAACATAGTGGAACATTTAGCAGCTAAAGAGCCAGATTATCTCCCTCAGGAGCTGGTGGAGACCAAAAGCAGAGCTAAAAGAAAGTGAATATAGGAGTTACACTTATTGAGTGGCCAGAGAAATGTCTCCAAATCATATAGACTGTATTAAAGAAGTGGATGTCGTCACTGTGACGTCACCCTTTGATTTGTGGACCACGGTTTTGAAGCTTCGAGTTTGGGTTTTTAGCTGTCGCCATCTTGGTTTTAGGTCGTAGGCAGAAATGACACAAGAGGGTGGAGATGAGTACTACCGAATGCTGAATAATCTTCAGGCGACCAACGTGTTACAACTTTCATGAAATGAAAACGCACTGTGAAAAGGTTAAAGTTGTAAGACGCCTAATGTGGCAAAACAACCCAACTGTAGCTGCTTTAACTTGTCAAGACATTTAAATGTAACTTTTCGAAAATTCAAAACGTTCCTTCAAAGGCACACTTCACCTCATGTTTCAAGGCTAAATAAGTTTGGGCTTGTACTGATAAGGAGAATGATCTGCCTGCATTCTCAGCCATTAATCAGTGTCACTTAGGGAAATCCAAGCCTCCCATCAGCGTGCCATTGAAGATAGTGGCTGACACAAAAGAGGAGGATCAACCCACAGTAGCCTGTTGGTACCTTATTAACCCCCTTCATGGCAGATGCACCCCTTCAGGGAGCTATGGCGCTGTCTTCCACTCCTCCCCCACCCCCCTTTCTTCAGTGGGGTGTGGCAGATAGTGAAAGAAGGAAGGATGGGAGAATAGAGAGAAAAAGAAAACTATACAGTGTCTCTATTAACACATTGTCAGCGAAGATGTACACCCTCTTTTCAGCAGGCCTCCTGACCCTGGTATTTAACGCAGGGATGTTATATAGTCAATCCCATGCAACGCACACGCCACGCACACACATACAGACAAATGTGTGCACCTTTTTTATCTAGCAGGAGTCGGACAATTGCTTCAATTCCTGGGGGTCGGGGTAGGAAGAAAGAAAGTGGGTGTTTCACTCAACTTAGATGGCATACTGTTAACACCAAAACACCAGTAAATGTATCTTGGGTGACTATTTGTGACCGGATTTCACTTTCGGGAATGGTGGACTCCGCCACGTGAGATGAAAAATACGAAATAGAACGGTAATTATTGCGCATAATACATTGAATGGCTACTGTTAGAAAAAAACACATAAATAGTATCAAAATTAGGGTTTGATTTAACTGTGTCTCAGGATGACATTTCCCCTCCTAAAATAATCCAACAGACATATAATTCAGGTATATTTGTGTCTGTCCAGTCTGGTCCAGTCAAATCTAGTTCAGCTGTCAGTCTACTGGTCCAGCTAACTAAGCCATTCACAATTTAGCCTACTTCAGCCCACTTCAGTCCAACCCAGCAGTTTGGCCCAGTTCACCCTCGAATTGTCTTGCCAGTTCTTCTTAACCTGAATGGCAAAACAAGCCCTTCAAACCCAGCGTAGATCAGAGCGCTTCTCTGTCTCTTCCATCCTGGAGCCCTGGTTTGTGCTGATAAGGAGGTTAAAGGTCAGCGTGTGTGTGTGTGTGTGTGTGTGTGTGGTTGACATGGGACTATAGATCACAGCGAGTAACCATAGCTCTTCCTTTTTTTTTGCAAAGGATGCACAAACATGTCCCTCCATCATCCCCAGTGCAAAACAACATTGATCCGTGAAACAGTTTATAGTTATATTAATTAAGAAACAATCAGGTCAGATTGGTCAAGGTGGTGTGGTGCATATGGTAGGAATGTTCTGTTAATAACCAATAGTAAATCATCATCTATGGTTTGGGATCCAATAAATCCTGCTTTTTTAAAACATTGAGCAGACACCCAGTCCACGCTAGAAATCTATTGAATCCTTGACAAGGGAAGAGGAAATAGGATGCTATTGATCTCCAATGGAGGATTAAATTTCCTATAGCAAGAGGATGCAGGTCTCATTCGACAATGGGAGGAGCATGTGACAGAGTGGCCTATATATAACCCATAGAAGGGAGTCAATAGACAGCAGAACAAATGATACTGTGGCTGAAGGCAATCCATGCCACTAATTTCTCTGTCCCTGCGTTTCGTCACATGGATCTATCAATCGTAGGAAAGCTTATGAAGCAGCTTTTCATAGGTTTCCAGAGCTGAAGTCAGTGGGAGCTCCTGCATGGCTTTGGTTGAAGGGCACTCCATGTGCATCACTTCACTATTGGTTAGCTCCAACATGTAGCCACTGTTCCTTTTTGCTGGTTTGTTGGGTGTTGTTGTTATTCTGTTATTTTGAAGAATCACTCTTTTGTGGTTCTTAGTTGTATTCTGTATTTCTGCTATTTAACGTAGTAATTCTGCCACTGCTGGGCCATATAAGTAAGTGTCTTGATTTTGTTTTCACTCAAATGCACACCCATACAGAATGTTCATACCCGATGAGCACCAAACAGCAGGCAGTCAAAGTTAGCGACTAGCTGGTGAACATAGTGGAGCATTTAGCAGATAACAGCCAGATATTTCAGATAATTAACACAGTTTACTGGTGACCACTACTCGAACCTGAGGACTATCGCACACTGAAGAGGGCATAACTCCAGAAACACACCAGAGCAGTGGCAAGGTGTGGTCACACTGAAAGTTGGGGATAGTTTGGCTGCGAGTTGTGGCCAGCCAGAGCTCCAGCCAATCAGTAAACCCAGTCATGTGATTCCTCCATCAGGTCATTGTTGACGACTCCCTTTTGTCCCCTGCCCTTGAATGTCGATGGTAAAAAAAATTGCACCGCGTTGCCTGTTGGGGGAGGAATGATAAAACACCAAGATAATGCTGCTCAGCACATTTCCTTGTCTTGGTTTCCCAAACAACATCTATAATGTCGGCCATCAATGAATTAAAGATTAAGGGGCCATAAGTGAGATCCTTACTGCCCAGCAGCACAAAATGAACATAATACATCTTCACGGATTTGACAGAGCAGTTGATCAATACCACAAAATAATCCCCCCCAACCCACACACACACACACACACACACACACACACATACACACACACGTACACACCCACATGCACACACACTGACTTGCACTTTTCACCCGACCCACTCAGTGACGCAGGACAGTGCTATGAGGGCACCATTATGTACTCAAGCCAACAAAGCCACTAACACAGCAGTACTGTACTCCCAGTGTACTGTATCGTGATTACTTCATCACAAGGCACTTTTGCAGACAATGTTACTTTATTAGTTCTGTTGATTACAGGCCACTGAGGTCAATAAAGGATGTCGATTTCATAATACTTTACTAAAACTGCATTAACTGATTATTTTTGGCCTTATGTGGGCAGCAGAAAAAACGTTTACGTTCTCTCACACAGAAGGCTTCATGGATGAACAAAATTTACCACCAGCTTGTATGACTGTGTGTGTGTGTGTGTGTGTGTGTGTGTATGTGTGTGTGTGTGGTCCCATGGGGTGTGCATTTGTGCTCAGACCAAACTGACCTCTCATGTTGTTTATAAGTCCCTAATTCATCCCAGAGGCCTCTGGGCATAACTGCATTCTCTGGTAGCTGAGAAGCTTGGAGTGCTGGGGTGTCTAGCAGGGTCTGTTGGGGTGGGGCGGTGCTTGTGTGTGTGTGTGTGCGTGTGTGTGGAGGGGTATGGTTGTCCTGAAAAAAAAGGCCTATCAAGGTTTCCACCCTCCGCCAGCGGATCATCCATCTGGACACAAGTAGGGTCATTGTTTTGACACTCCCAGCGTGGTGCTGTCTGGAGAGGAGAAAACCCCTCTTAACCTCCTTAATTGTGCAGTACATGATGCAATAGGACGGATGTGCGTGTGTGTAATGTATGTGTGTGTGTCTGAAATGGGACACTCATGTGAAAGAACGGTGGCCCTGAAGGCTCACTGCACGGCAACTCAAGTAAACACACGCAGATAGAAAAAATACGAGCAAGCGAAGAAAACACCTTCACCAACTTGACGGCTCACGCGCAGCATGCACACTCAGAAACACACTCAGAAACACTGCAAGTCAAACAAAACACAACTGATGATACAAAACAATAACAGTCTGTATGGGGACACTAAACATGGCCGGTGTGTTTTAATGAACGTCCCCTGGTTACTTTTTCGTGACTTATTTCCGTTGTAACTTTAAGCATTTTTTCTGTATTCGGTTGAGGTTTCTCACTTTGAAGCGTTGTTTTCTAGCGGTTGTCAAGTTGGTGAAGATGTTTGCATGCGCTTTTCTGAGTTGCAGTGCACTCAGTTTTCAGGGCCACTAAAGTAATCAGACATATTCCAATATAACTGTGATTAATCTCTGTTTTTGACTAAAAACTGGATGATTAAATTGTTTTGTTTTCCTGAATTGATAGAATTGACAATATACTGTAACTTCCCAACATAGAACTCGTGAATATACATTCTCCACTTATCTTCTATCCGTCTAAACAGGAAGAGGAACACATTATGAGAGATGAAGCTTTATCGAGCCAAACTCAATTTCCCAAGGGATCAATAGTTTCCTCTCTTATATTGTTTTTTTTTTTGTCTTTCCGTGAAGTCTGAACAACAAACCAATCAAATGACCTCAGAATCTCATCCACACCTCATGCTCTTCCTCCAGTCTATTTCCTTCACTGGTTTCAACTTCACAAAGGCGTACCATCCCACCACTGCCACCACACGGAGAAATTCAAATCATTTCAGTAGGTTTATTTGGAACTGAACGACATTACAGCTGGTTAAAGTGGAAGCGCACTGCTTCTTCTTAAAGGGTCAGGCAGTTGAAGTCCTCCCACAGAAAACCTTTACGCAGAAACACAACAAGCATTTCTCAAACATCACAAGTTCACTGCTCATATAAATATATAAATTGAACGTGAATTAACACCACGGCACTGATTAAACTGCCAGTAACAGACTTCACATTTACACAATCATGAGACACACAAGTCACAGGATTGCTCATACGCTTTTATTGTTCATATCAGGAACGTTGCCAAATAAAGTGCTGCAGACTGATATCATGTTCACTGACGCCAGCACCGGGTTACAGATATATGGAAGCTACATGTAAAACAATAAATTATCCTAGATAAAGGCTTTCCCACGACATCCTCCCCTCTCACTAAAACACTTCCTGATGGGGCTCTTAGTGCCTTTAGCGCTCATGCTTGACTTTCCTTTTAAAAAAAATTACATTCAAGTAACTTTTTCTCCAACCATTCAGCCGTTTCTTAAATTGTCAACTAAACTATCTGCCGTATATGTCCTGAAAATGATGATCTTTGACGGTAGTGAACTGAACTGTGTTGTTTTCCCAGGTAGAGAACAAGTAACAACAGGCTCAGGTGAGAAAAGGCACCATTACTTTGATGACATTTCTAATCCTTTCTTAAATAAAGTGACATCATCAGAGGCAATGGACAGTCCACAGTGGACATCACCAATACTATCTGCAGCAGCTTGGTATCATAATGATAGATTATTATTATTATCATGATTTAAGGTCACTGCAGGGTAAGGACAGGTTTGGGGGTAAACTAGTTCTATGTCAGGATGTAAATATTAAGTCAATCCTCCCACATCGTACGGTTAGCACACACCATTATGACACACATACTGTAGGTTTTGCATATTTAGTTTTGCATCTGAGGATATCAATGCAGTCAAGGCACACCGGCTGCTCGCATGCACACAAAGTTGCCTGTATACTCTGCTGGACAGTCGCTGTGCAACACAGACGCCACGTCGTGTCCATCTGCGACAGGTTTGCACCGACATGAGACGGGCGACCGCGCTGCGGGAGGAGTGCAGCTGATTTCAAAGTTTAAGAGAGAAGCGGACTCTTTGGCAGTAAAGTGAACATCTGTGGACACATCATAAGGACGCCAGACGAAAAGTCACACCTACTCATACAAAGAATAGAACATAACCACTGTTTAAAGCAGCGGCTCCTTCCCTCTTTCTTTACAGGGGAACTCCACTGATTTTACACTACAGAGTCTGTTTACAGGTCTCGGGGACTACGTTGTATTTGTAAAAAGTAGTTTAAAGGCTTTTGTGGCTTGTGAGATCTGATTAATGTCCTCATGTGATGTCACTTGAGTGAATTGGGACTACAAATAAAAAAAATCAAATAAAAAATCAGGGGTGTGAAGTTCGAAAGAAGTGAGCTGACCAGACCTCTGTAGCCCACTCCTCATCTCGTCTTGAGGCTAATTCTTTTTTCTTAAAACTAGACGGTATTTCACAAGAAAAAAAATCAAAGCTTATAAAAAAGGTGGTGCAGCAGAGTTGAGATATTCTTATTTCCTACACCAGTAATCATCTTGCAATCCACCGTGGCAGTCCCAACACTCACTGGAAAACCACTGCTCTGAAGAACACAAAGAATACAACAATGACACACAGTATTTACAGTATGTCACTAACCAAATACATCTCACACAGAACGGTGCATTTCAGGTAATGTGTACCTTCTGTTGGAGAAACCACTTCTTATACACTGCTCTCTCTGTGTTCACAGAGTAATGCAGATCTCAGTGTGTCCAGTGTCATTCTGCTCACTCCGCATTTCACAGCACGTCTGCTCGAGTGCTTCCACGTTTCCTGTGCCTCTGTTATCATCGTCACATTTGCCATAAATGTGTCATGACTTTCTGATTGAACTATTCACACATACAATATATTCATTCTCATATTTCAACATCTTGGATGAAGGTTTAAAATAAGGCACCAGGTACTGTGTGTGTGTTTCCTGCTCATTTAACAGCAAAGCCCTGTATTTCAGCACATAGGTGCTTCACTTTGAAGCCGCTCTACTCTGCTGAATTCATGATCGTGGCATAAAGGAAAATGAGCGTGCATGGATTATGTTGAACTTAAAACTGTTTTGAGGAATGAGGCAAATTGTGATGAACAAACATGAAAAATGAGCTTCCGTTTCTTAAAATACAGCTTTATTTGTGAATTTACACTGATTAGCAATACATCTAAAAGCAACTCCATTAGATAACCATTTATAGAGGATTTTCACAGGTCACAAAGTAGCTCGGCTTATTCTGGCATGCCGAAGCAAAACTCGTTATTTATTTTTAAACAGAAAAAGAGGTGGAGAGAGAGAGAGAGAGAGAGAGCATTAGTGAAGCAAGGTGCAAACAGTCGGAAACAAAAGTGGAGAAAATAACATTCAGTTCACCTCATAGAATGGTTAATAAAAATGAAATAAGCCTAGCGCTCTCTGCAAACTAAAAGAACAAAAAGAAAGCGTATACTGCGATAAACATGGAGGATGAAAAAAAGAGAGAACTTTCCAGGAAGAGGAAGACGGTCCGAGTGATGAAAAGATGGTGCGTTAGTGTCAGGTTGTCCTTACCCACTGCCCCTCTCTACTACACACACACATGTATATAGATATATACACTATATATTCACTTCCATTTCCAAACTCACACCTCCCTTCTCCATCTTCCAGTTGTGTGACCTCAGCAGCTCGTTGCCCGGAGCCAAAAGCCATCGTTTAACACAGCTAAAGATGTGTTCCTCCCTCCCCCCCAAATCCAATACTTCACATTGCTAGTTGGGATATTGGTACATCTGGTTAAACTGCTGGGGGGAGGACATGTGGCAACCCCTCACACTTTGGCTTTGCAGAGTTCAACTGTGGGTCATCTGACAGTTACAGCACCATCGTGTTTACTGGAGAAATGACACGAGGGGGGGGGGGGGGGGAGGCTTTAGAAGCTGAAAAGAAAATGTCCTTATACGACCTCCTTGTAATGTTCCAGTTCCAGGAGAAAATAAATGGCAAATAAAGCTGCAGTGGATGTAGCTACTGAAAAAGAAATAAAAGTTTCCGGGGGCCTGAGGGGTGTCGATGCAGTCACGGGGGAGATTTAACAGCGGTCTCGTTAGGGTCCATTGACTGCCGAGCAGGCAGACGACAATCGCAACCCTTGTCTCATCATTAAAAACAATGGAGGAAAAATAAAATTTGAATATGGCTTTAAAAACAAACACAGAAACACATCAAACAAAAAGGTCCTCAGTCCACGACCCGCGACTCTCATTTCAGCTGGCGACTGCAGATATTTGGACTTAGTATTTCGACACTACACTTCCTGTTTTGTTCCGTTGAGAAGTAGATGATTTCTCACGAGCGACACCAATGAGAGACTATTCTTGTCCCGCTTCATTCGACTCACTTTCGGGGTCCTCGACCTTCCTCCCGACACCATGCCTCGCTTGCTACTTTGCACAACTTTTATCAAATTACTTCACAAATCTCCTTCACTGGTGAAACCACCTGCAACTGAAACAGGTTATATACCACAAGAAAAGTGCAGCGCAATACAATAAAAAATATAGTTAAAAATCTATAGCCAACATATCCAGTTTTCATATATCTGTGTTATATAGTAAATTTGTGTACTCTGAAGATTAGAATATAATTTCAGCAATCAGGCATCACTAAAGAACATAGTCGGCCATATAAGAGAAAACGTGCAGAACAGCTGTAATTCTCTGTAAAAGCTTACAAATGAGTACAAAACAGAGTCGACTAATACCGAATGTGTGTAGAATAAAAAAAAAAAGATCACATTTCATGAGATGACAAACTAGACACAAACGGTGAAGCGCTACTGAAATGAGGTTGTGTCTTCTTCTCGTCTTTTTAGTTTTGGCAAAAACAACATTGAGATGAAGAGGAGATGTGAAAATGCCACATAAATAATTTGAGTGAGAGTCAGTGGCTCTTTGCGATTATGTCAACCTGGTTGTGATAAACTGCCGGCCTTCATCCTCACTATGTTGTTCCAGTCGGCTGAAGAGGAGGTTTGTGTCAGAAGCCTGTGAGAGAGCAGAGACAGAACTCCTCACGCGGTAAATAAATCAACACAAACCCTTCGGCTGTCAATTCTGATTCAATAACAAAACTTTAAAAACTAATTTAGTGTCAACTTTTAGGTTAACATCACTCAATGTTGCAACGTAATCATTGAACACAATTGGATTTTAAAGCGAGATACACGCGAGGTGGTTTCCAGTTCTATTTTCAGCCTGGGAAACAACACAGGAGGAGCCAGTTATTCAGGATCTAAAGGGCCTCACGTGACACCGAGGAGCCCTGTTAGAGGACTGCACAGGTGATCGCGTGTGCAGACACCCAACACCTTGGACGCATCCAAGTCACCTCCAATCTGCTGCAACTTTAATCTGTGCGCCCACATGCCCATCCCAACACTTCACAAACATTCTCGTCTCGCAGAAGGAGAGATCTTTCCTTTTTTTGTTGTTGTAGAAAACCCAATTCATTTTCTCTACGTGATCCGTTCTTCTGCCTTTTGCACATAAAACCTTTTGTTAGAAATTTGAATAAAATTAAAAACATGAAAGGACATTGAAAACGGAGACATAATATAAACACAGACATGAAACAGAAAAGGTGGCTGCCGCCCCTCTTTCTTCTTCCGTGCAGACGGCCTTTCCTGTCTGCTCTCAGGCCTCCGTCTTCTCTTTCTTTTTGTTCTTCTTCAGGAAGGACGGCGTGCGGAACTTCTTCTTCTTCTTGGTGTTGGGGGACTTGGAGGGTGAGCTCTCGGGGGACAGCGCCTCCTCGATCTTCTCGCCGGAGCGCACCTTGATCTCCACGCTCTCCACGCTGGTGGTCAGCCGGCCGACGCGCTTGGCCAGCTCCTCGTCCACGTCGCCGTGGTTGTCTTTGCCGTTCATCAGGCCCGTGTGGTTGTCTGAGGGAGAAGCAGAGAGACAGAGGTTGGGGCGAGGACAGGGATCAAGGAACAAAGGAAGGCCACATCACTCAACGCTTATAGACGCACCCTACTCACAGACAGCACCCATAACAAACATAATAATAAGGACGACGCTTCATATGACTAACCTCAGCGCAAAGTCAAAGGGAACTAATATGTAAGTGGAGATAATGTGGGAAATAGCGAGACACAACTGTCCACATGAATACACAGAATATATCAGGCTCATGTCCATCACACAGGGAGGGATGTAACAGAATCCATGTATTTGGACAAAATGACAGAAACAGCTTGTAAAATGATACGGTATCTGGTTAAAGTGAGACTTTCATGACCCTTGTGTACCAAACACACTGATACTATTTGAACTGTGCGTTGAACGTCACACAAAGAGACACGGTGTCCTAGTGCTCTACATATTTCATATAGCCCAGAGAGCCTGTCCTCCTTTCACCTTAACATAAATGGGGCATTGAACAGTGGCTTAGAGCGACTGCCTTAATGAATGTTCACCAAACAGGCCTGCCAGTGTCACATCTCTCTCTCTGCGTTGCAAATGCAGATTAGGGAATGCAGAGCGGCGGCATCATGTTGCATGAAAACAGAGACGGTTTCTTGTGTTACTTTTACACAAAAAGAACACGAAATTAAAAAGCGGCTCACGCAACAATTGACCTGGTCTCAGCACAACTGTGGGCTGACGTCGTAGCGGTGGTGTCAGATAATACGTGTCCCCTGAGCCAATGTGCTGTCGTGGGTTAATTGTTACTCATTGTGTGGTTGTGCGTGTTAGTGCTGGAGGGCAGCTGACAGGAAGTCAATCCATCAGTGTCGTTATTTACAACCCGTAAGGAGGCCGCTGCGATGCACACCGACTGGCCTCAGACACAAAAATCTCCTGGTTAATAGCTACGAGACTGTAGATCCAAGAGGCGACTATTCAATACCCAGAAATCATGTGATGCGACATTATAGCGCGTTCACGTACGGCAGGTCTGTGATGTTTTACACCAAAAGGCAACAGAGAGGCAAAAGATCTCGTCCTGATGTGAACTCGTTTGAACTCTAGTTTGTGGTGCGTTTAAGGACGCTGCGACACTCGAGGTTGAGGACAAACTTTGTGATCTATGCCCTTTAAAAAGCAACAGTATGACACTCATGTCATAACTCATGTCGAAGCTTTAAGGAGAGAGCGACAGCTAAATGTCAAACTATTCCTTTAAAGTCAGACCCAGAAGACTTTTACGAATAAGCAAATATTTACGTACGGAGGGGATGGGACATTATAGACATGTTTTTACATGAAAAATCATTCGTGAGGTACAAACTCATAGCACATTAACAATTAATTTGCCCTCTCATGCACACACACTCAAACACATTCTGACAGTCTCTCTCTCTCTCTCTCTCTCTCTCTCTCTCTCTCTCTCTCTCTCTCTCTCTCTCTCTCTCTCTCTCTCTCTCTCTCTCTCTCTCTCTCTCTCTCTCTCTCTCTCTCTCTCTCTCTCTCTCTCTCTCTCTCTCTCTCTCTCTCTCTCTCTCTCTCTCTCTCTCTCTCTCTCTCTCTCTCTGGGTGAGTGATACCTTCTTTAGCTGGAGTGCTTTGCGGGGACTGGGTGAGAGACAGAGACTGAGAGAGAGTGGAGCCGTCGTCGGAGGTTAGCTCGTGCTCTCCATCTGCAGGGAGGGTGAGGAGGGAGGGTGAGGGTGAGGGAGGGATGAGAGGATTGCAGGGCGGTGTGGAGGATTGAAGCAGTGGGACGACAGCAGGGGTGAGAGGTTGGGGGGGATTTGGGATGAAGGGTCAGGGGGAGGGAGTGGGTGGGTTGGAGAGATTAGTGGTAACACACATGTTAGAATCAGGCCATGCACAGCTGCTTTTACACAACATTTCCCAAAATCCTTGTTGATCGTTTGTGATCCGTGTCTCCTGGTGTCTGAGTGTCCCACTGACGAACAGAGACTTCTGGGCTGCAGGGTGGACATTATGTTGTCCAAACTTCAGGCTAAAAATGAACAAAAGGAGCAATAGCAACTTTTACCGCCCCTCATATCCTTAAAGATGTTCTTATTTCCTAACCTATCTTTTTATTATCATCTTCAAAAGCCCTTTGTGTTCCTTCATGGCTTTTAAAGCAATGACACTAAATGATCACGAGTGTTTTTGTATCTCTTAAATGATCAAATAACAGCTTTTGTACATACGGAGAATGTTACAGTCGAGCTCCGCATTAGTAGCTTTATTAGTGTTGAACACCGATTCGTGTGAATGCATGACATTCCCATCTCCTTTTTAACACGTTCATTAGCACATTCTCCACAGCGTATAGAACGTGGTTGCATAACAGCCTGGTCCGTGCGGTGAGAGTGTGAATATGTCCTCCGTCAGGTGTTACATGCACAAAGGCCTGAACTCAGCTCGAGGTCAGGGCATAGAATGAGCTGCGTGGGTCTCATCACGTCGAACGTTATTAAATCCAATGAAAGTGCACCTCACGCACTGCTTACAGTGGGTCCTTTTATTCAGTCAGTTTTGACATTTAATGTTAAAAATGGACTGGACTCTACTAATCAAGGGTAAACCTATACGTGTGTGTGTGTGTGTGTGTGTGTGTGTGTGTGTGTGTGTGTGTGTTGCCCAGGCGTATATGAGGCCATGACAGACGGTCTCCAGCTTGCTTCCAGATTGGCCATCGGGGGATTCGTGGGCCTGTGGAGGCAACACTGTCATAGCAACGGGCTCTGCTCATGCGGTGGGTGTGAAGACCCGCTGTGTGTTCGGTCTGCCATCTTTTAGTCATACCGGCCTCTCGCACAGTACATGTGCACACACACCACGTTTCATAAGGACGATCGATTTTGGTGAACACGCATGAACACGTGTGCCCGCTGATGTACGCACACGCTAATCTGCTCCAACGTGGCAGAATGGGGACTAGTGATCAACCCCCCCCCCACACTATCTGTTCACTATTGATTTCCCCCCCTGCCTGTCTGAAAGGCAGTGGGACAGAGGGATAATATGATTAGCATTGACAATACTGTGTGTGTGTGTGTGTGTCCACTGAGATCGCCGCTATGGTGACATCACTACAGACCGTGAGATTATATGGATGTTTATTAACAACAAAACTGCTGAGAGAGCACAGAACTAACTCAACGTGTACAGTAATCAATCTGCAAGTCAAGATTTTAAGGAGGAGGAGGAGGGGGAGGAGGGACAGATTTGCCAGTTTTAAGAAGTCCGGATTTGGATCGAGCTCAGTTTGAAATCTGCTCCGGCTGTTTTAGCCGATTCGGAGCACTTGAAAACGTCAGATGGGGCTTGTTAACCACTTTCACAGGCTTCAGCAGGACGTGCTCACATCTGGCTGTTAGGCTCTTGTCTTTTCTACGGTTGAATGTGTTCGCTCACGGAGCACACTGCAGGAGGACGGAGCCTGACACTCGTTAGAGAGAGGAACCTGCTAGGATGAGACTTCAGGTCAAATCCAATAGATTCTTAGAACAATATATAGTCAGTTCTTAAGGCCGAGACCATCATCTGGGAACTATAGAAATAAGATAATGTTATATCGGGTATGTGTGTAAACATAATATATAGAATTTCAGAGAACTTGAGGTGACAGTTATCTATAAAAACATTAACTATGAAACATATTTTGCTGCAGTTGATTACTGCCAAAATACAAACCGATATCTGTGATTGACCGCTCTTGTCTGATACTATCTGCCCCGCTGACACGTCAGCAGACTCTAATGAAAGACGGACTAACATGAGACGCACACATCTTTTGAAGACGGCAGAGAGCTGCGGCTCAAATCTAGTGTCGAGTCTGTCCGGCTCAAACTAATCTCTTCCTGCGAGCTTCCAAACTGTGGCTTTACGGATTGATTATTGACTGATCGTCTAAAAATCAATAAGTAGTTGTTAAATGAACCTTCACAGATTTGCATGATTGTTTACTGCTCACACACGAAGTACAAGTCACTGTGTGTGCGTGTGTGTGTGTGTGTGTGTGTGTGTGTCTGTGCCAGTGTGAGCAGTCCATATGTCTCTCAGTGGGACTGAGCTCTTGTGGCGTTTGCAAGTTGAGCGTGAAAGAGTTAAAAAAAACAAATCCACACACCTATGAACATACACACACCAGTCCATGAACTCATGAGTTTGCATGTTTGCTCAAGTGTGTGTGTGTGTGTTAATGCATGTGTGTGTGTGTGTGTGTGTGTCGTACCATTGGGGCCTAGATGCCTCCTCTCCACGTTTGTGCGGTACTCCTGCAGCTCCTTCTGTGTCTGCTCACTGAAGGGGTTGGGAGGCAAGGGAGCCATCTGCTCCTCCTCTGTGGGCACGTATGGCTGGTGAGGAGACAGGGAGAGGGGTGAGCATGGGCGCGCACACACTCACACACACACACACACACACACACACACACACACACACACACACACACACACAGTCAGGAGGGCACACACACACACTTTCTGAGATGCTAAAAACAAAACTCACACACAAAAACTGACACTGTACGCATCAGAGCATAAACGCATGCACACAACCACTGATTTAAACACACAAATGGAAACAAAGAAAACACACTGGTATCCACACAGACCCAGTGTGTGTGAGAGGGACAATCATTCATTACGACCCAACTGAGGCTGCTCACATAAAGATGAAAGTGTCGACCACATCGCACAGAGCTCATATAATCACCGACTAATTAGTCTGCAAGCCAACATCTTTTTAACAGACTGTGGAAACATAAACACCGAGCATGAGACACGCACTAATGCAATTAACACGATAGGGGCACCGGCATACTCACAAAACACACACAAAAAACACACATTTCACAAGATCTTTGTGTAAAGAAACATCCTCTGAAGACCATCATGCTCCAACACAACATGTCATTGTCAGCGACTCGTGCAATTCCGTCGACGGCAGAAATAAAACGGTTGAAAATGAATTCAAAACTGGCGTGACTACATTAATAAACACATGCAATGTTTTCTGTTCTGAACGGGCAATAATGTATAAAATGACCCCACAGCGACGGCAACAATTAGAAAACATTTGTGGATATTTACCAGAACTTTTGTCTGCGCCAGATCCTTCAGGACAAGAACACCAACCACAAGACCATCAACATGGAAATGTCTAAATGAGATATGTTCTACCTTATTCTTTCCTATGTATTCATCATTGTCTATCTAATCATTTATCTTGATAACTAAGTCCAAACATCAACTTACTCGAGGTTCCTTTTGCCTTTTCAAAATGTTCTCCTTAGCTCCACCTAGTGGTCAAGAGGTGTCACTACACTGTCTGTGCTTTCTGGTGATCTACTGAGGAAGGCGATTAAAGCTCCTTACACAACGATGGAGCGCAGACACCGGTGTTTTCACTGGTGTCTAATCAGCCGGAATAACTGAAAAACACCTTTGAGTCATTGCTCAATAACCAGTAATGAGGGAAATCTGTATTGTTGGTCCAACAGGCAATAAAGCACTGCATGCCCACAAAAAGACACACACGGGACCCTTTTTCTGGAGCAGAATGGAAACGAAATGTCTCCGACTCTGAACACAAAGAAAAACAAAAACACCCTGAGAAGCAGCTGCTGTTTGTGACGTTGCTGCTGTGTATTATGTGCACATTTAAAAAACAGCTAAAAATGGATGAAAACTCTCCATGAAGTCCAGATTTTTTTATATTTCTTAAAATGCCTGCATTGTCTGGTGCGTGACAAACAGATGTAAAAGGGTTATAAACAATACAAAACAAAACACAATATAATCTCAGTCATAGAATATGCTATAGCCCTGATGGGCTGCACAAAATACATCCTCAGCACTCCCAGTTCTGCCCAAGATGTATAACTGGTAGAAGTGTGCTGATACACGTGTTCTGGTCCTGCCAATGTCTAAATTCATATCAACTTCTTTCCATCTGGCACCAGTGAGTGAATGGATCTACATCAGGCCGAAAGGCCAGCAGACAAAGTGAATTTTAAAAAAATGTCAGAAGGTCCAAAGAGAATGATTCTCACCCGTCGCGGTTCATCAACAGGGATGCCTGCGAGGTGCTGAGAGCGCGGCCCTGACGACGTCATATCGAAGCGGTTCTGTTCTCTGATCTGTGATAGGACGAAAACGCACAGCGATGTCATCGGAAAGCATTCGGTGTCGGAAACAATGCCGACCGAGAGGAGACGAGCGCTGGACTCACTTTGTTCCTCTTCTGCAGCACCTCACTGGGGTCCGTGTTGAGAGGGACAAACTGATTGGGGTCCTCGATCCGGATCGGGGTTCCCGTCTCCTCCGCCTTCATCCACTGTAGAAGGAAGGAACAACAACCCAGCACTGTAACACATGTACCATCTCTATTGTGACTATTATATGTAACACTATTTATATAGATCTCACACTCAAATTATATTTCTAATCAGAAGTGTGGGTTATTAAACGGGGGTCTGAAGAGAAAGGCATCCAGCGGTCAGAGAGGGTCTGGTGAAACACTCTACAGCGTTGCATTAAGGGAACTGTAGGATCCACCATCATTATAAAAATACAGTCAGATATTTCAGTGTCTGCTCGTTGATTTTGATCATTCTTTTCAAATGCGTCTCCCGCGAGACATCCAACCTCGTAGAAGTGCAATACTAAATCACTGGACTACTCTTTTATAAAATCACGAAGCTAAATGCCTCAAAGATCAAAAAACAATGTAGATCTCTGTTCAGCCTGTAGGTGGCGACCTCACATCAGCTGAGGAACAACTGCCGACCAAACAAAGCAGTCAACAACAACCGACATTGAACTTCACTTTGTCACTGCGTGTTTTGGGTTTATTATATAAACTGCGTTGTAACACACAAACATAAATACACACAAACACGTACGTGCAGAAATCAGTATAAACACTAAAATCTTTCTTCCTCCTCATGTTTTTCACATCAACACACACACACACTCACCGTGGTTGTCCGGCTGTTGTAGCGCTCCTCTCCGCCCTCCACGCTGACCTTGGTGTAGCTGTTGGGCGAGTTGAGCCAGCGCGTCTTCTCCCTCTGCTGCCGCTGCTGCAGGAACTTCAAGGGCAGCCGCGTGGCGCAGTCCCCGTCCTCCTCGAACATGAACGCCGTGACCGTGGCGGGGATCTCCACGTCGCTCTTGTGCCTGGGCTTCTCTCGGACGATGACGTGCCGGTATGTGTAACCTGTCCTGTAGCCCTGCAGCAGGAAACAACGCCAGTTTGACTTCTTTGATCGGAGACGATTTGGTTTGTTTCGTCTCGCAATGACCAGGAAACAAAACAAAAGCTCATGGCCACACGGGAGGCTAATTCATACATTCGTACTTGTTGTATTTATGTATCCGCTGTTGTAACTTTACCCCACGAATGCTATTCAGTAGATCACATCATTATACATTCCCCTTCCTGCATCCCTGGTTGAGCTGCCAGTTCCACAGTTAGTCAAATGAAAGCAATAGAGACACACAGTGTTGTGAGCACGGGGCTTCTGGCAGCACAGAGGACGGAGTCAGAGAGACATTTCCTTTCTGACCCTTTCTCTCTTGTCCCTCTCCCTTCATCCGCCCATTCCACTCACCCCTCTCCTCTTCCTCTCTCCTTTCTTTCTCACACATCCCATTTCCCGGCCCTTCTTCTCTGTCGCTGAACTCTCACATGGGTCCCGCTGTTTGTTTGTCGGCTTCACACTGGCATTCCGTTTCTTTTTCATTTTGTCCTTTTTCTATTCATCTCAGTTCCATGCTTGAAGTTGACCTTTCAACTTGACTCGATCACCCTTTTCTGTCCAGAGACCGTCATGCTGGTGTGCTGGCATTCACTTTTTTCTACAACGTCCTGTTTCATATTACGTTTTGTTTTTTACACATTCAAATCAGGAAGGTCTTCGCATTTGTATGCTGGGTTGTAAGAGGGCGATGTAGAGAGTAACTAGTTTAATTCTGACCAATGCTGAGTTCATGAGGGGTCAGAAGAGAGAGGGATGAGACAGAGATGACATGCTGAGAGAGAGAGAGAGAGAGAGAGAGAGAGAGAGAGAGAGAGAGAGAGACCTCTGTTTACACCTTTTTTTTTGTCGAAAAACAACCTCTCAAAATGCCAGAGTGCTGAGATTCAAGAAAGGAGAAGAAATCTCGAGTATCCTTCTCTTCATGTCATTTTTATATTTACCTCCGAGCTTGTTTGTTCAAAGCGAACACACAGAAGTGAAGTGAAAAGTGTATTTAATGAGCCTGATGATGATGATTACTCTCACTTTGTTGACTCACCAGGTTATCCAGCATCCTCATCAGAGCCTCAAACTCCATCTCGCCATTCTTCCACTTATGGCCGCCACACATGTTGACATCATCTGCTTTGCCAACAGCCTTTACTTGTGCTTTCAACTTGGCCGAGTCCAGCACTATCAGGTTGTCCACCCCGCCAGCACACGCCATGGCCTTCACCTGCAGTCACAAAGGACAGAAGGGAGAAGAGTGTGAGACTCAGGACTGACGGCTCACGCGACACAAAATAGACAAAAACACTTATATCTAGGAGGAAGACGTTGTTTACCAAAACCAAAATGGGCTACCCCTTAATCTAAAGCTACCGCAGCACCAAGGAATATACAGTACTGCACAGGGCATACAACAAACACGACGGGGGGATTTATTTATAGAAATTAAGCTGGGCTTTGCAGGATGGATTAATGTTTTCTTTTGCTCGACCGGGGAGAGTCAATCAGGAGATTTGATATGCCCGTTACAGCGCGGGACGCAATAACATCTCTAAAATCCTCCGTAGGAGTGAACACAAAAGACACGCAAGAGTCTAACGGTAAAACACCGGAGAAACCCCCCACAGGACACACTAACGTTAATACAAGCATTGATAGATCACGACGTCTCTCAGAGCACAAGTGACCACATTTAATAGCTTTGAATCTGTTGATCCCAACACTCCTCGACATCACACCCTTCATGTTCCAAATGTGTTCCTTTGAAAAGACATTACTCGACCATTAATCATATAAGTGGATATTACAACGATATTGTCTCAGACAGTTGAATTGTCGGGGTTTATGTTGAATTGGTTAATTTTTGGATTCTCAAACATTCATCCAACCGTTTGTCCGTCACTAGACTGTCTCGACTCTTTCTTTTGGCTAACTGTTCCATTCATCCGTTACTGCTTCAACTGTTCATACATCACCTTAAGATAAACTACTCCACCGAACCGTTACTTTAACCGAACTGCTCCAACTGTTCATACATTAACTAGTTGTTTTAAATCAGCTGAGCTACTCCACAATCTTTCCACACATCCCGTTCACCATCCAGGGGTACAGATGATTTTTAAGAGACGATACACAAAATATGAATGTGAAACTGAATATTTTTTACTGATTTAATATCTCAAATGTATTAATTTCCCCTGCGCTTGATCCAGACCTCCTGAAATCCCCTCTGCTATTTTCTTTCCAGCTTTCTTAAGAACAACACCCTTCGGTAAATGCTGCTTTGGACAGACATCAACAACAACAAATCAGCTCGTTACTCCCTTCATCGCTCCCAATAGCCTGGCTGTAAGACTGTTTAGCCAACAGTTCCCACAAGGCAAGAGATTATGACGTATGGAGTGTTGCTAAAATAGTGAGAGTGGGGGAATGTAAAAATGGCCGTAGGGAGATTATATTTAGCGGGAAAAGCTGCGCCCTGCTAGTCTAATACATGTGCAGGGGAAGCTGAATGCGTGTGTGTGTGTGTGTGTCCGTTGGTGTGTGTTTGTGTACCTGGATTTCACAGACATATTGGATATTGTACATGTAGGTAAAGGCCTCTTCGATGCTCTCCCCGAGAGCAACTATACCGTGATTCCTCAGCACCAGAACCTGCAACACACAAAGTTACAGGCAGCATCGTTAGGAGCAGCAGAACAGTCAGATTTTAGAGCAAGTTATTCCTTTAAGACCGATGAGGACCGCCCAGCCAGAAGCCCTTGCTCCGTGTGTCGCTTTCTTGGTTTTCCTACCTTCGTCGTGGGCCCCAGGGCCTTCTGCAGCTCTCTGCGGTCCTCCTGGTCGTCCAGGCTGCCCTGGTAGCTGTAGTAGGCGATATCACCCAGGATCAAGGACTCCTGGGAAATGGGCAGGATGCCACACTTCATGGATGACACCTAAAGCAGACGAGAAGAGGGGGAGCAAAGGCAGATGAGAAGCTTTGACAGGTGTGTTGCAGCTGTTTTATTCGTCCGAGTCTGCGGCTGACATTTAAGTCTTCTCTCAGGACTGCAGAGACGAGACACTTTGTTGCATATCAGGTTTGAAGACGTTTCCAGCGTAACGTGAACTTACCGCAGCCATGGCAGGAGTTTGCACGTGAAGGATGCAGCGGATGTCTGGACGCATGGAGTAGATGGCAGCGTGGGGGCTGAAACCCGCGGGGTCGATCCTCAGGTTGGTGGAGCCCTGTTCGATCACATCCCCGAGGATGTTGACCTTCACCTGGGAAACAAGGAGAGGAGACAAGCTTGGTGAATGCTTCGTGGAGCCAAAACTAAGAAGACATGAAGTCAAAATCAATGAGCGTGATGACAGAAATCACATTATCAGCGATTCCAGGAAACATATAGTCGAACCAGTTATACCAGTTAGAGGTTATTAGATTACAAAGAGAGAGAGAGAGAAGAGCGATGAAGGGAAAGATGGAGGTAGGAACCTGGAGGGAGGAGAGTTGGTTAACCAGAGAAAATGAAGACGAATAAAGAGACTGAGGTATTCAAAACATGAAGAAAGAGAAACTGACCACAGATGACAAACAAATAACAAACAAATAAAACACTACTTTGCCCGCAGACTTTCTACTAAATCATCATCAACGCAACCACATGTTGCTCTGTGCTACAAACCAGAACCAGCGAGATCACAAAATCCAGGCGTGTGTTATTACAGCAGGACAGAGCGTCCTTCATCGAATCTGACGCTAACGAAATACACGTTTGTTTTTATATATATTAAATCTAAACCTGAAAAACTGCCATGAAACTTAAAAAAGCCCGCTGAAAACTAACTGAATGATATTGTGCTGCCAAAAACTTAAAAATACAGGTGTTATATTGGCACCGATATAGAAAAATATTGATGAATTAACAGCAGGGTGGAGTCCACAGCTTGCTGGTGATCTCTGAATCAACTCGAGCTGAAAGTCCTGAGACATGTCCCCAGTGATGCTCTGCCTTTTAACAGCCATAAGGATGTCCGGATGGATGACCGTCTATTGATCTCTCACCCAGCAGAGGAGAGAGAATGGCACCGGCCGAGCGTAACTAACTACCGCCATCTTTGTCAGCACAGACACCCCACGGCCGCAGCCGGCTGTCAGACGATGGAACATCGATCGGTTTAAATCACATGTCCAGCACAGTACGAGTTCACCCCGTCACGTCCGTCACCCTTTCAGTAAAACCTGCCCTGCTGCTGAGAGGCCCTGCTGACAAACATAGCACTTCTAATTAGACGCAAAGGACGCGTCAGAAAGAATCTGAAATGTGACGATAAGGGTCTGAAGAAGAAGCGTGGTCAGCTGAAACCTTGACCTTCTGAACTCATCATCGCACTGACATCAAACTAAACTAAAAGATGAACGTTATCTAGAAGCAAAAAACACTGAGGTGGACCAAAACAGTGAACTGAAATGACCGCAGCTTCACCTCCGAGATCGAACAGAGAGCTCCACCCAGCTGACTCCAACACGACCTCCCAAACCTCTTTATTCTGGATGACTTCCTCTTAACCACTCTGTTCACTTCTCTGAACACCTGAACTCAACCCGTGTAACCACAGAGGTCGCAGGATCAAAACAGGCCGACGTTAGAGGAATAAGAAGGGGAGGAGACCAGCAGCGACAGACTGGCATCAAAACACAAACAGTCAGGGCAATCTGAAAGCGCCAGACAACATCATTTTGTTGAGTCTCCCAAAAGCTATGTTGCGGTTGTTGCTCTCGTACAGACGACCACAGAAAAGATGGATGTGATCCAGACGCACTAAAAATAAGATGTTGGCTTAGAGCCTACATCTTACCCTGCTGTCGTCTGTGAGCTATACAAGAAGTAGCTGCTGGCAGAAAGTGCCAAGAAAGTGCACAGTGAGAACTGCATTGGTAGAGTTAAAATAAGTCTTTGTAGGAAAACAAAGCAACACCAACTCTGGATTGGTAAACACGGCTTCTTATGTGTCTTACCAGATTCGATGCAGACGCCTCAGCGAATGACAGTCCTCTGGGGATGATGAGGATGTGGTCTTGCTCTTTGCTGACTCGACCCTAAGACGAGAAAGAATCAAATGGATGTAAATGTGACAACAGCTGACTTTAACTTTTCTCATTCTGAAATTAAACAGGGAAACTATTCCAGTCAAAATTCAAGCGAGTGATCAGTCAAAAGGAAATCAATTCTTTATCTTTTTTTAAGTAACGCGGGAATCCAGACAATTCATTGATTAAACATCATCGAATCGATCAACACATTCATTCCTGCTGTCGTCAGAAACCATCGTTGTGTCCGAGATATCTCTCTCACTGCTCTCTATGGTCACTCATTATAGATTCTCAGATGTAGTGTTGCACCAGTGTCATTTTTGCTGTAAAATGTGACGCACTGCATCGTGGGACTTAAAATCCAGACACTGAAATACAATGGCGGGCAGTAAATGTGGTGCACTGTACGGTAAAGAGGGAGTGCTTTCGGACACAGCCCATCACTGTCAACACATTTAAGAACTCGGTTGTGACGTTCGGTCTCGGTGCAGCTCCTTACTGTGATGTAGGAGTTGGAGAGGTGGGCCCAGCTGAACAGGTCCACCAGTCTGTACGTGCTGGCCAGTTTACAGCGCGTCAGCCTCTCGCCTTTCACCATCGTGGTGGATTCCACTCCGTACAAGTCGTTGATGGGAATGACCATCCCCACACCTAAACAATGTGAAGGGAAATAACAGAATATGGGTTAAAGAACTTTTATCCTCTCTTCCCCACCACGACAGCAACAAAGGACCACCGTCAACATCTGTCTTTTGATCTAATGATGTACCTCACACATCTGGCTCCACCTAACGGTTACTTTACTATTGATTAATCGAACGATTATTTTCTTTATTAGTCGATTACTCTGACGACTATTCGACTTGATTATCTTTTAAATTACACACAAGTACCCGTAATAAAGATCTAAACTTGTCTAATACACATTTCAGTATTTAATTCAATCAACTTCTCTTAAAAACAAACAAATGTGAAAACAAAATAGACCCCAGCACCGCATGGTTGGGTCTAAAATACTTGCACACTTTAGAGGATCGTGGGCGAGTTGTTTTTTTTTTAGCTGCAGCTTGTTCTTCGGGATCCATTCTTGTGACCCACCAACACAGGTTATGCAAATGAATGTATTTTGTAATCGATTAGATGAATCGCCCCCAGATCAGGCTCCACATGAATCACACTGAGGTGCTGTAAACAGCCCTCCAACCAATACTTTTACTGTGTTTACTGCCAAAGCCTCTCAGACTTACTGATTAGCGGTATATCTTAAGAAAGCCGAACTGAACTAGTATATTGCATTTGACGTGTAATGCGGCATTAGTCGTGCATTCCAGCGCTGGGATTGGAAGCAGACTTCACATGTGGACTCCTGGACAGAAATCCTAGATCAAAACCCAGAGAAGTATGCGCAGCTCTTCCGGAGTCTGGGGTTGGGTTGTCTTGGGGTATTTATGCCCCCAAAGCACGCAGAGCTCATGCTTGGATATGGATCTCCTGTCTTCAAATACTGATGCTGCGTTTTGCAAGTTTGGCATGTTGTGCTAAAATGATAGCGTAACGTGCCACAGCACTGTGAGCACTTACTGAGGGGGGAGCTGTTGAAGCCGCCCACGGAGGTGGCCATGAAGAAGTCGGCGATCTGCCGGAGGGCCAGCAGGCTGGTGGGGTTGTTCCCGATCCGCTGCTGCTCCTGGATGAGACTCTCCAACTCCTCCTTGAAGGCCTGGAAGACAAGAGAAAAGATGAGAGAGGAAATAACGTTAAACAGGCAGGGGGATGGCACTGAGACGACGCAGTGTGTCGAAAACTAGAACCTGAACCCTCAGATCCCGAAATGCGGACGGGAACAACATTTTTTCCGATAAATATTCATTTTATATATTCAATATTCAATATTTATATGCTATACAAGAACATCAAGCCAAGAACTAAGAACTTTACTTTGTGCTACAAGATCGGACACCTCAATCAGGTATTATGCAGCTTAAACAGCGACCATTTCACACATTTCATTTTGAAGACAGAGCTTCGACTTTCTTTAACTGTAATGACATCTGAAGAGAGATGATGGTGAGGCAGATTAGAGTCAGAGGCAGAAGAGAGAGCAGGGGATTAGTGGTGACAGAGGGATGAAAGAGTAAAAAGATGTTGGGACATTAAGAGAGACAGGAGGAGAAGGACTAAAGAAGAAGACCTGTTAATCACAGATTAGACATTCCCCTTCGGTGTCAATCTGAATTGTCCTCAAACTGCTCGATGCAGCTGGATCAGGATAGGCTTCACAACAAGCCGAGTCGGGATTGGCCGTCCGGCCTGCTCACAGCCTGCGTAACGATTGGCTGCTTGACTGGAAGTGTGTGTTTGTGGCTAACTCTCATAGTCTCTCCAGTCTCCAGTCATCTGTTGAATCCACAGACACAATGCTAACATGCTCTTATGCCAGACCAGATGCACACATGGAGTACTGTATGATTTTACGCTTTCACTTTTTCTTCGAGGCAAATCTTACTCATCATGAAACCGCTCATAAAGTAAACGTTCAAACAGAAATCACAAGACTTCTCGGTATGCATGAAGATCGGAGCAGAAAGAGTTAAATGTAATGATGGTAAAGCCTATTCAACTAATGCAAACATGTTATATTCATGTTATATTAATAAAGCAACAGTCCAAGCCAGGCTGCAGAGAGCTATATTATCGCATCCTGAGGCATTTTGGTCTACGCCATTGCTGACATCCCCTGGAAATCAAAAATGAACTGAGGTGTTCCGGACTAATTCACATTTGCGGTTTGGTCTGGTGATGTCAGGCTACTAACCCATTGGATCAACTTGACCTTATCATAGAGTTAGCAGACAATGTCTGACACTCTGAGTCTAACTTCCTGGTGGAAAGCAGTGATGGGAATCTGTGGCAAGATCAGCATAGCTTGAGAGTGAAAATAGGGCACGACACTCCTATTGCAGGGCAACATCCAATATTAATGCCTTCATTTCGTCTCGCTGCTTAACAACACATTTCCAATATAGCTGTGCACAAAAGCATCCCTGACAATTACCTTCCCCTTGTCTCTGCCCCACGCATCCCCTCGAGTCTCCCCATGGGACGGTCCATTAGTCTTATGCGAATGGGAGTTGAGGCCTTTGGTTTTGTGCCCATGTGGGGGTGTTTTGTTGAAAGTGGAGCAACCCCCCCCCTGTGAGGACACACACTGTCCCGGAGCACCGCTGATTCTGAACCCAAGCCAGACATTCTTCAGTCCCTAGTGACGCCTGTTGCGGATGTCTGACAGTGGCGGGTCGGTTTTTTTTTTGCTTTCAGTTGCTGTTGTTGTTGTTGTTGTTCTGGGCATTTCTGTTTCAAAGACTGTCGTGC
The DNA here is from genome assembly GCF_050575085.1 of Anarhichas minor. Taxonomy (NCBI): domain Eukaryota; kingdom Metazoa; phylum Chordata; class Actinopteri; order Perciformes; family Anarhichadidae; genus Anarhichas; species Anarhichas minor. The sequence goes on from NW_027466458.1 coordinate 5,532,041, forward strand.
CTTCACATTGACATTGGAGCCGCAGCGCTAAAGACACAGTTCATTGGAGTCAGAGACACCTGACCCTGATTGGACTAGAACGGTCTTTGTTTCAGGTCTGCGCCGGAAGATTTCTGCTAGTTTGACGCTAGTCGCTCTAACAAAATGACGAATGAAACGCACATCAGTTTGTACAGTGCTATTAAACCTGCATTAAGACAATACAAGATGTAAACACAACACTGACTTATTATCATTGTATAAGTTGAAGTTCCGTTATGTTCACCTGCAAGTCACCGGCTCTGTCTGCTTGCTATCTGCTGCCGAGCAGGTGGTGTACACTTTTAGAGCTTTGTGCTAAAAACAGCTGCCTGTCATGGCTGAAAGTGCACCAAAACTGAAAAAGTTGTGGGCCGGAAAAAAAACACTAAATGGCCAAAAAACCTCATCAGAATCAATTTTGTTTTAAAATATCGTCCAATCAATTTTAGAGAAACTTTCAAGACTTGCAATGTTTTGGAACAAAACCTAAAAAAAAGCACATGAGCATGAAAACACATTCAGAAACACACTCACACACACACACACACACTAGCCAGCATCTGGTCTACAATTTGTGTGTGTATTCCCAAGAAGATTATGACAGCAGGGATTTAATTCTCATCATCTAAACAGATTAACTCTGAGGCCTAGAGTGGATCCGACCATTATTATTTTGGAAAGAAATCCCACATCTGCAGCAAAAACAAAACGCATCAAGTGTGTTTTTTAACTGCTGTGCCGTGACTGCTCAGCTAAAGACACTCCCTTCAAAACAACATTACATCATTGCAGTTACAGCACATTTGCCTCTGGAGTTAAAACCCCCACAGATATCCATCATCTACCTCGCCTGTTTAACATCAACGTCTCTCCACTTACTGGAGGAAACACACGTGATCTGCTGAGAAACAGTCTTTAAGAAAGACATTACATCCGGGCAGATGCTTCCTGGAAAGGGAACTTTATCAGACTTTACTATTTGGTGGATGGTAAACAAAAATACATTTTCACATGAGTATTTTACTCTTACTACTACAGGAAGTTTCTAGTCTTCCAAGAGCTTGTGTCATATGATCTACAGAGACGTTTCCTTTTGTCTAAGTCAGCTATTGTTGCAGGCGACACTTTAACTGTCATACGTCCTCCTGTGGGAAAGGAAGACAGTTAGAACTTTGTTGGAGCGCTGCCGATCATGCACGTCTGTGCTTGTGCGCTGAAGAAGTGATGGTTTCAGCATTACCTCACACACACACACACACACACACACACACACACACACGTCCTCATACGAAATGAAACTATTGCAGTTTGACTGACTCACTTTAATTACTACCATTGAAACGATCGGGTTATTGTTGAAGTTCACACAGCGAACTTGAAAAGGCTTGAAAACAACACTCACGAGTAGCTTGTGTCGGACAGATCCTAAACTAGGCTTCATCTGCTGGATATCAAAGGTCCAATTCGGTTTACTTATACCTGTGAACACAATGTTTTTGGGGTCATTTCCTGAAGCAGGTTAGTATTACATTCACACTCCTACAAAACGTGCATCTCAGTTCACCTGGAAGAACACAGTGACCTGCATCTTCTCAGGTCCCTTGGTGATGTCATTCAAGCTCAGATTGCGTTAACTGGCTGAATAAACGGGTAAATAAGTAAAGGAGGCATCTCAACAGATTATGAATAAATCAACTTGCCGTGAGAACTTAAGACACACATGTAAAGTTAGATGAAAAGGCAAACACACACACATTATCCTCACAGCATGCAGACACACTTGCTCACCAGGTGAGGCCTGTAATTTCAGTCACAACCTCCCCAGTTATGTCAGCACAATGCTGTTCTTTCAAGCTGCCAACGTGACAAAGTAAGTGAGCGCCTGCCTGAAAGCTTGCCAAAGCTATTGATTTCCCCCCATCTAACCTCACAGTGTGCGTCAGGGAAATTGGTCCCCACTTTTAGCTGCAACAGCTTCTTTCCTTTTTGACTAAAACATTACTGAATGAACAATGTTGATTTCAGTTGCCAGACGTGGAAAGCTTACACACCAAGCACCCAGGAGAGTCTTTTGACTGTTGGCCTATCCTTTTGAGGTTGCACATGAGCTAAAGTGGACTTAATAACATTTTAGTATGTTACCCTCTAATCCTGAGGGCACTGCTCCACTGCTGGAGGTTTTGCGAAGTTCAGCACCCAAGAGATGTCGTGAAATGCCAAAAACTGAAACACAGTTGCTGAGACATGGCTCTGAGGGGAGCAGAGGACTTGGCAGAACCCGCCAAAGCACCATAAATCATCCACTTGTGTTTTCCGGCAAGTGGGGGGGGCGGGGGGGGGCGAGAGGACACAATGTGCCACATGACTAGTGCAAATGAGACTGAGTAAATTGACCCCTTGGCATCAGTAAGTCATTCCTATGGATGATGTAAAATTGTGCCACAAGACAGGGACAAGAGTGGAGAGGAAAAGCTAATAGCAGGGGAAAAACGCAAGATGAGCGGAGATGCAGAAAATAGAAGCAGCATGTGGAAGTAGAACTCAAATTCAATTTCATGTGATTTAATTTCAAGCCTCTAGGGGGGTTTTGACCTTTTGACTTTTTGGGTCGCAAATAGAGTCACGTCAACCTAGTTCCCATCACAGGGAGAAGAAGAAGAAGAATTTAGCACAAACAAATTAATATCATGATTTAACAACCAGGACATCATGAGACTTGCATTTGCAGCCAAAATCCGTATCCAAGCTCTCGAAATGCAACGGAAAAATCCCCTCAGCGTGCCTCACAAACCACCTCAAGGCACATTGTAATCCTTGCATGTCATACAAAACACTCCACCAAAAGCTTTCTGAAGAATCTTTCGCTTCCTTTCCTCTCTTCCTTCCTCGTATGATTTTAAGTAACCGAATAAATCAAGTATTATTAAAACTAAAGCAGATTGTCGTACAAATGAACCAGAAGTTCACCGAGGGGAAACAATGCTCGGCTGTTTATCTTAAGGAAAATACATATGTGGACATTTCTGTCTTTAAGTGTTTTAAATGACATTAACTGCATCCAAAATCTTCAGGTTTGTTTTCCTCTTATATATATATATATATATATATATATATATATAGATCTCTATATATAGATCTCTATATATATATATAGATCTCTATATATATATATATATATATATATATAGATCTATATATATATATATATATATATATATATATATATATATATATATATATATATATATATATATATATATATATAGAGATCTATATATAGAGATCTATATATATATATATATATATAGATAGAGGAGATAAAAACACTTTAGCTTTCAGGTTGAAAACGAGATCAATATGTTTGCCTGTGTCACTTCCATAAATGCATCATGGGACTTTGCAGACTATGTATTTGTTTCATGTGTTCCAATTTACACATGCATGCATTACCTCCCATCCACCCTCATGCGTTGTCTCACGTTGCCTCCCTATGCACATTGTTGCTGCATACAGGCAATGTACTGTAAGTGTCCAAACAGCCTGGTACAACACAACGGGGCTGAATGGGTTCAAGGTTCAGCTGTAGCTGCCAGTTTATAAAGGTAAATACTGTTGCATGAATGAGGCGAGTGGATGAAGTCAGCTGAGTTGATTCAGTCCCGCCTGGTCTATATCGGTCCGACTTTAAATACAACCTGCCATCCGAGCGCTACAAACATGTAATCTGGAGCCGCCACTAGTCCCATAACACCGGAATCAAAACAAACAGAGAGAGAGACAGAGACGGAGGGAGGAAGAGAGAGAGAGAGAGAGAGAGAGAGAGAGACGGAGGGAGGAAGAGAGAGAGAGAGAGAGAGACGGAGGGAGGAAGAGAGAGAGAGAGAGAGACGGAGGGAGGAAGAGAGAGAGAGAGAGAGACAGAGACAGAGTGAGACAGAGCGCGAGACAGAGACAGAGAGAGAGAGACAGAGGGAGAGAGAGAGACGCCATGTGCGGACACCCAGCTGGTGACGTTGTTGTTGTAGCTGAATAGGAGAGAGAGCAACCGAGAAAGAAATTGCGATGAGAGAGGGCACGCGTGTGCATGACCAGCTGGTGACACACTTGTTGTTGTTGAATATGAGTAAACCACTGAGGCCAACTGTCCTGATGTAAGGCCAGAAAAAACCCTCTGCAGCCAACAGGGAGCCACCTGTTGCTGCTGACTGAGAGCTGAGGGGTTTACCATCAAGCAGGTTCAACAGAGCCGGCCTTCTCTTTGCCTGAGCTGGCTCGATAAAGCATTAAGTTCCGTTGAACAAGTACCACAAATCAACTTGCTTTGTGACGTGAACTCAGGCTTTCTTCCTCAGCACCTGCGAGCATTCCCATAAAAGGAGGACGTTTGGCACGTCATTTGACTCTACTACCGAAAAGCGGGAATAATATGCATAACACTGTGTGACCACAGAGAATAGAGCCAATGGTCAGCAGCATCCATGTGTTCTCTGCACCTGCCTGAGAGTTTCGCAGAGGCATGAACAATACGTTCATACGTTTGTAATACAAAGGGTGGGCGTGTTTGATGGATCACCGTGGCCGGCACTGTTTTGCTTTGCCTCGCGCTGGTGTTGTCGGGCTCAGACAGCTCTTCGCCGTCAATTCAACACGCTGAATCTTGGCTGATAAGGACGGACTGGAGCCAGCTGTGCGAGACACACCGCAAAAAACACCAGTGATGGTCGGCCACAGACCAGCTTGACTGTCTAGTTAGAGCAGGGAACTGCGATGCACTCACTTCATTTTGCTCACCCCCAACTGCACTTGTGGTACTCAATCACGTACACAGACGTACACCAAGTATCAAGTGGAAACCTGCATCAGCAGCGCTATGCCGGTGCCCTCCAGACATCTGGCACAAAGCACAGCGTGCCAAGAAAACCACACTGGGCATGTGCAGAATGCGGATCACATTTAAAGCTAAAAAACGAGACGGGCCAAACCACGGCGGCCACTACCCAATATCAAATCACACACGCACATACACACCTCCAGGCTTGTATAACAGGCTTGTATATGCTTGGGAGGAACATTCATTCATGACATTCATTGCCTGTGCAACGTTTAAACCTTATCCTTTATCTAACTTTAACTTCACCATCCGTCCCCACCGACTCCTTCAAAGTGCATTTGTCATCGCAGAGTACAAATGCATACAGACCCACACGCACACACCTCGTCTTTGCAAATGTAAGGTTCCATTGTCAAAAGTGAAGAGCACTTCAGTCACAGACCAGCCTTGAGTCAATAGTGCAGAGTAAATATTCCCAACACTGTGTGGGCTGAACTGAAGCAGGGGGCTGGTTGTAAAATCTTCACTCGAGGAACTGTTCAAAGGGCAGAAAGCAGACAGGAAGATAGGACAACATTGAGCTTGACTTTGTTCATGGGTTAGTAGGCAGAGAGTGTTGGGCTATTGTTACCAGAGTTAGGTGCCGAGTTCCTCAGGGATGCAAATGCACAAGGAAACAAGTTGATCTACATAGCACGGCAAATATTGAATTATTGTAAGTGTGTTCAAGTGTTCCTGTGGCTTGTGTTTATTAAACCTCTTATCTTACAATATTTGCGCTGGATTCTGATCTTTGCAGGTTACAGTCATCTGCAAAGATACAGCCCAGTACTTTGCCTTTACAGTGCCTAAAAAATGAGTATGTGTGGTCACAAAAAGGCCTCAGACCCCCAACTGTACCTCCAGCACTTCAGTTTGGCTACTAGAGCAACAGTAATTCTCAAGAATCCAGACCTCCAGGGAAAGAAAAATCAAAAGCACAACATGATGCGTGTTGGCTGACATATGCCCGGCGCTCACAGAGTTGTTTACCTCAGCAAAACCTGACCCAACACGAGAGCCGCTGGATTGGGACTGCTCCGGCAGTAAGCCCGAGCGAGGGCGCGGCAGCTGGTGGTTATAATCGGGTTATAACAGGCCGCTGACTGCTTCGATTCTGTGGTCGGTGTCGCAACATCAACACAAGCACATGTGATGCTGTAACGTCTTTAGAAATCACTTGATTGGGGAATAATAACTGACAGAAGAGAAAATGAGAACTGATTACCCACAGTGAGGGTAAGATGGAGCGGGAGATCGACAGACGGATCGGTGCAGCTGCAGCAGTAAAGCAGGCGCTGCACCGGACCGTCTTGGTGAAGAGGGAGCTGAGCCGGAAGGCAAAGCTCTCAATTTACCACTCGGTCTACGTTCCTACCCTCACCTATGGTCACGAACTCTGGGTCGTGACCGAAAGGACAGCGTCGCGGCTACAAGTGGCCGAAATGAGCTTCCTCCGGGTGGCCGGGCTCAGCCTTAGAGATAGGGTAAGGAGCTCGGTCATCAGGAGGGAGCTTGGAGTCGAGCCGCTACTCCTTCGCGTCGAAAGGAGTCAGCTGAGGTGGTTCGGGCATCTAATTAGGATGCCTCCTGGACGCCTCCCACTGGAGGTTTTCCAGGCACGTCCAACTGGGAAGAGACCCCGGGGAAGACCCAGAACACGCTGGAGAGATTACATCTCCCAGCTGGCCTGGGAACGCCTCGGGATCCCCCAGAATGAGCTGGAACATGTTGCCGGTGAGAGGGAGGTCTGGGTCGGCCTGCTTGACCTGCTGCCACCGCGACCCGACCCCGGATAAGCGGTGGAAAATGGATGGATGGATGGATTACCCACAGTAGGAGTCAGTGAGGGGACAAATTCTGTGCTGGCAGCAAGTTCTCCATTTGGAAACTACCACCCTATTCTGTCTATTCGTCCTTCCACTACATTTCTGTAAAAAAAGGCTCCAGACTCCATATTCATAGATGGAGGAACAGGTGGGGTACACCCTGGACAGGTCAGCAGTAGTCCGACCAACACATTCACTCTCGTGTTAACAGACAGAGGGGATTTAGAGTTGCCAGTTTACCAAAAGAATCCGGATCCCATCCATCTTTCAGGACTCTCTACGCTCTATGCAATGTATCGGTTTCATCTACCTCACACGGGTCTGTATGTGCATTGTGTAACTTCAAGGGTCATCAGCTGATACCATTATACTTTCTTCTTCTTCTACCATTTTAGCAGCTTCCCATCCCTCCAATGTCCTCTAAACGATGTCCCTCCAGTGAGAGATTTCATGCATTTCCCCCAATTTTGAAATGCAGTTAACGGACTTACGGGGCTCTGCAAGATCTGCGTGACACGTTTCTTCTGCTCCAGGACATTGAAGTCCTGCCGGAGGTCAGGCGACATGTTCCTGGCCCTGATGTACGCCGGATCGTTGACGTCGACGCGGTCGAAGTAGCGCTCCTTAGTCCCTCCGCTCGGTGGGGGCGGGGTGGTCACCACCTCCTGATGGCTGTCCACGCTCATGCCTGCTTCACCGCTGTCTCGCTCGCTCTATGGCCGCCGCTCTGACTCCCGCCTGAGAAGAAGACAACACAATGCAAATCATGTCATTTGAAAGGCAAAGTGGGTTTTAATTGCATTTATAGGTATTCAATTGTTTTTCATTTAACTTAGTTTAATATTTATACTGACAAACAGAAACAACACGTCATCAGCAGATGACAGAGTCACGGCTCATGGAAATGGACGGCTCTGTGATTAGCGCACGAGGAGGACACGAGCAGTTTTTGTTTGATCGTCCAGGCCTCGGCTGGTGAGGTGGTTTACTCGCACCGTTCACTCTCAGGTCAGCTGGCATGACAACAAGCATTTTGCAGGATACAGGAATTGTTGCAGCAACCAGTGACCCCAAATCCCTTGGTGTCACGCCAAAAGGGACGCAGACGATAGAGACAAAGGAAATGCATTTGAAAAGATGACAGCGTTTTGTTGTGCGTGTGAAAGAGTTGACTCTGTGATGCAACACGCATTTTAGAGGAAGCCTGACAAAAAAAAAAGAAATCACAAACTGGGAAACGAGAGATTTCCTTCTGATTTAAGCGCTTCCTGTAAATCCTGACCGACGACCAAGTGAAGAAACAAAGACTGATTCACTGGTCCGTTTGACTTCTTACCTTGTTTGGGAAATGCAAAGAGGAATTCCCTGGAAGAGACAGACAAAACATACAAAACTGCATTTTCCAGGACGCCTTGCAAGAAGGCTGCTGTTGCAGCAGCAAAGGATAAGCTGGTGGTGTATTAGGGAGAGGCGGGGCTTATGGGAGCCCTAACAGATGGTGTCTTGGCTTGAAGAGCAGAGGAATGAGAGAGAGAGTTTAAGAAAGGAATCACGCTGCTTCAGGCTTTCAAAAGCCCAGTGGTCATCTGACAGCAGCAGGATAGAAATGTCGTGGTTACTCCACCAGAAGTGACTCTTTCTCCCTTTTTAACCTTTTCTCTGAACTCCCGTCTGATGGGAAACAGGGGGGTTGTTGAGGTGATTTGGTCTGCACATGGCGCTAAGCTACTCGCTCAGGTCAAATACACTTAAAAAGATGGTTGAGATTAGTGCAGCGACACACTGCTCGGTGTATAGAGGAGTCATACCATCATGACCTCTTGCCTTCACTTGTTGGATGAAACCCACCGTGTTGCCTTAACATTTACAGTATTACCACTGTACCAATTCAAATATGCAAGAAAGCTAGCAACAACATTCAGCATATCCTTTCCAAAGGATTGCCAATGGGCTAAAGTGCCCATTATTCTCACCCTGATACAACTAACGCTACTTCCTCTACTATTGGACACTGAGCTGCCAAGTGTTCAGTGCTTTGCTCAAGGACACTTCAGTGGTAGCTCAATGTGTTTGTCAATTGGTTTTCCCACCTCAATGCTTTCCCCATTGGTACTATAGTTGCCCTGCCACATCCCCTCTATGCAGATGATCTCCGTGTTTCGGAGATGACATACAGTTACGAGTTCCAGTAAATCGTTGGATAAAGAAAGAAGCTTACACCTCAAATACGACAATAATGTGCGGATATATCCATGTTATCTGCAACACAGAGAAACCCTAAGAGCACAGGAAGCCTCTCGCTCACTACCTGATCCCACAACGAAAGCTCCGATTTATACTATGGAAGCGAATAAAAGCCGCCCCCAAAAATCCTCTTTAATTGAAGGCAGCTATGCGGGGAAGAGTTATGTAACTTGATATTGAATTCATCCTCCTGCATGCTGGCCTGCATTGTTCTGCTTCCTGAGTGCACAAGACAGGCTTAGGATGAAACCGCAAAACGATGGGTTGGTGATGGGAGTGAAAGAAGAAAGACATGAGGAATTATTTGCCGTTGTGCCATGTTTGCACTGCGTCATCAACACGTCCCCTCTGCCGTTTTTACAGTCTCTGTCTCAGCTTTTGAATTCCTTTACCTCTACATTTATTTTTCTTTTGCACTCTTTCAAAGTGTCCAATTGCTCCGAAAGTAAATGAAATGTGATGAGCCGAAATGCTCAGAAATCTGAGAAGTAGTGATTGACAGGAGACGCTCACGCCTGAAATATGCTGAGTGAGTGGAATTCTGTCACTGCCGAATGCAACAGCTGTAGCCTCACCAAAATAAAGCTACACCCCCCCTCCAAGCTCCAAACCCTGCCTCCCCCTCCTTTTACACAAACACCACTCTGTCACAAGACGCACTACAGCAGTCCTCAGCATGAGCTTCCTCCCTCCCTCCCTACGCCTCTCTCAATAGATCATTGTCCCCATCCCCAATCCTCTCGGTCTGGTCACATCCAGAGAGATCGATGGTTGGGAGGTTTGGGAGGGTGAGAGTGGCGGTGGTGGTTGGGTGAGTGTGTACAATTAATCTGAGTAAGAATGAAATCTGATCCACTGCATTACAGCACCAATGTTTACACTTGAAATGGCATGCTTCACGGCAGATGTTCGCTTGCGATTCGTCCTCCGAACACTTATCCGATGAGATACACATTGAAGCGTTCACAACAACGCCAGAAGTTCAGTGACCGACTGGAAATTCGAGACACGATTGCCCTTTAAAGATACGACTTCAAAAAGGACAGCGCTGTGTTGATTTACGCTCCATTAATATGTGGCAGATATAGACGAGGCCGGCTGAGTCTACTGAGGGGCGCTAGACTGCGACCGCTGCCCGAGGCAAGGAGACCGCAACCTCTCACCCTGTGACCTTTAGTGCCCCCCCCCCCCCCCCCCCCCTCCCCTCCCCTCCCCTCTGCAGACATAACCCGTCTCCAACAGTGGGCGAGTTGTCCATGAAAACTTTCTCATCTATAAACAATTACTTTAAGAGTGCTGCAAAACCAATGACTGCAATAAACCTAACCATGCTCAACACGTCTTTGGTTACCAGGAGCTACATGATGTCCAGCCTCAACCCTCACAATACGTCACTTTACTTCCATTTAAACAGGAATGTCCCGTTGAGAATCAAGATCTCTTCTTCTGGGAGCTCTGGTCACGTGAGAAGCACTCCTCTAGGTTTTAAACATAACTTGACTGTGTAGATTAAACTATATTCTACTAGGGTTTATGATTATTTTCATTATCCATTTTTCTGGCAATCATTTCCTTGATTAATTGATTGATTGGGACAGAAAAAAAAAGCCAAAAAGGCAGATCGCAATTTGTAAAGCCCAAGCTGATATCTTCAGATTACTTGTTTTGTCTGATTTACTGTTGAAAAGTTGAAGATATTCAATTTACCTTCACAAAACACAAAGAAAAACAGCAAATCCCTTCAATTAAGAAGCAATAACTAAGTAAGGTGACGGCTTTAAATGTCTTGTTATGTCTCAGCAACAGTCCAAAACCAAAATACATTCAGTTTACTACCAGGTGTGACAAAGAAAAACTAAATCCTCACATTTGAGAGGCTGAAAGCAGCAAACCTTCGCTTTAAAACTATTTAATTATCAAAACAGTTGACAATTAACTTTTCAACATATTTATTTATTTGATAAAATTAGTTCCTTTCTTAATCTCTATTACGGGAGCTAACTGTATACCTCTATGACAGTGCTCACCCATAATGCCTCAGTCGTCCTCTGACATTTGGAGCTGCAGCAGAGCCAGCAGGCTCAGACAACACACAACTCTCCATCTTCATCTGATGACAGCCAGCTAATCTGGAAACCTGCGTCCGACCCGCGTATATCTGCTGCTGCATCTCTCCGTCTGGTTCCGCCTCTCTGGTTTCCTTCAACATTTATTTTCTGTCCTTAAAGACTGTGAACAACCCACCTGGAGCATGCAAAATTTGTAGAAAAGATACTGAAAACAAAGTCACAACAATACAGGCAGTCGACACAACACCAACCAGCTCTCACACACACACACACACACACACACACACACACACACACACACACACACACACACACACACACACACACACACACACACACACACACACACACACACACACACACACACACACACACACACACACACACACACACACACACACACACACACACACACACACACCTCTTATCTTTATCTTGCCCGGGGGAAAGCTTCATAGCCTGGCTGCTTGAGTCTCCACCACTAAAAATAGACAAACAGCCCTCTGGGTTGTGTTACGATCCCCGACGGCAACAATACCAGGAAAGAATCTGTACGTTGGCTAATTATATCCACACACACACTGTAAATAAGCACACGCAGGCATGAACAAATATGCACACAAGTCACCTGCAGTGTAAAACCTGTAGAGGCACACACACACACACACACACACACACACACACACACACACACACACACACACACACACACACACACACACACAAACAAACTCAGAGTGTGTTTAAACACGCCTGCATGACAGATCCAGCAGTGAAACTGGAGGACGGTGTGTGTGTGTGTGTGTGTGTGTTTCTCCTAGACGCTTTATGAGGAAGAGAAAACTCTTCTTCTGAGCCAGCCGTCACTGCATTCGTCAGCCACTGCAACCCACGGCAGCGGCTGGTGGTAGTTTGGGCTGTTGGTTTCTTGTGCAACCTTATTGTGCAGATTGCAACACAAACACACACGAAAACAAACTCATTTTGGGTTCGTTTTACGGGCATTCCCTCAAACTATTAAGACAAGTATCTGCTGAAGGCTGATTCTTGTTAAAAAGTGTCTTCCTTCACATGCAGCCTCTGCCAGTCTACACATTAGAGATAACAGCCACAGCTAATCTTCTCTGGAGCTCACACTCACTGCACTGTTACTGTTTATAGGGCAGGAGTGTGTGCCTGCGTGCATGTGTGTGTGTGTGTGTGTGTGTGTGTGTGCCCGAGCAGCCATACTAACATGGAATTCCCCTAAAACTACAAATCAGTTCGAGGGATGAGAGTTGGAGTAATGCTTTGGCAGCTTGTGGGAACACAAAAAAACAGAAGAGGGATTCTGGGTCTTTAACAGAAATGTGAATATCTAAACCACAATCTAGGTGTAATGACACAATAAACCAGTCCATAAACAAATGAGCCCAACCAACCTTGTGTTTCCTCCTCGATCAGTCAATGGGAGAGATCAGGCAGCAGTAGTAAGCAGCTGGGGCAAAACACATGTCTCTATTTTTCTCTGCTGCTTGCAGTCTGCGCTCAAATTCCAACACCGAGTCCCAGAGAGAAGCCGGGGAAAGACGAGAGAGAGAGAGAGAGCGAGAGAGAGAGAGAGAGAGCGAGAGAGAGAGAGAGCGAGAGAGAGCGAGAGAGGGATGTGAACGACAGAAAGTGAGAGCCAGGCTGCGTTTAGAAAACCAGTCGGTCCACTTATCCGACTAGATCGTCCATATAGATGCTCTTTGGTCCGAGCTGCCAGCAGATTCTCCTAGATTCCTGCGGGCTCTGCTCCTCGGCTGCCCCGGCGTTTATCACAGAGAGACGCCTCAACAGCTGTGAGTGTGTACGTGAGAAGATATGTGTGTGTGTGTGTGTGTCTGTGTGCCCTCTGCAAATGAGGGTGTGTTTGTGAGGAAAAGAAGCTAAAGGGACCACGTGACGCAGGCTTAATCCCCCGCCCACTGGCCACACACACACACACACACACACACACACACACACACACACACACACACACACACACACACACACACACACACACACACACACACACACACACACACACACACACACACACACACACACACACACACAGGCTGCTCGACCAATCAGAGCTCAGGCTCACACACACTAATCACACCACCACCTCCTCCCTCGCCTTCTCTCTCTCTCTCTCCCCCCCCTCTCTCTCTCCCTCCCCCCCTCTCTCTCTCGCTCTCTCCCTCCTACCCCCCCTCTCTCTCTCTCTCTCTTCGTCTGTCTAGTCATCTTTTTTTCTTTGATCCATTCACTTTCTGGTCTCCCTGCCCACATTCCACAATCTTCTCTCTCCGACTCTTCCTCTCTCTTCACATCCTTCATTCACACTCGCTGCTACCTCGTCACCCCTCAGGCGGCCGTACTAAAGGTCAGTGTTTAAGAGTCCGGCTGGCAGCCGCACAAAGCTGCACTGCCTTTATAGCTGCTCCTCCTCAGAATCAGCGGTACCTGGGTCTGTGGTGGACTCAAACAGTCATAACTACACTGATCAACAATGTCACAGTTAACTGATCCTAGGTCAGAGCTGTGATTCAGTGTCTTGCCTCAAGCAAAACTCCATTATAATCCTGGCTTCCATTGTGCGGTTGATTTTTTTTTTTTTTTACTGCCGATTGATTCTCACCAAAGCTGCGACTATACCGACCCACTTACATGTTGCTTTTCTACAGTACATTCTTAAATGATGCTTTAAAAACCAGTTGTATGCTCAGTACTTTCCAAACACGTGCATCTCACACACTTCCTCCACCACCGTCTCGTGCACAGATTTGGACAGACACCGAGCCGACCGAGCCTCTGACGACGTGCACTCAAGTTGAAGTCCTGCCAAAATGAAACTCGGCACGAAATCCTGCATTGTTTTGTGAAATCTGACTCTGCATTTCCCTCTGATATCAGTTCAAACCAGCGTCCACAGCTGTGCAAGTATGATGTCGTCCATGCTGTCAAACAAGGTGGAGAGAGTTGTGTGCTGGTGCATCACTACGGTAAACAAATAAATAAAAATCAACTTTAATGGAATTAAAATTTGTTGGTAAGCTCTGTTAAATAGAGATACGGAACAATCTTAGGTTGTTTCTGTATGGCCCTGCCCTGCGTCTGCACACAGTGTTCTCATCTGCAGTGCAGTGAGTGTATGCGCCAAGTACAGACTGGCATAGAACGGAGACTGATCCGCCACCACCACCACCCCCTCTCCTGGATGTTGGAGCATCACTCAGCACTTTATGCCCAACTCCACCCCCCACACACACCCCCACACACACACACAGTCCTGAGTTGTCACTGCCAGGCCTGACTCAGGGAAACAGAGCTACACACACACACACACACACACACACACACACCGGCACTATACTGAATGATACTTCTAAACAGATTCTAGCGGAGATTGTTGTATGGAGACATTACACTGTACTATGGATTGTGTAACACACATCCCAACCTAGAAATATACACAACTGTCAGAGGTGAAAACTAAACTGCTCGACAAACTTAACTGCCCCTTTGTTTTACCTAAACCTCTGCTAAACCTCTGCTTAAAAGTGCTAAATCAAGCCGGGACAGTCCCAGGACGGCGTCCAAGCAGCTGTGTCTCACTGCTTAACGGTAGATAATCACGACCCTGTGGAAACCCAAATTACTGTTATTGCTTTAGGTTGACTCATGTGACACATTAGAGACAAAGTTAGACTAAACCCAGGCGGTCAAAAAAAAGAGGCTTCACACTCTACGCAACTGTTATCAAGTCTGATGATTAACGAGTCCGCTGCACACCACGGTGCTCTTGAGTAATCCCGTATTTCTGTGGAAGTCGCCCCCTCCTTGACCTCCGCGATAAGCAAAAACAAAACACAGAAGAGAGAGGAAGACTTGAGCGTCTCCTGGTCTAAATGCATGCAGGTGTCCATTTACCGCCAGAAGCCCTGCTTATCGGCGTTTCCCACCGAACGCCGAGCGGTAACAGGAGAGGAGCGCGGGGGCACGTTCACCGACGCCAACCGTTCAGGAATGCGCAAACACTTGAGCTCATTATTGGGCTCTCGGAGCCTTTTCACAAGAACAGAAACAACATGGTGGTGAGACCCCTCGGTGGGAAATTGACAGATGTGGTTATGCTTAAGAAAGTAAAACTCATTCAGTTAATGGCTGTGAAGCAACCCCCAGTGACATCAGGAGTAAGCTCGTTTGGACTGCTTTTACTTCAAAACGCCTTTCACCCGCATGACAGGGAGGTCAAGTTGATTCCCAGAGGACAGTACAAAGCCACATGACGGCCTCCAAAATAACAGCTTTTGGTAACAGCTCTTGTCCGTTCGTGACAGGAAACCCGACCTGCAGGAACGATGCAGGAGAAGCAAGTCTACAGACCATTTTACCGGACAATTAGACTAAAGACAGCACTGAAAAAGACTTGCTCTGGGCTGCTTCGGCTACCGGTGAGGCGATAAAGAAGGATTCAGGGAGTCCAGCTTGAGTTGTACTGTAGTGTAAATCCATTCATTTGAAGGCTTACCAGGTGTCAAAGCACTGCAGCCATTTATAATACTGCAAGAAACAATTTAGCAACTCTGCAGAGTTAGGACATTCATGTATCCTGCGTCTCGATGATCGCAAGGTTAACAGTTACAATTACGCTGTTCACGTTACAAAATAATCTGAGAGTGCACTTACACACATCGGACAGGCCGAAACAATGGTTGCCAGATGGTGTCGACACAGTGGTCCCAGGGAAATGAACGACCAGCCGCGTCTCATACCTTTTTATACATTGCCAGTTATGTGTTGGTTTTAAACTACAAAGGGCTAGTTTCCTGGATTAACTTTTTTCTACTGTGATTTATGTAATGTCTGCAAGCCGTAAAACGTTCATTCAAAACTGTTGAAAGGTGTCACGTTTGCAGCCATTATAATCATGAAAAAGCTACACA
The DNA here is from genome assembly GCF_050575085.1 of Anarhichas minor. NCBI lineage: Eukaryota > Metazoa > Chordata > Actinopteri > Perciformes > Anarhichadidae > Anarhichas > Anarhichas minor. The sequence continues at coordinate 5,548,032 of NW_027466458.1, forward strand.
ATCACACGGAACATATAGCCGGTGAACCTTTTCAATATTGCGGCTTTTTCGCAACTTTTATTTTTTTCCATTTCTAGGAAACAACATTGCATTTTTTTCATGCTGGGCCAATGCTGTTGTGAACATGGCCTCAGTTTATATATCAGCTATGTTCGTAAAGGTTGCTGCGCTAAAGCGAGTTTTTTTTTTGGTCATTTTTTTAACCCTGCAGAGCTGAAAAAACGGCCGGTATTGCATCACCTGCTGTATATACACACACACACACACACACACACACGGAGAGGAAAACCTATAAAACTGTCATTCCTCTGTTTATCCGGCTCTTAACAGCCCGTCTAGTTTTACACTTGTATGGGAGTGATCCTAAATAGCCTCTAATCCATGTTCGAGGGGTAAAGAGGCATTTAGAGAGCAGCTAATGTTTAACGCACTGAGACGTGCTCGGAGCGTTCACTGGGAACAATGCTGTCCCTGTCTGAGCAGCTGTGTTACTTAGCATGGAGAAGAAGCACGCACACACACATACACACACCATTACAGGGATGTACTAAAGCATGACAAGGGAAGTCTGCCTCTGCCTCAAGGTTCAGGTAGAGAGACAACAAGCTTCTTTAGAGACAGCAGAGAGAGAGAGAGAGAGCAAGAAGTCGTCGTTACTGCTTTATTTCCTCTGTTGACGGAGGTAAAATGAGGCCTGGAAGTGACAATGGGAAGTCTCCGCCCAGCCGTCACCTCGGTCAAATGTGCAATTCCAGGTCAAGTTGAACGAAAAGCACCTCAGACAGATGGCTGAGGAAATACAGTGTTTGTCTGTTGGACATTTAGAGCACGTATATGCTCGTTAAGGACCCAGAATAAACCATGATTCACGCGACGATGCTCGTAACTAAAACCAGGATGAAGATGGAAACAGCTAAAAATAAAGACCCATTGATTTCTATTCACTCTCTCTTGCCCTGGTGTCGCAGCATGGGGATAGGATGATTAGCACTGAATCCATTTTCGTCTGATGCGATTGTATTTTGAAGCCATGAAAATAGAAACGATCGCCCGGCACGAGTGTTCCTGTAACATCTTTATCTGTGCTTCATGTGCCATGTGGAGGCCCGAGAACCTTTCTAAACACAGGCTACAAAACATGTGGACTGTCGTCACTCCCAGAGCAATCACAGCATATCAGATAACCACACGCACACACACACACACACACACACACACACACACGCACACACACACACACACACACCTTTTCCTCTCCCTGTTGGCAAGAGAATACACACCTTGAGTCAACAGAAAAGGAGAACAAAACATCACGTCCTCTGGTTGTAAATTCAGCTTTTCATATTTATGTTCAGTAAGTTTTCATGTCGACACTCCAACATACATAAATACACGTGTTTTACTATGTCAAATGTAAAATGAGGAGTCAAAACATCATTTTCTGTCGTCCTGGTTGTCCTGCAGTAGTTACATTTTAAAGGAGCCAGAGGGAACGATTTGAACAGAACAACATGTCAAAACGTCACCTTAAGTCCAAAGCGGCCGGATCAACTTTGAACTAAAACTGCAAATGAGTTCGGGAAAGCTTGGAAAAAAAGTCCACACTTGGCGGTCAGTCGCATGGGTCTTCAATGAAACCGTGACATGAAAACCAAAGCAGTGCGAGTCACACTAACTTTCAGGAGACAAAAAGGTGCTTTGTAGCTTCACATCCATCCCACCGGCCAATTCCTCTGAATCAAAGCCGTGAAAGGAAGGGGGTCGCCCGCTTTCATCCCCGGCACCGAGCGCCGCCGTGCGTGTAGCATGAAAGAAGGTGGTGACCTTCGAATGTGGAGAATGTGCGTGTGCACGCATGTTTCTGTGTGCACGCATGTCCTACGCCTTTGATTGGGCCGACAGCAATCGGTCAACACCGTTTAACAGTGAGAAGTAGATTTGTTTGTGACGCACTAAATTGAATTGAAGTGCACACATTTGATTTCTTGCTGAGAGTTGAGATGAGAAGATCCATGACACTCTCACTGTCTGTACCCTGAATATGAAGCTGCAGCCAGGAGACGCTTAGCTTAGCTTAGCATAAAGAGGGACACAGAAAGCCTGGTTTTGCCGAGAGCTAATAAATTCTGCCTACCAGTACCTCTAAAGCTCAGTAATTAACAGGTAATAACTTGCTTGTTTAATGTTGTCCTGTCACAGAGAATCCACAGGTTTAAGCTTCATAGCAGCCATTGCTGCATTTGTACAGAATACGTCAGCATGCGATAGTCACACAGGTCATATACTATCGTTACATTTAAGTTAATTGGGCTTGCTCGGTTAAGTGATTCAGACATTGATGTTGCAATTTAGGACAATTTAAAAAGGATTAAACAAACAAACCCCACTGAAATGTTAGAATAAACTCGCACACACACACACAGGCTGCTAATCACCCTGTGATTGTAGCTGGTAATGACAGAGCCAGAGACACAGTTTAACAGGACCCTGTTTCTTTAACCACGCTAACAAAAACAATCCATCGCCGGGTGCTGCGGCGGCTAACTGCTACCGTATGTCCTCACCGCCAGAGGCCCGGCTTTGTAGTCAGACGGGCTGAACGGCAGAGCGGTCCACGCTGCTCCGTGGTTACACCGACACAATAGACTTCTACAGGAGAGCTGTATTATCCGTGCAGAGCAACAGTAGCTTTTGGGGATTTCTGTGCTGATGTTACAACCACAGAACGGCTGGAGTCCAGTCAGCTATTTATTTATTCAACATGAAATGTCTGCTTCTTGAAATCAGAAATCTTGCATATAACAGGATCAGTAGTCATGTGTATCCAGATGTAACAGATGTGGGTTTTCTCAGCTTTATCGAGCCGTTTCTGAATGTGCCCGTTCACTGTCAGTTCATGAACTTTCCGTCTCCTTTCCTAAAGGGACGTATGAATCAAATTAATCTAATTCCAACCTCACGCACGATACGAAATGAAATTATCCAGAAATCAAGCTCTGTTCCTTTTGTCAGATGGAGTTGGACTATCGTTGCTAAGGGACCCGTGAATCGTCTGTGGTCAAGCAACGAGGCACAACACTGAGGGGGCGTCGGCCCAGAGAGCTGGTGTGTGTGTGTGTGTGTGTGTGTGTGTGTGTGTGTGTGGGGACTATCCATTACACAATCCCAGGAAGCAGCCGGATTCGAAATTTCGGGGTCTGTATCTGGATGAGGTCATTACGCATGAAGCAGAACTGCAGCCCCATCACACCCGTGCACACACTCTCACACACACACACACACACACAAAGAGTCACACGCTCTCATGAGTTACTATAGCAACTCCAAACAAACAGTCCGTGCATGTGGCGACCCCGCCCCTGCAGAAAAAAGAGGGAGAAACGGAGACAACGAGGCAAAAAAACAGACTTAACAGTAAGACAGGAAGCGAGAGCGGAGATGACATCACACTGCAGCTCCATGTGCTTCACTTTATGCTCGCTCTGTGTCTCATTCACAGCAGAGAAGATCACCCACTGCCCATGAAGGTCCTGAACTGTTTTGAACCTTTAGCCTAAACTTGCATTTGTATTCCTAAACCCATCTTCAACTTTGGTAAGTTCACTTCCTAAAACCAAAGTCTCTTGTTTAGTGCACCAGGATATATTTAATTACACAGGAAAACAGAGGAATTGTGAAATAATCACATCCCATCAGACTCTCAGGGGCCTTTTAAGTTGTTCCACCGCAAAGGTCGCAACCGGAGGACACAGTGACCACAAAGGCAACCCCCGCCTCCCCCCCTTCCCAAAAAAGGCCTACTCATTCAACTTGGAGCTCCAGAAACAGCAAGGGGAACACTCCAACAGCAGACATGCAGCTTTGTATCAAAGTGAAGTCCGGCTATTGAGGCTTCGCAGCCTCCAAGGTCAGTCACGGTTGCACAACGCCCACATCCGCACATTAAAAAGACACGGGCATTTAGAACAAACCTCTGCGTTTGGACTTTTGGCATTTTTCCTTTTGTGTTTTTTTTTTCTTTTGAGTCCATCCTGCCAAGATGAAAGCTGTGACTCTGCTGCTGCTGCTGAAAGGTTGTGGGATAGATTCCACTAAAGCAGCACATGAACGTAGATGCGTTTCACTGCTTTATGGTTGCATGCATAAAGAAGATATGAAGTGTCAAACTACCAATGATACACAAGGTATAAATGTCACGCTGCTGTCCGTTCTAACAGTGAGCAATCCCAAAAGCTCCTGCTCTCTGGGCAAGACGTTCTGGACCCATGTGAACTATGAAATGGGTGGTCTCCACGGACTGGAAATCGGCCGGGGGGGGGCCTTTGATGAGTTCTTGTTTTATTTGAAAGGAAATCTCAGCATGTCTCTCCCACAACAGGAAATGGAAACAAGCAGAGTTCTCCCCAGTGACTCACTGTCACTGTGCTGCGCTTTGACCCTTTCTATCACGTCTGACCGCTCAATGACACGCCGTCAGAACAGGGTGGAAAACAGCCTCCAACAAGTGTGTGTGTGTGTGTGTGTGTGTGTGTGTGTGTGTGTGTGTGTGTTTATGAGGATGTTTCCGGGCCTGTCAGGCTCGGGCCTCGGGGGTTGCGACACAAAGCATCCATCATGGGAAAGTGGCCGCATCTGATGCTGATGACATGCAGGAGTTCAGGCATCTTGCTGCCCCCCCGCCGCCCGGGTCCTTCCTCGCCTCGTCAACAATCCGTTCACTGAGCTTCACTGTCACGGAGAGTCCAGCAAACGCGGCAGAAGATAGAAGAGTTTCCGCTTTGAGGGGGAAAGATGTCCATTTATCTGGTGCGAGCTGTCAAAAGTACGACTGTGTCGTTGAGATGAATGATGCAACATGGCATGTTGTCATCGAGTATCCAATATTTCTTTTATTATTCAACTGTTTTCTGTCATTGTGTACTAAACAATTCATGCAAAAGATAAATTGTCAGTTCGCAACCTTAAAACAGAAGAATTACATCACTTCAAGTTCCTCGACCCCGAGGTGAAGAGCATTGTTTCACCGTCTCCTGCCGAGTGTCAGTTTCAAGTCTGCTCTATTGAACCTGTAACCACACCCAACAGTGATGATGTCAGGGAGTACCGACCACACCCCGAGTTCACCTCTACATCACTGTAGCAAAACCACTGCAGGCCAACAAATGCCTAAATAAAGTGCATGTAAATATGATTAAAATAGTTTCCAGCTTCTTTGTAAATCTGCTTCCCAAAGTCATCCTGGAAAACTTAGCATCTTAGTTCTGCTTAAAGCCAATGGATAACAACACTTATTATAGCAGACATGCTTTTGGGATCCGTGCTCTCTATTAAGGGGTTCCGGAGTAATTTAGGATCCATTTCCCTCCATTTGTGGTTGTCCAAATGTGGAGCCTGCAGTGTTGCAGTGCCTCTCTCCCTCTGGGACAGTGTGTGTGTGTGTGCGTGTGTGTGTGTGTGTGTGTGTGTGTGCGTGAGAAGGAAGAACAAGCTTCCTGTCAGGATGTGGGGTCCAGCAGGGGGACAGTGGCACTTAGCCAGAAGTCACAACTTTCTGCTGAAACCAAGTGTATCAGAGTGTGAGTGTGTGTGTGTGTGTGTGTGTGTGTGTGTGTCACATGCAGTTGTCCGTGTCCTGATTTCTCGGACCGCTGAGCAAGTATACTTCATTTCATTGACTGTAGGAAATTCCTCTCCAACATGTGGGGCTCATGCTGTAGCAGAGATGTCAGGCATGAACTCTTATACAGCAGAGCTCCAGATGAACCCGAATGAGGCAAATTATCAACGTCCCTCCTGCGCCACGATCATAGTGACTGTAGATAATTAGACAACTGAGGAGGAGAGAAAATACTCCAGAGCCTGGGCCTCGGAGATCCCTCCTCTGGCCTCTCTACCTTTTCTACTCTCTCCATTGATCTCCTTTGCCTTCTCTATCTGCATTCTCGCTTCCTCTCACCATAGTTCATGTTCTCTCCGTCTTTCTAGCAGGTGAAATGCATAGAAATAATTCGGTTCTGCACAAGAAGTGCAAAAACGGTGCACAGTTGCTGATGCTCTGAGCAAGAATGGAGTTTTATTGAGCAAGAAGTATATGCTAAAGAGAGTGCTATGGAAGGAGGGGATAGTAGAGACCTATTTACATCAGGACACATCAGAAACTTCAGGAAACTTTGTCATAAATACTATAAAATTACAATTTTCTTATAACCAGGATAATTTCGATCATCCCAATCATCATATGATATCTCACACAGATTTATATCATCTTTTCAGTTGCATTAATGTACTTTTATGCCTTCAGAAAAACAACAAAAGTGGCAGAAAGACAAATGGCCTCAATCAATAAGTAGCATTTTTACAACAAGGACCATCTAAAAAAAAACTGTGGATGCATAAATGGAGTAAGTTTGTCTGAGGTACCATGCTGCACCATGGTGCTATTTAAAGGTACCACACACATTTCTGCACAAATGTATAAATTACCTCATTACCAACTGCTATGGATGTGGATGAGTGTTCTTGTGTATGTTTGTACAAGTAGGTCCAGCTGTTTCCTCACACACCCTTCACATTCCCACTTACACACCAGCGCGCGCGCACACACACACACACACACACACACACACACTTCCCAGTCAGGAAGAGCTGCTTTAAGCAGCGTTATCATTCTGGCAATTTATTGTTCCCGACTACCAGCGTGTTATATTAAAGCCGCCACGGAGACCGAGGCCTAGTGATGCAATCAGGAAGGAAAACTTTGACGCAGTTGACAATCCCCACAGCTGGCTGCTAAAGTACGTTTTCCCTGAGAGCTGCTAAATGCTGCCTCTGAATATTCTGACTATACTGAAGTAATTTGGGAAACCTAAGAAGCTAATTGCATTTCTCAGATTAAATGAACGACTTGTGGCAATTAAAAAAAAAAGTTTTTAGTTAGAAGAGATTAAACACGTGTATGTTTCAGGGAAGGGTTGGTTGATCTTAACTTTCTGGGTTCAGTAGTCATCAAGATGGTGACGAACAGTAAAAACCTAAATCCAGTCTTAGAGATGTTTGTCTGCAGAGTGAGCTGTTCAATAAACAAAAACTTTAAACGCTGCCTTGCTCTCTCATCTATTTGGCATCTTGACGGGAGGATCTTTTCTCCATAGCCGACTTGCAGCATCACACGTGTCACTGTCAACTTGAGGAACATAGCAAGGATCTAATGATTGACATCGTAAAGATATCTCAAAGCAGGCAAAGGAAGGATTACGCAACCGACGACGGATCGTTGAGCACAAGGGATTATCTTTCCAACCTTCAAAAACTCATGCAGGCTAATGGTTACTAGTAAGTACGGCGCGTCACTGTGCATCAGCGTCAACTCCAAGTGGCTCAGCTCACTCGTCTGACAACACTTTGAGATGAATCAGGAGTCCTTTGGTGAAACTAAATAAGACCTTCTCTTAAAGGCCAAGCTTCAATTCAATGTCAATAAGGAAAAAGGTAACGCCTGCACACTTACGAACTTATTAATGTTTCGATCATACTTGGATCTTCGTCACACTTTCATCCACACTGGACAGGAAGTTAGATGACCCTACCTGTGAAGCATGCTGTGGCCTTAAGGATTCAAACTGGTCCTCTTTGACTTCATAAACTTTGGAGTGGAAATTTGTTCATGTTTTTTTTTCCAAAAATGCTCATGACACCAGAACCCCAACGAACCCTTGGCATTTGTCTTCTAGTAATAACCTTAACTTACCATATCCCGCTGTCATATCTACTTCCCGTCTTTGGTAACTAAAGACATTTTTGGAAGGCTTCTGACCCACAGCACTGATGTCATGTCAGCTTTCAGACATGCCACGTAATGATTTCAGTTGGCATCACAGACATGGGATCCCGCAGTTGGACCTATGTCAAAGGCCACAGCCTTTTTTTGGAGGGAGACGCAGGGTCTCATGTTACGCCTCGATTAGACACTGATTTGTCGGCCAGGCAGGTAAATGCGAGGATCGCCTCCGGGGCCTTCATGGCAGTGTCGGTTCCAATTAGCATGATCAAACACAGGGAAACGCAGAAAGGAAAAGAGAAAAGAAAAGAGGGATGGAGGTGGAGAGTGAACTCCCCGATGCCTGTTGCTGAAATATCTGTCTCCTGGACCACGATGAGGGGAGTACCGGCAGCGAGATAGATCGCTGGGATACATTTTTGAGCTGTGCAAGGCGATACCGAAGCTATGCACCGAGAAATTCCACAACTCCCTTCTGTCTGTCTCTCTCCCTCCTCCTGCTCCTTGGCTGACAGCACCATCCTCATCCCTCTTTTTTCCTTCCCCCCGTGATGCCTTTACAATATCCTCATCCATTAAAGTTTGTCATTAGATAAAAGCTGACGGAAATACACAGCAGTTTGCCTTGCCGTAGGTTTTTCCCTTTCAAGTCATCCCCTCTGTTTAAACGATCAGAAGAAGCGCCCACTGTCACAGCAGGCCGTTTTTTGGATCTGGTGTTTAAAGACGAGCATGAAGGGTTCTTTCCACATTTGAGATGAAGCCGAGGGAGATGTATGGCTCGTTGAGGGGCGATGTAAAGCATGACTATGGAACTAAGAAGATCACAGAAAATGTGACGCGATCAGAGGACTCTTATTAACAGCCGGCAATGCTATACCGGCAATACCGCTCACATTTACACACATGTGCAGCACGTGAGAAGAAGACATGAAGCTTGCAATTTGTCACATCTGAAAGTCCAAAATAAGTCGTGGAGGAACAACCTTAAAACATTTGTAACTAACTTAATGGTAATTCATTCCCATCATCCTGCTCAGCGTAATCACAGTGACCAGCTGTACAGCTAACGTTAACACAGGTGGATGCTCATGTTTCTCTCTCTTTTACTGCTGAATTCCTTTTTTAAAGCCATGTCATTTGCTTTAACCAAACCAATAAAAAAACAATAGTAAACGTTTTGTGACATTTCTGTCTAAATTTCACTTGACAGTTGGACAAAATGTAGTTCTATACTTCTGTCCTTCCCTCCCTCAACTCCTCTCTCCCGCCTCCAACCGCTGTGACAATCCATCCGTCTCTAATCTGCTTCCTGTACGGACCGCTAAAACATCGACGTTCATTTGTCCGACCCTTTGTTTGGCATCCAGTAGAGGGTGTCTGCCTCTCTCCCTCCTCTGACTCCATTCATCCCTCCGTCCTCAGTTTCCCTCTTTCATCCACTTCCACTCTCCTCCCTTCCCTCTTCCCTCCACCCGTCTGTCCTCCGTTTCACTCAGTCCTCCCCTCATCTGTCTTTCATCTCCTTCGTCCTCCATCAGGTCCTCCTTCTCTCCCACACTCTGTCCATTCTCCCTCTTGCTGAGAGACGGACAGCGCAGCGTCCCGGCAGCTCTCCACCCTCCCCTGCCCGGGCGGAAAAATAAACAAGCGTCCACATGTTCCCGAGGAATTTTAATGACTTCCATAACTTTTACTTCTTTACCTGCCAAACCCCAGGCAGCATCGGGAAGAACAGTGGACTCTGGACGAGCCGCCGTTAGCGGCACCGATGACGAGCTCTGTGAGGCTGAGCCAAGTAGGATCCTTTGAAGAGCTGAGCAGCTTCAAAGAGCTTCTCAAGCCAGAAGCCAGATAGACAAATCTCTGAGCTAAAAATGCCAAAAATAAAACTTTAGACAAAAAACAACAACATACATCCTAATGTCTCACCTGCATTTTATTAAAGCAGAACAGCAGAAAATATGTATCAAAAATGTTTGACCGGTGGGTAGCACTATGCCAAATGTACTGTAACATGCAGATTGCACACAAACAATACATTTGCACCAATAATAACCATGGACCTTGAATGCCCCATTGGGCTGACCCAATAAAGCTCACATTAAACGCGTAGTGGCCTGTTCACCAGGGATCAATGCAGCCTCACAGAAGGGAACAACTGCATACGAGTGACCCATGACACCGTGGGCCTTAATATAGACCAAAAACAGTTGCTTAGAGTACGACATGCAGCGGGTATCCCAAACAAATTACTTTTCCCCAGCGCTGGAAAGTCTCTGGTGTGTATGAGATCATGTGCACACATGATCGTTCAAGAGCGTATGTTTGTGTGTGCAGCACTTGAGGTGCAGTAGAAACTCACTGTCAAATGGGAAAAGCCTTGTTGGCGGTGTGTTTTAATGGGGCCGTGACCCACAGACTGTCAGGTCAGACTCCACTGACCTGACCTGAGAGCAGACATGGGATTGGTCTCTGTTAAGAGCCAAGGCAGGGCAATAACTCTGTGGGATTACTATGTCACACCAAATATTTAGGTCTATTTAAGAAACAGAGAAACCAAAGAGTTCATGCAGCTCAGAAGTAAACAGTCCGTTAACTACGGTGATCCAATTCCTGACCCAACCTTTCACATGATTACTAATGAATTTGTACCAAAATATCAGTTTTGAACTTGTGTGGAACCGTGAATCTTTGCTCTGCATCTGTGCATTTGTCACCTGCATGGCCTCCTCTTCGCCTTCATGAGCAGCACATTATGAAATCAGACTATGTGTTGTATTACAGATGTGTCAGCGGTGGGGAACACCCAGCCCGCTGGCAGGACCACTGTTTAGATTTCTGATCTCCTCCGTTGTGTTTTTCTTTCCCTCTCAACCCGGGACCAGCTGCAGAGGAAATGACAATACGAAGAGAAAACAACAGAGATTAATAACACCTCCTCCCACCTACTCAGGCTCCCTAGTCTCGTCTTCCTCCATGTAACTGGTCTTTTTCAGTACATGTGGCTTGTTTGACCTCCCGGTCCTCTCCTCAATCTGCATTTCAGCCCCTTTCATCTACACGATCGCGACCCCTGACCCGTGGAATTGATACGTCACTGTCTTGCACAAACTCAGGAGGCTCACTCACTTGCAGATTTCGTATCTCCCCCTCCTTCCCCCCTCGTTGGACCCCGTCCTCCGTCATGCGTGAGGAATCTGGGCTGTGTTCTCCAGCTTTAAGCCCACAATGATTAGCAGGCCTCGGAGAGCGGACCCACAGAACTCCCCCAAAGTTGTGATGTTAGAGCTTTCAATCAGGAGAACTGAGGGAAAACCACTGCATGTGTATCTGAACAGTTAAACGTTTCAGCGCTTTTATAATCCCCCTTTCTCCTGTAGTTGTCACAGTGTGATGAATACAGGTACATGCTGACTTTAAAACGCTCTCACAGAAGAACAAAAAGGTACAGACAACCACAAAGAGTCTCAAACGCATCAAATCAGAAGATTTTCCAGTAAACCTGATTAAGCAGATCAGGAAGAGAAACCACAATCAGAGCAGAAAACCAGCCATCTCCTAGCTCTAATCCAGTTTGTGTGACGGACGTAGGAGACGAGAGCAAAGGGAAGTCTGACAAGATTAACAGGATTCACAGAGACAGAACGAGGATAAAAGGTTAGAAGTGAAACAAGCTATGGGGGGGGGGGGGGGGGGGGGGGCTGTCCATTGACCATGCCTACATAGTTTTTTTGAGCACATTTAGATGTAAAAATAACCATCTTTGTAAGATTACACAAGATGATGAGTCTCTACACCAAACTGACGTATATTCCAGCACTTGGGAGACTTTAACCTTTAAAAAGACTGTGTTAAAAATACAATCTCTGCTTTAGTAACTAGGCTTGGTTTTAACGTCGAACCACAGCTGGTTCCAGCATTGAGATCTTCAGCCTCACTCTGATGCAATTCCCTTGATGGGAGGTGTGGGCAGTCCCTCCTCGCTGAGCCCTATACTCACATATCCACTTCTGGACGGGAGAAACCCCATCCCGACTTTGTAAATGACTTCCAGGTTTCGGGTTAAGAAGGATGGAGGAAAGAAATGATGGTAAGAAAAAAAGAAAGGAAGAGAAAGGGATTTTAGGGGAAATTGGGAGGTTGTGTGCTCAGCCCCCTCACCACCAGTCAATATTTGCCGGTACAGAAGAGCTTCCCACTGAACGATGAAGTCATTGTTTTTTGGGACTTTAGAAGGTTCTGTATTGTTTTGCAGTGAATATCAGGGACGTCTAATGCGTCCGTGCTGGTTGGTTGGTTGGTATGTTTCCTAGTCATGTAGAAAGTGACGAGGCCGGGATGAAGAACGCAACATCCTCCACCGGGTATGAGCCATTCTTCCTTTGACAAGTCCTCACCCTGCCACACGTCACATTTCACAGAGGCGCAAATCTGGAACAAACAGATCATTTATCAAAAAGTTGTGCCGTTTGATTGTGATTCTCACTTTCCTCTGAGAGCCGAGAGTCCAGGCTTCCCCTCTTTATTCAAAGCCGAATGTAGAATTACAGAAGTCTCTACTTTACTAGATGTAGACCACGCATTACGTTGCATTTGTTAGCAATTATAGTGGGAATCAATTAAACATTACAATAAAAAAAAGCTCATGAAGTACATTTCAAACAGCTTTTTTCCACTTACCACAGCTAACAAAGAAAGAGGAAGGGCTTCAGTTGGATGCTGAGTGGTTTCTTACTCGGATAGCTTGCATCATTGCCAATAAAGGGCTGACTTTAGTTTTATGTAAATAAAAAACCTGAAATTCCTCCATCTGATCTGGTGCAAGACACATGATAGTCCCTGTGACTCAGCAACAGTGCCAAGACAGGGAGGGAAGCTGTCCTTGACAAGATAGAAACGGAGCAGAAACCGTACTCGGATGCAAACAACATGCGGATCTCTGCAGATAAAACTGCTCATCGGGCATCTCAGGTCAAAGTTCAAACGGCAAATGAGTGGACTGTATTTGCAGATAGGAATAAATCAACGTGAATGACATGAGCCCAAAAGGAACTGAAGCGTAATGGAAAGTAAAGGTTGGTCATAGCTGCGGGGGAGAAATGTCCTGTTGCGTCGTGTCCCCGAGGCCTGAGTCATCGTGTGGTTTTGGTGAATCTGGTGGAAACCTTTACTCATAGCATCTTGCAGCATTCAGTAACTAACTGGATATTGAGTAGCCTTTACAGACAACTTGACTTCTAGAAATAACTGAGATCCAATTATAGTGACGAGTGCAGAGGCAGCATGGCCTGCCACTCTGGTGAAGACAGGTTGATCAAAGCTCTCCCGTGAACTCTGACCCGACCAGAGCAGCCTATAAAAAGTGTTGGGAAAAGTTCAAAATGTTCTTGGTTTCAATGTACAAGCCTCAAAGCCGTGTGGTTTAAGGCCAACTGGGGTCAGAAGGGTCTAACAACTGCTGGGCAAAGAGAAGGGCAAGACCGTGCCAGACATTTCTATTGGCATGTAGCCCTTTAACCGATATTATCATCCAGAGGAACACAGCGAGTACACCATACACCGCCCTCTCAGACAGGAACATCAACTGCAGCAAGATCCTCAGTAAATCAAACAACCACTCAACCACACAGCGTCAATTCTCCTTTTATTGGAGCCGGTTTTCCAAGAATCCGATTAAGCAACATGACAGCAGAACAGTCTGCGTGAGACGACAACAGCAAGTCAATCAGCCTATGTCAACAAAACACCAGATATCATTTTAAGACTGAAGGAAATTGAGGATCAGTTGTCCGTGGGAGTATCAAACTTCAAAAGACCCCAGTGTCTACGAAATAAAATAACCGAGACTGTAAATGTCCATTCAGCATTACTGGTTTTCTTTGTGCAAAGAAACGTTGAGAGTTTGGACCCGTGCGTGTGAACCTTGCATTTAAGATTTAAAAAATGCATGCAGTCCTTTGTCAAAGCTCACATCTAAAGCCCCTCAGTGGGACCGAGCCCAAATACATTTGCTTTAACTTAGAGCTGGATTCCTGAGTTCAATGAAAACCAAATCACAATCATCGAAGAGTCTTCATCAGCCAGAACCTGACGGCAACGACTGCTTTGCTCTGCGGGCCGACAGGTGACGCTCCACAGAGTTTATTGAGTTTGTGTCCACTTTTATACAAACAATTAAGCACTAATTTAAAATGTAGAGTTTTCTCTCACACACACACACATCAATGTCTCTCTCTCACACACACTCTGTGGTTGGGGATGACGTTTTTGAAAGCTAAATCAAATGCAGCTGACTCAGACAGCTGGAACCCATGCTGTATGACATAATCGCAGGCAGGCTAGCAGGGCTATTTAACACACACACGCACACACACACACACACACACACACACACACACGGTCTATCAACCCTGCTAAAGTGGAAACATAAGGAGAGGAACTGGAGAGGTGCTCGGGTCACGGAGGTTGATTGAGACACTGGGACAATGCTTCACCTCCTCGGCCTCAGCGTGGGGGAAACGTGACCTCTTTTCACTACTTTTTAAAATGTATTTCGAACTACATGTCCAAGGTAGAAGTACAATAACTCACATGGAACACTGAGAAAATCTGTCTTAATGGAACACAAAGATATTGCATTAAAACCCTGACCCGAGAGCAGGCATGTGGTGTTGAGTTCAGATGAATGCACATTTGCCTGGGGAGAGGAAATCAAGGCCAGCAGGACTGCAAATCATTGGGCCTGAGGCAGCAGTATTATTATTCAAGGGCTCCGGCACACAGAGCCATTTCTGAAACAATGAGAAAACCTCAGAGAACGGCCAAAAGATGAAGACCAAAGAAAGCCCGATGCAAAAGGTCCCGTTTTATTACTTCTCTACAAGAACAGCTCTGGACAAATATTTGATTTGACGATTCAGGATTCGTCAGAGGCCTGAGGCCATCCCCATGGCAGCGAGTGCCATGGAAGCAGGATGTGTATGCAGATTACAGCTCTCCTCTACAGACAGAGTCGCACCTCAAAGCAGAATACACTTCAGCAAAATGGCTGCGAAGCAAGACTATCAGCGAATGGAACTGCACTGGAACGGACCGTCACAACTTTCTTGATCAAGTGTTTTGAGGCATTTTGAGCATTATGGAAAGTGTGACTTTAATCTACTTTTCAGCAAAAACAACATACAACATCCTCACACATTCAACCAAATTACATAATTAAAAATGTTTCTTCTAATATCTAATTTTTGCTTTAGCATTCCTCTACCCCATTGTTATATTGTGCAATCAATAATGTTCTCAGAGGACCTCTATTTTAAATGTGCACCATGGTGAAGACAGACATGGAACAATAAAAGGACTTAATTGTGTGTGTGTGTGTGTGTGTGTGTGTGTGTGTGTGTGTGTGTGTGTGTGTGTGTGTCTGTGTGTGAGAGTGAGAGAGTGAGAAAGAGAGGTCACTGCCTTCAGGAGGCAGCACCATGGACGCAGGCGTCTGCTTCACTGATGTGAATCCATAACACTTCGTCACTTCAGCGCCGAGCAGACGAGCTTGACAGCAAGTCGAGTATTATTTGCGAGCGGCTGGAAAATGATGTCAGCCGTGCTCGTCAGGAGGACCGACCGGTGAGATGACGGGCAGAAGACGTGAGCAAATATACACACGTTGGAGTGTTGACTTTATATGGACATGACACACACACGTTTGTAGATTTGATTTTTGGTGATTTGGTGCTGAAATTGTAACCCACCTCAAAAGCAATAGCAGCACAATAAATAGTTTCCTCTGTGGACTTGATATTAAGCCATAATCACGTAAAAACAATCTGGTGACTCAGTGTTGATGTGTGATTAACTGGTGAGAGCCATGTCCTCTCCTACTGCTTTTCCTAACATTAATTTGTTTAATTTTATTCATTTAGCGGTTGGCTATTTAGCTAGCTAACGTGTTCATTTTACCATGCTTTCATGCTACAGTTACATAAAAAGCACCGCGTGAACCTCTGGGCTCGACTTTACTGCCACCTGCCTTCAGATCAGCCAACAGCAGAGTTCTAATGCAATAGCCACATTTCAACCAGCAGAGGGCAGACATCATGCATATGTATGACCACAATATGTAGAATTCAAATACTTTTCAGAAATATATGTCAAGATCTGGAGCTGAAACCATCAGCTGGTTTGGGCGATTAGTTCCTCTTGGAGAAGAACAAGAAAACAAGTAGAAATGCTCCAAGCGATATGGAACTGAACAAAGTGATGTTAGCAACACATTCAAGGCTGGTAAACACATACAATACGTGTAAAGCGCAACCAAGCCACAAGCATTCCCATCTTTCAGTCAGTTCTCAGACCATGAAAGGGGGCCTTTCATAGGAACACCCAGAAAACAACAGTCAGAAATAGAAACAAGCAGCTCCACACAGCTCCTTATCACTGTTCAGCCAATGGTAAATGGACACCTTTGAAAAGATGAGAACCGCCAAAGCACTTGACTGCATCACTCCGCCTTTCCCTCTGGGGTTTAAAGAGCAGGACAGGAGTCACAAGACGAAACATTAGAAATATGCTACTCTTAAAAGTTATGAAAAGTGGAGGAGTCTACGAAGAGGCAATAGCTCGTCTCTTATTATCAGTGGCCCAGATGCATAAAGCCCAGCCCCCTCTATAAACTACAAGCACATGAACCTAACCCCCCACCAGCAACGCACTAAGCATGCTGACACTTGAGAGGGCGGCACCTCTCTTCTGCACACAGAAAGCCATCTCGGGGGCCATTCACAGCTCCCGGCTCCATTCTTCTCCAAAGTGAAAGCAATCTGAAAGGAGGGAAGAGGCCCTCTGCTATTTCATTTAGCACCAAGCAACCAAAGCAGAAAGTTTTCTACTCCCTTCTTAGAAGTTCTTCATGTCGCCTGAGCTCGTCATGCATGGGGACAGCAAGAAAAACACAACTCGTGTACGAGTTTGTCACAGATTCCCGTTTGTTTCCTCAGCAGTGTTGGCTCTGGGAAATGGCACAAGTGCACAGCGGCAACAAGAGTAGACAGCAGTGAGACAGCAGCCCTTGATGGTGAACACAGCATCCATTATATCAGTCACAGAAGACACACAGACACACGCCGTGCAACAATCGGCTAGCATTGTAAAGGAATTGCAAACTACAAACCTGCTGGAAAGCCAGTTAGAGTTACACTGCTGCCTCTGAACCTTCCTCTTCAGTTGTGATCCACCTGCACTGCAGTGAGTCCTCTGCCTGTGCTGCACTCTCTCTCTCTCTCTCTCTCTCCCCCTCTCTCTCTCTCTCTCTCTCTCTCTCTCTCTAACACGCCTCTCCCATTGTAGCTGCACGCAGTGTAAAACTGTTGCACCGGCTGCCCTCTTTCCTTCACGCTCCTCCTCCTACAATACCTCCCTTATCTGCTGCAGGAGCTGCAGATGACTAGCCGGCATGCATGAGGTGGGGGAGCTGTGAAATCAGTGGGTGATGGTGGTGGTGGAGGGGTAGAAGAGGGGACAAGGAGGGGGACGGAGGGGAGACGGAGGGGGAGGGTCAAACCTGATTAAAATTCACACGCACACACACACACACGCACACACAGGAGTGAGATGACAGGGTAATTTCCCCTTCAAAAGATATTCAGCAATAGAAACACTTATTTCTTTCATTCTTTTCTTCCTCCTATTCACCTTAACTTCCCTAAACCTTTTTATCCACCACCTCCTTTCTTTTGAGATCAGAGCGTTTTTTTCTTTCTTGGCGGGACAAAAAGAAAAAATCCCAAAGTTTCTTTCAGCAAGGTCTGATAGGAGAGCCTTCCCCTACTTTCCCTCTGCTAAAAGAGTCCCTCCTCTTCCATTATTCCTCCATCCAACACGTCCCCTGATAGCAGCTTAACAACCTCCTCGTGTGAGGAATCTCACCTCAGCACAAAAGAGTTTGGAGGAGAATTTGACCAAGAAAGGAGGGAAGAGCTAGTATTTAGAATCAGGGGAATACGTATACAACACAGTGACTACTCCTTTAAAGGAATAGTTTGACATTTTGAAAAAATATGCAAATTCACCATCTTGCAGAGAGTAGGATGAAATGTTTGATAGCACTTTAATATGCTAACTATGAAGGGAGAGTCAGCAGGCGGTTTGCTTTGCTAAGCATAAAGAGGGAAACAGCTAGTTTGTATAGTCAGGCACATAACACTCCATAACAGGGCTGTGCAATTAATCACATTTCAATTCCAATTTCGGCTTCAAACTATTATAAAAACAACATAATTTGTGATGGCTGGCTGTTTCCCCTCTTTCCAGTCCTTAAGCTAAGCTAACTGCCTGCTGGCTGTCCCTTCACATTTACCATAAAGGCATGAAAGGTCACTCTCGGCAAGACATTGAATAAGAATATCTACCAAAATGACTTCAAAAACACATGAATGGTAAAATGTTAAATACTGCTCGTTGGTAGACATTGTTGGGAGTATATTTCAAAGAAGAAATGATCAGATTAACAGATAATTAATATGTTTCAGTGTTGTCACATTGTTGTCGGGTCAATTTGTTAACATGATAATAAAAAAAGAGGGCAGATGAATGACATTAAATTAGCATGTGAAAGGCTGTCTCACCGGCGTCACGCTGACTAAGCCGTCCATGCAAAGTTCAACAGAAGAGGCGTCTTCATCGTCACGTCTTCCCTCCGTGTCCCCCTAACAAGTCCTCCGCATTAAGCAGGAGTGCTCTCACCCTCTCTGTACACATCAATTCATTAGTTGTTTTTAAACTGATTTTGAGGAGATTGATATTGAGGAAAAATCATGTTCCAAGAGATTTCTCTTAACTCCATTTAGAGGAATTTAAATGAGCATCGGCGGCCATTTAACTTCCCTTATGTAAAGAAACGCTTGGTGTGTGTAACCTTTAGTCAGCCGGGGCAACAAACAAATCTCAAATTACTTTTTAATTGCCGCTTCCTCGAAAAACGCTTCCATTTGGAGGGTAACAGCTCGGCTTTATTGCTGACTAGCACAGAAACAAGGCAGACAATGATTATAAGAAGCAAAAATACATATAAGGCAGAAGAAGACAGTGAGCCAGCTGAGACCTAAATCAATTCAGAATCAATTAATTAAGCTGAGAGAGGGGGATTATGGCGAGACACAAGCTACTGTACGCCCAGCTGTCAATCTCTAAGTGGCAGGGATTCCCTGCCGACTCCGTTTGTCTGTGCGGCGAGTGTGGTTTTATATTTGTGAAACTGCGTCCAGGACGGGGGGGATCAATCCCTCGTCAGGGCTGGATGCAGTGGATCTCCCACACTGGAAACTATTTAGTTGTGGTGTGTTCAAGCTGCACTGGAAGAAACGGCATCCTCAGAGTTGTATCTAAAACCTGCGTAGCCCTGCGTCGTCCTACGACCTTCTAAGCCTTACATATTGATGGTAAGATACTTCATGTGAAAACACCTCACGCATGCATTTATTAAACAGGATATTAAACCACAAGAAGCAGCACCACATCCACACTTGCGGTGTCCGTCCGGCTCTCTCAGACTGTGCATACCTGTCCCAGAATAAACCTCGCCCTCTGGCCTCCCGCTGGATGCCTGGTCTAACATTAGCACATATTTGAGTGAAATGTGCATATAGGCACGGCAGTCTCCGTGGGGCAAGAAGGGATGCACGTCTAGGTTATTTATGAGCGGGAATCGCTAGTTGTAACTTTCTACAATAACTTAAAAGAGAGGAAGGAGGAAGATGGAGTGGAGCAGTGCACTTTGCAACAAATGTCAGAGGGAATATGCACGCTGGACGTTAATAAGCACTTATAGGTCGGTAATTGTACAGCTCGAGTAGAGCAGGGTGAGCTCTAAAGCCAGTGTAAAGTTGTAAATCTGTGCTGGGTTGGTAATTCTATGTGCGTACATATGATCTGTGCACAAGATCGATAAATCATAAAATTGTTAAGTGCCGACACAACATGCTGCTGGATGTCCACCATACGTTCTTTCCACTGTTACACGTGACCAATGTGCAGCCTTTCCTAATCAGCCAGCAGCGGTAAAGAAAGTCGTACCCACAGAACTGCAGCAACGACAAGAATAAAGCAATAATAGCTGTCTTTTCATTTGGCAGAGTGTTTTCTTAGAGAGAAGAAAATGTGCATTCAAAAAAAAAAAAAAGGTATTTATCTTCCACCAGAATCTAACTCTGTGCATGCAGGGTGAATAAACCCCTTCTACTCCCGGCAAACACGAGAAGATTGCAAAGCAATGTAACTGTTGAGCTCACATCCCATGAGAGACCCAGAGGAAGTGCTACGAGTCACCTGCAGCGGACCGTTGGCCAGCGACCAGCATTGTAAATAAAGTATGTATGTGTGCATATCTGACTGTATGTATGTATGTATGATTTATCCTTCAGGAGTATGAATCTAGGCATTGACAAAATAAGACATTCAATAAAGAAGTCATGGGTATATGTCATGCTTTATAATAACCAAACCTGAGAAAAGCACGCGTCGTTATTAATCATCTAGATGTGTTTTTCCTTGTTTATTCACAGAATTCGGTCGACTTGAGTCCCGAGGTGGACTCCCATCGCAGTGTGGTGAGTGGAGACCCTTGCCCCGTTTGCAATGGAGGTGGGGGGGGGGGGGGGGGTTGTCTTTAATTGCCCGTGTTGACTGTAACACCATGCGACAGAGGTAAACATGGCGTTTCAGCTAATGAGTCCATGTCTGACTCAAGGTCAGGGAAGTTGTCATTATGGCAAACGGGGACTTTAACCTCACCTTGTGATAGTCTGAGCGTGTTTGCAACTCGTCTTCATAGCGATGCAGGCATGTAGTCTAAAACTGACCTTCAATCAGTCCAATGTCTGTTGATATTTTTCTAAGAAAGAAACACTCATAATAATGATGGCAGGTTTAGCAAAAGCATAAAAGTAATCCACATACAAGGGGCCGTAAAGATGGAGGAGGATGGGGGGGGGGGGGGGGGGGGGGGGGGTCTTGGCTGTGAGAGCCCCTCATGGACGGGAGGCCCGGGCTGTAAGTCTGCCTGACTCCAGTGGAGACAGCGAGGGAAAGACCCAGACAAACACAGCTCGCTGCCAAGCGTCGTTACTCACAACACCCACTCGACTCCACGGCACATTTCCACTGCCCGTTGCCAGATTCGGCAATCGGGATATTAGATTAAAAAAACAACAAACCTCCCCTGCAGAGCAATTTAATCATTTTGGGATGAGCTATTGGAAAGAAAAGGGTTTGTACTTTGGAGTGTTTTCATGCATTAGGACAGAATGACCGAAGATTGTAAATATGTTTGAATCATCGTTGAATAAGTGATGTAATGGTGGCTGTCGGTACCATTTAAATCTTGGGGTTCTTGAATGTAGAGCTAATAAAATGGAGTACTTTTTATGACTCTGGTAATGTATCTCTTCATAATATATCTGGACCTTCTAAGTGAAGTAAATAGTTTGTACTGGTTGTTATAACAAGGAACAAGATGTGTCATCCTTCTTTTACCAGAAACATCTTATATAATCCATGCTTCTCATCCAACATGATTAAAAAAGAGACAAACCGAGAGACAACCAAATTAATTGGGGAATGCAAGGCTCAACACACACATCACAAACAAGTATTCTAGGTGGATTTTTCTGTTGAGACTGACCTGAACACTGTCAGGTCATGTGAGCCTTCGGCCGCAGAGTGCTGAGCTGTAACACTCCCGTCTCCTCGTCCTCCCTTTTCCCGCAAGTCCATGTTCTCCTCTAGTGTCATGAGGAAGCTCTAATGAATCAGCCCATTGAGCCTGAACTGTGCACAGGCTTTGACTCTGCCAAAGTGTGTGTGCGTGTGTTGCGGTCCAACTTTCCCAGCCTCCCAGAACACAAAGCTGACGTTTGTGGCCCCTCGGCACTACAAAAGCCCCACAGGCCACCAGAGCTGAAAGTGAATGGATGTACATGTACGTCTGTGTGCATATGAATGTCTACGTGCATGTCTTTTTTTTACAAGTGTGTGCATGCGTTTGTGTATGTGGTCACGATGTGGCCACATACAACCTGTCAGCATTGTACAAGGATGCCCCTAATGATTACAAAACACACGTCATGTGGCCCAGAACCAGTCGAACACAAACTCAACCGCCCAACCGTTAGACAGACAGACAGACATACGGCCGCTGCAACAACACCACAACTCTTCCTTGGATCTCGACACAGCTACAAACGGAGGCCGACAAACCGTATCAAATATGGCTGTAAAACACAAACCAAACATAAGAAACAGATGCAAACACACAAACCAAACTCCTCCTCTGGCTGCTGTCAGGACTGATGAGTCACAGAGGAGACAGCTGTTATTTATCAGGGAAACACCCGTTCTGATTATAATTTAAAACTGTAGTCATTACAAACCAGTATCAGCTCTTGGAAAGACCTCTTTAGATCAACATCAGTGCACATGGTTACCACAAATCTCTCTCTCTCTCTGTCTGTGTGTGTGTGTGTGTGTGTGTGTGTGTGTGTGTTACTCCAGGCCTGCCAAGAGAAGAGTCGGTCAACGTGACCCCTTCTGCATTCATCTCTGTCTAACCTCGCTGTCTTCTTTCTTACAGCGACTGAACTACACACACAAAAGTATGAATTGCACGGTTACACAGCTCATTGAAATGTGAACGCTGATGTAATAGCCCAAAACATTTCCCACAATGCTACGGGATTAACAAGAATTAACTTGTAATAAACTGAACCCCTGTTATGCTGGAGGGCTGGGCTGAACATCACTACGCTGTTATCCATGTCAGATGTGCCCGGCCTTTGATGATTTACGCACAGACTCTCCCTGAAAGGCCAAGAACTGCACGCCTTTTATTGCTTCCGCCATCTATGAAGCCCGTCACTTTGGCTGGATGCTTACAGTCTTTTTATGTTTCTGTATCACAGCCTGGAAACCCACCAACAGCCATCTCCGTAGTAAAACATAAAAAGGATAATTCAAAACCTCCTTTGTCCTGCAAATTCCCCCCCCAGTAGTCTCTAGACTGCAGCCAGTTTATCATGTGTGTTGACTAGTCTGACGGAGTAGGTGAGTGAGAGGCACAGACACGTCTGACTCCAGATCTATTAGTGAGGGAGAGAAGATGAGACTGTGACTACGTACAGTACGTGTGCACAGATCCTCAGCTGCACTCATCTTTAAGGAGCAGAGCGCTGGATGAGTCTCTCTTTAAATGCACCAGGAAGCGGCACTTTTAGTTATACAATTTAAAACCACACAAAAACAAAAGCTGAACATGTATCAAATTACACTGCATAAGAAAATAAACAGATCCCAAACTCAGAAATGATGAAATAAGGTTTAATTAGGTTGCATAACTGTCAAGAGGCATGTCCGAAAAACATCACCTGATTTGCATTTATAGTTAGACTTTTACAAAAATGCAGATTGCACCCGGGCAGTCATGTGGGCGGCCGGGCGTGTGAGGTTTGGACGGGCCGGGACATAAGAGCATGTATGTGAGGCCATCCAGACGACTGCTGGAGAGGAGACAGCAGGCAGTCAGCATCTCAGGTCACAGAGCTGATTAACTTCACCAGGGCTGCGCTCGAAAAATTCCAAAAATGACCTCCTAATGTCTATTCCTCACCATGAGGTCAAGGAAATATGTGAAGGAGAAGTCATGAGGAGTTAGGAAAAGACAACGTGGTGTTTAGAGAGCTCAACTCCACTTTCACTAAACTACGTAATTATGACGTAGGTCTGCCATGGCGAAACTACAACGAAGGAGGACTACAAAAAGCGCAAAAAAAAAGGCCGAATGGGGGTGCGTCACTTTAAATGTTGCCGCCGCAAGGAACTATGGGGCGGCATTATCATCTTTCCTTTGGTAAAGGAAGGTCCAGTGTTTCCTCTGCTAACAGAACTAAGAAAGGAAGTATTGAAGCACGTTTCCTTAGCATTTAGAGAATTCAAACAGCTCTTATTATGACGGCCACTGAGATACTTCCAGGTCATTTCACTCAGTGAGGAACCTTCTTAAGCAAAAAGGCCTTTTCAACCGCAGCCCAAGTCTGCAACGTGACAAAATGATGAGAGGCGATGGAAGCCTGGAGGATTGAAAAGCTGCTTCCATCACTTTCTTGCTGCAAAAGAAAACTGCTAGAGCCATTCACAAAAGGCAATTCACTATGAGAGCAGGCCAACAAGCCACTGAAGTCATTTTACTTCTGTAAAAACTCGTAACTTTTAATGACATTACAAGCAGGTGCGTGACATCAACAGGCCGAGGCAGCCAGGACCAGACTGCAGGCTGAGGCATTTATCCAAGTCAGAAGATGAGGAGACTTTAAATGAGGGCGAAGGGAGACGCTGACGTCTCTTTACTGTCCTGCTGAGTAGAGGACAGCTTGTCTTACTGAAGTACAGAGAAGAGACAGAGAGGAGGAGCATGAACTGACAGGAGGAGGACAGAAAAACAGCAGTAGAGACAGAGGAAAGACAGAAGGAGAAAAAAAGAGGACCAGTGGAAACTTTTGACCCAGTAAACGGTTTAGCAGTCACGCGGTTTTATATCTCTATTCTCTTTCTTGGGACTTTTTGCTTGGCCTTCAGTTTGTCTTTTCAGCCTTCCTCGTAGTGCCGACACCCTTCAAAGCCCCAATAATGGCCGGTCCTTTCTTTTTTCCTACCTCTCATTGTGTCTTTGTTACCTGGTAACATGGACACCTTGACTACTATATGTGATGCAGAGTGTTTTGCTCTTTCGCTGTCGACCTCTATTGTGGACATTAGTCGCGTTAGACTGGCTGACAGGAATGCTGAGCGAGCGAGAGAGCGAGCGAGAGCGAGAGAGAACCAAAGCACTTGTGATGTTTTTGAGACAAATTACTCATAAGCAATATTTTTTATCCAATTTAAAATGGTAGGCATCTTCGCATGTCTGTATCTATGTATGCATGTGGCCTCTGATAAAGCCACTGTGGTCTACCTGCCAAATACCCAACAGCAGACACACAAAGGTAGCGACTAGCTGGTCAACAAAGAGGAGCATTTAGCAGATAAATAGCCAGATATTTGGCTCTTTATCTTTAGCCCCCAGGAGTTGGTAGAGACCAAAAACAGAGCTAAAAGAGAGTTTGAATATTGGACTCATTTTCGCCAACTGGACACAAACTAAGACATTCCCCACTTTCCTAACTTTATACGGTGATAATATGTCAACGTTGTGTTTACAGCTTGTTGTTCTGCCAAAAGGGGTTGATGTCTGTGAGAAAGAGGCAGCTTATAACGTGATGTTTTAACCTTTGATTAGCTTATATTATAAATGTACACTTGCATGTGTATCGGAAAGACATGCAAAGTAGCTCATTCCCAATCACGGTGTGTGCAATACCGTTCAACATGCTGATGCAAATATAAATCACGGTATCATCAGCTAGCAGGAGCCGCAGCTGTGATCAGAGAAACCAATAGAGTCATGAAAGCAACTAAAGCTCTCAGCAGCTAAACCTGGTGAGAGTTCAACTGGTCCCGTACAGGGATACAGTACCAAGATACGAGGACAGCTATTGCCTCGCTCAGTCTGCAACGGTACTCAGCGAAGACACATTATGAGACATGTCAGCAAGCAGTGCTGCATTGTCCCCCGCCCCCCCCCTCAGGGACTAAGAGGACGAGAGAGACGCTTATAGTATACGACGAAGAAAGTCGAGATAAGACTGAGTGGAAGCGAGACAGGTCAAAGGACACACAGACGGGGAGAGACAACCCTTCTCAACATGGACAATTGGAAAAGAACATATTTACACAACGAAGACAAAAAGAGAGAACAAACAAAAAAACAGGACAGACAAGACAGGTAGAGAAAGTCAAACACAAAGAGGTATTAGGGAGGGAAGAGGGAAGACATCAGAACCACAGAGAGAGAATAAAGAAGACTAACATGGGCCTGCGCAGTCAAAAGCTATTTAATTCTAATGTCCTGAAAGGTTGAAATTAAAGAGGTGTTGTCCTGCTATAGAGATGGCATGGATGACTAAAAGCGTAGTGTACTTATCCCGTCCAACCTTTGCAACACTGCGCTTCTTGCAATAGCACAGCCGCCATCAGGAAGTGTTGCAGTGTAGTGACACATGACATGCCTCGCCTTCATTAGACAATCTGCAGCAGCATTATGAACGAGAACACGCACAGACTGTCTGAATCCCTCAACATGTCTTAATTAAAATGCTAGTTCCGTCAAACTCACAAACACATCCACTTAACTGCAATGAAGTGGTTCTCAATCTTATTCTCACTCTTTGCACAAGCTACTGACAAAGTGAACGAGAGACAGAACGTTTTGACAATCTCAGGAAAACAAATTGTTGGGAACAATGAGAAACAATACATCATTATTTAACAAGCCAAGATATGAAAGGGATTAACGATTGGTAAAGTCACCATGCGACAAACAACATCATGGTTAGTTTTCTTGACCACAAGTGGGCAAGGAGCGAGGGAAAAGTACAGAGAGAGAGAGAGAGAGAGAGAGAGAGAGAGAGAGAGAGAGAGAGAGAGAGAGAGAGAGAGAGAGAGAGAGAGAGAGAACTATTTCCTTTCCAGTAAATTCCCAACACAGTGAAATGTCTGGCCAGAAGCAGTTTGTACGTTTACCACTGACCAAAAAGAGCTCGCTATAATTCTCCATTTAACTCCTGTTTCCTTGGGAAACCCAAAGAGCAGGGCGGAGGCGTTTGGACGTCTCCATCTTATTTCCCCTCAACTTTGAGTGTTATGGTGCAGGATGATCCTCAAACCTGTGCTGCGCTGTTAATGCAATCAACGGGTGTGTTAGAAGCTAGAGCAGGAGCTGAAATGGTGCGTGTTGATGCAGAAATCCTTACCTCCCAGCGGCCTGCTCGCATGAACGCAATTAACGCAAAAACAGAGAGAAACACATTATTACTTTGCAAGTTTTCTGGCACCTCTTACATCTGTCCGCTAAACCTTTGAGCTATATTGTGCGTCTGAGGTGAAGAAATCTGTCACAACTAGAGGCAGACGCATGCATTTGCTTTAAACATTATTTACTCAGTTTTTTGAAGTTCTAGATACAAAAACACAACTTAACTGGGAATGAGTGAAATAAAAACCTGAAATTAAAGGGAAGAAGGCTCCCACAATAAAGCCTGAAGCCTTTTCATTATCCTTGCAAACTCTGTGTGCTCTGTAATTCTGCATATTTGACATACTCAAAAAGATCTAATTAAAAAGTAGATATTCAATTTTAGCATACACCTGTAATATTGGATTTATGTTGTGTATAAATACCCCACCTTAGGGGGGGGAGGGGTTTGCACACAGGCCAAATTATAAAACAGCTGCCCTATTTTGAGCTACAGCAGACTTTGTAACTTCACAAAGGAAACAATAAAAGCCTTTGTTCCTCTCGTATGAATCATTAACTGGAAGGAACGTGTGATGAATGAGCATGTGCTCCGAGAAGCTGTATGCATATATTTTCATTATGCTCTCCCAATGCTCTCTGCACTAAAAGGAACCGCTACCATCTCTGGATGTGGCTCAACTACTGCCCATGTATACGTGTTTGTACTGGTGAAGCCGGTCAGTAGTTTCCACTACGGAGAGTGGGCTGTGCCCGCGTACTGTACTGGTGGGCCACAGCCGGGCCTCAGGGACTCGGTCTGTGCCCTTGATAGTCATCTATGTCATCTGCACAAACACCAACTGTGTCAACACCAGGGAGCCCGGCTCGCTGTTGGAGAACATGAGCGCTATTGATAGCATGCGAGACGTGTTATTGTCGAGGCTGCTGCGCCCGCATTCCATTAGAACGATAACTGGCTACTATAGGAATTTGGGATTGGTCCAAAATAACAACTAAAAAAATAGAATTAGGGAAGAATGTGTAGGAAATAGTCCGGTGACATCAGGTTGTATTTAGCAGAACGGTCAACATTTTGTAACCGGAGGTGTTGGCTGCTTCTGGGAGTTTGTGCGAGAGGTTGCAGAGCACCCGAAATGTGAAAAGCCTCAGACGGCCCAGCAGTGGTGGAAAGGAACACACTTTCTGCCCAGGTTGGCCGAGTGAACAGGAATTGAAACCACCTGCTGAATCTGGTGCGGATGTTTTTTATGTTAGTGGAGGAGGAGAAATGAATTTTCCTTCAGGTGTGGACGGACAATGAGAAGTGTGAGAAGCGTGAAGCTCGCTGACAGCACGTACACATTCTTCCATAGTTCAGATCCATCTGCCAGTGTCTCTCGATTGACCACATGTGGGTCGGCTGTGGCTCAGGGGGAAGAACAGCTTGTCCAACAGTCCCAGGGTTGAGGGTTTGATCCCGTTGCTTAGGCCAGTGCCTTGCCGCACGTGTGAATGGGTGGATGTGCGACAAAACTTAAAGCTCTTTGGGGAAATGCAGTCCGTTTCCAAATAATGAGAGGAAGTCAGTGATACCTTTCATTCAAGTCCTTTAGACGTTGGTCTAAATTTACACAATGGGATTGTAAAAATAAAAAGGTTGAATCATGTGAAATAACTTATTTGACTCACGTACTTCGGTCTCTCGCCTGTGTGTTCATCTCACTGGCATTGCGACGCTTATCGGAATGCACATATTTGATTGGCTGAGCATCACGTGATATGATTTACAACGCAAGGAATTGGTCCGTTTGTTTCCTGAACCGCTGAACGAGTGCCCTAAAGGCTAAAAAAGCTGCGATGGTTCAAATAAAAGCGCTTCTTCAAAATTTTACAATTCTTGATTATCGATATCGTTATAGGTCCGGATACAACGCTGGATCCGGACAGCGGTCCGCCTATTAGTGACCCCTGCTATAAAGGTTGCTTCATGGTCCTTTCTTGCACATCCAATTTGTGTTGCTTCTTCTTCCCGCACACGCTCAGAGAGTACAGGCAGTATAAGCAGACCAATCTCCAGGAGTCACTTGTATCAACGACTTCACCAGCTTCCCACCCAACACCACTACCAATCATTTGTGATCAGGCCAAGGATTGATTTTGGGTCTCGTCAGCAGTGGGCCAGAGCTTTTTCCCCTACACCATCTGAACGCCCAATCAGTCACTTAATCTTTGGTTTCAGCTCGATCGCTACAAATTTGTAACAGAAATAACTTGGTACCTTTATGGTGAATCAAAAAGGTTAGCACCCGCTACCACGAGGGCCCATTGTGTGTTATGGTGCAAAAGTACATACTGTACAAGAAATACATCAGTTAAAGGGTACTTTAAAGTACAAAAATGTACTCTGTCGTACCTCTATTTATGTGTAATCTATGCAGAATGAAGTTGAAAATGGTGTGTGGCGTTTAAATAGTCAGCTGTTTGAAGTCTTCCATCACCCATATACCTCCTGGGGTCAACCACCATTTTAACGCAGCATGGCCGCTCTTGCCCCTAAAAATCGTTTGTTTCACGCTAAACTTTTGAGCCGTCGAGATCACACAGCCTGTAGCCCGAACATTAGCCTCACATCTGGGTTCAAGCCACACTGTCAGCAGTATGACTTCTACCAGAGCAAGTTGAACAACCACAGTGAATTCCGCTTCACGTCATTAACTAAGCAGGGCACCGCACTTGGCATACTAATTATTTTTGCTTCAGGCGAGATGCAGAGAGACAAGGAAAACCAGCACAGTTACATAACAAGCGTTTCTGCTGACCGCTGTGGTGGCCACAGTGATTTGGTGGATGTGACTGTCCGGTCACACAGCATGGCCCCCTTCGGCCTCATTATATAAGATCCAGGCAAATGTTATTTTGAACTAATTATTGCGCAAGCCATAGTAGGGGAGGTGAGGTCACTTCTGATGAACATAAAGCACTTGCAGGCCTTCAATAAGTGGACACCAAGTCAAGCGATGAGATGACAGTGTGGACGTTGCTTTCTGTCTTGTTAGTTTTGCCACAGTTACACAACAATTCCAACATCTCATTAAACTGATTCTGTCCGACGGGTATAGAGAAAGAACGTGGGAGCTGCAGCGTCCAGTCTGTTCAGCCCCGGCACTCTCTGACGGCGTGCTGGTTGGAGACTTAATTCAGAGGTATGAGGGGGGTGACAGGTGATGCTTTTCAACTGCCATTAGAGCCGAATAATGGAACATGTGACTTTAAAATTGAATGAGGATAAGTAAGTGAGATGAGGAGACGGCAGCCAGCGTCAGACGGAACTGACTGGCAAAACAATTAAGTTGAGGCGAAAGCAAAAGCAGGCGTGTTTTAGAATTTGTTTAGCGTCACATCGGCGGCAGCATAGATGGCAGACGGGACAGTCTTATCTTGCAGTAAGTTCACTGGAGAAAAGAGCAGTACAAAAACACGCAGGTCACTATAATACTTTACTAATACTAAATTAATACAGCTGCTCAGCTCTGGAATAGTATAATTACAATAGCTCTGCAATAAACACATCTGTATCTTTGTGACACACCACTGAGGTCATTTGTGAGGGAACAGCAGTGCTGTTTCGTCAACAGCTCCCCTTCATCTCTCATCCCTAACACAAGACATTTGCTTCACACCGCTGACCTCATTTCACAAGGGGAACCCCACCCATAAACATACACAACTCTCCAGATATCTTTCCACTGTATAACATTTAGACATACTTATACACAGCCTTGGAGAGTTTGTCCTGTGGGTGGAAAATGCCATATTAACATACAAGTAAAGGTTAAGTGTGAATATGGAAAATGTAGAAACCTTAAATAAAGGCTCACTCATTCATTAGAAAATGAACCCACATGGTAAAACCAGATTGTACTTTTTTTTGGTGGTAGCGAAGCACTTCAGGTAACATTAGGACTGCAGGGTCTTTAAAGCCTCTTTCCCACTGGACAAAAAAAACCTTCTAACACCCACTAACATCTGGCTTTTGTCTTCAGTGGGAAAGGTAACATTGGTTTCAGCTCCAATCAGCAGTGATGGAAACATGGCACCCAGTTGGAGACGCTGATTTTCAACCCTTTTCGGTAACTTCGGTAAGTTCTGCACGTCTCCGTCCAAGCGGCGCTGGAACATCGTTTTAAATTAGTCGGCACCGAGTTCAAAGTAGTAACCACCGTAACATTGTCACTGGGCTCCAGGCGGCTTTCTACCGTTTACAAACCCTGTTTTCCACACAACTGATACAACAAAAAAACAAAAACAGAAAGGCAAACTCGTATACTGGCAAAAGGAAAGGAGTCCATCGAACAGCTTTTCCAGCGTTAGTATGGTGCTAGTTTTGGTGGAAGAAGGGCATAAGAGAAGCACACGTGCATCGATACACACTCACAAACACATCCCAGACCACCTGTACATGATAATCCAATATGGAGAATTACCAGAGAAACAATTTGTTTGGAGGAAAACAACACCACACAGGCTGCAGAGAAACACAGAGGTTGTGTAGAAGTGTGCGTAGAAAGATGACACGTTAACCATAAGGTCACAAGTGAGACGCCGGCTACAAATGGACAACAGCATCCGTGATTAATGCACACTGATTACCCAGCCCATTTGTGCACAGTCATCCTACGGGACGAGCATTCAACTGCCGTGTGTATGATGTTATATACGTTTCCTGTTGTTCTGGAGAGATGACACAATCTCCCCTCAGCTCGATCAGTGTTCAGTGCTGGCAGCCCGCCCTGCTCTACAAAGCCTTTCTGAACAGATCACCCAGACAGCTGTCCTAACAGGAAGAGAGCCTCGCTGAAGGATGAGTTCAGGCGGAGTACATGGCAAGACCGGTCTGGAAACAGCCCCATTAAACACTCACTTTTGTTTTCATTTGTTTGCTCAATAAGAACAACTTGGAAATGTGATACACTATTAATCCAAGCAGGCAAACACTCCCTCCTCAGGGAGGTCAGGGGTCGTGTTCAGCCGTACAGCGGCACCTCTGGAGCTGATACAGTATCAGTGCTTTGCTCAAAAGCACTTCAGCCGGGTCAGTGTTTGATGATGTGACGTGGGCCGTGTAGTTGGAGGATGCTAAAGGATAAAGTCACTAATTTAAGATGTGTGAGGGAAACGTTTACCAAGTCACCATGTGATGTGTTCTTTGTGGGAAAAGAAAAGGGCTCGTTCCCATCGTTCAGTCACATAACTAATATGTTAGTTAGCTAATTAGCTGAGCGGCTACCATAACTGAAGAGACTGCTCTAGAGAGTCAAGTCGTACTGCAACAGGCTGCAAGTCTTTTGGACAATCCAAGCAACCGAATAATTCCAATGTTAGTTTGAGTCTCACGTTTCTTGAAACATGGTCCGTTGGCTTCCAACCCACAAACTGGCGAGTTTAAGATGCATTTGGGGCCTCTGAGAGGAAACCTGCTGCCAGTCCCAGGAATCATAAATTGTAAAAAGTATTACTGAAACAACCCACAAGCAAAATAAATAACAAGACAACCAGATTGAATTCAAGCTATGGCAAGTCGCCCTTTGTGGCTGTAACAGCCAAACATATCTGTACACGCACTTACATTACACGTCTGTGAAGTTCAGATGTAGTTTTGATTTCTCCATGCGGCTGGTTGTAGAATCCTTTGATTCCTACACTTACAGTATCACTCTGATGCACATCTATTAGTCCAGACCAGCTCACACTGCACTTCAGCAAAATGTCCAGCTCTGCCAATTAAAAGTATACCAATACATCTCAGACCTTGCGTTACAGGAGCTCTAACCATGATATGACAGAAAGCTATGTTGCCAAATTCTGTTTGAATTATAGATTTGAGGGTCAACACCATTACTAACCTAACTTCTTATGAAAGATCCTTCTCTTCAGGTCATGCTGGGAACATTTTGGACTCGAAAAACCTGTAACACACACAAACCACAAGCCTAATTGTCCTCTTTTCCCCTAATTGTCATGTCCCAGAAGCCATGAAACACCACAACGAAGCTCAAACTGATGACGTCATCTTTAGGCCACGCCACCACAGTCCCTTTGACCACAAAATGAATGACATCACTCGCCCAAGTTATAAACAACCCACAGAGACATCTTATGTGGGGATATCACATGGCCTTGTCCTACATGTTGTGACTTCCCACCCCGAGCGTATCAGTGACCATCCTGGAAGGACAGAACAAAAGATGGGTCCTATCCAGTGATTTCCTCTGCTGAGGTAAAGGAAATGCAGCCTTCCCACACTTCCCATACTGCGACAACATGTGACACGACACCACGCACCTCTGACAGGGTATCTCTCCCCGACTCCGACCAGATACATCCTCCGTGGAAAGTCTGTGAGTCTGTGAGTGTGTGTGTGTGTGTGTGGGCAGCGATCCGTCAGGGGGGGGAAATGATAAGCGAGTTCGTCATGAGAATCTGTTTTCAAATGCTTAGAGGAAAAACAGATCTAAAATAGTTGTTCTATTTGATGAAATATAGAAGCAGCTGCTGGCAGGAGTCTGCTATGGAGGCTTCCGTTGAAAATAAAGATTAAAGTTATTTTTGTCTCTAACCCATTACATATTTGTCTTGTACAAGAAATATCTACTAGTCTACCTGCCGACACTTGGAGCTGATTTTTCAAAAAGCTAAAACTCTCTTTGTTTTTGGGTGGATTTTTCCTTTAGAGGAAGGGTTGCGTTGCCATCTGAATGCGCAGGATGTAATGCAACATTGCTCCTTGAGTAACTGAAACTTGTCACAGACGGGGAACTCTGGGTGTGACAGGTTGTGACACTGAGAAAAATAATGTCAAGACTGAGCTGGAGAGGATGAGTGACAGTCGGAGGGAGCAGAGACAGATGGAGAAGTGTGGTGCTTTACCTGCACAGCAACACACAGATAGACAAAAAAGGGTTTGATTTATGGAGCTTCATTCTTTTGACAATAGATTCTGGAGGAAAATTGAATTAAAAGTGTATTATTAGGCACTCAAAATTAAAATTGAAAAGGCAGACTGCTTGTGATGCCCTTATCAGCCAATGGCTATGTCTGGTCATTAACATGTCAAAAGAGTATATTATGGCTAGAGAAATAAAAACCTTTGTTCAACACAAACAAACAAAAGAAACCAACAGATTATCCAACTGTAAGAAGACAAACATTCACTTAAAAAAAGTGTGTCAATTTGTGCACTATGCACACAAGCAAACACGCACTGTGATATTCGTTTTCAGGCTCGCTAGTACGGCCAGAAATCATTTTGCAAACAATGCTGAAACACCCGTGTGGACGAAGATCAACAACAGATGTTGTAAGTGACATGCATTTTTTCAAAACCAAGACCAATGGAGTACCTGGATCGACGTGTCCCGAGTGGTATTTTTGGTCACGTAGGGATGAGAGGCCAATGCAACTCCATAAACCAATACAAGGAGACACACGACTATTTGTGGCCCAGCAGGAGTAGACATAAACGAAGTGTGGACTAGCACCATGGTGGTCCTGCGGATCTAATGTCACCACACACGTAGCTCACGCTGCACCACCAGCACCCCTATACTGGTACTGTGCCTTTAAATACAATCTATCACTATGGCCAGCTCGGTCAATGTGCTAAAAACCACACTCTTGTCACGTCCTACTACCACAACACACGTACAAATAGAGCACTCTATATCAACTAAACCATGACGAAGGACAACACATAGCTGTGCTGACCAGGCATTTTAGTTCAGTGGCAGCGAGGATGAGAATCATCATTTGGTACACAAGCTGACCCAGTTACAACCAACAACAGAGGACAGTGCAGCGCATACAAACCCCGGCACCAGGATTCAGCAGCCAGCTAAACTCAGTGCTGCCAACTGTGGCTTGTCACTGTGTGTGTGATGTGACAATACCATGGTGTGTGTGTGTGTGTGGGTGTGTCTTTGTATGTCCACAAACAGGAACCGAGGCATGGGTGTGCCTGCTAAAACAGTGGCAGATGATGTGGTAAATAGATGTTTGGTCAGAGAGGTAATAAAGCATGTTTCCTGGACAAATAAGGCCAACAAGAGTTCACAAACACACAGATTTTTATTTCCTGGATACAATTGTAATTTCCACTGGATCGCTGTATTCCTAAAGTTGAGTTTGACTAAACTTACATGAATCAATGAGTATTTTGATAATTGATTAATCATTTCAGTAATTTTACAGCAAAATCTTACATTACAGTAAATCAAATATTTGAGTTTTGGACAGTTGGTCGAACAAAACAAGACATTCATTGTCGTCACTTTGTGCTGAGGGTTTTCCACTGTTTTCTATTGTTATAATCAAACGATTACCCAAGAAAATAACATGCAGTTAAATAAATAATGAAAATAATCACATGAATGAAACAGATGAGAGGGAACTGGATGGTGCGCGCTGCGCTACGCTTCTGCAGCAATGCAGAGTGGCGGCCATGAGCTCGCCAGTGGGGCTTGCTCACATGCACAAACATTCACATTATACATCCCATAACCAGAAATTATATCTTTCCTGTTTTGCGATTACAAATTGTGTTGGTGGGTATATCAGCGCTGCTGACGGCTACTCAAAAGTCTCTGGATCGTTCTTTTAATTTGTTTGCATGTCATGGAGGAGCACTTGCAAACGGCCTTCCTCCAGCATATCTTCAGCCTTCCCTGTGAAAACATGCTCCATGTCTCGATCTGGTGGATGAACTGTGGTACTGCACGCATCCTAAAGGCACGAGCTGGTCAAATAATGGTTTGAATGGGAACATATATAGGAGGTCTACCGTATTTTCCGCACTATAAAGCGCACCGGATTATAAGGCGCATAGAATAGAAGCTACTACAGTCAAACGTTTGACTGGGGTTGCGTTATGCATCCACTAGATGGAGCTGTGCTAAAGGGAACGTCAACAAAACAGTCAGATAAATCATTCAGTCAAACTTTATTGATTTTTGATCAATAGAGGCTGCGTAGCTGACAGCCTTGAGTTTGAACTCAGCGTCGTAAGCGTGTCTCTTGAAAGGTGCCATTTTGGGGTCTTTATACACACAAGTGGTGTTGGACTAGGAGTAAGCACAGTACCGGTGTTTACCGCGGTGCGGCTTTGTAGTTTACCAGTCGTACTGAAACATTTTGACAGAGCGCCGTGTACAACCAGTATGGATCAACCAATTAACCAATTGATCCATATATAAGGCGCTCCGGATTACAAGGCGCACTGTCGTTTTTTGAGAAAATTAAAGGCTTTTAAGTGCGCCTTATAGTGCGGAAAATACGGTAATTGATTGATGGTTATTGATTAAAACCTATAGTGACATGTATATTAAATTAAATTAAATTAACTTTACAGTTACCTGAAAACATTTTCGAATGGCACAGTTGGTGCCAAAATGTACCCAAATGGCCAATTTACGCCTTAGCTTGCTTCAAATAAACCTCTCCAACTTCGCTATGAGTCACTTTATTAGCATCCGTCTGTGCACAGGTAGCGTTTAGATGTCCGATGTGTTTTTGTTCATAAGTACCGACATCCACTTGTTGTGTCGTGTGCATTATAAGAATTCAAAATCCAGTGGAAGACACATTCCAAACCAGCGTGATTCATTACACAGAAGGTCAGTGTGCGATAGACCTTTCTATGCAATGAAGGAACAAAGCAGATAGTCTGAGCTGAATGTCACTGCAGGATTCAGGGCCGAAACTGTGAGAGGTTTATTTTGTGTGTGTGTGTGTGTGTGTACATTTAGAAGAGTTATGTTGCTAAGTTGGACTTTTATAGCAGAGTAATAAAGGCAGCAGAGAAACATGGCTAAATGGAGAAAGGAAAAGACCAATAGTAGCAGGGATTTAGATAAGGTGCACACACACACACACACACACACTATGCAATTTGAGCTTCCCACCACACTCAGAATAGTGACAGTGCATCCTTTCCAGATCCCCCCACAGCGAGGGGATCAACACTTGTAATGAGGGCATCCACAGAAGCTTTTCACGTGGCCAAAAACACACACACACATACATACACACACACACACACACACACACACACACACACACAGCCTCCGCTATGTACCTCACATGAACACAACGAGGACTGAATTAACACTCGCTTTACAAGCCCTAATGACTGCACTTCACTGTACATTCTTCTTTGCCAGTAAATATGAGAAATGACAGTCAGTTAATTACATGGATTAAGTGACCCGGACGTTTTCTAATCTAATCTCCATACTAATGCAGACCCTCGGGGCACTGTGATGGGGGAGGGGCTGGCTGCACACTCACTCTCATGAGCCGTGGCAAAACAAGTTAGTGGCCATTCTCTGGTCACAATGGCAGCGCAACATTGGTCATCAACTATAAAATTGTCGATTAAGATTGAAGATTGAATAAGGATTCAAGACTTCATGGATCCAACATCACGAGGACAGAATGAATCGAGTGTTCTGGTCGATTAAACTGTAATCAGAACCATCTGAAGTTAAAAACACACAGATTGTTGATAATTGCACATTTCCAGCTCATATCTGCACAAGTTCATAAACTGGATAATGACAGTGTTATATCAAATTAGATACAACATATTAGGTCTCATCGTTCATGAACACTACAGGTGATTAAAAGTACAATCATCCAGCAGTGAAATCCACATTCCCATGTCAGCTCGGAACTTTCATGATCTCAAATGTTTGACCCTCGGAGAGACGCGACCGCGGGGATCAAAAGCCTCAAAAGCTCATTTGGCCCAAAACTTGGCACCTCTCCTCCTCCCATGGTCGGAGGCTGACCCCGTTCCCATGGTTACCCCACTCTAATATCTATGCAAACGCCTCCTCGCTGTGCCGGGAAGACCCACTGCTGACCGGGGCCGACGCTCTGCCAGGGACTGCCCCCTCACACAGAAACAGAGAGAGGCCTGTGTAAATACAAACACATTACCGACCCAATGCAAAATAAACACGGGGATGTTAAAACACATGGACGCACACGTGGACGTTAACATTTCCCCGAGCTGGACAGAAGTCAGCTGTACTCCATGTCAGGCCCGGATGCTTTCAGTAATTCATCCACCCTCAAGAGTATAATAACGTTATTCTAACCCAAACCCCGCTGGGACGTCTGGCTCTGGCAACCAAACAACTGTGGTATCTAAACACTCAGCCCACACATGAATCACATCAAGCAGCAGCATCCTGACTGTGAATGGATGCACAATAGTATGAAACAAGAGACTGTTCAGCTTTTGCCTTCAGAGGACAAAAAAATAAAACATTGAAGTTGCAGATCAGCAGACAAGCTCAACGCAACTTTATTAAAATCGCCCACATCGCGTAAGCATCAGTACACCCACCGGAACCGATGTATTTCAAACTAAACTCACTGAACCAGCAGCCAAAGAAGAGAAAGAATAAACTTCCATTTATACAACTATAACCATAAATTGTCTTACCTTTGCTGTTATGTGACAAACAGCTGTGTACGAGGGCATATCAACACTGCTAATGGCTCTCTGGGTCACTTCTGGGTCACTTCCAGTCATCTGTATTACACTTAGTCTGCTTTCTTTCAGCATTAAAAAGAGCATATTCAGCCTTCCATGCCAAACAGGGTCTATGTCTCCATCTGGTGGATGGATTGTGGTACTGCACTCATCCTAAAGGCAGTGGCCTTTACAGGCATGAGCTGGTCAAATAGACCAATGGTTTATGGCCGTTTCTTTTTTTTATAGGAACACGTAGAGTCTGATTTATTGATCCTTCAAAATAAAGTCAAAAACAGCCATATTTAGATGGAATTCATACATATAATGACTACAAATTAAATGACTTTTACAGTTACCTGAAAAAACGTGAAATGCACATGAGGTACCCAAATGTACCCAAATGGACAATTTGAAGATTCCACCTCAACATGCCTCTATTGAAACCTCTCCACCTTTGCCCTGCTTCTCTTTATTAGCATCAGTCTGTGCACAGGTTATGTTCGGATGTTGTGATATGGTTTACCAGAGGTTTCGGGCTGCAACTGCATCTTTCCAAAGGGATAGTCACTACAAAAGGGCACAATTGGGTTTGACGGAAATTAAATCCGTCATTTCTGCTGTGTTCATTCTGAAATTTCACACCAACATTATTCAAATCGACCTCGAAGTTGCATAGATATACTATTCATTTTGGGCATGTAACTTTCAAGCAGAGGCCGGAGCCCGAGGCCTTTGGTTAAAGTAATAGTTGGACATTTTGGGAAATGGTTTATACACTCTACACATGAGTGGCATCAATCTTCTCGTCCAACGTTTGGTATGAAAGCAGATAGCACTCTATTGTAAGGTTGTGTAATAATATCATGTTTTTTGCCTGGTTTCATTGGGCGTAACAGACACGTACACACAAGCTTAAATGCTCAGGCATGGTGTGTAATCCGTCTAACTGAGCAGGCCTCAGCCCCGTCTGACCAAACCGCTGAACACGCTGAAACAAGCCAAATGACTGACAGATGAAGTCAAAACCCAGAGAGACAAGAAAATCCAAGATAAAAAAAATTGAGCCCGCTTGCGGACAAACACACACGTCCTCTAACGAAGGAAAAACATTGGAGTCCAAGACTCACTCAATTTGCAGTGTAGAGGGAGAGTGCAGCCACATGTTTCTGATAAGTCTTCTAGCAGAGCAGGGTGAGGTAATGATGAAGTCATCTCTGTCCTCTGGACAGGTTCAAATTCACTGAGTCGTGTGTGCGTTTTAAATGGCTTCAGACTCACCAACACGCACACACACACACACACACACACACACACACACACACACACACGTTTCTTTTATTATTTCGTGGGGCGTTACGCATTAACATTTTACAAACAACTTTCGTGGGAGTTTGCAGAAGGTATCAAGACCAGAAAATGCCTGAAGGAGCTGCAACATGTGTTCACACCTCATCTCCTTCTAGACACCTGCAGTCCCTCAAAGAGCACAAAAAAAACTACATTCGTCAAATGTTTTCTCCCTCCTCGTTTCCCCAAAACATTCCCATGCAATTAAGTCTCACCATGGACACGCCTCATTAACAGTCCCTGCACACTGCGCCCACTCAACCGCTCACTGCCACTTGATAATGTATAAGGCTGTGTGTCCATTCCCCTATACCACAGTGGACACTGTACTTCCTGTGTTTCAACACAGATCATGAGATTAGCCGAGCTGCCTCGGGTTAGTATTAAACCATTTATTAGGGCAGAGAAAATAAACAAGAGAGAGCAGCTCAGACTGCTGCAGTCGGGACAAAAGATTCCCTTCCGCTCAGCACTATCTAAATGTTATTCTGCAAGCACCGTCAAGGCCAACACTAGAGGCAAATTTCAAGTGCATTACGGACATGGAGAATACTAAATTCTCATTGTCGGGTGCATTATTTAGGGACTAGCCGCATGGCTCTAGTGTACTCGTCACTGTTCTAAATACTCACAGATGTCCAAGTAACAGAGCAAATAACAGAAAAGAACACAGGATGTTTTAATCACTGTAGTGTCAAAAACACATTCTCCGGCGAGCTAGTAAACGTTGTCTGGAGAGTCCGGGACGACGCTTCCTCCTCAAAAGCAGTTTTGTAGTAGCCGAGGGTGTTGGATTCCTTACGGGCAGCGCAACTAAACTGTATGACGTCTAATTATTTAGGTGTCCGACTGATTTTGCGGAACAAAATAATTAGATATAAATATTGATTAGATATTTATAAAGAAGATGAAAAGGAGTGCAATTAAATGGGTAATTTGGACTAATCTGGACAAACCCTCACGGTGAGTCTGATGGGCCTGTAATGCGTAGTTTGAAGCTGTGTACAACAACATCAATCATTTGGAAGAAGCCTGTGATTAGATTCCATAGCAATGATGCTCAGTGAGTTATAATGTCAAGCTTCAGAAGTAGGTGCCATGCCTCTTCTTTACTCAACTAAGAAACATCGCCGTCTTATCGCCCCAGAGTCCCAAGCAACTGTTCACGAGGACCGTATGGAACGCTAGAAAATAGAGTTCACATAAAAGAGGATGTGCGGAGAGAGGTGGAGGAAAAATAAACATGGAGCATGTTTGCATTTTCAATCTATTCCGTCACAGGCTCTGGGTTAAATATCGCTTTTGAAAAGTAAAGGCCCTGGGGCCCCCTCTATCCGAGTAAATCAGAGAGTGGGGGGGGGAATACCGTTTAAGATTCCAGGTCCACATGGTGAACATTCACAGCTTCGTAGAGGGCTATGTGGAGCAAAACAAACGTGAAATCAAGTATGTCAGAGCACAGGCCTTTTGGAGACAATTATCATATGTGTCTGGGTCCTTTTTAAGTTCAGACGGCCGGGCTTTGGTGTGGAAACGGATATCCCCAGAGAGAGTCATTACAGGTCGAGAAATGTCTGGCAGCCAGAGGTGCTTGCGGGTAACATGCCA
This sequence comes from Anarhichas minor, assembly GCF_050575085.1. NCBI lineage: Eukaryota > Metazoa > Chordata > Actinopteri > Perciformes > Anarhichadidae > Anarhichas > Anarhichas minor. The sequence continues at coordinate 5,589,180 of NW_027466458.1, forward strand.
TTTGAAGAGGGAGGGAGGGGGGGTTAGAGCTGTCTTTAGCTGCGTTTATACTTTTAGCTGAAGTGTCTTTTTTATCTGCAGGTGTCATCCAGCAGAAAGGATAAAAAGACATTCCCACCAGCCAGTGAATTAAACTGAAGATAAAGTAATTTAACCTGTATGTAATGTGCACCTCATGGTGACTTGCAGTATTACAACAACAGCAAATATTTAGTAACAAAGAATAAACTCTCACTGACAGCAACCCGCCATACGGATCAGACATGGGACTAGAAAAATGAACAGGATAAAAGCAACAATACACAACAATTTCCTTCAGCATTGTCTTATTTTTTATCAGATGAAGATGCTGCACACAAATTAAAAAGGTGCTAAATTAGAAATTCAGAGTATTAATATAGCAGCAAACACCTATTTGTTACGTAAAGACATGAGCGGAGAATAATATTAGTCGAAATCTAAATGACCGAAAATACGAATGGATCATCCACATTGCGTGACGCTCACCGGGTCCCGAGCGGTCCCGGGTAAGGAGCAGCCAGTCGACCAGCAGAAACACAAGTGCCCCCCCGGCCCTTTTTCTGACCTTGTTCCAACGCTTTGAACTCAATGGTTGCGTTCAAGTGACGTGCCCGAGCACTTTCGCTGACGTTCAATCACCGCGAGGGTGTAAACAGCTGCTCTCTGCGGGCTCGGCGGGCAGCAACGCACGCTCTGTAGCTCCACGCCGGCTACGGCGGAAACGCGGGCTCACAATATGGCAGGAAGTGGAACGTCATTCACCCAAACGGGCGACGCATTTTCTGGCGGATACCTTGCTCTGAGACCGGAGCACACGTGATTTCAGGCGGGCTGTTGTTGACGTGTATTATTTATGTTTGTCCCAGTTCAGACAGAAAGACACTAGCAGACCTAGCGGGGGACATGTTTCTCAGCACAGGCGTTAAACAAATGTAAGCGTATTGCCTAAAATATACTTTGTATACGCCTAATTAATAATAATAATAAACTGTATATTATTCACGCCTCATGCAAGTATATCACAAAATATACCTTGTTGGAATCCCTGTACTCACTGTGTAGCTTAGCATACAGGTGCATTTCCTCTTCATTCATAAGTATTGTTCATTTCTGTATGAAGTGTGGCTTAAACATTAACTCACATTGTCACATAAAGTGGATTTTTTTTTTGTGTGCACAGAAACATTGTGGCTCAGACAGACAACAGTTGGCATCCAAGTCAAAAAATGGCTCATACAAATATGCTGAACTGCCTCCATCTAGTGGCCTTAAGGGTGCTGGTACAACCTGTGGCTCCAATAGCTTCACTTACCTTAATCATGATTCATATATGTGCCATTTTCGTTCTGTGTTTGTTTAAGTAATTGCAGCAGCCAATTTCACATACAAACCGTGAGTGTTAGTGTTTGACACTGGAGTGTAATATTTGTAGCCTGTGTCCTTAGTGTAACATGGGGACACTAGCGTCACATGTTTTCACATATTTAAAGAAACATATCAATGTGCATTATTGTATTTTATGTGCAACTGTGAATCAGGTCCAAGGCAATATAGACTTTGAAATCAAAAGCACACTGTACAAGATTGAAACCCATTTCATTTGTGAGCTAAAACTGATGTGAAGGACCACTTAAAGACAGATTCCCCGGAGTATGAAATATACCAAATGTTGATTTTGATCGATCGCTTGTCTTAGTGCAGTTACATGAATGCAAATGAATAGCAACCGACAAGGAAAATCAACATAATGACTAATGCAGTTCAAAACCTCCAGTATAATCCAATATCATTTCTGCTGTGGATATCACATCAGACTGCAAAATGTGCTCTCTTTACATTTGTCATAAGTGTACGTGTCAGTTGACATGATCACCCATTCACACATCATTTAAATAGCTGGTTAAAGCCATTTGTTGACACCTCTTGTTAGTAAACGAAATGAAAACCATAATTAACCAAAGCTTCATTAAAAATAAACTATGTGTGTTGTTGAAGCCATTGTTGCAAACCAGTTTATCAATGCATCACATTGAAAACATTTCAAATATGTTTTAATGACAGAAAAGAATGCAGACACTGTGTCACTCCCCTATTCCTCAGAAGAGATGGCATCTCCTCTACGTGATAACATAACCAAATTATTGGCTTATGGCCTATTCAATTTAATTACAAATGCTTGGTTGAATCAGCTGCCAGGACTTTTTGTTCAGACCCAACCCTACCAGTACTCCTGGACAAACTAGACACTGCTCAGTGACTTACTCAGAGAAGAGCAAGGCCTTTCTATTTTTGCTGGCATTTGTCATCATTTGGCAAAGATACTGGGGAAATATTATTCACCACAGTGACGGGGCTCAGAGTTGATACTCGCTGCAAGAAACGCTCATAATGGCTGACCAGGTCTCAAGATGACTTGAATGAAGTCACTAAGGCCTGAAATAATTGGAGGGGTTTGTTGCTCTTCATCCTCTTGACTCTGAAAAAAGCACAAATTGGTCCCGAGTGCAGGATGTATATGGAAACTATCTGCACAGGGTGTGTGTGTGTGTGTGACACGGGAGAACCTGCAAACTCCACACAGAAGGGCTGTGAGGTGACAGTGCTAGCCACCACGCCACCGTGCAGCCCATATAATAGCATGTAGAGGCCAAATTAAAAACAACCACCTTTGGCTACTGAGTTGTCCAAAGCAAGGATGGATCGGTTTATTTAGCTAGCTGGATTTATTGTTCCGGAGAACAGAACACTCTTTGTTTGAGGAAGAAGGCTGCGTGTATATGTGTCACTATTTTTGTTTTTGTCGGCCATGTTAACAAAATGTTTATTTTGTTTTCTTTGGCAACTCTTGACAAGTTTCCTTCAGCTGATGACGATATTTTTTAAATTTTTATCATACCCTGTTGGCAGCTGACAGGTGATGATAGATTGTTCAGTAACCTCCAACAAAGACATTTCTTTGTGCTTACAAAACGTTGCCAGCTTGTCTAACCAGCAAAATGCGACAAATCTGATTTTGATCTTGCGTATCCTTAGCTTTTCATAAAGGGGCGCATCAAAAAGTCAATGTTTTGTGCATTTTTTTGTATCAGCCTATTGAATGCTTGACAAAGCGCATCACATTTGCCGTTGTGAAAACAAGTCATAGAACTATGCTGCATGTTTTCACAGTACAATCCTTTCCTCATAACTGTGATTTTAATGATCATCTTAGCGCTAACTGTGACTTGAGTGTCCATCCCGTGATGCCCGTGTTCTTACCAGACCGGTTAATGATGAACCTGTTAATATCAAAGTGCACGCAAGGACAATTATTGGTTTCCAGTAAAAGAGAACCAGAAGATTTTCTTCAATCTGATTCTCTATACTCTTAAAGTCTCTTCATACAACTTATAATTGGTATTCTATAAATATTGAGATGCTAACATTCTACGATCACTAAAACGGTTTCTGCTCTGTTTCTACTTGCCGCAGTCTTTTGCTGTCTCTGCCTGTTGTCTGCGTGTGTGTGTGTGTGTGTGTGTGTGCCTGCGAATTGTAAACCTGCGTCTACATGATCACGTCACAATCTCAGCTCCTGCTGCAATCAGTGATCTAAACAAAGAAGTCAAGGACCTGACCCACTTCACAGGTCCTCCAATATGTGTGCATAGCTGCATGGCCTACCCCAAATAGCCCACGATGATGGGCCATCGGGCTGCTATTCTTAGAACAAGTTACTATTTTCTCTCCTCTCTTTTGTTTTTTCCCTCAACCCTGTCACAAGGACAGCTGAGGCATATGTGAGTAGAAAGAGGAAGAGGGTGATAAAAGGGTAAAGAGAAGAACGGATCCACTGAGAGAGCATGAAACTGTAAGGCTGACTGGTTCATTCTGGGCACCTTATTTGTCTTTATTCCCACCAATTTTCCTTTTTCTTAAAAACTATTTGTATGTATTTATTATTATTCATTTAATATTTCGACTGCTGCTGTTGATTGTCATCATTATGTTCCTTTTGATGTTTAATTATAACATAGCGTACAGTCCAAAGTGTCAGTTTATCTTACAAACCATAATGCCTACTCACAAACATATAGAGCATCACTTCACTTTCAACGCAAACAACTGAGGAAGTTCACTTTTATCGGAATCCTCAAACATCTTGAACAGTAAATACAGCAAGCGCTTTCCTTGGCATGGCCACGCCAGGGATGGGCCACCTACACCCATCGATGCTGCCAAATATTCATCCCTCCCTCCTCTGCCACCATACCCGAGCCACAGTCGCCCTGCTGACCAATCACAGGAGGAAGACTGCAGCTGAAAAAGAGAAGCGCAAGGCTGGCTGCACACTTTTGAAAACGAGCTACACCTGACACGTTCTTGGAGAGCACACTTAGATGCACACTCTATCATCTTGCTGTCTTTGAGCTTTTGACATTGTAATTTAGTTTTTTTTGGGGTTTTTTTTTTCTTACATGCACCCTTTAGAGGATTTGTATGACTTCAGTGAAGTTTTTTTCAATCATTTTCCTCCAGTTCTAAATATAGCTTTTCTCTTTGCTGTGCGTCTTTCACACTTCTGCAATCATGCGTCCGCTGACAGCTGTCCTGCTGCTTTCTTTAATTGGTGAGTATTTGGTCAACTTTAACCTTTGTTTAATTAAAGTGCCACATGGACCTCATGAATGATTTACGCACTAGGCAGTCTAATGTTTATGTCAAGGATTTTAAACCATGTGCCACTGCACGTTTTGACTCTGTTATTTATAGGCCAAAGATGAAACTTTCTCTATAATGTCTAACTTGTTTTGAAACCAGTTGTGCAATATTCCCTCCAGCAGCTTAGTTTTATTGCTGAAATATTTAGCAGGTTGCAGCCCTCTCTGTAAATCCCACTCCGACGTGGAAAGGCTTGAAACAATCTTAATGTTTGAATTAGAATCATGTGATGTTGCTCTAACTATAAATTCAATTAAAAAAAAACAAAAAAAAACAATGTCCTTCCACACCATTTTCATTTATGTTTCTATTGATCATTTGAAGTCCCCGGTAATAAATGGTGCAAGCAATCCTTAGAATCTGTTTTTGCTTTCACAGGGCGGTATTACGGAGGCAACTTATGAAACCATGTTGTGATATAATACATGATAATGGTTCGAAGAATGTGGTTTTACAACCTCCAGACTACCACTTTAGGAGTCTTTCATAGCATATCACTATAGCACTATAGGTCAATGCTTTGAAGTTGATCACACTCATTAGTTAGAAGTCATTTTATTTGCTTTTAAAAAATACTGCAAACAAGCGTTTTATTGTCTTGTTAATCTAGTTTAATAGACTTCAAATGATAATCGAAATAGAGCTAATGACTGATTTCAGAGCAAGTCTGTAGTCACACTGTGAAAGTAACATTTCCACTCAATGCAAATGCTGTACAGGCAGAATGATATTCATAGCCGCTATAAATACCCTTTAAAGAATAGAAACTAAAAGGCGTGTCACCTCTTGTACACAGTGCCAAAATCTAACTATGATTTAATGATATTACACGAACACATATCGAAAAGTAGACTACTAGTGTTAACGAGCAATATACTGTTATGATACAGGTGGAAACCTGTTTAAAAATTGTCCCCGCTTCAGTAATGCACACTTTTTAAAATATCTTTATGATTATAATCATCCGGCTTCCTCATCTTGAAGCCCTTCTAAAGGGCTCTAACTTCCTCATACAGGAAATTGATTGCAATTCCAACCTATTTTGATCGCTTACTAGTTAGAATATAAAACTATTTTCAACTCTTTTACCCTTTTTAATCTTTTTAATTTTTAAATTTGAGTCTCTTCATACTTTAGAAATGTCATTCGACTTTATACAACTTAAAACAAGGTTCCACCTTTTTATACTTTATCGTATTTTTTAAGCTTTTTCATATCTTTCATAGCTCTTCAGTAAACACTTTTTACGTTGATTCTCACTTCAGACCTCCGATTTTTCTGTTTGTGAATAAAAACAAAAGTTCACACTTATAGCGTGCGGGACATTGCGGTTAGGTTCAGGTTTAAGATTATGGTAAGGGTTAAAGATTTGGCTAGTAGCGGTTAGAGTTAGGGTAAGTCTCCAGGAACTGAACTGAAGTCAATGTAATGTCCCCAAAAACATGACTGTGTGTATGAGTTGGTTTCTGTGCGAGAAGAAATAAAATTTGATACTGGATGATTCTGCAGGACAAAGTGTGGCGTCCATGTTGTGTGGCGAAAAGTAAGGACATGGAGGTTGTGGTGATGGATGCATACTGTATTGTTTTGACGAATGTGTGTTTTCAAAACATTGGTCCGGCTCCTGTCAAAACATTTGCTTGTTGTTACTTCACTTGGGTATTTGGCGCTCAAACATCCATTGAATGATTTGCGTTTCAGACTTGAAGGAAGTTTGGTTAAGGTCACATGGTTTTGTGACATCACAACTAGCGTGGAAGCCAGTCATAGTCCAATATGCAGCCATATGAGACATCTTGTTTCCATCAGTTCAACTTTTGAAATGAAGTTGCATATTTATAGATTCTGGATTTGTGGTAATGAGAGAGAAGCATAACAATTTATTTTCAGAATTTTTGACCACATCGGACTCAAAGTACTACTTCAAGCAAAGCATCTTGTTGTATCTTGACACACATCTGAAGGGCGCTTTTAAATCTTTCCCTTGCCTTAACTTAAATGCTTTAGTTGTCTACCGTATTGTATTGTATTGTAGTGCACAGATATTATCGGACCATTATTTAAACTTTGATGATTGAACATTAATTTGTTGAGGAGGGTGTATTAATAAGTGTAGGAAAACTGATACTACCATCACTTCCTCCTTGTCGTCCTTTTCAGATTCCATTTCCTGTATTCAGTTTCTGGCGCCTCTGAACATGGAAGGAGTCACAGGGCAGGTGCACTTCAACTCCACCTCCCAGATGGCCACTGTCAACGTGTCTGGTGCTGGAAGCTGTGGTTCACTTAACTTCTCCCTTAGCCCGTTCCCCGTCATGTATGGCCATTTTGCCCAGCCCTGTTCTGAAGCAAATATCGGCTCCAGCGTCTTCACCTTCATGGCTGATCCCTCCTCAAACCCCACCGTCAACGTGTCAAGCTTCCTCGAGGACAGCTCAAACTTCGATGACTACTCGCTGACTTTGCAGACGTGTAACGGCACTAAAGTATGCACGGTTGTAAGTCGAGGTCAAACGCTCAAGACCTATCAGGCCAGGTTCACCGGCCCCATCGCGGGTAATGTTTACATGCGCCTTAACAAAGGAAATACCGACCCCAGGCTGCTTGCAGATCTAGTTACAATCGGTCAGGTCAATGCCTCACAAACCAATGTCACTATCTTTGGATCCACAAGCACTGCTGCAAGCTGTGATGCCCTTCTTACAAGCTTGAATTCCTCCACTTTGACCAATATGGGCGTCGTAAAAGTCGGAACCCCTTCACAGCCTGAGAAATCCCGTCTGGACCTGACCAGCTTCAACATCAACAATCGCTTTCTTCTCCTCCGCATGGGGTCAAGTTACAAGTGTGCTCAGATTTATATTGTGCCGGAGAAACAGGTGAACGCTGTCTTGAATATGAGAGGGATCAAAGGATACTTCATCTTCCGTCAGGCTTCCCCGTTTGATATGACAGAGTTGAGGGTGAACCTGACTAACTTACAGAGCAGAGTGGGCCCTTACCATGTCCACAATTTCCCTCTCCCCTCAGTCAGGTCGCCTTCATCAAGCCGGTGTTCAAATGATAACGTGGGCGGCCACTGGAATCCATTCAGTGTCAACACGAGCAGCTCAACATACCCAAATGGGCCAGGTTCAACCCACGACATGTATGAGATCGGTGACCTCGGTACCAAGCACATGTCCCTCGCAGGTAGAAACGAGATGGACATGATGTTCACGGACTTCAACCTCCCTCTGTTTGGACCAAACAGCATTGTAGGTCGCTCAGTTGTGATTCACCAAACGGATGGTGCTAGGTATGTTTGTGCGAGCATCAGCTATCCTGGTGAAGTGATTGTAGGCAGAGCCACATTTCAGAGCCCTGTGGTCGGTGAGATCTGGTTCACCCAGCTAAAAGACAACCCTCTGTCTGACGTATCCATCTTCACGGACTTGTCATATGGAAATCCCTCAATGACACCTACAAGAAACCACAACTGGCATGTTCACACCTACCCCATCAGCTCAGAGAGGGATGACGATGAAAGACGCTGCAGCACTACAGGAGGACACTGGAACCCCTTTAACATTAACACAGGAGACAGCAGCTATGCCCTCCACTGTAGCCCATCCGGTCCCTTATCCTGCGAGGTGGGAGACCTCTCCAGCAAACACAGCACCATCAACCTTGGCACCACAGTGGGCGAAGTGCAAGCAAAAAACTTCTTCACTGATCTCACTTCCTGGTTGTCCGGGTCATCCATAATCGGTCGTTCTGTGGTCATCCATGAAGCAGAAAGGGGAGGGCCAAGGATTGCTTGTGCCAACGTCACAATGGTGCGGGTCCCCAAAGCTAGCTTAGGTAGCTGGTTTGGCAACCAGATTCCTGGCGGACAGGTCCGGTTCTCCCAGGCCGTCCCACAAGGCCCCACGACTATAAGCGTATCCTTGATTAACCTGAACGCCTTAGCTGGGGGTTACCATGTTCACATACTGCCCGTCAAACCTGGCAGCACAAATCCCTGCTCCAACGCAAACATCCTGGGCCACTATAACCCGTTAGTCGTGAACGCATCAAACAGCCCCGCACCTGGAGCAGGCACAGTGGACCAGTATGAGATTGGGGACTTGGGCGGGAAGTTTGGGACTCTGAATGGCCTCAACCAGTCTGAGGTTGTATACATGGACCCTGACATGCCATTGACAGGACCCTACAGCATAGTGGGAAGGTCAATGGTGATTCACTACTCAACAAACGGATCAAGGTGAGAACCTGTGTGCATTTGTGTTTGTGCTTATTAGACAGAACGAAACCAAAAGAGTATGAGTGAGGGAAATATGAAGAAATATTTCACATTCAGGGTGACCACAGGTTCCTGTATGTGAAGAAGTAGTGGGCACTGTAACAACCATACTGTAGCCACTGACTCTTTTTCTCATTACTTCATGTACATTATGATACAGATACAGCATAGAGAAAATGGCATCAACTCTAGCTGCTTTAAAGTTTGAATGGTCACTGATGCCTTTGCAGATGCCTTTACAACTAAGCTTCACCACCCAGAGTGGCCCTCTGGCACAGTGACAGACTTAGCCAGACTAGTGAGGGCAATCAAAGGTGTAGGATATCAGACATTGTGTCATATCCTCATGTTTTGTGTTGTAATACACAGATAAACCTCCTCATTCATTGTGGAGGAGAACAATCTAAAGGTTAACCCTTCAGGATTTGGATATGTTTTGCTAATCTTGTGTTTTTTGTGTCTTCCTGTGCGTGTCTGTGTGTTTTCTGGACAGAATGCGCTGTGCTAACATCTCAGCTGACAGGGATACAGACGGACAATGGGTTGTTGCTAAGGCTGTTTTCAATGATACAGTGACTGGGACGGTGAAACTGGTAAGAGCCACAGTCTTTTCCACTATAGATTCAGGTGTTAAGCTAGTAGCGGCTAATGTAGCCTAGAGCCGCTAGTTTAAGCAGACATTTACAAACTTGTAGTCTTCAGCCCCAATCTCGCTGACTCAATGGACACCTTTATACAACTTTCTCATGCATGCAATAGTACACTACTGACCAAGACTCATAAACAGACTGTGATGTATAAAGATGATGAAGTTCCCCTTTAAGAAAGACGGTGGTTGTTCTCATGTCCCACACCACCAAGATTGCATTTATCTGTGGGTGGCTCACGCCCACAATTATAGAAATCCTAACTCTAATTAAAGTTCAGGTTGCCAAACTAAGCCACAGTGCACAATGTCCAAACATATTTAGTAGACGTGAGAATAAACAAGGTTGCCAAGGAACAGGAAGCATTGCCTATTTAGAGGCAGGGATACATTCTCCTTTGCATTGCAAATGGCTCATAGTCATGTAAAACACCACACTCCATAATTAGGATAACACAGTTAGCCTTTGTCTGTAACTTGATGTTTTGACGTTGACATTTTGATATGAATTTTGAAGGTTTTTCTTCAATTCCTAAAGTCATAAAGTATTCTTTAGAAAACGGCCTAATCTGTTCAAATGATAATGACCAAGCCCAGCCCATCACCAGAAGCGACTTCCACATGACGGCAGCAAATTGAAAGAATCTGAATCCAATGGTTTTCTTTGATGGCCACAGAACACACACACACACACACACACACACACACACACACACACACACACACACACACACACACACACACACACACACACACACACACACAAGGATTTCTCTCTTTCTAACCTGTTAGGATCCAAGCTGCCACAAAAACATGACAGAGAATTTCTGCTGCTCTGGACAGACAGTGAATTCATTATGCCTGTGGTGGGTTGCAACAAGGAGCCAAGGGAAGCAGGGGTGGGATCATTAGCTTAGCTTAGCATTTGTTTGCTGGCTAGTTAAACCGCCAGGCCCCCTGAACTACGAAGCTCCCCAAGGGAGCAGCTGTCTCTGTCAGCCACCCTCCAGAGGCCCCATACTGAGCTCTGCTCTACATCTATGGATACGAGCTTGTGATACTGTATCTCCTAAGAGGCTATATTATCAAGGATAGTCTGGGGATTAAACATTGTCATTAACCTTCACTGTCTAAATTTGCAGTCAGATTTAACTGAGAGTGAGTATAAGAATGGTTTAACAGGTTACAATGCAAAATCCTTAAACTTGCATTCTTAATAGCAGGGTGTCACTCCTCTGGTTGCAAAAAGAAGTCTCTAGATGTCAATAAGAAAATGTCCCAACTTCTCACTTGATTTATTACCTCAGTAAACATGAGTTTATGGTCTCAATCCCTACAACATGATGTTCATTTAGAGTAAAATGGACAACAAAGCAGTGTATGCCTAAGGACCTAGTTACCTTGTGATTGACAGGTCGCTACCATGGGCGTTGTCCGGTCTGGGAGTTGTCTGCTTTTTCGTCCAACAACTTTAACCCTTTCACAGTGTTTCTTTAATCTCATGAAAGTTAATTATAACATTTTGGTTGTCTAGAAAATCTTATTCAGCATTTGGTTGTAGTTAGCCCTCTTGTGTCACTTCTGGTTGGAAAAAAAATAAGATGGCGACGGCCAAAAACCAAGATGGCAATGACAATGTAAAAAAAGCTTTCGATTTTGGTTACAAAATGCATGAAAATAGAAATGAATCTTAATTTTTTTTTCTTTGGAAAGTGACAATTGTAAAAGGATAATGGCCTTCGAGCTGCATGTTGTCGCCCATTAATTCCTGATAATGGACACCTCATCGAGCATTATCCATTACATATATTTCAGCAAAACCAGCTCTGGTTGAACTATTTACTATGAGATTATGTTCAATTCAGTCTCTCTAATTGCCTGTTAATATTGGACATGTTGATGTTTCTTTCTCACAGCGCCAGCAGATGTTTCCCGATGGGAGTAGCAGTGATGTCACAGTGGATGTGATGATTCAATCGACAACACAAAATGTAAGACCCATAAATAGGGTTGTGATCTTCACTCGAACAACATTAATTGTTGGCCATCAAGTTCATTTCTTTACCTTTTAGGATCAAGAGATTGACATTGAAATCACATAAATATACAGCAAGTACACCCGTATTTTACCCCCCTCCCTGCAGACAACTGTGGCATCCATGTTCATCACAAGCGCACGGAGCGGCGAAGCCCGCCAGTGCACCGGTGTGGGAGATACATTCAATCCCTTCAACATGACATCAATGGTGAGACCGGCCTGTCTCTTCTTTAATTCCTGTGCTTCTTCTTCTGATTCTGTTGACTGCTCTGGAAGGCTGATAGTAGTACTTAAGTAGTCAAGCTGTTAAATCAGCAGTATAAATCTAAATCAGTGTCCTTGCTACTGCAGAGCTGTTTGCTGGTATTTAAGTATTCAAAGTATTTAATTTGTTGTATATTTTTACTCTTATGTTAGTTCTAACATCAGCAGGATGTCTGAGTAAATAGCTTGATGTCCCTTACAGTAGTATTTGTTTATAGCAGTACATGTTATACAATAAGAGTTATACCTCTCTAAATGCTTCATCATATAAAGAATGTATTGCACCTAACCTGGTGTCTACTACAGGCATAGTATGCATATTCATATGCATATACAATAGGACAACACTTTCAACCAGTGCAGAGAAGGAGGGCTAGGTTTTTCCTAACAATAAAACATGACCGTTTAATGCCAGATAACATGCATAATGGTGCTTAACTGTGCTTGCTCGTCCTTTCTATAACCCCTTCAGAGCTCCAGCTGTTCACTGTTGAACCCTCTGAGCTGTGTGGTGGGAGAGGTGTCCGCAAGACACGGCACAGTCAAGCTGGCTGGGGGACGGGTCTTCACTGACAGCATCATGCAGCTCTCTGGAGACCACACAGGTACACGGACATTGTTTTGTATTTTCTCAGTGTATCTAGCAGTGGTAAGAACTAAAGATCTCAATAAAACTTTGCTCTTTTACTTGCAATTTAGATTTAGATGCATTTTTAACATATAACAAATAATAAGAAAACAAAACAAGAATAACCCATAAAATGAGAAATAATGTCCTTTCAAACATGACAAATAATAATCCACAAAATAAAACAATATATGTTAGAAAAGGAGTAGGCAGAAGTAATCACTTAAATGGTCGTACTAGCAATGCCGTTAAAATTAATGTTTCATGCGTTTGTAGTGGTCCGTGGAACTGTAATTCTGAAGAATGGAGAAAGCGTCATCGCATGTGCGGACATCATGCCAGAGTCCCCTTCAGCACTGCAGACCTTCCCGGCAGTGACTAACTTCAGCAGGTGAGTGCAATTAATTAAATCACGTTTAGCCTGAGCTCCAGGTAAAGGGTTTGGTAATCCGAGGACAAATTCTACAGGAGTGATTCAGAGATCACGTGCACAGTACTTACAATACCAGTTCATCTTCTCTATTCATCATAAAATACCGGAGCTGTTGAGGAAATGCAACAACTTGTTTTCTTTGACATTGTCGTGTGATCGCGAAACTATCCAAAATAAGGAGTGTACGTCAAGTGAAAGTGGAACAACATTTACGATCATCTGACTAACAAATATAAGTCTGAATTGATTAATGGATGATCCATAATGTATTAACTATTAAACATAAACTTTACCCTTATTATAAAGTGTAACTGATAAAGCATTACAATTCCTGAAGATTGGTTGAACACTGTTGTTTGATCATATCTGGATTGGATCAGAGCAAATAGACTGACTACAATGTATTTCTGAGTATCTCCAGGTAATTATCATATTATAAGACCAGCCGAGTTGATGTCTCATTTCTTTTTGCCCAGATATGACTTTCGTAAGAGGGTTTCAGATGTCCTGCTGTTGGAGACAGCGAGAGTCACCATCCTGCCCAGGTCTCCCAGCTCTGCAGCTGATGGAAATTGCCAGCAAGTGAACTTCATGGTGTCTGGTGAGACAGAAACCCATAACATGCTCTCATATAAACACAGCAGTGTGTTGACTGTTTAATCATAGTAACCAGAAACACCAGTAACAGTGATCTGAGAGAGTGAGTCATATTCATTCCTCTTCCTCTGTTTATTCTGAACGTCATGTAAAAAAGATCAAAATGTGGCCATTCACCATTCCAATTCTCAACAGACGCCACCCTTCATTACTAATAGTGTGTTTATTAACTTAGGTAAGTCTTCGGCAGTCACTGAATGTAAAACCTCTCTGGCATGTCAAGACAGATACAGACATGCCGGAGAGAGGGAGAGAGAGAGAGAGAGAGAGAGAAAATAATACTGAGTTGAATGTTGAAGGAGGAACAAAATGACATAAAAGCTGATTTAGCAAAGAAAGTGCAGCATAATGCTTACAATGTGGCCAGATTGTTCTGTTCTGCGTTCACAATTGAAACGTTTTTTTGTGTATGAGATATAAATCCATGCGACTGTATATGCACAGCATGTTAGCCTATAAAGATGTCAGCTACTTCAAGCTTCCAGGACCTATCGGGGCAAAGCTGTGTGCCCAGGCTGAGTCCATCAGGACAATGAACAATTACAGCCATTGAAGAATCTTTAGAAAACCTGAAAAATTGCACAGTTACCTGATCCTGGAGTTGAGTGTCTGTGTGTCTCTCTCTGTCCCAGGGGGGAACAGAGAAGTATCCGTTCAGAGGTTTCACACAGCATAGCACAGGACGGGCATTTATGCCCTCACAAGTCTCCCACAAGCTGCAGTAATAAGGCCTCCTGTATCGTGATAATGAGTGTGACAGCAGGAAGATGCACACACACCGAGAGATTTAAGACAGCATGCAGCTGAGAATGTGTGATGATGATGATAACGTTTTCAGTGAGGACAGAAAAATAAACAGTGCAAAGCAATCACACCTATAGAAAGTTAAAGACGTTATTTGCTTGAAATACAGCATTTCAGGTATATCATCATCCGACTTAATGATGGAAAGGCAAACCCATAACTACTTTGGACTGCTGTTATACAGTAATTATCAAGTATAATAACTCAGTCATTGCGGCTTGGACAGTCTGTGTGTATTTAAACATTGCCACATTGTATCTTAAAGGGGACGTCCGCACAGATCTACTGCAGTCTGTCAAAACCAGCGAGAAGATGGGCAGGTTCAGAGAGTCTGACTCATGTACAAGTAAGTACGCTGCAATCACAAGCAGACTTTAGTTGGAATTCTGGGAGTGTGGAATGGTCGACACATTCAAGCGAGAACAACTTTTGGAACTCCTTTGGTGTCTTGCTTTCTAATTCTTATGTAATAATGATAATAACGAATAACCTTTCCGATGTGGTGCCCTCAGGAAGCGCAGGTCCGATGCTGATGCCAGGGACTTGTCTCCTGGGCTTGATGTTTGCTGCTGCCTGCCTGCTGCCAACCAGATTTTCGTTATAGCTCAGAGATTTGGCCACACCGTGCATCATCATGGATCCTCATATTGTAAAACTCTGAACATGTTTACGAGCGCACCAAATGATATGATGGTCACTTAATCGGGTTTCTTTGTACAACTTAGTAATCATTTTAGGTATCAAGCTATTCTTTAACTGTAAAATGTAGCCTTGGTGTAGAGACACTTCATTGTTCCGCAACAGATGTTGCTTATCTTTTAATATTTTAGACTGTTAAAACGGGTGGGTGAATTTTATGCTGTACATTTTTCAGATATCCAGACTTTATTTCTTCATTTATGCACCATCCTTATATTCATGTCAACATGTATGTAAATGTCTGGAAAATTGTGAATAAAATATAATAATGTGTGTATGTCTTGTGATAATAATCTGTGATTATTTATTTATTTTTCTTTGCCTAAACATATCTCGGCACATAAATATATGAGTATTATATTCCTGGTAAGTGTCCATCCTCGGTCTTTCAGCTCTTTAGTTCATCAGTTACACTGCTGCCATTGACCTCTGACCTTCTGGAAAATTGCTGTAGAGCATCTAGACCAAAATCCATTTATTAATAACCAAAATCCATTTACAACTAGGACTTTATTGTAGTAAATGCGATTTATTACTAACTTATCAATGGCTTATAACGGATATATACAGCATTAGTCGATTAATTGTATTAATTAAGCCTTTAAATAAAACCAAAAAACTACCATTGGTCTTTATACCCCCAGTGCAGGTAATGTCAATCATGCTGGGGAAAAATAGACAAATTATTAAAATGTGTGTCAAGAGGAAAAAGGGAATAAAAACAAGAACCGCCTAGTAAAGCACACATTGACGAGTTAAATAACTTGAGTCCCAACAGTTTTATCAAGTAATTTGATATATCTTTTGAAAGTACATGGTATTACCAATGATTTACACGGTAAGTGCCAGACATCTTTTACTTCCTGATGATAGCTGCTGCCTGTGGTGCCTGTGGTGTAACTTAGACTCCTGGCGTAGAGCCAGTATATGGACTATAATATTGGGGATATTTATAGATTGTGGTATTTTGTTCGGATTATTATGCACAGAAAAGGAGGCGAGTCTGGATCCCTCTGCGTCTACTGGAAGAAACTGCAGTCACGTGACCAAAAACGTCAACAACGACATGGCAGCCCCCTGTTTTGTAAAGTAACACACGGTCCGAGCTGATAAAGGAGCGCTTCGTTTGTTAACCCAAGAGTCACGTTTACAAGACGAAAACACCCGGTGTGTATTCAGCATTTCACTGGCTGCATGTGGGGGTGTTGTTGGAGGGGGGGGGGGGCACTTTGACGTAAACTAGCGGCGGTGTGGCACGGAGGGAATGGGGGTTGGTTACTACACGCGCTTGTCTGGAGCGTATTGTCCGTTCTCAACGCGGGAAGAAATGCGTTTACTTTGAGCCGTAAAACCGAGCTAATAGAGGGGGAAAGTACTAATATCCTACCAGCGTGCTACCACCACACCCACGTTTAAATCTACGGCGACTTAGTGAATATATTAACGCTACTAGGTGTTGGGTGTTATGGCCTGTTGATAACAGTGATCGCCCTTCCCCATCAACCCAAACCCCGTGGCTGTGACAGAATACCATAAGCAGCCGTTTGACTTTATTTTAGCTCGTTAGCTAGCGTAGCTAACGTTAGCGGGTTATATGTAGAAAGCTACCGATTCGTAATGCCTACTTGTAAACAACAATCGCATGCGGAGTGCGTAGCCAATAGGAGAGCTCATCGATGAAGCATACTGCAACGTGATTGGTCAGCTCGTAGAAAGTTCTCTCGCACGGGTGAACGTGAATAATGCAAGTGAATTCACTGCACGAGTTTCCAAGCCAATTGGACTATTCTTTTAATATTTAACTTATTTGACAGTTGCTCAGTCAGTGTATTACAGCAGGTTAAAGATCCAAGTGTGGACTGTGACCTTTGAGCTCCACGATAATAGCCAGGTAACATTAGTCTACACAGTCGGTCACTGTCCTGCTCCAGGCACCTGAAAATCAACATGACTTCCCAAAAATCAGGTAATCTCTGGATAATTTGGGAGGGTTTGAACAACCATAGAGGAGGGAGCGTCCCCATGTTTGTTGGTCAAAGGGTAGTTGTGTGAAATGTGTGTTTTTTATTTAGATTGAACCGATTCTCTTTACATTACACATGCCTACGTAGATATCTTGCACTTGGTAAATCCCAGCAGCATTTATCTTGACATTCACCTGTTCGTACACGATAAGGGCATTGCAGCTTTGTTTTGAAAAGGTGTGGTAACAAATTGTATTAACGTGTTTTTTCTCCATTCAGACACTGCCATGTCCCCAAAGATCACAGGAGAGCTGCTCAGGCAGCTTCGCCAGGCGATGAGGAATTGTAAATTCTTCTCTGAGCCCATACAGGCGTACATCGTCCCTTCTGGAGATGCACACCAGGTAAGTGAGATCACCCACATGCCGTACAGTACACTACGTTTATACCCGATTACACCCAAATATAAACTGAGACGCTCACGGTCGTGCAGCTGCTGTTCCTTCCCAGTTTTGATCCGTCTTGTCTGACCTTCGCAATTAACTGTAGCCCTTTGCTCACTGCTCCCCTCCCTTTTTCCCCCTCTCGTGCACAAGACAAGATGTGAGAAGAGCAGCAAAGGTGGCAATTCAAATGTCTGACTGGTTGATGGCCACTTCCCACTGATTGTTAATGAAGCTGATCTCTCAATCGCTCTCTCTCACTGTCTTTCTCTCTCTGCCCCCATGACTTTCAGAGTGAATACATTGCACCGTGTGACTGCAGACGTGAGTTTATCTGTGGATTTAATGGCTCTGCAGGTATGTTTTGCTTGTGCGTGAATGGCAATGTAACACATCCTAGTCGGGCAGACTGGTAGCTAAGATCGAATTTCCACTGTGGATAAACCTAGGCTTGGGCAATGTGATTAATTCACTTTTGTTCAACTTTTACTCTGTGATGTATTTCGGTTAAACCACCCAGATCCCGATGCGTCGTCTCATGTTAATTTGTATTTGTACAGTACGATGACACATCAGTTTTTTACGATGTTAGCGGAGGTGTACTTTCAGGCGAGGTGACCTACTTTGGAATAATCCCTGTGAGAAAACAGCACCTCTTGAAAAAATAAAATAAAAGAAGAGCTCATTCATACTCAGACTGTTTGTTCACTGCTCTAATTTCAGAGGCATATATTGTTGTTTGCTTCCCAGAACTGCATAAGCACAACTGACACATGAGGCATGTAACAGACAGTAACAGACTAGTAATAGTAATGTTTTACCGTTCCAGAGTCAGTTTTCTTGCTTACGTCTGTTGCACAAACCAGATCCAACAAAGCATCTGTGACTGAAAAGGTCAAACCCGCTTTGTGCCTTGTGACGTGTAGGTACAGCCATCGTCACGGAGCAGCACGCCGCGATGTGGACCGATGGCCGATATTTCCTCCAGGCCAGTCAGCAGATGGACAACAACTGGACCCTCATGAAGATGGGTAATGTGGCCCCAACGGAGGTTTCTACTGTACATGATGAAAATGAAAATGGCCCGATAAAGCATGAATGTTTTGACCTAATTTAAGAATAAAAAACAAGGCAAGATTGTCCTATTTATGTCTAAAATGATGCTGTATGTGAACTACTGACATGACTCAGGCCTTTTGTTTTACGCCTCTGTTTGTTGATTCATAATGGTATCCAGGGCTGAAGGAGACACCCTCTCAGGAGGACTGGCTGATCAACATTCTGCCAGAGAACTCCACGGTGGGTGTCGATCCTTGGATCATCGCTGCTGGTAGGTTGCGGTACAACAGAACTACGCTAACACGATCAGAACTGCGTGAACACCGTGCTCTTCCCACAATACACATGCTCCGGAAAAAGAAAAATCTTTCCATTTTGACCACAGAGAGAGCGTGATTACTAATAACGTGCTCTCGCTGAACAATAACTTCATAAGCTTTCAGACAGGTACTCTCGTGCTGTGATTTTACCACTACTAACTGTGGTGGAAAAAAACTATTTAATCGTACCGAGTGAGTCCCATAATACTAAATACTGAAACAAGAAAACATTGAGAAAAGAAGTTTGTCTTTGGAATATTTATTCTCTGGCCAGAGAAGGCTTCATCCTCTGCCAGCAGTTTACAGGGGGATGGGCCAAGAATGCAGTCTGAGTACATCTTTTAAAGGGTTAGTTAGTTAGTTAGGCACATAAAGTCACAGCAGAAAAGCACTTAGCACAATGGAATTGTCTATCGCACAACACATCTTCACACTTCTCATGTTATGTTTCAGATCAGTGGAAGAACATGTCCAGGGCGCTGACCAGTGCGGGCCACTCTCTGGTGGCCGTGCAGGACAACCTGATCGATGCGGTCTGGCTGGACCGCCCAGAGAGACCCAGCACGCAGCTGCGCACCTTGGGCTTAGAGTACACCGGTCAGTGCCAAGCAACATTCACCACCATTATTATGACATACTCGCTTATTTTACAGGAGCTAAACTAGAGATACAGAGAACATACATTAACAGAATGGAGACAATATTTTATTCTTGAAGAATTATCTATTTTATTGAGAGCAGACGTATTTCCCATAATTTGGATTGTGTTTAAGGCTTTTACATTTACAAAATACAGGTATGTAACCAGCTACACAGGTTGTGGAGGTAATAATTTATTTACTTCTCTGTGACTGACTTCCTATAGGTATTTCCTGGCAGGACAAGATCACTGCACTGCGAGCCAAGATGACCAAGAGGAAAGTCACCTGGTTCGTTGCCACGGCGTTGGATGAGATTGCATGTACGGATCTTTTTTTTTCCTGTAATTACTTCTGCCAAAGAGATACTGGAACCTATGGAAGCGTCGGGATGATTTACTTAAATCGACGACGTGTTGAACATTTCAGACACAAACACCTTCGGTGTGGAGATGTTTCAGTAAAGTACATTTATCAGGAACATCAGAAGTGGACTTGAGTACAGTACAGCCATCGCTCGTGAAAATCTCACAACAACTTCTCAGTTGACAGCAAACATTTTTACTGTAATCATACAATAGATCTTAGCCCTGTGTTTGTTGGGATAACAGCTCCAGAGTGTGCTTTGTTGAACCCAGGTTTATGTTTGGAGATATCCTGGTTAGCCCAGAGCTTGTAGAATTCTAAATGCGGGGTCCAAACATTTCCGCCCCAAAGGAACGAAGAATGAAAGGCCCATTCGGGAGCTCTCTCGTCGATGTACAGAGTCGTCTCATTAGGTTTTAGCAGTTTTTCTTGTTGCGTAAGCAGCAGTACCCAACATCACTTCTGTTACATAAGTCCGTTTTGATACATGATCACGATCCAAGGACCCAGGGATGCACCGGTGCCCCTCTAGATGCCTGTCTGAGCACCTCGTTCACCGCGCCTAATGAGCTCTTGTTTCTGATTGCCTGGTCTGGAGGGTTTGTGTTATTTAGAGTAATGCAGCTTTTTGATTGTCATCAGGTAGCATTCGGACAAGAGGGTCTCAGTGGGCATTATGTTGAAGGGGATTCGCTCGGGCATCCACATAGGATGAGTGAAAGTCCAATCAGAACTTTGATGTTAAACACCAAACAAATTGCAGTGAGATCCATACAGTATATTAACTGTACTGTTTACCGACACTGTCACCGTCCTAATGGGATGAAACTGTTTATTTCTTTAATTTCACCAAATGTTATAAAAATGTAATGTTCTGTTGTTTCCTTTTCTCAGGGCTTTTTAACCTCCGCGGTGCAGACATCGAGTACAACCCTGTGTTCTTTGCATATGCCATCGTGGGGATGAACACAATAAGGTGATGGAATATAACAATGCAGCGTCATATTGGCAGCGTCAGCGCTCTGTTAAATCACCTTAATGCTACTGAACAAATGGTTATGGTAACTTATGGGTCAGTATTTCTAACACACTGGACTTCCCCTTCCTCTCTGCAGGCTTTTTGTGGACCTCAAGCGTCTTTCTGATCCCGCACTGAGAGAACACCTGCAGCTGGACTCCCCCAGCAAACCCGAGCTGAGCATCCGTACGTTCCCGTACGAGTCGGTCTACACGGAGCTCCAGGCCATCTGCGCGGCACACGGCCCCAAGGACAAAGTGTGGATCTGTGACAAGGCCAGTTGTGCTCTCACACAGGTCGTCCCCAAGGTGAGAGAGCACCTTAAAGATAGCTAGATTTTGTTTTCCTTGTTCATACACAGGGCCGTGCTCCCAAGCGTCACCTGTCTCCTCATACTTATACTATACGTCGTCCCTTACACCATGAATTGCAGTTTTTCTGATGGGAGGACAGAAACACACCTAGTGTCAGGGTTATTATTGGGTACAAACTTCAAAATAGAGCGAATCCCCTTGTTTTAACAAAAGCACTCCTAATGTGCATCGTTGTACCAGACATATCCTCTTGGCTATAAACAGTTGATTGAACCATTTGTCAAGGCATTTTGGTGACCATCATAATTCTCTCGGCTTTGACAGGTGGCACATAAATTCGCTTGAAATATTTCTGGTAACACCGGCTACTTCTTAAACTGTCAACGTTTCCTCTTAATGTGTTCCAGTCCAACAGGTCTCCGATTCCCTACACTCCACTCTGCCTCGCCAAGGCAGTGAAGAACGCAGCTGAGATTAAAGGCATGAAAGTGGCCCATGTAAGAAACTCTGGACCGCCTTAGAATCTGTTGCGTGCATCACTTAAGGAAAGGATTCATGACTTCTTCGTAAACTGTCCGAGTTCACCTGCTATTTTGCCCCAACAGATCAAGGATGCAGTTGCCCTTTGTGAACTCTTTGCTTGGTTGGAAAAGGAGGTATTTTCATTACACCCTTTTAAATCCATAGCAGAAAACCACAGATTCCTCCAGTCGCTCTTCACAGGGTTCCCACTGAACGTTAAAGAAAATGAATCAAGGATGTCATTGTTTTTTCTTTAAAATGAAACATTTTGTTATATTCACCAATGAGCCTCGACTTTCTTGGCATCTTTTTAAACACTTTTTGTACGGAGGAAGCTGCTGCTTTTTGGATATTTGTGATAATGTGATACAGCAACTGTTTGAATAATTACCATTGCATGATTCCCAAATTTACGGTATCTGTTATTTTGACCAATACACCAACATTTTATCCTCTAATATTCTTGTAAACAAATCTTGAATGCTTACTGATTGGTGTGTCGATGTGATTGTGGGAACCCTGTCTTCAGTTGGAGGTTCGTGCGTAACTTGGCTTTCACTTGAATTGTAAAACATGCCAGTGTTTTTTTTTTTTAAAAAGCTTTCCGCGTGTTTTATAGATTCCAAAAGGTGCCGTCACAGAGATCTCCGCTGCCGATAAAGCAGAAGAATTACGCAGGTGGAGTTGCCATTGAGGTTTTGCACATTTTTATTGAGAGATAATGATAGTAGCTTTTCTGGAGGCACATCCCCCTCTACTGGACATGGAGGTGTAGTAAAATGTCTACTGAAGGCCTTGAAATGAACATGCTTTGTTCAATTGTAACATGTTTTATTCTCTCAGTGTGCTGAAGAGATTACGCATTTGGATATTTAAACATCTGTAATCAACATGTGTGCATTATTGTGTGAGAGCGTCCCCTCTCATGCTATTTTGTCTTTTTCAGCCAACAGAAAGATTTCGTTGGCCTCAGTTTCCCCACAATTTCCAGCGTCGGCCCGAACGGAGCAATCATACATTACAGGTGAGCGGGCTCATGAAACAGACCCAGGTGTATTAGATTTGTGTAACTCTATCTCCTGTTTTCTTTTTATGAATAATAGGTGACTAAGCCCTATTTTTTGTCTTTTTTCTTCAGACCTCTGCCTGAAACCAACAGAACCCTCTCCATGAACGAAGTTTACCTGATCGACTCTGGAGCTCAATATGTGTAAACGAGATAATCATTACATACATCAACTGCATTTAGCCTAACCAGCCATGCCATGACTTGTATCATCACCTCCATGCCAAGAACACGGACCACATAGGAGCAGTTGTGTGTTGTTGTGCTTTACACGCAAACATCTGCTTATTGTGTCTTTGGCAGTGATGGAACCACGGACGTCACACGCACCGTGCACTTTGGGACACCATCAGCTTTTGAGAAGGTACATTCAGTTATTTGCTAGCGTAATGTTTTCATTGTCACAATGAGTCTAACTCAAGTTGGAGTTTAGTTTGTCGACAAAAAGCTATTTGAGCTGTTAATATTTTCAACATGTAAAAGCATTGTCATCATACATTAGCTGAATTTGTCACAACCCTGATTATATTTCATTGTATTGTTTGTGTTGTGTGCTCCCTCTCTTTCCTCCAGGAATGCTTCACCTATGTTCTGAAGGGACACATAGCTGTCAGTGCTGCTGTTTTCCCCAACGGGACGAAAGGTGTTGTCCTATAATCTGACACCTTACACTGTAAATAATATACCAGGATGATCAGCATTGACAAACACTGACGTACAGATGAATTATTCACTCATACAGTGTTTACAGTGTCTCTTGTTGTTAGACAAAAAACAAGTCAACAGTAAACATGTGGTCGCTCAGGAATAGTGCATGCATGCTTTCGGTCAGTAACTAGTAAACAGGGTCCTGGACAGTGCCAACACATACACAAACCCATTCAGTTTCACATTTAAATGTTAATCCTGCGTTACCTCTGCAGGCCACCTGTTGGACTCATTTGCCCGGGCAGCTCTGTGGGAGTCGGGGCTGGACTACCTTCACGGGACGGGCCACGGCGTGGGCTGCTTCCTCAACGTCCACGAGGGGCCATGCGGCATCAGCTACAAGACCTTCGCCGATGAACCTCTGGAGGCCGGCATGATCGTCAGTGATGGTATGGCAGGGAGTGCTTTTGATTCAGCCAGTGAATATCACAGTAGCAGGACTCTGTAATGTCTTTTAATTCATACTGTCAAATTGAGCCGTTTGTCATGCTGGAAACCTCTGCAGAAGTTAAAAGCACCATCACACTAAACTCAATTCTTTTTGCCTTTTCTGCGTTTGAGTGTGTTGTAAACTTTCACCTCAATTCTTTCTTTCTTCTAGAACCTGGGTACTATGAAGACGGATCTTTTGGCATTCGTATCGAAAATGTGGTTCTTGTCGTACCAGCCAAGACCAAAGTAGGTCCTTCAACCTGAGAGCAAGGCCTGATGTTCATATAATCATGGAACCCAAAGAGTTTGATGCTTGGAAGGGTTTTATTCTCAATACACATGCACTGGTAGCAGGCCAATGGTGATCTTGGGTTACAGGAAAAGCAGGTTATGACACGGGAAATGCAAACGCTAAGCGTTATCGATTGGCCTTGGTGTGTGTTTACCACTGAGGTGGAGACAACAACTTGGCATGGACTGGTTGGACAGCCGGAGTAGATACATGGAGTAGATATGCGGCCACGCCAGCACACACAGACATAACAAAACACAGAGAGAGACACTTACAGGGGAATAACCAGGAAACAGAGGGGAAAATACCTTATTCTCATTTAGGTGTTCTTTACTATGTTTGATTATAGCATCAGGAAAATCAGTATGTTTGTGTTTTTTTGTCCGTGTGTTCAGTACAACTACAGAAACAGAGGTAGTCTGACATTTGAGCCCCTCACTCTGGTTCCTATCCAAGTGAAGATGATGAGCACAGAGCTGCTCACTCAGAAGGAGGTAAGGAGCATCCAGTGGGATTATGTGTAATATTTCAAATAATCAAATCCACCCATTAAAAGATTGTCTCAAAACATTTTATTGGTGAAGACTTCAAACACAACAAAACAATCAAATGTAGCCTACTTAACACTCCGTAAGAGTTGCAGAAAAAATGTGACACATAGGAACAATTTCAAATCACGATCCATGCACTTAAAAGTTTTGTTATTATTCCCATATATTTCTATTACAGTATGCACTACTTAACCACAGTCTCCTCAGAGTGTCATGGCCCCTCTTTTCTGTCCTGCAGCGCGACTGGGTGAACGAGTACAACAGAAAGTGCCGGGACGTGATTGGAGCAGAGATGGAGAGGCAGGGCAGGAAGGAGGCACTGGAGTGGCTGACCAGAGAGACCCAGCCAATCGTCTGAGGACGCACTCTCGCGCAACCCGATCCTTTTGCCCAGGAGTACTGTGCGATCAATTGCTCTGCAGTGATAATCGGTGGTATTTTTCCTCATCTTTCTCAGTGTCTCACACTCGGCTTCTTTTGTAAAAGACATTGTATCAGCAGTTTTATTAAAGATCATTTAAAAAATCAAGAAAGAATGTTTATACGTCTGCTACTTTGTGTCTCTAATGAGCTTTTTCAGGTTATTCGGATGTGGAAGAACCTTTCTTAAGGTGTGGAAAATATGAAGTGAAGAAAGTAAATAACAAACATACATAACATATTCAAAGACTATCCCTAATATGCATTTTCAAAAAAAAATCCACAATGACAACTTTAGACATATGCATGATTATTAGGCCTCTATTTAACTAGTAGCATAATCCTCCATTTACATTTTGCACCCTGATGTGTGTTCTGTTTACATTCAGTGTTTCTCACCACAATGCAGTCATGAAGGCCTTACAGACATGAATGCATCGTCTGTTTTATAAAACACCTGCAGAATATTTAAAACCTTGCCCTGTTTGCATCCATGTTTGCTAGCTTGCAGTCTTCTCATCCCCTGCTTCTGCTGCCACGTTGCTACGCTTCTTAGCCTCTGTACCCGCCAACTGTCTGTCAATAGAACAGCTGTAAGCATGGCAGAAATGTGGATCACGTTGTCGTGTGCTCACGACTGTACCCGGAACAAACAAAACTGGGACTCACTAATAAATAGCAATGCTCTCCATAGCACTACTAGTGGTGGAAAAACTCCACGGGTACCTGCTTCTATGTTTCAGGGACAGAGAACTCTTGCTCCACCTTCTATTGGCTAAAACTGTGATGTCGGAACAGGTATCGGTAGAATCCAATGCAGTTGCGTGGATCAATATCAGACACACATCCTTGTTTGCTCTTGCACCCGCCCATATTGATTTTCATGTAAAACTGTTAACACACTTTTTAACTTGGACGTAGGCTGAAGCTTTAAATGGTCACACCAGTGATTACATTTTGTACTTTCATAAGACACACAAGTGACAGACTGAAACAAAGATGTTATAGGGCTGCAGAACTAGTGAACCCAAAGTGAGATGCAAGGTTAAGGTTATTTATTTTTGAAAAATACGGGCTGGGGGAGATATGGAGCTGGTAGCTGAGAGGACGAGCAGGATGGTATTTAAGTTTTCGATCTGGCGGTTTGGAGACAGCAGACTAGTTGAAGAGGCTTGATTATGGTGATGAGATGCAGCTGATGGTTGTGCCCTGACTCCAGCGCACCTGCGTGCAATCACACACACACACACACACGCCTGCAGTGAGAGAGACAGAGAGCTGCCGTCAGGTTAATCAGGCACTTACGATGTTGATGTGCAGGGGCATATGTAAATAAGAAATGGCCAAAATTGAAGCAGCAGTGGACATATCCTGAACTTTAGTCCCTAATATGGACCAAGCTTTCAGATCCTACGTTTCCCCATAATGCAACTTTATAGCGTCTCAAGTTCCTGGTAAACACCCGCCTCTTTCAAACGTCATAGCCCAGTCTATAACGCAGGGTTTCTGTTATCAATTCGTAGTCTCCAAGCCTTTGCTGAGACAACCCTGACGACATCACTATGACATCATCAGGGTTATTTCCTGTTTTTTCTTTTGTTTTTTTTACACCCATGATTACTAAACTTACTTTAATTTGTGAAATGGGTGGAGTGCCCCTTCAATGGCCTGTACATGAGGACATATCTTTAGTTTTGACTGACACATCTGCAGAGTCAAAGCTCAGACCTTCCAGGTTGCGATGTCTCTCTAGTGCCGCCTCGATACATTCAGACAACTTTCTCCCTCCCAACCCCACAGCACAACTCTTCACCACCTTCTAGAGCTGCATGTAAAATATGGGAGGGTCCAAGGTGACGCCACTGTTGGGATCGTTGGCGTACTCCTGAAACGTCAGCGGCAGCGTCACTGCACTTTGCCCCTCTGGTCCCCGTGGGGCTTTAGCGGCCCACTCATCCTCTTCCTCCTTCAGTCCGACGGGCAGCGGGTTACTGTAGATGTAGTAGATCCTGGAGTTGTCTCTGGCCGCCTCTGGTTTCCTGAAGAAGGCGAGAGGGTTGATGAAGCTGGTGGACCTCTTCACTGCTTTGACCGCCACGGGGTCCGCCGGCTCGCCTCGGGTCACTGCACTCTCATACACATGGGCTCTCTTTGACTGCCTGGTGGAGAAGATGACTGCACTGATGACTTTAACGTAACCTAATGTGATGCCTTGTGCTCTATTTGAATGTACGGTCAACTAACACTCAGCAGAAGGAGTACAAGTAGACTCAATATTAAAATGTCAATGATGCAACGGTCCTATGTGCTATTAAACTACGTAGGAACTTCCATGGATCCCAGTATAGCATCAAAGCAAATGTGAAATCTGATCCTCACCTGGTTCGGTTGTAGCAGACGGTGATGCAGTACAGGCCGGTGATAGTGAGGATACACAAGGCCAGGGCAATGATGACAATGTTAAACACTTTGAACTCTGAGAAGAAGAAGAAAGAAGAAGAAGAAGAAAGAGTTTCACATAAAAGAGTCAAAAGGAAGCATCATTCATTCAGTTAAACTCTATTGTGACAGTGCTGTGAAATCAAACTGAAGCGATATGAAAGAGTGCAACACACCAAACAGAGCCGTGTTCGTCTCCAGGTCGTGTAGTCCCAAAGCGGCCGTCCCGTTCAGATGGAGGCTGTCTGCCGTCATTGCTCCGTCCTGTTGGGCTCCACTCATCTTGCTGCCATTGGCTTCCAAAACATGGACTGAATGCTGAGCTTCACTGGTTTCAATAGAAACCCGGGCCATGTGACTCAAACGGCTCGACTCTGTCGCCGTGGAGACACCCCGTCTTTTGTCTAAGCCCTCAGTTCAAGTTGGACACCCCATCTTCTCCCTCCCCTCTACTCCCCTTGTTTACTGTTCATTATTCTGCTCAGCGTTTTGGGGGGACACTGAGGGGAGGGAGATGTTGGGCCTTTTTTTTGCAACAAGCTCTGAGTGGTGACCCAAAACCAGAGAGTTCAGCTTGTTGCAAAGACCACCTTTGAAACGTGTGAGAGGAACCTCAAATCACAGTTAACTTCCAATATGTTGTCTTGAGTTTTTAGCTTTTTGTTCTTGAAAGCAATCCGATGTTAGAGGATGCATCCATAAATAGAATGACAGACGTCTTGCTGCCATCCGTACTTATTATACACAAATAACGTTGTGTGCCCCGGGCTGTCCTATACTTCCAAAAACGTCTGTATCAAATAAGGGCTTCAGCTTCGACTATTTGCATTATCAATATATCCGCCAATATTATTTTTTATCTGTTTAGTCTCTAAAATGTCTAAACATTTTGAAAAAGGTAATTTATAAGTTCCGAAAGTCCAATTTTACATATATAAATAGTATAGTAATCCAAAAAACTGATAAAACTGACAAGAAAAGTGAGAAAAGCAGCAAGTGCTCATGTTTGAGAAGTTGGAGATAACATAAGCAAATAAATTATTAACTTTCTGTCGAATCACATCTTCAGGATTATATAAAATCTCATGAGAAGTTAACAAGTCATGTAAAGCATAAAGGACTTTCTACTGCAGCATAACAACTACAATTAAATGAAGCTTTTCCACAAAATCTGCTCTAATCAGACAGAATTCAAATCGTTAGCCTCTAATGTACTGGCCATAGCTGTTGTACTTCTCCACGAGTTGTCTTTATGTTCCTCACTGCTTGTTTTGTGTGTTTTGGGGACAGGAGTACAGGACTTGCAGGACCAGGTCCTCAGGCCGATGCCAGAGCCAAAACCAGCAAAAAAAGGGCAACAAAGACAGCATTCTCCTTTCTCCTTCTGCTTCACTTCACCCTGCAGCATCGTTGGAGATATTGTGCAATTAGTTAAGCTTCTAATTAAAGCAGGGTTTTGTGTCCCTGTTTGACGAGACAAGCTGCTCTATAAAGTGAACTTGGAGAGAATTTGTGAGTGACCTTTGTGTCAGCCTGCTCAGAGGGTGGAGTCACTACGCAGGATGAAACATAATGTGTGTCACAAACTAAAGATAAGAGCAGGAAATGGTTTGTGACTTAATTTAGTTTAATATGAGAGAAATAGTGATTTTAACCAGCTCTCACACATGCCACCTAGCTATGATGGAACAACTGGACACCAACAATCTCAAGCTGTCTTCACTTTTCACGCATTACTTTAACAGTATTAGTGTTCAACACAGAGAATATCAGTAGAAACTGGAAATCAAACTGAATGAACCTTCTTTTTGCGTGTGTGTTTGACACTTTAACCATCCTCCACTAGATGTCAGAGCTTGCCCGAGTATCTGTAGCTCACTAAAGGACAGATCTGTGGTCAGTCCGGCAGCTTGATCTTGAGTGACAGCGGTGGCCTTAGTATCCCAAGTCAGCATAAAGAAAAACAAAGACAGAAAGAGAGAGAGCCTGACTGATTGATCTCAAAGGCTGATGTGTGTTTATTAGCCTCCTAAACTTCTTTACGGTCTGTTTGCTCTCTGCAGAGTGAAGCTGTTTTGATGTAAGGGGCACGTGGGTGGCATTAAGTTGGTATGGTTTATTTGAGCAGACCAGTATGCATAAACCAACTCTGTCTGTGGCAGCTATCATGGGAATGAGACCGGGAATATCCCAACTCAAAGCTAATATATTAACGCTGCGGAGGAAATTACCAAATTTATCATGACGGGTGATCAGTTGCAGGGGTAATAACATTAACATTGTTTTTGCTTTCATTTTAACTGAGCTCTTTATTAAAGATGTGTACTTTTAATCATTATTGTAGTATTATCATCAACTTAATGACATGTAGAGAAAATACCATTTAGATGTTTATGGTTTGACACACTGAGATATACATTTTTATTTTAAGCATGCATCCTACCAGGTGATAGAAACTGGACTAAGGAGGGAGAAAAGTGGATGTTTTGGTCATAAATTACAATAATCCAGAGAACAAACTGCTTGTGCTTGAGAATTTGTTTTGGAAAACCTCTCTTTAGTAATAAACTGACAACGCTCCATCAACAAAAAGAGATTAGAGCCATCTGGTTCTGTTTTGTGCTCTTCATTGAGTTGATTTCTAATTAAAAATAGTCTAGTTTGAACTCTTGACTTCATTTAGAGTCACATTATTTTTTTATTATGTATATTTTTTTCTTTTACATCCAACGGTGATGTTTAAAATAATGAATTAGCTTTAGATCTTACAGTGTTTTTGATCAAAGTTCACATAAGTATTGTGGCAGAACCACAGAGATCATTAAACGTTACGGCTACAATATATATAAAACAGTAGTATTGGGTACATAGTGTATGAAAAAAAATCAAGGATCACAAAAAACATTTGATAAAACAATAATGTGGTTGATAAAATGTCAGCAATGAATAAACTATAACAGATAATATTAAAAAAAAAGATAGACCTTAAAAATTGAAATACACAAAATGGGAAACTAAATCCTAAAACCTGATTACGATATATAGTAAAAATAAAGAGTTTAGAAACACTGACAGCTACACCGGCTCACCTCCAATTAAGAATGACTTTAAGCTGTAATATATTCCTGAAGTGTCATTTCATTTGAGTAGGACATGGTATGCTATGCTATACACAACCTTAGACATTTACAGCCACATCTGGCAGCTGCTAATGCAGGGTGTTTGCATCAATCAAGTATTGAGGAGGGAAAGTATTTATACCGTTTATGTTTCATGAGCCCTCTTGATGTGCTGCCAGGTTGAATAAGATGCGTATCTGTGAGGACGTCAGCTTTAGGAAACACACTGAATATAATATTCAATGTCAGTGTTGATGCTTGCTCTTACTTTCACAGCTCATTCACAACCAGCACCTCACTTATCAGCGCAGCAGGCTGTTAAAATACGACCTCATTACTCTCACTAGGTCTCTTCCATCAGGGTCCTTATCAGGCGGCCTCAGTATTTTGTGTTTTACATTTAGATTTGAGGCGTTTTCATCCACGGCGGTTTACAGTGACTAAGCAGGTGAGATTGTATTTCTTGCTCAATGACTCTTTGTTATTAGACACACTGGCTTCGACCCGACATCCTCATGAGCAACATAAGGTCTTCATTGACCATATGTCTGCATTCACAGCGTGGATCCACTGAGGGTAGAGGAGCTTTTCCACTGAATCCTTGATTTCCTTTTTTTTCCGAGTCATAAAATGAAGTCAACTCAATCATCTCTCCTATAATCTTCCCCAAACCCTCCCCCGCTCTCTCTGACTGGCCAGTGAATTCCTGACCATCCCTCATCGCCGTGCCTCACCCCTCCTCACCCTCCGCCTCCCCCCCATCTCTGTGTTTATACAGAGGCTGGTGGGGAATTAGCATTCTGGCGTGATCCATTTGTTCTGACGTGGTTCAGCGGGAAGGTCCTGCCTTGATTTATTGCACTTGTCAGTTAAACTTGTGAAGGCACACGTTTTAGAACACAAAGGCTGAGTAGCGTGTGCATGTTTGCCTCTTTCATTTTGATTATTTCTTGTATCAGGGATCATCCCTGCAGAGTTGGAGGGACTTCTGTATATGGTGAAAGACTCGCTGCTGATGGAGGTTTATTACATACAACAGAGGTTATGAGAAAGATAGACATTAAATCCAAGATTATTATTATAGGTTTTCAACACACTATCGTGATATCTAGTATAGTTCAAATGATGCCAAGAGTGAACTTGTGAAATGCCTTTATCCAGTTAACTGTAAGTACATAAGGAGAAGAAAATGGGAATTTTTATGATTGGGATCTTAGAAATTTCTGCTTTTCTGTGTATTGTGTCATTGTAAATTGAAAACATTGGGGTTACTGTTGGTCAGACAGTATTTTTCATTGTTTTCAGAGATTTCAAAGACCAAATCGATTCACATAATTTATACAGTTTTTCAATCAATTTAGTCTCACATCTGATCATTACAATTACAGATCCAGTATCAACCGACTCATGGGTGCACTCAGAGAGCCACAGAGCACTTCAACTGAATCAGATTATGTGCATAATGTAAAGTGTAGGAATCAATTTAAAGGGGACATTACACTTGTTCAGATATTTTGCACAACAGTGTATTAATTTCATCGACCTGTATCAATTTTCATTCAATTTAGGAAGTTTCACCAGCAATCCAGTGTGAGTATACAGGTTTAGGGGGTTCTGGGCACATATATCAAAAACAAACAAGACAATTAAAGCATATCAAAGTGTAATAACAGTCTGCTGCTCAAGCTCATTTCTTGAAAATTGCTGAAACATAGAAAACCACACGAATAGCCCCAACGTTTTCTAGTTCTGTGAAAAAGGCTGAATTTCAGAGAGAATTTCTCGTCAATGCAGACAGTGGAATGATCTGCTCTCTTGGCAGCATGAAGTTAATAACTAATAGAGAATAAGTCGTGTTGGACTTACAGTGTCAGAGATGGCAGACGCCAAGGAGCCGTGAAAAATCACACACTGCGTTTATGTATATATGTGATTTAATGATTCCTGCTGTCGTCGCTGCTCTGTCCAATTAGAATCGAACTCAGGATGTCGAGGCCCCCGAGTGGACGGCTGTGAACATGGAACATTGTACATGGTGCATGGCCCATAAAACATGCTAATGCGCTACTTCCTTGACCCTGTCTGAACCCTGAACCCCCATACTGTACTACACAGGAAATGAGCTCTGAGGCAAATCACATTCAGTTTATTTACAAATGGCTTCATACAAACACAGGAGTGAACAGGGAAACGAGGAACGCTGACGCATGCGAGTACCTCGGAGAAACGTATAACTGTGTGGGTCCTGTGTGTATTGTAGCAAAGAACATTAATATAGTCAGTTAAAGCTTTCCATTCTCCCTGACAATTTACAGCATAGATTTGCTCTCCATTACTCATTTCATTTTTTATAAAAACAAGCTTTTATTATAATCAGAATAGCTCATAGATAATATCCTAAAATCTGACAATATCATTTAATGTTCTCTGCAAATCTCCATTTCAATTTTGGGATTCTTTATGCCCGAGCCGGCACGGCTGAAGACGGTAACTCCTTAAGCTCGGCTCTAGCTTGTGACAGTATGAGTATGAGAACAGAACTGTTGTCATGTTATGTTTCTATGAAAAGTATGCTAGCCAGTCGAAAATACAAGTAAGTGCACCATGTTGGTACAGTGAAGTTAATTTAATATATTTGCTCATGCAGTCTTTTTTTTAACAATTCATGCGATAGCATAATAATAAATGCTAACTGTTACACACAAAGTTTGTCATCATTTTGTTCAAAAAAAGTCATTAGACTGTTTCTCATCCCTCCAAAAGCCCTTAAACATTTGCTTCATATTCGGCACACGTCAACAAACAGGTTTCTAAATTCTTGTAGTTATGATATACTGTTGTTAAAATGCCACACATAGGAATGAAAGAGCTCTTAGTATCGCAGCTCTCCACAAAACATCACCAATGATCCACCACACGCAGTCTGAAGGACGCTTGTGTTCGGCTGTAACTGACTGGCAGGTCTGACTTTATTTCAATATATTTAGTGACAATTTCCCTCATCACATAATGTCTCTCTCTCTCTCTCTCTCTCTCTCTCTCTCTCTCTCTCTCTCTCTCTCTCTCTCTCTCTCTCTCTCTCTCTCTCTCTCTCTCTCTCTCTCTCGCAACACCGCTTCACTTTAGCCTCAAAAACAACATTACAATATAAATATCCTGTCAGTTCAACAGACGGAGGTTAAACGTGATAAGCTGACTGATGGTCAACTGTTGGGGGGTTTTGTCAGTTGCTAAATTGTATAATGAAGTGTTAATGAAAGGCCAGTGTTAAGATTTCATAAAGAAATATAATGCATGCATGGCAAAAGTTAGTTTGAATCTGATACAGTTTTGATCGTGTCTATGTACTGTTTGACTGTTATTCAAGTTTGTTTTAAATGTACTCGAAAATAAATCATTAAAAGTCATGAATGGGTAAAAATATGCCTCATTCATTACATTGCCAAAACACTTGCAAGATGTTGAACCAAAAGAGGGGACGGCTTAATGAGTTTATCTAGACAAACAAAGTGTTTGGTCTTTTTGCAGAGTCCCCATGCAGCACACACACACACACACACACACACACACACACACACACACACACACACACACACACACACACACACACACACACACACACACACACACACACACACACACACACACACACACATCAAGGTTTCAGATCCAAACAAACCTTTATTTCAATGAAACCACTCCAGTACAATGTTACATGTGCATGTATTATGCTTGCATGTGTGTGTGTAGACCCTGCAGGGTCCCCCAAGAGTCAATTCTGTTATCTGAACAAAGTCCATCAGACATCTATTTATCTTGGTATGTGTGACAAAGCAGACTAGGGAGTCTTAGTTAAACAGTTTCTTCAAAAACAAACTCCTTCTCCTAAAGCTGCTGTTGGCCAGAGGACGTCTGAACTGGAGTGAGGGGAACTGAGGCCAAAGAGACGATCTCTGGAGAGAAGAGGAGTAAAGAGACAACAACATGTTTAAGCACTGGATATGCTCGTGTTAAGGAGTTTATGAATCGTTGTTGCCAATGCAGAAAAGGACATGTGGCATGTGTGACAAACGACTGTGATCTTAACTTTTTCTTAACTTTCCCTCGTGTTACTTTTATCTCTACACACTTCCCTAAATTCTTCCTCTACAGGACACATTTATTGCATTTGACAGAAGCAGATTTATCAAGCCTGCCCGGCCAAGGGCAGCCTCGGTCCTTGATCATTTACCTCCAATATTGCTCTATTAACCTCTGGACGTGATAACACAGCTACTATCGGCAATCCATCAAGTCAAACCCGGTTGTCCATTTTTTGAACGGCTCCCAGATGAGATAAGGCACTTTTGGAAAAGCAGCACTGGAGAATGTACAGTGATGGTTGTCACTCGATGAAGCAACAATCTAAATAACATTAGTGTAGATTGTATTTAGATTAACGAGCCATTCGTCATGAATCTGAAGAAAGATAAATGGGTGGTGCACTCTGTGAGGTAATATGTCATTCGCTGAATTTTACTGCTGACCTTTCAGCAACCTGTTTAATGTCTACGAAAGAAAAAGTGAAGTTAAATAAAAAATTTCGCCCCGTGAGATTGAGATAAATGACGATATATTTTTAGACCAGAGAGAGAAGCAGTTTGTTCGCGACACACTCTTCCTTATCTCAATGTAGTTGTTGCCTTTCACCAGGATCATTAGCAAGTAGTCCTGCCTCAGTTAAACGGGCCTGAAGTCATACAAGTCGTGTATGAAGAGAAACTGAAAATGACAATTCATTAGTTTTCTACAGCACCTTCAAAAATACAGTTCTATCATGGTGCTTAAATGATTTGTGTACTTTTTACATGGCCGATTATGAATGTAAAGCATAACGTGCGGTATGTCAGTGTGTGCCATGTCCAGGATTGCATTACAGGAACACTTATCCTCGCTCTCACATCACTGTGATGGATCAGTGTAAGGCAAACTGTGTGGCTGTGGTTCAGACCACCTTTATTGAGTCTGACATCGAGGGGAAATTCTCCATTACACTTTCAAGATCCCATAATAGTCTGTAAGGTTGGATGCATTACAAGAATTAAGCTGTGATTAAGTGTTGCAACACAACCGGCCTACTTCTACTTTCATTTGGTGATTTCAAACGTTTTCTAGGCTGGACTTCGAGACCGAAGATCAAGTGATGTGGAATTGTAATAAAAAGTAGCTGCACGCACATATAAATGTGGTAGTTAGCAAGTATTAGACCACATGTGTGATTGCTCTGAGACCACATTCCCAAAAAACAACAAGCGGCAAATGTAGAATCCACTTCCAGTCGACGCAGCTCTTTTAACGACTGGCGAATGATGGCTCCAAAATGAATCTGAAGAAACAGAATCAGAATCAGCAGAGAGTGAAACCCCCAAACTTAAATACAAACTATACGTTAGAGTTAATACACTGTGTTTACATAGATTGACAGGTCCGTCAAGTTTCAACACTCAGCAGAGGTCAATGCCACTTGACCCACCTAAGCTCCATTCAGGCTCCGACACGTTGACCGACCGTGGATTTTGTGTCTCCAGTTACTGACAAAGATGGAAGTGAATTGTAGATTCTACAGGACAGAGACTTTACTGTAGCTTTGTTTAAATTGTAATGTGGTGTCAGATTGTCTATCGCTGGTTATAAGAATATGGATTCTGCAAACACGATAAACTTAACAAAGCAACAAGTGACACAAACAAATAGATATTGATTTCAGAAAATCGATGACAGACTGCTGGCAAAGCGTCTGAGATGAAAAGGAAGAATGAAGGATTCATTTCTTTGCTCTTCACTCTACCACGGCACTGCAAACTGAAGGCCAGACACGCCGGTTCAGAGTGCTATCTGCTAGTGATGGCTGTATAGTTTTAGGCTAAAGAAACCTCTGTAAAATGAAGTATTAACGGGATCATTCAATCAATTTTAATTGTTTCCATGTTGCCGTATACAGTGCAGTACAAGAATTCAAGATCAGGACCTCCAGCCTTGTCAGGCCTAAAGGCTCAAAAGAAGCTATTACAATCAGATTTAATGCAACAGAGGAATTAAAAGGTTTGTGAACGTCAGCGGGGAATGTACTGTATCATAGTCATCATATACACTAATACTACAAACACTCATTTCCTCACGAAACTGCTTCTTTTCAGATAACAAGCATGTTTTCTGTCAGACTTTCCTTCCAGCCACTTCAGCTAGAAATCTCTTGATAAGAGTTTTTGTTTTGATCAAATTGTTACACTAAATAGTCGAGGTGATTGACTGTGTTTTTTGGAACAAAAATAAATGGCTGGGCGTGAAAAAGTGAGCAGGCGAGCTGAAATCATGTTTCACAGATTGTTTCTGTGTTCCACACAATGCAGTGATTATTCTTCGCGGTGCAATGTGTTACTCATCAGAAAGATATTTCAATGCATCCCATCAATCATCACCACAGAGGGAAACCTGCCACTGAATGATGACAGCTAGCAGCAGGTCATGGTAACGCTAGTAAACAATCTCTCAATAAATCAACAACAACACTCTCTTTGCATTGAGGTAGGGATATATCTTCATTTAACAAACAAATCAAGTTCTGACTGAAGAATATCCAAGCTGAAAGAATGTTTCTTTTTTTGTTTGTTGTATTGGGCCTTCCCCATTGATAAAACTCTCCTCTCTGAAAGGGATCAATGTCTGGACTTTTTGAGTCACTTGCCAACTGTTGAGTCACTTGCTCAATTCAATGGGTCAGTTATCTTTCCATCGAAAGAAGGACCACATGTCTATTCTTAAGTGCTCATAAAATGATGTCCTCTGTTATCCAGCCATAAAACAGATGTTGGCAGCAGTACCAAAAGTGATGAACACATGATCCATCATGGAACAAGGCAGATGGCTTTCTCAGCACTCCAGGGAGCTTCACTTCATCCTGTAGTTGAAGCTAAATGTTAGCATTGCTTGTTTTATCAGATTTTATATCTATAAGAGTATAGCACTAAAACAATATGTCCTATTCTACTCAGTGAACTCTCAAATATTTCTATTAGAGGCTACAGCCATGCTAGCCTACCGTAGCAGCTCTGTGAAGCTGCACTTTAGGCTTAATGCTAACATTAGCGTACCAATTTCTCACAGTGACAATGCTAACGTGCTAATGTTAGGTGGGTATATAATGTTTACAATGTCCACCATCTGAGTTTATCATGTTAGCATAGTTAGTTCATCAGTTCATTAGTTTCGCAGGTATTCGGTGATAAACCAAAGTATTGAAAAGTTAAGGGATTGCCAACCTTATTCACTCTGAGGGCCACGTGAATGTCGGCCTCAAATTTCATGGCAATCCATACAATGGCTTTAGAGACATTTTACCCCCAAGCTGCAACTGTCAACATTACAGTCACGCTAGAGAAGAAAAGTCGGAGGATTACCAAAGTTATTAGCAGTCATCCTCTGGGCACCATGAATGTCTGTACCAAATGTCATGGCAATCCATCCAATAATGACTGAGATATTTGTGGCTAATGATAACCAGATTACATCTTTAAGTGACTTGATCTTTTTTTTTTCTATTAATGAATCATATAGTTTGCTGACTTCGGATGATAAACTCCAGTTTTCAAATGTAGTTTTTCAATGGCTTTAGTCGCACAAAATACATATTCCATTGACCTTCATTGTATTGAGTCGGCCGCAAAATCAGAGCTCTTGAAATGAATCAATAAGACAGAAACTGTATGACTATTCAAAGGGAAAGTGGGAACATATGGTGTCATTTGTGATTAGCTGGTTCTTTCATATAATCTTCCTCCCTGTAGCATGTAAAAGATGAGTAACATCTTTCAAACGCTGCGTAAATTGAAGACATCAGTGACACGTAATGATGTGCAGTAGAGAACATGGAGCTACTGCATCTGACACAATTTGTCAGTGTGTTTGGAGAACAACCAAACGTGATAAGATCCAGATCTCATTGCACTCTGGGAGACTTTCCACCATCATCCTCTGGAGAGGATGCACAGTGACCAACCGTCGGATGAAAATCAAATCAAAATGATTCAATATGACATGTTCATTTGGAACTACAGGGGAAATCTAATCCAATAATGTATGCTATTATACAAAATATGTTTTTCCACAGTTAAAGACTTGATTCTTATTAATTAAGTAAAACAATAAATCTTGACTGCGCCATATTACAGGCTCGATACACCATACATTTCTAATCTATGAGAAAGGAAACTGGCCAATTCTTGATGTCAGATGCTGAATCCCATTGTTGGCATTGGCAAACACTATGTCTATGTTGGTTTTCTCCCCATGTTACCCCAAAACCTTGTCTCTGGGAACCACAAACTTGATCTGGGAGTGCCTACATGACAAATAAAGATGACCCAGGACACATGTATACATAGCTCTCTGGGAAAAAGATGTCACATGCAAGTGTGGGATGCAGGAGCTGCGTCCAAAAATAGATACAGACCTCTTGTATGGAGATGTTTAGAGGAATGCAGCTCCCCCCCTTCCTTGTTTTCACAGGATGGACCCGGGAAAGAGACTGCTGAAGGCCCAACCACATTCAATCTCATCACTCATACATATTAAATTTTATAAATATGGGAATGTTCTTTAGGCCTCATCCCTGGAGAGACAAAGTATTTTGGCTTTTAGCTAGAAGCAATCAAACTGGCAACACTGTGTTTTCCAAAAGGCATTGATCAATCAAGGAAAGACTCAATATAAACAGGCCTTTTGCTGAAATGTTGACTACAATGTCAAAATGAAGAGAAGAATGTGTAGCTGTATGTTCATAGACCAGCAAGCCAAACACGACAAATATTGACAGTGAACATTTTGTTATCTTAATTTATTTTAAAGAAATTGCATGATCGTCATGCGGTAATGCATATATGTATGTGAGCAGGGACCATTTTGAAAACGCTCGTTTACATGTGTTTTAATGTATGAATCATCATGAATTGAAAAATAGTTCTAAAACATAAAGCGTTTATTGTGACAGTAGATCAGCCATCTCAAGGTTTTCATATCTACAAGGTTAACTCTTAAAGCAATTTTCAAACTGAAATAAATGGAACCAATTCGCTGCCTTGAAGCTAATGGTCTGCTTTGAAAAAATGATCAACGCTACAAAGTATTCACAATTTGTAATAAATGGGCTTAAGTATGCAAAAACCACCAGTGTGTCTCTTTAAGAGTTTGGCCTAAACACCTCATAAACAAAGATTGTCCATGACCCTCATTCACAGATATGACCTCACTGAATTCAGCTGTGAACATAAAAAAAACATAAGCGACACATGACACAACGCCACTGAAGTGCCTCGGCACAAAGGTGATTATGCTTCTACTGTGCCAGAATAAACAACGCTCAGCTCCATCGACCTAAACAGGGGACTGTTCAGTTGGTTCCTCTCTGATGCTGCCTGTCTTTTCCCCTCGCAGTTCGGCAGGCTTCTCTTTCAGACGTGGACAGTTTCGGTCTGGCCTGCCAACCCAAACAGTGTAATCACATACTCTGCGGCTCATGGTACAGTGAGCGAGCTCGTCCGGGCGTGGAGAGAGGGGAGGGAGGGAGGTATTAGGTTCTCTTCCCCAGAGATCAGACACACCGGAGGCGCTGTGCTTGTGAGGCCTCCACCAGCTGTACTGCGCTGCTGCGATGGAGCTCCTTCACTCCCGAGGTCCCGCTGACGACTGAAACACTGAGGGGGGCTGTTTCAAATCAGTCCACGCTGAGAGGATTGGTGCTTGTACTCATTTGATAATTGAATTAGCCTAACTCCAAAATTAGACATCCACCACATCCAGATTTTGTCCAGCATAGAGATGAGTATGTATCATTGCACCATATCATTTGAATACGCAGTAAGCAAATAACCATTTGTTTTAGTCAAAACATGTTGAACTGTTATAGCTTATGTGATCCACATCTGGATTACTAAAAAAAAAGGGTTTTGTTTTTCATAATGGATGTATAGAAAAATGTTTTAAATAGTAGAAAAGGTGATTGCTGGTGACATGCAACCAACAAACTTCCTACGTGAAAAGCTGAAACTTGCAAGAATGTTGGCTTGGTACGCTAT
This sequence comes from Anarhichas minor, assembly GCF_050575085.1. Classification (NCBI taxonomy): domain Eukaryota; kingdom Metazoa; phylum Chordata; class Actinopteri; order Perciformes; family Anarhichadidae; genus Anarhichas; species Anarhichas minor. The sequence goes on from NW_027466458.1 coordinate 5,630,136, forward strand.
ATATCTTCATGTTTTGGTTTTTCACAACCACAGATAATTAAATGTAAATTATATAATATATTAATAGATGTGGTATCTGTATTATCAGCCAAACCACAGTTTTGTCCATTATGGTGGAGGTCATAGTTCAAGTCCACTTATAGAGTATCCGACATGGGAACACCCGCTTTTAACTTGATGGTTGATTTGTTTCACTGCAGAATTTTATTATATTTGGCCGAGGGTGATGAAATACAATGTCAACTGGTAGAAGTAAAGATGCCATGTCGTCTCCTCTTGATTTATGGATAGTTTTCTCAGTGGGAAAAAGAAATCACTTGAACAGTTGTACTGTCACATCCATACACAATCATCCACTCTTTATTCATCATTAAGGGCCTTTAACAAGGTGACTAAAGCTTTAGTAGTGAAAGTTCTATCAGGAACACACGTGTTCCACTGCTCTGAACACGTCCAATCATCACAACGCCTTAACAAGGCACTTATGATAAGCCCTTTCAATCCCCACTTCTACATCAGTGTTATCATACTGCCTTCGTCACAATCAGTGGTGATGAATTACTGCAGCCCGAGTACATATTTGTCTTCATGGAGAATTTAGCACCAATCTGAATCTTCATTGTGATGATGGCTGCTGAAATATGAACTAATGTTTGCCGAGCACTGGTATTATAATTGCCTCTATATACCATAGCATCAAAACATACATTTTCTACAATTATTGTTATTATTATTGTTAAAAAAGACAGATTTCTTCATACTAGATATATTTTATGTACCGAGATCCTTCTGTACGCATTTTGTATTTTGTATGTGCTTGAGCACCTGCTGCAGGTCTGGGTCTGTTGCCGCTGGAGTCCGATGACAACCGCTAAGAATAACAATATAAATATAAATATAGACAATCTTCTCGCTGATGGTCTTGTTTACTTATGATGGTCATATAGAGGCGTAGGTATCAGTTTGAGACAGTTCCGTAACCGCAGTAACTTTAAGCAAATGTACTTTGGTTCTTTCCACCTCTGAGCACCAATTTACAGCGTAACTTATGACGCAGGAGTAACCGAATATATCCAAGTGTGAGAGTTCCTCCTGTAAACTTTTATAAGCCGAGTTATTCCTGCCATCTTGGAATACAGCCACATTATCATTCTGCACAAATTGCCAATTGAAAAGTGTGAGTGCAGACACAGAGGAGATCAAAGACTGAAGCCAGGTTACTTTGCCAAGATGTTAAACGGCAAGCATAATGCTGCTACAGAAATGCTTTATGACTGTAATTGTTTAAGTGGGAGAAGTACAGTACATACGACCACTTGGTTTGTGTTATTACTAAATGGGTTCTGCACATTAAACAGATATATCTGTGGTTGATGTAATCATACATTTGCAGCCTCAGTTGCGGTGGTTTGGTTCGGCCATCTCCTTTCACATTTCGCTGAAACAACAAGTGCAGAGCTGCTGCTGCTGCAGACCCAAATGATGACTAACTGCACTTACAGGGTTTGTTTTAAAAAGCGAAGGTCAAACATTGGGTTGTAAAGGGTAAATTCCACCACGAGTTCATATAGCTGGACTGGCCAAACGTCATATTTGAAAGCAAAGATCAGGCATGAATCCATGTGTCACTATATACACTGTGAAAGGATACGAGGAGAGCATCTATAAAATGTGTCTCAGCCATGTACAAATGGCTCTAGATAGAAGGAAGGGATGACGAAACATGATTAATCCTGGACAAGTGAGCGATCGCACGGATCCTCACCTCTCCTGAATACAATGAGGCCTACACATGCAGGTTTGGCCGAACACTAAACAGAAGTGACCCTCTGCGTTTAAGGGCCTCACCTCCCACCACATCTTTCAGATGCGCTCAAAGCGCCCTCGCACTGGGAAAACAAGGACTCTCATAACGGGCGCTCCGAGAGCCCAGTCAGGGAACACCTCAGAGGTGCCAAATCGTTACCCCAAACATTTTTTCAGTGTCGTGCTGAAGGCCGCGATCAGCTTGTCAACGTGTAGACCCGGGGTTGTGTTAGCTTTACCTCACCTCCCCCTCGGCCAAAGTTGTGAACCTGGCAAGAGTTTATTATTCCTACTCAATTAGAGCTCAATCTGGTACTCCAAAGGACCCGTTTTTAGCTCCACACCTAATACAAAAATAGATCAAATTCAGGCAAAGTGGCTAATTAATTACTTGCATATGTAACTGAGGATGGCATCAGATGGACAGTTGGCTATAGCAAGTCCACACTGGAGAGTATGCATCCACTGGGTGGGACGCTGCAGAGACATGTTGTCTCCATGGAAACAATCACATGAATAATAATCTCTAAAGTGTTGTGGAAGTGCAGAACATCTTGAAGTGCAATGTCCCAGTTCCCATACGGCCTTTAACATCTTGCATTCGTCATTGGAGCAAAGCAACACGATCATTAGCGGTCATGCTATTTGGTCATACGGTATTGATTTTGTCCTGTTCTGCAGTCGTTGGTGTTTAAACACAAAACCATGATGACAAATTAAAACCAGCTGAGCTCCCTGCACATGTTGGCACTTCAATGCTTACACAAACCCTTTGGTGCTGCTAATAAATTGAGCTGCAGTGATTATTGTAGAGGTGTAATTGTGATGTGTGGCTCCTCAGAGAGAACAGTCACTGAAGCCAAAGCCGAGATAAAAGCAGGAAATAAAGCTGAAGTTACACAGATGAAACCACAAGGTATTTTCTAGCCTCTGAATAAATACTTGGGCTAATTAAAATGCAACTCATACTGACTGGTGTTTTTCAACGAGATGTTGGAGACACTTCAACAAGCAGCTGGTTCTGGTGCCAGTTTCCAACCAGGAAAACCTGAGTAAAGTTAGCTAAAGAGTATTAATAAGAACGAGGTGATGGTTCCAAATGAAGCATCGTGGTTTATACTATTCTTGTCCGACGTCAACCGACAGTCCGATCAGTTGAGCTCAAGTATTCCTCATCATCCATCCGTCGTGTTCCAAAGGTGTTCATTTCAACTGATTTTGAAGTGGATGCTACTTAAACAACCACCATAACACATTTGGCAATACTCTGAGCTTAATGTAAGGGGATGGCGGTGCGTAGACAGCTAACGTCCAAGCGCTGAGATGCAGGTCGGTTGTACATGCAGCCTGACAGGAGTATGAGGGTGTGATGGTAGATTAGTTTCCATTAACGCCAGCTTGTATCATAAGCATGGCAAAACAGTCATACTAACGCAGACGGACAATGGATGCATTGATGGAAGGAGCACCCCATGGGGAATTTGGTTGGCCTCTAAATACCTGTAAAGGGGTCATGGTGGCGCTTTAGATGTGAGGTTGTTTTGCTCTGCTCTCTCTCTTTATCTTCTGTCATCCTCTCATTTTCTCGATTGAGGTTTGTGACTATATAAAGTTGCAGTGACATACTTTTTGCTGTTTTTAATTGGCTTCACAGGATTACACATTATCAAAACAATGCTGAGACGAAAGTGAGAAATTGGTTCAGACATTGAAATAAGCCACTGGGCTTCTCTTATTGCCTCGGTTAAATTTCCTGCAGTGTTAACTATACTAAATAAACGTGCACCAGTGTTTGTCCTGCCTACCTCATTCTACTGAAAACAGGCCACACAAAAACCCGAAGATACACACACACACACACACACACACACACACACAGACAGATCTAATCACGCTACCACGCAAGCGAACACTAACATCAACACGTACACTTGCATCACAACTGGAGACCCTCATGAATTCAAACACACCCAAAAGAGCATGCGTGACTGCAGGACTGAAAAACAACAACCAGCGAATCACAGTGGTCCAGAAGTATAAGTTTGATTGAGTCGATAAACATTTGTACGTTCTGAATGAGGACCCAGCGGACCCCGCTCTGGAGGACCGCTGCTCCTGAGAGCCAGTTGGTTTCCATCTCGTTCTTATTCAGGACGCAATTTACATTCGATACATCGTTCTACAACTGCTTTTGAGTGAAGATTACATTTTTGAGGTTTGTTTTCGTTTGTTGCTCCTTTCAAATACCAGTCCGCAGGAGCAACATTACCCAGAGACCTCCTCTTCAACTTCGGGATACGGTGTCATGATGTCTCTGCCCTCTTGATAAATGACTGTCTGGAGCAGGTTCCCTCTCTGCAGTCTGTTCTCTTGATTACCGCCGAAATGCTCAGCAGCTGGCTATCAACAATTCTTGTGCAGAGAAATCCCCTGAAAGTCTCTTTTTTTTGGGGGGTTAGTAATTGCAAAAGTCGAACCAAAATGTGCATATTTTCTATCTCAACAGCTTGGTCTCAAGAGGACTTTGGCACAAATCTTTGTTTATGCACAAATAATGTCTCATAAACATCCAGACAAGAAACAGACACGGTAACAGAACAGTTTTTGCTTCGGCTGATCATTTGGGTATATCTGAGAGACCATTTTAGTCTCCTGTATTTAAAGTTTAACAATAACATACAAAGAGTTATTTTGTGGTGATGCATTTGAATGTTTTTTAGCTTACTTTCCCTCGATCCTTCTCTCGCCGCAGTCACAGCCTTCTAAGGTTGTTTATAGCAGTATCTTCTCTGTCCTCTTTTTTGGCTCTTGATGTCATGTTTACCTTGCACGGCAGATGGATTCTCACGATGTCACGAAAGCGTCGACGCTGCAATAGCATCGGATACATCCGAACTGGAGAGTGTTTCTTCAATGAAAGAAGAGCAAAGAACGGCACTGAAGGCTTTTCTTGATAGAAAAGTGTGTGCTCGTCTCTCGACTGGCTTAATTTGCTTAATTGTCAGTTAAGGTTTGGCAACTAGCCATCACAACAAGCAGCACAATGTTAGAAGTTATACAATTTGATTTAGCGCGATACATAAAGTCTCCGCACCTGCTTTTCAGCAGTAAAGAGAGAAAAAAGCATCCAGACTGTAACAAACCGAACAAATCAAATCTGCAGTTGAGTGAGAGAGAATCGAGCGCCAAAAACCATAAACGCTCGACCACAAGCATCACCAAGGGGAGCGGCCTTCACCACAACCTTCACCACAACCTTCACCACCACCACTCTGTGGACAGGATCGGATCTGAACCGTAAATCAGTCAAAACAGACGAAAAACCAGGAGAGGTGGAGCTCTCCGTCCACCCAGAATAAATAGACAAATCTAAACTTTAGAGTGGGTTGTAACGCTCTCAATTGTTTGCTTTACAGTCACTGCTCCAGCTAATGTAAAACTCAGATACTAATCTCATGTTGGTGTGTGGTTTATGTGGATCTATCCCACAGATCATTCATCCGTTTCTTCTCTGTATCAAAGAGCAGAGACGAGTGTTCGAGCGCTGCTCTTCAGGAAGCGATGCTGACTCTATTTTAGACACATCAAAGTGTGATTTCATTGAGTCTGGCATAGATTTGTTGTTCTTTTTAATTTAGTGGAGTATTTGTACATTTGGATTCTAAACTTTGGGACAAATTCCTTAAAAATAAATGCCAGTAAAAGCCTGATTGCATCATATGGTGCAACTAAGGTCAGTAGCAAATTATTTTGAATGTAAATGAGTTTCAGGGTGTTTCAGCTCGTTGAAATTGTAAAAAAGAAAGCGGAGGATAATCAGAGCTCTCAATTACTTAATGGCAGAACTATGCTCAGTTAGCGGCCATTTCTAAAACTTTAATCTCATCTCGAGCATGTAAATCTATTACAAATATCTGTACATTTGTTTTTTGTCCAGGACACTTTGAAAAGACCCAAGAAATGCTATCTGACATCCATCAGAGGCTATAAATCATCATACATGGAATTGTTCTTCTAAAGAGAAACAGGTTGTCGTGGCTCAATCGCTTCCATATGAGATACTGTGTGTAACACACACACACACACACACACACACACACACACACGCCTAAACTAAACCACAAGCTTACAGACGCATGCATACACACATGGCAGACAGCGACGTTGGCGACCTGCAGCTGTTCAGATTGAAGTCAGCGTTGTTTGATTTTGTCAGATGATGGATCGTCCACCGCTGGATAGATGTGCTTCATCAAACTGTCCACATCTCTGTTTGAATCAAACTGCGTCTCATTCATCGTCCGTTCAGCACCTCACAGAGCGGCCTAACAGGAATATGACATCTGCAGACATTCAGACATCTATTGTGGTCTAATCCCTCTTTGTGTTACGTATTTCATTTCATTAAGATATCTGTCCAAGAAACTGTTTTGGATTCACTTACCTCTGTATGAAATGGTTTTTTAATAAGCCCTCAGAATAGTAGGCTTTGGCATGCGTCTCTGCTATGTTTAAATGAAGTTCAGCTTGAAGTCCACACTGCAGTTTGTAGCTTGAGGGGAGAATTTTATTGAATCACGTTTTGGCAGGCGTCTTGATCAACAAAGAAATGAATGTATTCGTATCTGTTTTAAAGCCAGTTGATGGATTTGTTGTGTTATGAAACGCAGATATACACGTTCACATGCAGGAGAGTGTCAGGTATTTGGCTGATATTCACTCGTATATTGAAACTTAATCCCGTGCTTTAGGCTGGCGCCGAACACATGTTGGCTAATCTTGTTTTTAGGGAGACCCCTTCAGAGTTTCCAGAAAGACTTACCGGTAATATTGCGCCAATAAGATGTTTGTTGTTCTATATGAGAAGCTTGAATGTAAGTCTATGGTGCAATATTAAAGTAACATAAATGCAGAGGATAAAGGCACAATAACAGACACGCCGGTTTATTTTGCTAGCTAACCAAATACCTTTAAGTGCTTTGTCTGGTATGTCTTCATTACAACAATAACTCGCGAGTACATCCTACACATTCCCATGAGCACCTCTCCTCTCCATAGCGACAGCAACTTCAGTCGTTACATCATCACCCAGAGCAGCTTCGCTCCATTTGCTGATCCCAAACACACTTCAGGTTGAAATTAATTTGAGTTGGGGAAAACCGGACGTTGTGATTGGCGCATACATGCGTGGTTGTGATCGGCAGCTCGCAGGAGGGCTAAACTTGACCTCTGACCTCATAGGAACTGCTAATATCCCCGCTGGCCCCGAGTATCCGTGGGGTTAAAAGCTCAGTTAGTTAATAGTTGCGATGACCACACAGTGGGAGTCAGAGGTCAGAGGTAAGAGGAAATGAGGTATTGACAAGACCATACATGGTGTTTCCTTTGTGTGTTTTGTAACTGACCGATCCTGTGGGAATGTTAAAGGCGGACGCTATCAAAATCTTCATCATCACCGGTGATGTCACAAACATCATCATTTTACAAAGTGGTGTTACAAATCAACGAGTTTCCATCTTAACTAGTGACTTTAATGTCAGGGATTGTGAGGCCAGATGTTTGGAAACAGGAAGATGTTATTTTGCTGTCCTGTCCTTTTCTTTAAATTTCAACAAACTCTATAAACTCTTTGTAGGCTTTACGCACCAAGTCCGTATTTTTCTTCTATAACAAAACAGAAAAATACAACCTCACGTTGTGTCAAGCATGTACAGAGAAGCAGTCGTTGGCATTGAAAATCCTAGATCTCAGATCTCATAACAATATCATGTCACCATCAGAATGCTTCTTAACCTAAAGGCTGTGTTTTAAAGCTTTACATTTATCTCTTTACTTTCCGATTTCTTTGACATATTTAAGGTATAACTATACAGATAATAAGAAATGTGACAATTTTATGTTGTTGATCTTATGTTTTATCTTTTTCTGCAGTGTTTTTTTATATGAACTGTACATTTGTTACATACAACTAACTGAATGGACCAGTACAGATCTTATGCAGGTCATCGCTACATTGCTATAAATAGAGTCGCATTAAATAGATTTTGTTATAGCTATTTTACATTTCTGTCTATTTTATTTTAATCCTCTAATTAACTTTCAGATTATGCTACTTTTGAATGCACATGCTGGTCAATTATTAACATTTAAGTATTTTAGTTTTATTGAATGTCTGATATGGAGAGTTTCTTAGTGGGAACAGTCTGTGACATGTGCTTTCACTGCGGCCCGCTGCTGTCTGCTGACTTGTTCATGTGGATTTAACGGGACAATAAACAGCCTGTGGCTGTATTTCCTATTTGTGATCTCTATCAACACCACATGACAAGTGATAACCTCTTGTGCACTGACTGCAACACATTAGGAGAGCCTTCACGGTTATGGACACTGTCCCTCAGCCTGAAGGCCTGGTGGAGTTGATTCGTAAGGAGCTGCTCTTCTGAGGCGTCATTGAGCAAGATGTTGAGTCTCCCCCAGTTACACATGTGAGACATGAGACTTTCCATGCTGTGTTCAATGCAATATTATCATAATTTAATACTTGGAAGGAAAAAAGAAACATTGAAGTTACAATGCGGATAATTTGCACCTGAACTGGTGTTTCTCATTCGGAAAATTCCCAGAGTATTTTTTCCGACATCAGTTGCCAGTTACCAAACGTTTGTAGTTGCCTGTCTTCATTCCCAGAAAACTGTTATCCCATTATCTTATCTGTTCCTCCCCAAACCTAAACATGTGGGTGCATGTGCAAACACACATGTTTAACACACTCCTTTGCTGACATGCCTGACACACACGTCGCCCTCCCGGGTCAGCGTCCATCACTCATCACCTCACATGAAGACGTTAAGCGTGACTTTCTCAACATAGAAAAAGGCGACTTTCTCTCTGGTGTTCCAGTTCTGGAATCATTTTTAATAATGTCTTCATTCAGCCAGAGCTAAATTCTTTTGAAAAACAGGCGGATGTGGAAATAGCCCAATCCAAAACTCCCCCCGTCTTATTTTTACATTTCTCGTACTTGGCACTTGCGCTTGGTCGGTTTGAAAAACGACTTCTGATCCCTATCCATGAAACAGGAATGTGACGGGCGTAAGTGCTCTTTCTAAGTAACATGCCGACATTGGGGCCGGAGTGCTTGTTTCATTCTGTGTATCAAGTTTCCTCAACTGACAGAGAAACAAAGCAACATGTCCTTCACCCTGCAGCAGCAGCAGCAGCAGCAGCAAAGGGCAGTGAATCATTTTCGTGATGTAAGTTTCACACTTCCATCAGATAATCATTCACAGAGTGGGATTCGTGCTTTTAAAAAAAATAATTTTGTGAAGTTCAGTTGTTTCTGCGTTTTTCTCTCCGAGGCCAAACTGTGATCTCTGTGTTTGACATTTGCCCGAGTGAGAGATTGATAAATGAGCGCTGTGTGGCTTAGTCTGCTAAACGGCCCTTGAGTAGAAAGTTTGATAAACATTCGTCATGGCCGGCTGCCTACACACGGTATCACACGTGGATCATCTAGATAACAGATCCATTAAGACCACTTTGATATGACACTATTTCCTCTTTTCATTTGTGGGGAAGAGAGGAGCTTAATGTGCGCTGCGTCCAAGTGCAGCATCTGGGTGCTGAGAGGTGACGGGGATGGTGGCCAGTGAATGAAAACACAGGGTGGGTCAATGTGGCTTCTTTTCTCATGAGATGTTCAAAAATTGTGGATTCAAGCCAATAAAATAATGAGAGCGGAAGGCTGGATTTTAAAGGTTTTTTTGCAGTGAAACCCGATAGGCTCATTAGATTTGCTTATAGCTTACAACAAAAATGAAATGATTAATTTCGTTGTATTACAAGCCATGTGAATCTCTCGAGCCTTGTTTATTTACACAAACAAACAGCACGCTATGGGAGAGATGGACTGTGTCTAATTGGCAGGACGACTTGACCGCTGACAAGCCGACAATGTCGTGCAGCCATGTGTGGAGGTAAACACACAGAGCCCCTTCCCCTCTGTCCTCCTGACTCCATCCTGACACCCCCGCCTCGCCACCTCTTCTCCAGCTCATTGGGTCGACACCAGAGGAGCGTTGATCCCACTTGTTCTGGTTCACCAATGTCTGGAATTCCCTGATCAACAGGAAAAGTATCCTCTCTGTCCTCCGAGACAGCTAAAAGCCTGTCTGTGTTAAGGAGGGGCGGGGGTCTCGTAAACCTGTCTGACCCGACGGTGTCCTATTACCTACCTAGCTTCAGTCTTGGCTTGGAGCATTCCCGGACGCTCTTAAATGGCGGTTTATAGGTGACCTGTCAGGCCCGGGATCATCAGTGGTTTACAGCTGACCAATAAAAACGCTGGTGTGGTTCGGAAGCTCCCTAACTCATCTCCCCTCTTCAAGCCCAACCCCCAGTTCAGTCTTCCTGTCTCCAAAGATTAGAGAAGACCCCAATAAACTCTCCACCTTTCCCCCACTACTCCTCCATTTGCCTCCTTCATTCATGTCATCTAAGGACAGGGTAGACTTCACAGTGACAACCTCAGCTTTTCAGTTCTGTTTTTCTGTTGTCATTGCCAAACTGTCATGCTTAATTATATAAATAGATTATATTCTGAAGCGTATTGGGTTCTTACAAAGTCCTGATTTCATTCCAGCGACTTTGTTTTTATAAAGGATCTGTTTGACATTTTGGAAAATACTTTTATTCACTTCATGGTGTCAGAGGAGAAGATTGAGACTACTCTCATGCGTTGTCCTTTTTCAACCCTGCCTGCTACAAAATAAACTAAACCGTCTTCTCAATTACGGTTTGAGAGAAATTACAGCCGCAGTTTTGGACATGTGGTTAACGTTGAAAATTCAAGCAAAACAAAAATAAAAAAGCAACAAAATGACTTGGTTATGTTAAGTAAAATATCGTGTTTTGGCTTAAAATTTGTTATGTTTGCAATGTTATTTAAATTCCGGTATAAGTCAACGATGATTTTTGGTTTCACGCACAAACAGCGGTCTCCTGGGTGAAAGTCCTGTGTTTGTTTGACCAGCCCATCCATCCCGTTCCTCCTCCGGACTATCATTAGAAACATACGTGATGTCAAAAACAAAGGTAAATCTGGGATGTATGCTTCCCTTGAATTGTAATTGACAATACAGTTTTGTTGTATGTGAACCAGGCTTAAACTAACAACATATAAATGTTTTAGAGGTGGAGGCATGCCAGTTGTGTTACCTTTAGACAGAGTCAGGCTAGTTGTTTCCCAGTTTCCTGTCTTTATGCTAAGCTAAGCCAAGGTAGCCGCCAGCTGTAGCTTTATATTTACCATGCAGACATGAGAGTCAATGTTCACATTTGACTCTCGGAAAGAAAGCCAATAAACCTATTTCCCAGAACAGCAAACATTCCTCTGTTGCTCTAAATGCTGAGTTTATTTCTCTGTTTATTTCTATCTGCATATTTTTCTCTCCGAATTCTAACCCATGACATAATATCCAGGAGTCCAAGTATAATACACAAAGAAAGACTAAAGAGAAGGAGTAGATTTTCCCAGGGGTTAAATTTAACACATGAGGGTGTGTTTTATCAGATGGTTGACTTGGCTGAGAAGAGCGATTCAGAAGCTTCAAACATTAGTAGTGAGAAACAATGTCTCGTCTTCAGTACTACCTGAAACAGCTGGGAAAAAGCTCAGCCTTGTATTTAATGAATGACTCAATGTCAAGTGAACATCCATCACAAAGGGTAACTAAAGATGGTGTATGTTGTTGTACTCCCGTGAAGGTTTCTATGTCGAAGACAAAGTGAGAATTTGTCCCTACGAGGATTTATCTGTTTGCTTTTCTGTCTTTGTATTTCTTCCTCCGTTTATCTCTCTGTCTTTTCTAAACACATAAAAAAATCACTAATATTTTCTGTCCACATGGCAACATGGCATTTTATGCATTTTCACTCTCTATTTGATGTCTTTTGGTGGTCAAACGTTACAGCGGCTGACCTTTCCTTGCTTGATGTCCATCAAAGCAAACACGCTTCTTACATGCGCAGCCACAAACTGGAGGTGACAGTTTCAGACGGGACCGCTGAACGTGGTCAGGGTCGTCCATAAAGTCAGCGGCTGGGGTCAGCGCCACGGGTTTACACGATGGACCCCGGTTATGGTTTACATGACAGATGGTGGAGTTATGGCTAAACCAACATGTACCCCTCATATATCAAGGCAGGGGGGATTCAATGTCTCCTACATGTCTGTCTTTGTGTTTGAAGGCGTCTTAGAGTGGGGTGTTTGGAGAGTTTGTGTGTCTGCATTTATTTATGGTTATGCATCTGGTGCTATAGCTTTATGATTTACTGAAGCTTTTATTTTTGGAGGTTTAAGTTTTTTTATTTTGTTGTATAGGCTTTATTTCATATAGTTTCACTTTCAGTCACAGTACAAACAAAATATGCCTTAATCTGTCAGATGTACACATGGTGATTATATTGACATGTATGTTATTCTACATCACTGAATCAATATTTAGAATATTATTTGGCTTTACAAAAAAAAATGATCTGGATTTAAAAATGTTGAGTTCTCAGTATTTTGTCATTATGTCGATGGATATTTCCCAAAGCTTTTGTTGCAGATTAGTTCAGTAATTATTGAAATTTACTTTTTCACAGCCTTGAGTTGTATTTTTAGATAATATTTAGCTGTAAAGATGTTTCATCTTCATGGAGTAAAGGAACAATTTGAGCACACTCACAAAAGCTCACTTGCTTACAGCCACACAGGTGCATCATATCAGCCGGATTAAGTTGATTGACGTCAGTCAGCAGCTGGTCTTGAGCTGTAAACCAGGTCTGTTGCATTTTTATATGTTGAGTTACAATAGAGTCTATTACCTTTTGTCTAATAAGACACTTGTGTGCTCCAGTGGCACCTTTTATTTCGGTGAAGCAATACGTGAAAACATGGGACTGAAGCACCAACACGACTGAAACTGGACAGTTTCAATTTTGGCCTGAAATGATTCAACGATCGCCAGCTGGTGCTGAAGTAGGAAGTCACTTCACCTGTTTTCTTTGCAATTAAAAACAACTTAATTCTCTTCACAGCAGAAGTACATGTTCTGGGCTTTTAGCTGAGCTGTGATTTAATGTTTTAAAGAAGTTGTTTCAATCGTGCTGGCCTCCACTGAGGGACTATTTATTTCAAATTATATTCATTCTCCCCCAGAAACAGAGGTGAGATCGGTCTCTGACGTGGAGAGATGCAGCCGTTTCTGTTCCAACATATATTCATATATTCATATGCAACGATCTTGTGTCTTTTTTTATTGTTTACACAATGACTGGATTTATTTCACGCATGTACAAGAAGCACAAAGTAAATTTCGTGTCATCCTGCTGATCTATGTCCAACCGTCTCTCTGATAAATGTCGGGGTACTCAAAGATGTTCCTCGTCTCAGTCCCTGTGTGGGTGGTTAAGGTCTGGATGAGGGGAAGGATGGGGACTTCCAGGTTGAGTCTTAAAAGGTGAGACTCCTTCCTCGCGTTTGGAGAGCACACATTGAAACTGTGTAGCGAGTGTGAAGAAATTGATGTGGTATTTATTTGTAGTTTACCTTATTTAGAAAAATTCAGTACATTGATATCTCTAGTATGATCATTCAATTTGAATTGGTCGAAACTAAACAGATTCAAAAGATAGAGGCCTACTGAAAAATAAATAATATCAAAAGGGATTTATCTAAGCATATTCTTCATATTTACAGGAAATGCATTGTGTGCAAAGGATTGTGGGTGTTTTATGAGCGCGGAGGATACACACATGCATCCTTGTAAATGAAAAAAACATGAAAAAAACCTGCTAAAAAAGGCGATAGAAACTTTTGTTTTTTGTTTTTCTCTTAGGGTTAACCAAGGTTTATTGCCGTAGTGAAGTTGGCACGTAGTGAAGTTGGCACGTAGTGCGCGCCAGAAAATGCCGTCATCACGAGTCATGCGCAAAAGGTCTACAAGTGGTACTTGGTCGTGCGCCTCTGAAGTTTTTCTAACTAGGCGCATGCTGTGCATGCGGTCACAGCTTTTTTTCCAGACATGACTGTCAGAAGTAGTCAATTACACGAAGGTCAATTCAGGTTTTTTTCTTCTTTAGAAACAGGAGGTCCCAAAAATCTACATTTAGTTATTGACATCTGTCCTTACAGGTCTTGTATAAAGACAATAAAGTAGTCCATTAATATGAGATATGAGTTACAATTGCTCCTCTGCATTGTGGAGGTTGGTTTATGGTGCTTTGCCGATCACACTCGTTGTCCTCTTGCTTCTTCCTTACGTTTTGTTCGTTCGCCCTCTGGCAGAGAATACTGCAACGAACAGTGCGTTGAGCATTAACACCTGAATGTGCTTACTTCTTTTATTATATCTGCCACTCTTTCAGTCTCTCTTTCAAATATGGACTTGGAAAGATGGAGTGGAAAGGCAAACAAACAGTTTTGATGAGTTTTTATTTAGTTTTTATTTAGTTTGAATGAAGTGTGTTTTACGACGATCAGCGAGGTAAATTACTGTTGTCTGACTGGAGTCTCATGGCTTTCAGGGGAGCAAATCAATTGAATGTTTAGTAAGTTTATAGTAATTGTCCAAATCCACGTAGATTTATATTAATTATACATTCACTCCAACTTACACAGCATAACGCTATAGAAAAGGTTGCGAAAATTGGCGTGTCCACCCAGGTCTCATGTTTTATCGCTGCTAATCGGAGCTGGAGCCGATAAATACCTGTCACTGCTGTAGAGCCATTTGTCCTGGGAATAAACGCTGATTGTTATCTTTTCCACTGTAGGCAAAAGCCAGATGTTAGTGGGTGATAGTGGGGTGATTCACCTTACACCTGATTGGTGTTCAAATTTGATCAAAGTAACTTAAAAGGGGAAAAAATCAGCAGCACTAATCTCACAACATTTCTTACACTTCAAATGTGGGACGTAACACCACATATTCGACTCAAGCTTGTAAAATAACTTACTTGTTCTAAATGTAGAACTCAGAAGTTGTCACAGTTCGGCTCCACTCCCTCCTCATCAGTCCAACTCCCTTCACCTGTTCACTCACCTGCCTCCGATCACTAATCAAGCCACTAGACTCCTGCCTCTCGAACACTCATTGGCAGATTGTTCTACTTGCTATTCCACGCCAGACTTTCCAACGCTTTACCCTGGACTGAATTCCTTACAATCCGTTACAGAAGTAGAGAATAGGAAAAGAACATCTGCCTGTGGTGACCGCAGCACCTCAGCTGTCAGAGCTACATGCTTGAAAAAGGACATTCATCTTTAAAACGACACGTCATTTTCCACACACCCATGCAGCTTGCTCAGGACATTTGACTTTGCATTTCAACACAATACATAATGTCCAAAATACATGCTGCTCTTTCTGCTGATGAAATGCATCCATTTTTAACCGGCACGTGAAACACAGCTGCCTCTGGTACCACAGCACCTCAGCCCTCAGGACATAATCCACTCATCCATTAAGTAAATCCATGATAAACACATGCCAAGCCCGTAGTAACACTTTCCCTAAATGCTCGTGCGTGTCCCAGAGCCTGACCCTTTGCTCCCTCTAAGTGGACCATAACTCTCAACTAAAAGTCATCTGGTCTGGTTTACTGCCAGTCGGGGGTTTAACTCTATCGCTATATGCACCAATCAGAGCTGCGCTATAACTCTTATTAATTGCGTGGATTAGTGACGACATGACGGCGGACAAAGTGAGAGAGACGAAGCATGTCGGGAGACGAGACAAGATGGAGAAAGTGAGAGACAGGAATGAAACAGGGCAAATGTTGATTTTCTTATAATAATCATGCTCAAATGCTACATCGGTTAATAAGTATTGTGTGTTAGATAGAAAGGCGTTTTTAATCTTTCAGATGCGTTTTCTGGCACAATTTGAGGAACCATATGGTTTTCAGAGAGAAGGAGACATGAAAGGAGATCCAGGCAGGTGTTGCCTTCCCCCAAAGTGATTGTGGGGATCATTGTCTGTCAGCAAAGTAACGGCGATCTGAGACGGCACTCGCGCTGACTCGCTGATAGGATAAGACAGAGCTGTTGAGCTGAAAGAGAGACCGATCCATGTACATATTGGAGAGATGATGGAGGGAGGGATATGAAATGGTTGAAGGGAGAGAGAATTAAACGATATTGAAAGACGGATTTGGAAAGGGAAATAAACGGCCCTGAGAAAATAAGAGAAAGACTGTCTGAGATCTGACGAGGATTGTTTATGAGGTGATGAGTCCGCAAGAAATGACATCAATGGGTTTGGGTGCAAAGCAGCTGAAGGAAATGAGACCAGGTTAAAACTGAGACCAGAGCAATCAAGTACAATTAAATAATAAACAGTCTCGTAGTCAATATTCTCGTACAAATGTAAAAAAAAAAGCTCCATGTCTGAGTTAATCAAATCATCTAGATATCTTCCAGTGTTAGTCTTGTGTTACTATTCCTCAGCAAGCGCAACAAAATAAAGTACACAAAGCATTTAATAGACTTGATAGCGTGTGATGCACCACCCTGCAGTGATTTCTATAAACCTCAACACTGGAGGCATCTTTTGGGCAACTGCTTAGTCAGCTGTTGTCAATCACCTGACTAGCAGAGCTAACAACACAGGCAATTGCTGTTACATGACTAAAGAACTAAAAGCCTTTGAAACATTGCATTACAGTCATTTAGCAGACGCTTTTATCCAAAGCGACTTACAGAGCCCATTTTCTTAACAGAAGCCACACTTTGTGGACTTTTACTGCAGCGCAAAGCTCACCGTAATCGTTCATGTTTACCTTTTGACGGGAACGAGGTCACAAAATGACATCTGTGCGTTGAAGAAACTGTTGGGAGAGTTACTCCACAGCCAAAGCATGTTTCACAGATGGACGGACGAGTTGCTTTGATTCCGATTGGCATTTCTGAGGTGCAAAACGGAGAGGTGGGTGAGTTAGAAACAAGGGAGGGGAAGAATAAAGATATACCATTCTAAAGAGTGAATAGAGCTGGCCTTTGGACTTTGGTGTTGCTCAAGACGTTCTTAATGACATTCATCAAAAGCCTGAACATCACCAAAAGGCTCATTCACAGTCCGGTGCTCAAAGGTTGACCATGGACTCAGACACGTGAAAACTCTTCCTCAATGGAAGCTTCTCAGCCTTTGTGGGTCGGCCACTGGAACGAGATGGGTTTTGAATGATGGCTGTCCGTTTGTGTGAAGTGAAAATGTGGAGTGAAAAGGAGGGCAAAAGAGGACTCCTGTTTGCGATTTGCCTGGAGACTTCACAAAACTAACATCCTATAGAGGGGTTTCTATAGAGGCCAGCGTTTTTGTCTGTGGGAGTCATGGGGTTAATGCTATTCTGGAGGAAACTGGGCTCCAGTTGGTTCCTCTGTGTGGTGAAGTGGTCCTTGTTGACTCTGCGTGTTTGTGTGTCAGGGTCCGTGCACTTTTTTCTGGTGCGCTCATGCTGGTATACGTAGACGTCTTAACAATCAATCGACGTGTGTGTTCGTGTTTGTGTTGGAATTAAACATGATCCCAAATAGCTAACAGTCTGTTTGTCAAACAAAATAAAGCTATGAAACTCTGTTGTGTGAGTGTTAAATTCTTTCAGCCTGAAATAAATGCGTGTGACAATAACATGAAATGAAACTTTGATTTGCTCACAGGGGACAGGTGAGTGAGAACGCTTGCCTGAAGCATGGGTACAGTTTTCTTGGCAGGTGTGTCTATTGAGTTATCGGGGAGGACAACTGGTTGATGTCGGAGAGCAACGTAGTGGAGGCTCACGACGGGGGGATTCTAGCTCGAAGCATACTGGCCTTTATTGAGGTGTAATAAAGGAGAGTATAGAAGACTATAGGAGTACAGAGCCTATATGCCAACAGACCCCTTAATCCTCAGACATGGAGGCATGACGAGACTCCCAACACTCCAAACTCAAACAGATCGACACAGTGATTGAGACGTTTAGATTTGGTTTTTGTTTGGGTGCACGTTTTGTTTTCCTTCCCCAAGCTGGCGGGCATTAGCTGTTTTGGGTGTAAATGCTGTGTTTAAGTGCGAAGTGTACGCCTGGGGGAGTTTTCTCTGACTGAAGGTATTTGGAGAGTTCATTTCCAAAACACTGGCAATCCTTTCTGTTAAATATCCGCAGTCTCTTAAAAGCGAGAAGGTCCTAACTGCTATCATTTGTAAACCAAGAATAGATTCATCTTTTAAATGTATCATCTTGTAACAGTTGGTATCTGTTACTTTATTTTATTTATTACGTTTATTATCCCTAGTAGCACAGCGTGAGACCTCTATGTTCCTCTATGGTCCTCAAACTAACTTGGACCGGTTAGAGATACAGCAGAGTGTGTTCAGTCAAAGCTACAAATGATTTTGGCACAGCAAGGAGATTAAATAAATCCTTCTGGACACATGATAACACTTGTCTGTTCATTTCTATCGTCGTGTAGTGGATCCGTCTCCAGTGCAGCTGGTGCATACATTTAATAATCCCAAAGCAGCATTTGAATGCTAATCACTGAGGCTCTGCGCTGATTAAAGCAAGCATTAGAGAAAGTGAGAAATCTACTGTTTATGTAGGATTTGATCAGTGATCTTCAACTGAATCAGTCTGTTCGGCCGAGTTATACAGACGTACGACCACATGATTGTGTGTGAATACTTTATAAAAACAGGGGGACATAGACTATTTTGAAATTTCTGGGTGCTTTTGTGTGTTTAGTGTCCAATTTGATATATTTTTAGATTTTTCCCCAGCTGGGTGGTAGCTTTAAATATACCCTTGTTTCTATTGTATCTTTTACAATGTATTGTAAAAGATACAATGATCAAATAGATCTTGGTAATCATTACGGATTAGGGATCTGTGTTTAAGGAAAATAAAGACTTTACAAGGCCAGTCATCTGATAAGTGAAAACGAGCAGGGCTTTTGTTTTTATGCCCTCGTGATGAAAGAGGAAGTGAAGAGGAAGTGATGGAGCAGAGATTGGTGTTAAGTGGATTGACCCCAGACATCATGATTAAGGCCAGAGAGAGGGTTCTGGTCAGAGGTTATTAAAGGATCATGAAGGGATCTAAGGGGTTATAAAGGACAGGTCTGGAGGAGATTAGCCGACACCGCTCCACATTCCACACCAGTTTACACACTGGCCTGCAAATAACTTTCAATTTCAGACATGAGTATAATCAAGGTTGTTTACGCCTAAAAAAAAAAAAATGAATTTTACAAATCAGAATGTGCAGCTTTAGTTTGACTAGAGGAAATAGGTGTTTAAAGAGAAATGTATGCAGCATGTAGGCAACAATGTTGTTGACGACAAAACAAAGTGCAATAACCAGACATTTCTTTAATGTGTGTCTTACGAGTTCTTGTGCTCCATAATTGTAATTTTGTTCACAGTCAGGCTCTAATTTATAGTAAAAAAAAAAAGAAGACAGTGGCCTCATGCCCGAGTTTCCCTCAAATCACTAACTCCGCCCCTATACCTGCATCATCCTCCGTGCACCAGACGGGTCCAGAGGGTTGAACTGGGTGGTAATGGGCACCAGAGCTTCCTCGGCCAATCACATGCAGCACCATCGCACTCTCGCTGCATCACTCCATCACTCTCTCTTTGCTCTCCTCGTATGACCAAAGCCTTAGTTCATAGTCACGACCACTGCTGCATTCACTGCTCATCCCTCTCATGACTTTACAGCACTGTCATTTTGTTCCCCTTATCTTTGTTGAAACCCCTTTTCAACCTGTCGGTCCTGCTTTAAGCTCTTACTCTCTGTCTTTCTTTCCTTTTTACTCTCTCTGACACACACACACACACACACCACAGACTTGTGTTTTAGCCATTCATCAGTAGCTAATCTCAGTTGTCTGCTTTGAGGTGTTTTGGGGCCACGTGCCCAAAATGAAAAATAGCTCTTTGGCAGACTGTGTGTGTGTGTGTGTGTGTGTTTGTGAGTTTCCTCACTAGTGACCAGAGGTCTAACTTACATAAATATTTGGTCCCATAAAGGCCGTTAGCAGCAGCTTATGAATCATAAAGCTCGTTTAACAGGAGTGTAAATAAACAGTATAGCGAGCGCTGGCGCCCCGCCGAGCTCCCTCTCCTTCGATAACTCAGTCTGGGCTCTGCCTGCTGTGGACGGACGCGTCCTGCTCTCCACCTGGGCGACAGGTCCCACTGTGTGGCTTACTAATCCGTTCATCTTGGCTGAGTGGGACGGGAAATGTAAATTAGCTCGCTGGAGGCTAAAGCTGTGGACTTGCTTGGAAAAATCATTTCGACGCTTGTTTTCTCAGAGGTGATTTCTTTTACGAGGTTTGTCATGAAGAAGGAGTCAAAGTTTATGATGCATGGATGATGTGGTCGTAACGCAGAGCAGACGGACGGAGTGAGTGTGTGCACGCTTGTGTGTGTTAAACTTAACGCCTATACAACAGCACAGTTTTCAAATACTTGTATTTACCTGAGGATTTCAGATCATGGCGGTTTGTGAAAAGGTATGATGAGCTCATACGCTTATGTCCAGGTGGAATTACATTAATCAACCCAAACATCTGCACGAGATACAGAGTCGACTCTGACAAGGATGAACTGGAGGAGAGATCTGAGCTCGGGTTGATAAATGGGCCGTGATATCACTGCTGAGACCGACACTCTTCAACGTCTCTTTTTTAAATTGATTACCTGGACCGCTGTGCATGGAGCCTGATAAGAAGAAAATGTTTATGAAGCATTTAAAAAAAAAAAAAACTGATATAAGAAATCATTTGTTTTTCAGTTGGACATTTTGGATTCTCAAAAAATGCCAGTAATACAATATATTCCACTTCATAAACCCCTGTCCCTCCTGAGTCACACTTCACTCTCCCATATCGTCTTCCTCTACATGCTCTAGTACACTTTGTCCTGACAAAACAATCCTTTGTATTTATTTCATCCGCTCTTCTTTCTCTTGCTCCTTTTCCTCTATCCTAAACGACCACACTGGAGGTCACAGGAATATTTTGTTACAGTTGTTTTCCGGGTGCTGCTCCTCTGGCCCGTACTGTACACAACCGCAATGCCTTTTCCTTACAGTCTTGGTAAACTAGAAATTTAAGTCACCCCCTTAAAAGACTATCAGCTGGATGAATTATAAAGAGCAAAATGTAGATGTGCTTTCAGCCAAAGAGTGTACATTCACGACATTCATATCACCAGTTTTCCAACTACAAGTTTCTTTATTTGATCCCTGAAGGTAAATTCTCTTTTCACTTGCTCCTATTCAGAGAGGTCACACCGCAGGTTCGACCATGCAGCAGCAGCCCTGGAGCAGGAGGAGATGCAGGGTCACTTCAGCAGGGTAGACGTTTGCTGATACTGGTTAAAACCCAGCTACTCTGCCCTGAACCCTGTCTTCCAGAAGTTATGTTTATATGCAACAGAAAACACATTGCGATTGCTTTGATTCCTTTTTAGCCATTAGAGTGGCATCAGGAGTGACGATGTCTGTTGCCTGTCTGTTGGTCCAGTCGGAAATATCACAACAACTATGGGATGGGTTACCATGTTGTACAGGTATTCATGGTGGACTCGTGTGATCCTCTAACTTTTCCTATCGCACCACGCTTGACTTTTGTGGATTTGAGTGAAATATCTCTGCTTCTGTTGTGGTACACACTTTTGTGCACCCACTCAGGATGAATTGTAATAACGTTGGTGATTCTCTGACTTTCATTTAGTGCCACTGTCGGGTCAAAATTTGTTCAATATTTTGGTGCTTGACCGAATACTCACATCAGCCTCTCTTGTACTTTGTGTGCAGCCTCACAGAGCAGGAAATGGAAAACATGTATCTTTATTAATAAACATCTCTGGCTGATGCAATGGAAAATGTATTTTATGATTTGAAATAGAACTCTTCTTTCTTACCACGCTGCTGTCAAATGCTGTAAATGAAACAACAAAAGGAACACTTGCACATGATACTCAAGTAGTTTAACGCCCAGAATGCAAACACTCCTTCAGCTGGACCGTGTAATCCAGGCAGCTATTTTCTTTTCCCATTCACCGGGCATCTGTGTAAGTGGCGTCTTCAGAGCCACCGGCTCATGTGTTAACCTCCGACATGCTCTCCTTTTGTTTGCTGCTGCACGGTTGATGTAGTGACCTCGCGAACCCGACGGTTATTGTCTCACACCGTTAAGTGCCTCCTGATTGTGGTGATAATGTCTACCAGATTCTCCTCCTGTCTCACACGCTGTGCATACATGCAGCAGCACGTAGGCATGCATTTCAGCACACACACACACACACACACACACGCACACAAATCTAAACACTGACCGTTCTTTGCTGTCGATCCCAACCGCAAACAGTTTAGTGATCCACTGACACTTCAGAATGTTTTCAGATGGCGGAGGAAGCCGCGTCAACATGCAGCTGACATGTTGACAAGCGGATGTTGAAACGTGTGTTTGTTTTGGAGGCTGCATGGAGCAAACTCATCCCCTAATTAGCCTGACTTTCTTAGAATTTGCATGTTGCTGACCTGAACCTCCACTTTGCCTTGGTATCCCTGCAATTTGCACTGCTATTATACTGCTCTCAACAACAGACATTTATTTAATTTGTTTATAATTATTGAAGGACTTGGTGGAGGATGAGGTCATGTATGAGGGCTGTGTTGATAAAGCCCACAACAAAACACACACACACACACACACATATTCAGTACAAACACAAACACACACACACATGCACCTCAGCAACTAATTTCACATCAGCCCTTCACCCTTCTTCCTCCTCTCACCCTTGTAACCTCAGCCTCCACCATGGTGACTCCAGCTGTCAACAGATGGCCGATCCCACACGCTGAGTGTTGATTTAGTCAAAGATGTGAAAACAAACCAGGTGTCTTTTCGTCTTCCTGTCTCTCCTGCAGCTTCACTAACCCTCCTTTCTTGTGGTGATGAATCTAAATCAGTTGGTTTTGTTTTCATTGATACTTTTCAATCTTAGTTGGTGCATTATTTAAGTAGATCATCATCTCACTAACTTGCTACCCTTGTGCTTTTTAACTGAATTATATGGGAACCCAGATTTCCTCTGAGTATTGACAAAGCCATGGAAACTTTGTACCAATAGGCAGATCCAAGGTCAGTGCCGGCCACTATTTTAGGCCCATTTTATCATCTGAGGCATAGCTCTGCACTCTGGGGCTTAATGTTCGCTAATCTGATGGAAACTCGGTTTGGGGATCTGTTTATAGCAGCTGCTGAGTACAGGAACAAAGATGGGGCAAGGGCAGGGTCCTTATGTCCTATTTAACATTAAACATCATTACGGAAACAATTCAGAGGATTTGACAATACCTCTCCTTTGGCCTGCTTACTTTTTCTTCTGTTCATCTGATAATACTTTGTCTTTTGCATGGAAACGTGGCTCGATTTCTTGAAAGTGCAGAGTAATTAAAGTTGCATTTGTCTTCCAAAAGTGGCACAGCACATATTTTATCAGCATGGCAGACTAAACGTCAAGTCTGCTCAGGCACGATCTGAGGCTTAACCTGGTCCCCCATTTCAGAAAAACACACCCATTTTAGTGCAATAACAGCTAAAAATAATCAATATATAAAAAGAAAAATGTTTTGTACCTTGAATCTGATGAGTAATGCTGACCATAGAGGATGAAGCCGAACACAATATTCCCCTTGTAGGAAGATCAGACATCTAGATCTAGTTGAGGCTTGAGTGTGGCCTGCAGGAGACATTTCTCTGGGGATTCATGCATGCTGCATCAACACTGTTGTATTAAGTTTCATTTGAGCTATTAATTGCCTTCTGGGCTGGAAATCTTCCAGAGAGATGCTGACTGCTGAATGCAAACACATTCAAAATACACAAACTTACACAGACACACACACACACACACACACACACACACCTGTCCATCTCTTTGGGCATCTTTAATCTTTTCTTAGGTTCCTTGCACTCTTTTTCTTTTCTTTCTCAGTTTCCATTGAAGCCACTTCTCAACCATCTGCTGTTCTATTCAGCAGGGTCTTCGGCCCCGGGCCTGGCACCGAAGGTCAGAGAGTGTGTGTGTGTCAGTGGACAATGACCCAGTCGGACAACCCCCCTCACACACACACACACACACACACACACTTCAAACACTTTACACCGAGACCAGTCCGTCGGCATCTTTCAAGACGGGTCTTAGGTGCACGGAGAGGTGAGAGAAGAGGGTGGAATTTATGCGTGTGTGTTTTTGAGTGGATGTTAAGTGTGTGTGCCTCTTTATATGAGCCTTGTCTGCTCCTATCCACATATCCATCCATCATTTTTTCATGCACAAGAGGACCCGTCCCCTTAAAAGCAGCACAGATGAGCATCTGATCAATACAAACAGTCCAGAAGTGTTAACGTCTGCTCGTCTCTCCGGAGTAATACTAGCCTTCACTCTCATTGATTTCTAAAGGAAAGCTCATTATGGGTGGCTGAGCTGTAGAACACTTACGTTTTTTTTTTCTTTTTGTGAGTTTCTTCATGGCTCAGTAGTGGACCTATCTAGCGTTGCCAGAGTTAAAGCTTTAAAGGGCCAAACACTCCCAAAGCTTTTGCCAGACTTCTTTTCATGCACCTCATTTCACTTTGCATCCTTGTGAACCGAAGGTGAGAAATATTGGCTATATTTCTATAGACTATTCTGCTGCCATTAATACTAACTAAAGCGACAAATAAGTATCAATACACCGCTGACAATAGTCTATAAAATGACTGTTTACTCACATTTGGTGAATTTGTTTACACAACCAGCAGTTAAAGAGGAACATTATAATTCACTTGGAGTCGTGTTTCTGGCCACATGATGAATGTAAGTCATTAGCTCTGTTTTTGGTCTCTACCAACTCCGGAGGGCAATATCAGACTCTTTATCTGCTAAATGTTCACAGTCGCTGACTGTGTATTTCTACTGTTTGGTGCTGAGCAGGTAGTGTGCACAGTGTGTTGAACTGAAACTCACCATAAAGCTCTGTAAAGCAAAGGGGAGCTGCAGTCTCAGGTGATAATTATTTGTAGGCTCATCACATAACAACCCCTTTCCCATCGTCACATTGTAATTTGATACATCCATCCATTATCAGTAACCGCAGGGTCGCGGGGAGCTGATCCCAGCTGACATTGGGCGACGGCAGGGTACACCCTGGACAGGTCGCCAGACTATCGCAGGGCTTCAGACACTTACGGACAATTTAGAGTCATCAATTATCCTGAGCTGCATGTACATGACAATTGTTTTTATTCTTCACAGGGATCAAGAAGAAACCTACGACCAAGCTGTGCCACTGTTTCAGAGGAAAGCGACGTGTGGACTTTGATCTGTCACATCTAGTGTGAGGATTTATAACTTCTCTTCCATCTGGGAACCATCTTACGAGGACTTCAATGGGCGAGTAAAGCTCTCCTCTTGTTAACCCTGAGTCTAGAGAGAAGAAGAAGGAGGAGAGAGAAAGTCCTGTCATGTTTTCACAGACCGCTCATAAATTGGTGATACGGAGGGATCTCCAGTAAAAGAGCTGAGCGGCCAGAAATCATTTGAGCAGCCAGTTTTTAGTCTTGAAATGAAACTCCTCTCAATGTCCAACATGGAAATAGTTATTGTAGTAGATAATGTGATGTCAACTGCAGGATTAAAAGGGGGGATGTTTACATTAAAGGGCAGAATGATTAACAGTCAAAAGACTTAATGGAACCAGTATTGTCACATTAGTCTTTCTTGTTTCTACTAAATATACATGGCCCCCATTCAAAACATTTGCTGATGTATGGTTCGGCATTTCGATGATATTGTATTCTATTACGTCTGTATTTTTACGGCAGTTACTCATGAAACCGCTCATTGTGAAACAGCACATCCCACGAGAAGCACCGCTGGTTGGAGATGAGAAATAATTTGGAGATTGAGAAGCATGTTGAACATCTCATTCCTCAAGAACTGCACATTTTCTTAGTTGGGTTGGCGTGCTAATGTCAACCAAAAAACGAGCAAGCCCAGTACTATGCCCAGTACCATGCAGCTATAAATGCATCATTAGATTGTCTTTTGTATGTGTGTTTGTGTGCAGATAACCAGTCTGGCTGCCCTGACTGGGTGCACTTAAACCTTCCTCTTTGTTGGCAGGACGGCTGCTGAGTTCCACTAGATCCTATCGACTCTCCCTGCTGGGTTTTCTCTGCTGACGGGGAGAACAGGCTCTAATGCTCTGAAAACAAGCCTGCTGCGTTTGTAGATGGACAGAATAAATGACTGGTAACACAAGAAGAGGCAAAGACCAGTGTGGATGAAAAGGAAAAACATTCAAAGAGATTAGGGGTGAGAGAGAAGACAAGTAAAATAGACAGGGGGAGCTGAGAAGTGAAGCAGCTTGTCATGAAACGGGAATCAATAAGACGAGGCCATTCAGGATGTCTCGTGTAATAATCTGTCTCAGCTAACAGCCTGACATTTATCTGAGTGAGACGTTTGACACAAATGGACTCAAGATGGTGTCCTCGATATATCTTACGAAACCTTTTCTCACCATATCTCATGAAAACTGATACTCTGATTTTTCATAACAAGCTACATTTGTATTTGGAGCAATTAAATTGCTCAAAAGGTTTAAGTTAAAGAAATGACTTGTGAAAAAACATTAAAAAAGTCCTATTTACACGGGACTACTGCAGTAGTTCACACGGGATAAATGAAGTCTGTATTTTACTTAAATTTACTGACATTATCCCTGAATATGATGTCAAGGCTTTAAAGTAAGATCCACTACTATATGATATTTTTTTATTTAATATTATAAATATCATGTTATACAACAGTAGTTACAGTAATAATTACTCTTAAAAGTTACAAGTGACATACTCCTAAGCCTTTACAATTTGAGGTTATCTCACTCACGCTACATTACATTTTGAAGGGTCAGCTTGTTTGCTGACTAGCCGTTCATTTAAATCTCTGTGCGTTCAGTATAGAGACTGGTCTGGACATGTTGGCTTACCAAAGGTGACTGGATGTGTGGTAGCCAGCTGCTAGCTTCAACCAAAACATGTGCATGTATAGCTTGCTTGCTAACCATAGCTATTGATAAGTCACCAAACAGGAATCAACGAGTTTTGTTCAGAGTTGGAGGGTCTACAGGACCATCCTGTGACAATAGGAACGGGTATGATGTTGGTCCAGCACAGTTAGAATGAGGCATGTGGAGGACAGGAAAGCATCCCCAGCATTAATGACAACGGAGTCAGTGTGGGCTTTTGTTAATATTTAACCATGGCAACAGTCCTAACCTAATTTTAGCCAAGTCCTGTTTGGCGAGTGGATTGAAATAAAACACCCAGAAACAGGCTTTCTCTGTTTAACACAGGACTGTGTTGGCTGTCGAAGCACTAACAGTTTGAAAAGAGAAAGTCCTGCTTGCGTCCCACCTGCCAGACTTGTGACTTCGGGCCAAACGGGAGCAGAAGAGAGGAGGACTCGCACTGATACTGGCTGTCCAATCTGCCGGGGTCATGACCTCCGCTCCGTCCCAGCACTCTGTGGATCAGATCCCGGCCTGGCCTCAGCTCTGGACTCGATCCACAGCGCTGCTCTGCTTGTTTGTGCGTCGATCGTGGACATGGATGGAAATAACGTGGATGTGTGCGGCGTCTGTGTGTGTGGTGTTTAAATAAAAGTTATGTGTGTGCCAAAGCCAACAGATTTGTTCCTGATGTGCCAGACGTACATCCCATTAAGTCTTCAGAGCCCATAAGTAATTTACATCACAAAGACGGCATCCTTTCTTATTTGTCTGCACAGGTTCTATACGGTGAATTGCCTCAGAGTAGAACAAACTGCAGATTTAGCTCAACGATATGCTGCTGTTTGCAGAGTTGTTACTATCAAAGCTGGAGCTTAAAGATGTGTGTGAGCCAAATCGACTTTAATTTGTCACAGCCGAAAAGCTCAGCGGTGGAATACGTTCTTTTAAATCCTGCCATGTAACCTGGTGTTTTCAATTTCTCTCCTTTTCTCTCCGACTCCTCTTGGCCTCCGTCAGATTTGGCTTAAAGACAAACTCGAGCAAATTAAACTTGTCAATTTGAAACGGACCCCTCAATCACGCATCGCCATGGGACTGCTGAGGAAGGAGCGGCTGCCATTAGTGTGTCTTTTCCACCGAGAATCTCAGAGGTGATGTCATGAAAACTGTCACATCCAGATGAATCCAAAATGAGAACACCCACATGTTTTTCATGCGCCATCGTGCTCGCCAATGTTCTGCAAACCAGCAGCTGATCATTCCAGTACTCACATTTCTCTTTTTTTGTTTTGTTACTACATTCCAACATTCACGCTTCTTTTGCATTTCTGGAAATCTGCTTCCAACTTTTTTTTTTACACTGTTCATTATGTTATTTTTCTGTTGATGTCTGGGCTCCATATTTTCTCATACAGCTGGCAAACATTTTCTGCAACTTCATGCTGTTTACTGAACGGTTTTCTGGTCCAAAAACTTATTTTTGGCTCCCAAAAATGACAACTCTTATTGTACCAAACGCTAAATTTGAATTGGATGAATTCTGAAATAATTAAGGGCAGTTAGTTGCCTCGATATTTAAGAATTTGTGGGTAGTCAATGAACTTTTAAGCCCTTCTTCTCACCAGCAGCCTTTACAAGCAACAGACACACACAATATTTTACAGAAACACGGCCGCGGTCACTGAGCGTTCACAGGACATCTCATCCAATTAGAGTTTGAGTTGTGATGACCATCCCATCATATGGCCTCCTGCTCTCAGCGTATCCCTGAGAAGAAGAGCACACAACTGCCTCGCACTAAAAACACACAGTCTTGCACACTTGAATGTGGCACCAGCACTCCTGTCCGCCCTCTCTTTTCTCAGCATCCCATAATACATACAGTAAACACATGTTCTGCCCTATACAGAAGCTGAAACCCTGGCAACAGGGTCAGATAAAAAACATGCTCTTGACAAATATATGAAAGACGAGAGGGATTCAATGTGCTTGTCGAGCAGGAAATGAGGAGCGAGGAGGAGGGCGCAGGGGAGGGGCGGCCATTTTTATTTTGGCCTTTGTTTGGAGAAGCATCTATTGAGTGGCATTTGGTGTCATGCCAGATGCTTTCCTCAACAGACGGGCACAAAGTAAACTGGATTAGTCACTGAGACGCTTTTCTCCCGTGACTGACAGCCAAGGAGAGCTGAAAACTTCAAACGCATTCAGGACGCTTCTACCTAAAGACCAGACGCGTATTCAAATGGAAATGCCTTTATCGTCACTCTCTGCCGGCGTCCATAGCTTTCTGACTGTATGTGCTGTACATGTGAATGGGGACTGCAGGATTAAAATGGCCAAGAGGCCGACTCAATGAGGAGCTCTCTTCACGTTTTGTTCAGCCGAGACCTCTGTGGTGTTTAATCATTGTTTCCGCCAGACTGCTGAGTGCTCAAGTCTGTACTAGTATTTGTAGTTTACTCATTTAAACGCTTGTATTGTCTGTAACTAAGTATTTTAATCTGAATCTGATCTGTTAAAAGTACTCAAATATTTGATTAATTACTGATTAACAGGTTTATCTTCTCGTCATATCAATCCTCAACAAGAAGTGTGCGTGTGTGTGTGTGTGTGTGTGTGTGTGTGTGAGTGTGTGTGTGTGTTCCCCTTGAGAGGCCAGCTGCTGAAGATCAGTGGAAAACGTGCCAACTGATAACAGCCACATCACACATCACACGCACGTCACACACACACATCCTCCTCTTTAACCCCCACACACACCTTAAACCCCCAAAACCTCCTGTTTATCCTGTTTACAGAACCCTGCTTCAAATCACCACCATAAACACACACACACACGCACACACACACACACGCACACACATACAATTTCAGTTATTGTAAAACCCAGACTCATAAGACTGTAAATCTCTCGTAGCTCAACCTAAAATAGATGAAGTCGGCATGGTTTTAACTCAACACTTTCCTTTTTATGATCCAGCTGATGCATTTGGTGCTCTTGAGAATTTCTCCACACGTTGATTAATGTGTGTTTACGTGGCACATTTTGAGCCTCTCATTCAGCCCCGGCTGTGATTGTGAACTACTGTTTATTTTAGCCCAGTGGAGGGAAACCTTTCATCTGCCCTGCCACCATAAAATAAAACTCAGCACCAGACTCAAACTGCTGGACAAACACAATAAACTCTGGACCGCAAAGCAATCTCCACTCAAGAGATCCCAACAGGAAAGTCGGGATCTGCCGTCGCATGGGAGATTACCCAAAAGATTAGTCTGTGTTTGTTTGGGTTCTTTTTTACATGGAGGGGCATTAAAGACGTTAATAATGTGTTTGTGTGGCTTTGGTTTAAGTGCTATGACACACCTGCTGATGAAAGATGATTATTTAAGTGGACAGAGTGCGTCTATTTTATCCTTTTTAGTTCAGATGGCCGTTAACGTGAGTGTATATTATTTCAGAAACTGTTTTCTTCTGCACTACACTACAAACCAAAAGTGAAAGAATTTCTTCTCTCATTGAAAACCCCATCAGTTCTTATTTAACCACATCTTGATACGTCCTGTTGTGTTCAAGGTTTCACATTTACAGCAAAAATAAAAACCTTTATTGCACCTAATAACCTTTATTTGGGCAATTACTTATTAATTCAAATAGGATGCTGTTGCATGTGTGGACCTGATGCAGACCATCCACCCAGACCACATACTCGTCTGCTCTCCATCATGTCCCTCATCATGGCAGCCATTTGTGCGAGCTCGTCTATCAGGACTGGTCCAGAACAAAGACCTGGCTGCCTGTAACTCTATACAGGGACATGAAACGCTGACCTCTGACCCCACGTGTGATACAAGTGGCAGTGTTGTCCCACAGCTCGGCGGTAAACGTGCCAAACACATTCCCGGCCGCCATCGCGGCCGCGCTCCTGTGGCGTGTTAGCGCTGGAGCGGCTAAAACACTTGTGACATTTGTTTTTGTGTCTCAGTAAATACAAATCTCAGCACTGTGATGATTGGATTGACAAAGTTTCAGCTAGCTTGGGGAGTTTGGGGTTTATCTGAGCTGACTTGTAAATGTTAGTGTTTGCATGAAACATTATACAGACTTATTTTACATCAAACATGTCGTCAGAGAAACGTCGAATCCGAGGAGGAAATCCAAACATTGTCTGTTGAGGGTGTGGAGCACAGAGGTTCAGCTTCAGTGTTTAATCAAACCAACCCTTGTAAGCACATCTGTTTCCCAGCCGGTATTAAAAACTAGTGCTGTGGTCGTAGCCCATAGTCAAATGCACAAGTGGTTACATTAAAGAGTCACTACATCCGAAATTAATAAAAGTATAAATAAAACTGTTAAATTGTTTTTCTGTTTCAACTGTAATGTAATGAGGTTCAATGGCATTTGGTTTGTGGTGCGAACTACAGTGAACAATGACATTCTAACAAACCAAACATCACTCTGGATTACAGATGAAGTTATCCTCATGATTTGCCAAAAATGTTCAAGTTGTGTCACCTTCCACACATGAAACTTATTGATTCTTTTTCTTTTCATCAACTTGTTTTTTCAGTGTGCAGGCAATTATGAAATGAGATTGCTGATTTTGACACTACAGTGTTTTTTTTTTGAAAAGCCAGGATTCAGGAGCACAAAGTCTGTCACACTTCTTTTACTCTGGATAAACCAAATTACACACTGGACACTATATGATGGGACTTTTTCTATGTAAAGTTCCATTGAAAACTGTTCACAATGCGGACTGTGACTTATCCATAATAATAATAACAATAATCTTGCTCATCTTTAGCAAGGCAGCAGAAATCTCTGAAGCAAGTATCTCGATATCTACCCGTGTGGCGACGTACTAGTCATAATTAAGTCATAAAATATGCATTTTATAATTTGCATGATTAAAGCAGGTTAAGCACACATCGCTCTTTGTTACTGTTAACTGATGTCAATGTTTGTGCTCCTTGGGCCATAAAACAATAAAAAATAAATAACTATGTAAATTCCTCCAAAGTAATTTGACGTTCGTCTCTTGACAGCTCAGTTTCATCTCCCCGCTGTTAATGGCTCTTATATTAGTCTCTCTGGCTAACACTAAACACCCTCTCAGGTTTACAGCTTACAGCAGGGCTCTGGCTCAGCACGCTGCCATGCTATGGGCCTGTAAACTGCAGGGGACGAGTTTCAGGCAGGCAATTGACAGGCAGTCTTTAGCAGTGTATGGTTGTATTACTGCTGCCGGTGGTAGGGGGCTGCAGATGAGGGGGGGGGGGGGGGGGAGTTCAATCACCTCCAACAGCTCTGACAGGGAAGGCGTCAAGTTCTGGCATGAAGACCAGTTTCAGTTTGCCAGCCGCTGGTTTCAATGCAGCAGAACGGAGGGAAAGGAGACTCAAACATCCTTAATTGCAGACATGTTTTTAGACACGCACACACATGTACAGACATGTACACACACGCATATACTCAACTAACGGCACACCAACATCTACACACACATCTGTGTCCTTTTACATTGTTGCTCACCGTTTTAGTCCAATTTTCCCAGATGAAGTTGAAAGTTCTCCGTCATTTAGAATAAGTGCTTCAGAAACATGTGAGAACTTCTAAAAGTCCCTGAAGGCTTTTATTTCCCTCCCACCTGTTATAACACCCACACTCTCTCTTTGCTGTATGTTTGTCACATCTCCAGCAGATGTCATCTAAAATCAGATATTCGTGCAACAACTTTTGTTAATAACACTATACGTAGTTTTACACACCATATCAGCCATACTTTAAGTCCCACCAACACTCGCTAACTTTATTGTGCATTGCTCAAAAACTTTCCTTTCAATTTTTAGAGTTTGGGACAGCAGGAATGATACCATGCCTTTATAATTTTAAAACGTATTTTACTTTTTCAGTCATTATGTATCCACTGCAAAATGTTTTCTGGACTTAATATTTATTTGTTTTCATGACAATGCGTACAGGGGTTATCCACAATGTTTTTCTCTAGTATACTGTATTTTAAGATATAATTAATTATAACGTCATGTAAATTCATTGTAAGAGGGGGAAAGAAACATATGCAGTTTTCATTCATTATTTAACAAACAGCCGCATCCCATCACAGAAGCTTCCTCTCCAAATATCAGCTTGTTTTTTTTATAATCTTGGCCCGGAGAGTCACACTAGTCAAACACAATCAGTTTACATAATGAAGCCACATGACTTTCATTTTTATTCAACACAGTTTCTGCTCTTCTCATTTTAATGATACAGTTGGCCAGTCCAAACAGTCCTTTAATAGTGCCATTACAGAGCCGACAGTGAAACTGACATGGAGCCCGACAAAGACATGAACCAGGCGTCATGGAAATGAGCCGAGGCGGATGACATAAGAAAGCTGAAATATACAACAATGTTAGTGCAACAGCAGGGAGCCCTGGCTCTGGAAAGTAAGGACTGTGTGTGTGTGTGTGTGTGTGTGTGTGTGTCGGCATGTTTTACCTGTCTTGCGGGGACATATATCTGTTTACACAGTCACATTGTGGGGACTCGCCTTCCTTGTGAGGACAAAATGCACGTCCCCACATAAATCATTACATTTTAGGTTGTAGACTTGGTCTAAAACAAGGGTAAGGGTTATGGTTTAGGGTTAAGGGTTTCAATTAAGTCTCCAGGAAAAAAAATATTTAAGTCAATGTATTATCCCCAAAAGTAACGAAAACATGTGTATGTGCGACAGGTGGCAAGAAGAGGCAAAGAAAGGAGAGAAATCAGTAAAAAGAGAGAGAAAGGGAGGGAGGGAGAGAGACTTCCCTTAGACTTTCTCCTTGATTCCCAGCCAACACATTTACAATCGAGGAAGTCTCCAAACTGAACTCACTGCTGCTCCCTCCTTCTCCTCTCCTCCCCTCCTCTCCTCTCATGCTGGGACCCTGCCTCCTCCTTCCTGAGAAAATGGGACTCCCTCCTCCCTCTCTCTCTCTCTCTCTCTCTCTCTCTCCCTTCTGAAGACTTAACACGGTACAGAGCAGAGCTGGCGGTCACAGTTGCGCCCTGGATTGTAGCAGAGAGAGCAGCCCTCCTGCAGCCTGCTAGCCCACCACCATGGATGTCAAGCTGCTGGCACTGATGGCTCTGATGGCCGTGGCCACACATGTACCGACCTCCAACGGTGAGTCCAGCAGAGGGACGGCAGAATGTGGGTCAGGTTTTCAATGGTGCAGAGAGATTGTTGGTTTGGTCATGTTTGAGGGTTTTCACTGATTCTTGGTTAAAGAAATGTTGCTTTATGAGATGTTTTAAAAATGGGGATTCCTGGAGGTCGAGGCTTTTAGCATTTTGACTATTTCAGTCTTGGCTGTGTGGGAAGTAACATTTCTGGAATCAGTCAGAAAATCAGGTGAATGTCTTAAATCTAAATGAAGATTCACTTCGGCTTCATGTTTTAACTTCTTGTTCATTCAAAGCTTGGCTTCCGACATTGTCGGCACGTATCTGTCGCCTGAATTTGGATGGTTTGATGGTTGATGAGTTTCATTGGTTGCAGAAAAAGATACGTTTTAGACATATTCCTTGTTGCACTTATGGCTGTTTAACTCCAGCACTTTGTGAACCTGCTCTGACTTAGTTTTGTAACATCTCATCAACAAATAGTAACCAAAAAGAAGACTTTTATTCCTAAATGATCCACCAATCATTTATCCGTATTGAATAAATAATTACTGAATATCTGAAACAATTATACGATTAATTGATAACAATTAGAATTAGAAATAAAATTACAGCAAGAAAAGTAATCTGCAACTAGTTTGATAATAGAGTTTTAAGCAATTTTTTTAAAGAAAAGTGCAAAGAAGTCACAGGGTTTGCCTTTTCAAACATGAAGTTTGGTTGTTTTATTAATTTGGTTGTTGTTCTCTGCGACAGCAAATTGAATGTCTTTGGATTTTAGACTGAAAAAAGTCTTGAAGATGTCAACTTGGACTCTGGGAAATTCTGAATTGTTTCTGCCAAAATGATTAATTGAGAAAACAATCAGCAGATTAACAAGTGATGAGAATAATAAATTATTTAATTAGTTAGTTAATTGCACCCTTGACTATTAGTATATAAGTAAAATTACAATATATTGACTGTAATTAGCAATCTACATTATTATTGCAAGTTTTTGAAAAAAATAAGAAATCTTTTTTATTCTAATATGATTATCTGAGCAATAAATCTGGTCGCAAATTTTCCAGTGATTATATTATATTCAGTATTTTCGACTAAAATCCTTCATGTACTACAGGAGGAGAGCAGTTTCCACTGTGACCCCACATTAATCCTCCACATGTTAGCCTTAGTAGGAGACAACCAGGGTGTTGAGTCGTCTGGCCGGCATTATGCTAAGCTTGTTGTTTCAGCCCCAGTAAGACCCCCAATTGCATATTAAAGAGTTAGGTCTAAATGTGTGTATTTGTCTTTTCCCTTTGCTTTCTTTTAATTAGTTTCTAATTAGGGATAAACAATGCGGCGGTGATAGCAGTAGATGCTCGCTTTTGGGCCCGGTGCTGAGTGCTGCATAATGATCCCTTAGTTTGCATGAGAAGAGACCCTGAAAGGGTGTGAATCATTAGGCTGATATTACTGAGGATTTAGCCATTTGTGGCAGGACATCTGGTGTTGCATTACAAACATGCATATCAATGCAAATATGTTTAACCCCAGAACAAAGGTCTGTTAGCTACACATGATTCACTTGATTTTACATATTTGATTGTATCATGGCAGGAATTTACTGATAAAAAAACGAGTTTTTGCACACACTCTGTAGCCTCAATGAAGCATGTTTCCCCTTTTAAACCATTTCTGTGTAATACATGGAATAATACACTCTACAAGATCAGGGCTTTTAGGATGGGTTCCTATAATGTAAAGTTGTATTGCACAATTGTTTCTCTTCACCTTTTAACTTTTCATTTTTACAACCATCATCTCTCAAAAGGGCGAATTAAGTTCAAAACTACAATCAGTTAGCAGTTGGAGTTATTCGTGTGCATCTGTGGTCCTCTGGACCCCCACAAGCCTCCACGGAGGCCCAGTGGTGATTTGTAATCATTTTAAGAATGTACTTGAGGTGATTTCCTCAGAGGCTTTTGATGCCGTCTGAGCCGCAGAGTGCTCTTTCATAAAAGGGGCAAATATTGGAAATTGAATGAGGAGGACCCTTCTCCATCAGAGTGGCTGCGCTGAATGCTCTCGGAGTGAAAAGCTGAAATTCTGCATGTGTGTGAGTGTGTGACTGGTCAGAAAGGGCTAATCTCCTTTTAATGAACATGTTGTTCAGAGCAATAGCAGGTAAACTCATACCCTCCCATGCTTTATAAAGCCATGTAACAGTAGATAACGCACGCTTTCCATTTGTCCGCTGAGGAAAGTCATGCATTTAGTCCTAAGTGAAATGGAGTAGAAGCTACTGTCTTGTAATATAAGTTAAGTTGATGTTAATATTTAAATCCTCACATGAACTAAATAACTCACTTTAACAAAAATGACCCCATCTCTGTTTCAAGAACAATTAAATGTTTAAATTGTTAATAGAGAAAAAACATAAAACAGTCACTTTATCTACTTCTGAACCGCTGAATTATCAAATATTGAGTTGATATATTGAGTTGATTCTTTGTGAAATGCCACAATGAGGAAAAATACATTTGCATTTAAAAAACCTAAAATGCTTAAATATCATCAAAACTTCCAAAAACCTCAAAATAGGTTTTCTTCCTCAAGTTAACAATGTCATCTATAAGGAAGTCAGAGTTCTGCTACACTTACTGAAGTACTACACAGTTTTTACATAAAAAAATAATAAGTTTAATGCAGCAGTTGTGTGTGTGTGTGTGTGTGTGTGTGTTACTCACATTGTGGGGACATAAATCTGTTCACGCTTTGTGGGGACCCACCTTTCTTATGGGGACAAAATGCATGTCAACATAACATATAACAATACATTTTAGGGCGAAGACGTGTTTAAGGTTAGGTTGTGTTAACTAAGCTTGAAACAAAGTGAATCATTTAACTTAACTTTATAAAAAATGTCCTGTTGTGTAGTTTATTATTTTTAGTTTTACCGCTAATGCTAAATTTGTGACATTCCTTTTTGTGTTTTTGCAGCAAAGCCCATCAGTCTGGTGGAGCGGTGCTGGTGTCGTTCCACCCTCAACACGGTCCCTCAGCGGTCCATCAAAGAGCTCAAGTTCCTCCACACACCCAACTGCCCCTTCCAAGTCATGTAAGTGAACGATTGTGAAATGACTGTGGTGATTAACTTAAAGAAGTGTATTTCCTAATGTGTGAACGATTGCTAATCATATTAAGGATTCTGTCACGCAAGTTCCTTCTTTTAGATGTTGGTGCATTTGAATAGCTGTGTTGGTCAGAGTCAGCGCTGCCTTCAGACCATGGACGCTCTCCAACTATACTCCAACTCTTTGACAAATAACTTTTAGGGACTTTAGGGTCTTTGTTTTACTGGAAGTCCATGAGTTAGTATTAAATAGTTGGCTTTTTTATGACAGCCTGTTTTGTGTCTGATCCTCGCTGGGTGATTTGATATCTTTGCTGTGCCTGTGAGTGAGTGTGACCTCCGACCCCGAACGTCTTCATGCTGATATGCAGGGAAACGGTTCATTTAACAGCAGTAGGGTGTAAGGAATAATAAAAGCGTATATGTAAACTCTACATATTTACATGTTTGCTACAGAAATCCTTCAGACATAAAAATATGATTCAATTGGATTAGTTCATTAATAATAAGATAATTAATTAATTAATTCTGTAATTATCCTAATGAAAAAAACATCCAACAAGAATCTGACTTTTCCTTTTTTAAATGATAATGGAGAGACAATACTCTCACGCATATGCACACATACATTCACTTCAAAATGCATTGAAATGTGTCAGCTGGAAAAGGTGTCAATACAACACCATTCTGTTGAGTTTACACCATTTACTTTCCATTTTGTTATTGATAAAGGTGTCACATGACATCTAATCATTGTCATAAGCCTGGTGTTTTATTATCCTCATTTTGTTTAATGTCTTTACGTTTTATTTCCCTCACTTTTCACCATTATTTGGTATGTTAAAACAAATGTACACTACGTAAATATAAGTATAAACAGTGCCGATATAGTGAGAGTGTGAGTTTACGGTGTTCATTTTCTACTTTTATTTTCCTAATGAGAGGCCTGAGTTTAAAACAACATGGTCCTCTCAGAAAGAGGAAAGCGGTAACGGCTTGAGCTCATGCGGACATTCATGTTTTGCTAAGGAAGCAATAATTAAGGGTCAGAGTGATTACCTTTGTATTTCTGGTGACCTCTTGTATCCCTTATCCACTTTTTTTTTTATTTCCCTGCCCAGCAACATGGAGTATGTTGTCACCAGTCTGAAACACATTAACTAAAAGGCCTCATTCATTTGTTCGCTATAGAAAACTGTGCAGCAGAAGCCTCACAGCCAAAAGGCAAGAGGGGCTTCTGCCAGAACGGGAGGGGGCTAATGACTGTTAGAAGGGGTGAGCGAATGGCAAAGGGTCAAAGAGGACACACAGCGCTCCAGCCGGGACACAACCTCCCTTTAAACTTCCTCCAGAAAACTGCCGGAGGAGTCAAGAAGTCATTCAGACGAGGAGCTTGCAGAGTTGCTCTGATATCTCTATTGAGGCAGATGAAAGAAAGCCAGTAACACTATACCCGCTGTCCCCCCCTTACCCTTCTGCCCCACCGTGCGCCCTCATCCTACCCCCGCTTCACCCCATCCACCCGTCCCAGCATGCTGTTGGTATTAACTTGCTGTGAAGTAATTACTACCTGCTGCTTCTGGAACTCAAATTCCAGCCAAGTCAATTAGGGTTTAGGCTCTCAGTTGGTCATCCAGACAAGCAGACAGATAAACAGGATGAAGGGAGAAACATCAAAACAGCAGAGAGCTCCTGAGCGGATGAGTATGGGGCTGATGCCTGGATTGATGCTCCTGAACTGCTCTTTTAAGTTTAGGGGCCATTTGCTCATTTGCTCGCGTGTGTGCATCTAAATGGGGTGAAGAATAGGGGAGGTGGGGTATTAAATGGTAGCGAGGGACTGAGGAGGAGAGTGTGGGGGTTTAAATTGAATCAGAGCGCACTGACGAGAGAGCAGCGAGGAGGCACGCGTTTAATTTGCAGAGCCGTGTGACGGAGAGATGGAGGGAGGAACAGTGAGGCGTGACACCTCCTGAGTTGTTAACTCTCATACACGACCTTTTGCCACCGAGGTGTGGAATCCACATGTTTGGAGGGGGGGGGGGGCGGGACCCCACTGCCCGTCCTCCCCTTCGCCCCAACAGATCTGATCACTCTCCCAGCAGCGTCTGATAACAGAACAAATCCTCTCCTAGATATTTGGCTGAGCTCTCCATCAACAGGTCATCACTCGCTTGAACGCACAAGTGTTCTCATTTTGAAATCGCTGCAGCTCCTCCGGCTTCAGTCTTAAGCTGCAAATTTGATCCTGAAGAGAAAATATCGATCAACATCTGAGTGTTAAAATCAAATTTTCGTAGGAGAATTTACATTTTCACTGTTTAAATTGTATTTTAACTTTTAATTAAAAAGGTGTGTACCAATACCAAGAGCTTTAGCTGTTTTCCAGTGTCTTGTAAATAATTGTGGCAGTTCTTTCAATGTAAGGTGTGTCCCCTAATTCAGTGTCTTTTAAACCAGCCTGACCAAAACGCTCTCCCCTAAAAACTCTACATCAAAATACGGTTTTACGGCGTTTGGTGTGCAGCGTAGGGACAGCTTTACAAGTGTGATTGGCGATGAGAGCCTCCCCTCCAGCCGTCCCTGAGTGGAAACAGAAAGCTGTGATTTCTCACTGTCGACCGGAGGGTGACAGCTTGTTAGGCGCAGTAATCCTCCGCTTTTCAGCTCGGATGTGTTGTAGGATGTGCCGAGGCTTTTGGAGCTTAGCGGAGGTGTTTCTGAGCTCAGCCTTCATAAACTATATCAGATATTATCCTGACATATTGTGCTCATTTTACCATCAAAGTCCTTTGATTCATTCAGCAGGAATCCGACCCTAAACAGAGCAGATATTTCTATTTTACGTTATGATATGTAAGTTAAAAAATAATGCAGGTTAGCTTTAAATTTAGAAGCACCAGTGTGATTGTTTGACTCGTGATGTTAAGGTGACAGCTTGTTAGAAGTAATAATCCTCTGGTTTAAACTGGGATGTGCTGTAAGATTTTTGTGGGTTTTTTGGAGATAAAGTTGAGCTTTTATTGAAGTGGGCCTTCATGAAAAATAAAATACATTATTATATTAGTTTTCAATCATCTTTTTTATCTGAGGGGGGCTACAGTGTCAGATTTAAAAAAAGAAAAAAACCTGCTTTGGAAAATGTTCAACAATCATCAATTTTAAAGTACTATAATAATGAACTTTATTTACATCTCTGACTCATAGCTGCTGAGCTAAACATGTTGTCCTTAAAATGCCTTTACATGAGAAATAAATAGAGCCAAGCTAAGGAGCTTCTCTTAGAATCTGGGTTAATTAAACTGCCAAATGTTGTCCTTGAGGCTGCTGTGAGGTCTTGTTACACACCGGTTGACCACGCAGCTAATAAAATAGATAGAATCTATCTTCTGTCCAACATCACCGGACGTTCAGCTACGAAAGGAAGCCCCGAAGTGAAGATATTCTCCAGTAGTCTTTGACCCTGATTTATTTCATGCGAGTTTGGATTAGGCTGAAATTCTTTGCTTTCTCTGGATCTCTGCTCCTCTGATTCACATGAACATGTAAGCGAAGACATTTAGCAGAAATGCTCCGAACGTGGCGTCTAATCCCTCACATTTTTTTCTCCAACAGTGCCAAGCTGAAGAGCAACAGGGAGGTTTGCATCAACCCGGAGACCAAATGGCTGCAGCAGTACTTAAAGAACGCCATTAACAAGTAAGAGGAAAAGCCCCTTACTCTCTTTGCGCAGACACATATATTCTCTCTGAAATCGCTGACATGGTTGATGTAAGCAGCTGAGTTATTATCTGTGAAATAATTAGCGTGAAGAAAGAATAGTGATGAATCTGCCCACTGGTTTGTCTGCTTCCTTTTTTTCTCATAAGCATGTTTCTGTGACTTTAGAAAGCTGCAGAGTAATCAAATGTTCATCAATTTTACCCCCTCAGCTCGCTCACAGTGAATGCACCACATCCATGCATTTATTGTATTTTTAACATGGCTTTTTTTAAAGAGGCATTTTCCATACAATTATCATCACTAATTGCACATCAGCATCAGAGTTGTCCCGGTCGGATTGCAGCATTGTGGGTAAAAACTATTCATAGTAAAAAAAAAAAAACTGCAGCAGCTCATTCAATTTTTAATGAGCCGAGCAGTTAAAATGTGTGCATTCCTCATAAAAAAAAAAAATGCTCCCAACATGTCTGGTGGTGATTATCACCAGGCTGCATGTCTGCTTCTTAAAACACCATAAACACTTGAAGTACAATGTGAAAACAAACAATAAAGTAATTTCTGAGGATCTATATTTACCGCGTTAGTGTAGAACACACAGAAGTGCTTTTAAAATCAAGTCTTATCGCGGCTTATTGAAGCCAGCATGTGGCACAGCACACATTGTATGTAGAGATCCAAATCGCAACATGACCTTTTCTTACTCACCGGTTATATAGACAGACCTTCTTGATAGTACGGCTTGTCTTTGTCCAGCATCACCTTCTTTCATGCTCCGTTACAGTTACATATAAATCTGTTCACCTATCAAAACCGCCAACACACTGAGGCCCCCGACATGTCCCTGTCTGCTCTGATGCGAACAGATGTGCATGAGCAACCCTGTCTCCTAGAAATTACATTTATACGCTACACATTTTCTTTGCCTGGATTATGTACCACGGCAGCATTTCTCTAGTGTAGTTTGCGCTACATTTATGTACGGCACTAAGTCTCAGCGAGGAGGT
This sequence comes from Anarhichas minor, assembly GCF_050575085.1. Classification (NCBI taxonomy): domain Eukaryota; kingdom Metazoa; phylum Chordata; class Actinopteri; order Perciformes; family Anarhichadidae; genus Anarhichas; species Anarhichas minor. The sequence goes on from NW_027466458.1 coordinate 5,672,065, forward strand.
TTGGGAGTCATTTTAAAGGGAAAGTGAGTGGAAATATTAGGAAAGTTTGGGTTTATTGGGTTAATTATCAACTGACATTTGTGGGGTTTTAATAGTTATGCAGGACATCATGTTTAATCATTAGATTCGATTTAATTCCACAACAACATTTTCAGTGAATCTACTGGTTTTGCCCAGTACTGATTCCCTCATCTGGTCCAGCAAAAGAATGGACACAATGACCTTATTGTCTTTTCAGGCTAACATGCACGTTATCCATCTGTGTCTCTCTCCAGGGTGAAGAAATCTAGAAGACGCAATAACAAGAAATACTAAACACAAGGGGAAGACATGTATGTCGTCAGGCATGGCGTTCCGGAGTCGAACCTGTATACCTACCTGTCACTGCTATGGATGTATGTAAACACGCTGTATGTACCCGTCCACCCTCTCTGGACCGCTTGCAGAACCAGCACTTCACCGCCAAACTGCGCCGTCTCAAGCACCGCCACCGATCCCTCTGGACACCCACGCAGTCCCCTCCAACTCTCCATGTTAGCACCAAGTGCAATTATACCTCGAGGTGGCGAGACGCATGCTAATGCCAGATATATGTGTGTGAGTGCTGAGCACGACAGAGAAAGTGTGTGTGTGTGTGTGTTTGGATGTGCAACATATAAACTAACTCTAAATGTGCGTCTGTATATAGTATTTTCTCACTTAACACAGCCAGAGAGAAACTATTTGAGCTTTCTGTCTCAGGCAAGGCTTTGTGGGTAATGCCACTTTCACGTCATGGGAAAAAAAATATTCACATCGATCTCCGAGAAGGAATTACGATCGGGATTTTTGTTGGCTGCCCTACAGTATATGTTAATTATTAAAGACGTGTTTCATTTACAAACACCAATCCACCCAAGTTGAATTCATAGTAATATCTCAACATAAACCGTTTTTAAAGAGTGACTACTGTCAACATGTTTCTACTTTTTAATCTAGATCTTATACTTTCCTAAGAAAAACAAAAAGCCTACCCCGGATGGAGGTGTTAAATGAAAAGTTTCCACTGATAACAAGTGAAAGTGGCATTACTCCCTGACTGAGGGGTCATGGGGCAGTAACAGAGGCTGTCCAGTGGGGTTACACCCTCACAAGCAGTGACCAATCAGGGCAGGCCGTGTCACAACAGTATCTTGAATTATCGTCACGCTCGCTCCAGCGTCAGGAACAAAACAGACGGAAGCTCAAACACACTGCGAAGAAACGAGCACTGATCTTGAGGTGCTATATATATATTCAGTATAAGGGGTCAGAGCCATTGGCATAATTATATTTCACTGTTTATTATATGCAAGATTCTGAATGTGATATTCTGACCTCTATGTTATGTTTTTTACCAGTCACAAAATATTTGAAGCGCTGTTAGATTTTATGTGAAGGCCATGGTGTACTGATAAACACTACGAGGGAATGAAACACTTATCAATGCATACTTTTTGTTACTGAACATATCAGTAAACAGAGACCAAATATTTGAAGAGTAACACATGTAACGTGAAGAAACCTGTGAAATCATGACTTCTCCATTTCATTCATTGTTAGAAAAAGAGAGTAGAAGATTGTCATTGTCTCAACTCATCAAACGGACTAATTGTGAATGTATATCATGACAGCAGAGCAATTCAACTGCAGTATTTTCATACCGACACCCGTCCTTGGTAGGAATGAAAAGCTAAATAACTGTCACATGAAACAGGTGATGATAAATATCACAATGGAAATGTTCACTGTGGCAAAAAGAAAGTTTTCAATTAGTCTTTTTATATATATTTGAGCCACTTTATTATCAGATGTGTCAATTTAAATGTAATTGTTTTATTTTTATATTGTGTATAATCTTACTAAATGCTTTTTAATGCAATGTACAGTAGGCAGTAGCTACTAAATGAAGGCTAGCCCTTAAGATGTAAGAAACAGTATTAAGCTTCATTTTTAAGATGTCATGCAATACACGTGTAATGTTTGTTACTCCACAGTATTCAACACTGAATTACTTTTTTTAAATCATTTTTTTAACGTTTATAAAGAAAAATAGCAAATCAAATATAGTCCTTCTTCTTTGTTGTTGTTTCTCCGTATTGTTTCCTTATCAACCAATCTGAGGTGTCACAACGGTGAACAGAACAAAATCTGTTACGGTCAACACACAGTGACAAAAGCCGCCGTCATTGTGTGACATGTGGCAGGAAGCTCTTCGGCCCACCGGTCGCCTCCATTGAACACTCGATTTTTTTATAGTTTTACTGAGGTTGATGTACGATGTGTCAATAGAGCCACTGAGCCAAAACGTAACACGTTTGAGTTGAGATCCCAGCGACCAACATGTGCTTTCAATCTGGACACTCCCAGCAACCCACGGGCTTTCTTTCCACTTCCACTCAACTGCTGCCATGCCGCAACATTTGTTTCCCCGAAATTGTAATGTAAGTCCTGTCGTTTGTGGTCATTTCTAAGGTCTATGTTCTGTTCTGTTTGCTGAGTGCCTGATCACAGGTGATACTCATATCAATTTGCAGCTAATGGTGCAATAACCTATAAGTGTCAGTCTTTTCCCATTAAACTAATAGAAGTTAATGGACACTCATTTTGTATGATTATACTCATTTGTTTAAACACATTGCTGAATAAGTTAAAACGTTACAGTTTCCAGACACACTGATATGCAAAGATAAAAGTCTAATTTTATTCATTTTGTAAATTCATGACAAAACCGCCATCTATTCCCAAAATACTTTAAAGAGATTATGTTGTTATTTCTGTAAACTTAAACCTTTCTAATATAAAACGTGATAATTATTAGAATATTTAGTGTGACTAATTAGCGTCAGACAATTACAGACTCTTTTATCATTGTGCATTTACAGAAAGTTTTTGTTTATTATTTGGACCAAAAACAAATTCAGGTTCGCATTGATCGTATATTAATAAATCACTCAAAATGTGTGCACGTCTTCTACTTTGGACCCTGAGACAATGTGAAATATATATCTTTTGAGGCAGCTTCCGACACATATTCTTCATATACGTGAGATGTATTGTCACTCTTTATAAACCAAGAGGCTCTATTTTCACTGTGATACTTTTTAAATAAAGTATTATGAAATAAAGTCAGTGTGTCTGTATTTCATCTGTCAAAAACTGTGTTGTTGTTTTTTTGTATAGTTAATTGATTTAAAGCAACATTTAGTTACTCATTAGGGGCCAGAGATGTTTTAACACTAATTGGGTGTTGGGCTTATCAAGTTGTGATGGCTGTCCTGTTCGCAAACAAATATCTACTGACACATCCAGCAGACATGGAGCAACATGAGCATCCCTGTGGCGTCGAGTATCTGCCCACCCTATTCCAGTATTTCCTTTCCTTTTAGCTTCAACTTGTTATTCCGACACCGGAGTAAGATGATGTTAGACTTTCTTCACCAGGGACCGGTTTGTTTTGGCTTTCAATCGAGTTCATTTTATTTATACAACCAAATATCACAAATTTCACGTCGGATAAGAACTCCAGACATGCAATAAATGTCACGTGTACAGAGTGAACACAATAGAATTACAGTATAGACAATCCAAATGACAAAAACAATACACATATAACGTCAACATATATAAAGAAAATGAATTCAGGATGTCAAGCATCTTCCTGGTGTCACCAAACAGCTAGAGCCTGAGCCACACGACCTCCTCTCTGCGTTCTGTTTGACTGTAAGCTGTTTGGTACGGAGCTGTTGGTGAGAACCACACAGTCTATGAGGTCACACTGTCTCCTAGAAGTTACGTTTATATGCTATTAATCTGCAACAGCAAAGAGAAACATAACACTGTCTGAATTATTTGTTCTTTTTATCAAAATAAAGACCAAACGTTTTTTTCTGGCAAGTTAATTGACTGTCCTCCCAAGAAGAACGACAGCATCCGTCGTTTCAGCAAGAAGCCCCGGTGTCAAACTCCTGTTGTTGATTCTTAGTGGTTTCAGCAGTATGAGCGAGCTATTTCACATTACAGGGAGTCATTTGGTTTAATGGTAATACCTCAAGTGTCACTTGATGCAGCTTTGAAGTGGAAAATACCAAGGAGAAGAAATTTCTTTCTTTCAGTGACTGTCATATGGAGTTACGTTCTCATTTTGATGGTAATAAAAAGTGGCTGCACCCCACCATAGACAGGTGGGCTAAGTTGTGCTACAGACCGTGCAACCTCTCTTTCCACGGAGAGAAATAAATCACAGGAGACCAGACTTCCTGCTCTGGGTCCACCAGTATAATCCAGCTCAAGCAGAGAGGCTTCACATGGCCAAAACCTCACGCAAACAGTCTAGCACTGCAACGGAACAACCACTGTGAGGCCTGATGAATAATTCAACAGGACTATCACTTGACATTTTCCACCTTAGAACTGAAACCTGCTCCGCAAATCTCTTTCCAGAATGGAGCGAAGAGGAAAGGCACATGTAATGGCCATTAACATCCCTGTATGATATTCCAACACCTGAGGTTTCAGAAGTACTCATTTGTGCTGGTTCATTACTCGTCCACAGCACCAGGGAGCCCATGTAGCGTCATAAAGCTGTCAGCTCTAATAAAGTAGAACTATGGAGAGCGGATTCATTTCACGGTACAGTTCTTACCTCTGACCTGCGTGTGGATATATACACGGAACATGAGACATGGTTTTGGACGTGGACCAAGCAGTTTAGAGGGCAGGGGTTGCATGTTTGGCCGTTTTGGGCACATTCAGAAACGATTATGGGATTTCTACACTGTGCTTACTCAGCTGAGACCCGACCATGATGGAGGTGGCCGACATACGTACAGAATGTTTATCGGTACGTATTTTTACTGACATGTTGCTCTGATCCAGGGCAGCAGAGCAATTTAGAGGTTTGTACAACGAGAGCGAGGCCTCAGGTCAGTGTGTGAAATATTCTTAATAAAACTAAATAAAATAAAACGAGCCATTTGTGACCAATAAAATAAGTCCAGTGGGCTGATTAGAGTCCGAATCAGACGTACGCTGCCCAATGGAGAACAATAAAAGCACAGATTGATGAAGATACGTATCAACAGATGAAGCAGCAGAGAAAATGTTGACACAAATGGTACAGGACCTCACACAGAGTTCAAGGAGACAGCCAAGGATATATGAAGTGTGTGTAAGTGTACTGCCACGACACAATTATTATGCTACACAGTACAATAGGTCAAACGGTGTGTGCTTTCAGTCAGCACATAAAGGACAAAAGGTGATGCAGGAACTCTTTGGCTGATGCATCATCTTCATTCATTCATCTTTCATTAAAATCAAACTGATGGTGTTGAACTTATGGACTGTCAAAAGCCTGAGTGTTTGACTTTTAAGCAAAGCACTTCCATAAGGTTCATCGTTGTACAGCATGCCAAAGGCTAGACTTTCCCACCTGACTCTCTCATTTACCTGCTCAACTGTTTCCATTTCCGTCATTAGGCCTTCAGTCTATAACCGTATCATTTCCACTGATTCCCCGCCAGATTGATCATTTATGTTATGACGCTCATAGCCTTTGCATCCAGCCACCCAATGGTGTCTCCTAAAAATTAAATCCCCATCCAACTAAACTGTATTTTCAATTACGTTTTGAGGGAAATATATTTTCTCAGTTTGAAGTACATGGCTGTGAATTGAAAAAAAGATCTTGTTTTGGCTTACAATTAGTAAAAGCGGCATCCAGGAGAAAATACGTTTCTGTCCAAACATAATTAACGATGTAGTTTTGTTGTCTGGGAATGTATATTTTAGGAGACTAAGCTCAGCCAAGTGTACCTGTTGTCTGTTCCTGCTCCACCTTTTTGCATCTGACTTCTTTGTTCTCCACATTCAGGGAACAACACAATTTGTAACTGAGTGACTTCAAACTTAACACTCTGCTGTTTGCAATTGTTGTTCGAGACCTACTGTGCACCTGCACTGAACGTAATGGTCAACTAAACACCCAAAATACAGGACAAAGTAGTAAAATAGTGACCACACGAAAAACAACACTCAGGACACAGCAGCCTTCAACTCAAATCAGCTGAGACAGAGAACATAACCAGGTTGGACAACAAATATCCTGGTTGATTTGGTCTTGGAGGTTGTGGGTAATCCGGTGTGATTTGAGGCTCTCGACTATACATCTTTGAACAACTTAATACCAGCCAGCTGAATGGAAGTTAATAGGAAACATGTTGGCTGAACATGTGGCAAAACCACACAGGGAAGTGTGTGTGTGTGTGTGTGTGTGTGTGTGTGTGTGTGTGTGTGTGTGTGTGCGCGTCTACACTTGTTGAGCTATCTTTGTGAGGACCAATTGATTTTTAGACCTTCAGAGTGAGGACATTTATAGAAAGTGGGGACAGATCTTCAAAGGCCTGTTTGAAGGTTCGGACTTGGTTTTAATGTTCATGTTAAAATTACGTTTTATTTTTAGGTTAAGGGTAGGAGTCAAGCATTTAGTTGTGATGGTCATGTTCAGGGTAAGGGGCTGTAGAATGCTTTATGTCAATGAGTGTCCTCGTAAAGATAGGAGTACAAGGTTGTGTGTAATTTCTTTGGTTTCCTGAAAAAAGTCACAGAATGAAAAGAAAGCAAAGGGAAGGAGATGCTAACATGATGTTTCCTGCTCAGGATATGTGAACATGGACCTGAGGCTGAAAGATCAAGTGCACACACACACACACACGCACACCAACAACGCTAAAGAAAGACCCAAAGCATATAGGAATGTGTGGGCAACTATTCAGTATAGATGCTGACTTTATGCTTTAAAGCAAGCACAAAGTTACCATTACAAGTACAAGTTGTGACACTCAAAGTGTGAAGATGCAAATTCTTGTGTGATGTGCAAATTAAAAGTGACAGCCAACAAATCCACATGGATAAACTAAACACTGCAAAAAGAAAAATCCTGTAGGACATTTTGACCAGTAAAAATGTTAAGCTATCAATGGTCTTTATTAACCTTCATGAGCCTCTGGTTGAAACTGTTTGGCTATAAACAGGTCTGTGGCAATGCTTTTGTTAGTCTAATTGTACTTTCGCAACAGGTTATGTTAGGACTGAAACATCCAGTGTGTGAGAAGCAGATATACAGCTGTGGATGCACCGGGCGTTCACACAAGTCAGTGCAGGCTGTTATTACACACGGATGTATATGAAGCCACGAAAGACTCACCCGCTTAATTAACCTCACCCAGGAGTTGACCGCTCTGTGATTCCTTCAGCAACATATGTTTTGGTCCCCCATATCTCTGACTGTGAGGTGACCCCCCCACAGACATTCAGCTCCAGGCCTAAACATGCACACCATCAACAATCGGCTTCAACAAACACAGGCTCAAAAAGACGAACGAGGTTTGAGCTGCCTGCAGTGATCAGTCTTTTTAAATGAAAGAGGAGAGTCAAAGGCAATGCCGTTGTCGAGGGAGAGAAATAAGGATGAACGAGTTTGTATTTCCAGCCGTCATAGAAACCACATATCCCACAAGACACTTGTTCTCTATCAAACCGACAGCTGTTAGCCTAAACAGCTCTGGCGGGGGAAGGGTGGAATGTGTTCAGATCCATCATGGCCGAGCGTTCAATGTGGCCCTAACCCCACAGCGGAGAAAGGGTTCATGGGTAACGCGATTGATCACTGTTTCCATACAAACGCATCCCTTATGTTTGACCGAGAGACGAGACAGAGCAAAACGTGCAAAAGAGGCAGAGAAAAGGAGATGAATGTCATCATTTATCAGCAATGAATCCCAATTGTTCCACAGCAGAGAAAAGAATGCAGTACATCTTTGTTAATTCGCATCATCATTCACGGCTCATTTTGGAAGACGTCACGAACAAAAGGCTCGCAATGATCCCCGTTTAATGAGTCATTCCACTGTGATGCAGGACCAAGCGGATTGTGTACTTGTTGCCTGGTTATCTGAGGGCATTTAACAGACAAGCATCATTAATTTGGTGGACAGTTGACTTCCCAGCTATTTCCTTTTGCAAGGAAGGGAAACCCTGCAGGCATCTACTTCTGAACCACTCTGACTACCCTGTCAAAGGTGGCGCACAGTTTCATCATTTATTCACCATCTGAGGTGCGACCAAAATCGTTTTGATAGTTCCACATGAGAAAATAATCTGAATATGCAACGTTTTAATAAAGTTGCTAATATAGTACCTTTTGCTATGCTTCATGTAATTGACAGCTTTAGTTTCAAGTTATTGAAGATTTTACATACAATAATGAGCTCAATGCATTACTACGAGTAACACAACCCAACAGTATAAAACATATTTATATTTAGCTGTACCTCGACCAACGGCAAAATAGGAACTTGCACAAAATGCATCAGTAATAACAATCAAGCAAAAGTAGACCTAGAAGGTACTTTAACACTCACAGGGGCCATGTTTCTGCATCATGAGCATCATGAGTACGTTTGATACTTCACTTACTTGTTAAATACAGGACTTGTAATTAAGATTTTCTAAATTGCAGTATTGCTACTTTTACTTTAAAATATTACCTCAATACTTGAAAATATCTAAGCATCAGCATAAACTGAGCCACAGGTTCAGCTTATGCAATCTTATTTATTTTTCATATGTGAAACAACTTTCCAGTGTGATTAGAATATTGCTTTTTCTTCAATGTTGCTTCAACAATTGCCTTGAATGAAATTGTTCGTCATTTTAATTTGTAAAATAATATACACACTAACCTTATTATCATAATATGACTTTGTCTGCATTTAAAATATATGTTTTCACAATAAATTAGAACTTTAGAATAAACCTATTATGACATGACATTTTTCTACAGCGTAACTCCACTTAAGACCATTTAAGAGCCGGCCCTTTGAAATCAGCATTTCTCTGAAGTCTGATGAGCCGCGGAGAGCAGAGTTCAGGCATATCCGCCAACATTTCTCTGCAGCACATCGTAATTCGCCCCCCAGGTCTGAGACAACATCTATTACGGCCGCTGCTTTCTCTCAACTTCCACATTGTTTACCATTATTCTCAGTGTATTATTGTTTTTACTGTCATCTGTCGAATCTTTTTCACACATCTGTAACACTTTCTGGTGACGGAGGAGACGGTGTGAATTTTCTCCACAGTGCTTGAGGAAGCCCTTCATCACAGAGGCGCTGTGGGAGAACAAATGTAACACTGTCCATGGTACCAAAGCATTTAACCGATTCAGCAGGATGGAAAAAGATAAAGTACTTTTTTAGTATTCACAAAAAAAATGTACGCCATGTTCAAACAAGTAAAACATCGTACTTATTTGAAGAAAATGAATATTGTACAAACCTAAATACTACATTAAATGTATTCTGCCGAATTACCCTTCAAAGAATCCTCAGGTTACTGTTTAGAAATGTTAAACTTAAAGCTTTTAGTGGTTTTATCTCAGGTTATAACTGGTTTACAGGTAAATTAATGATAAGGTTACCAAATGTGTCAGTTCCTGTATTGCCGGCAATTTCAGCAAGGTAACGACGAGCCCTGTTCCTCCTACGCAAGCAGTTCCACCGGCTTTGGTCCAAAGTAGAACACAAACAAGCTCCCAACATGTTTTTTTCTCATTGTGGTTATTGGAGTAAGACATCAGATTATATTGGACTGGACTGGCTGACCCTCGAGAGGTTACGTTTTTCTCATACCCTGTATGGAGTCAAGATCGTGAACTTTACTTTACTTGGGAAAAGGGCAAAGTGGAATCCTCATATGTGTTTCATATGTTTCTGTCTCATATGGCCTCATTTTGTAGGTGTGATGTAAAATACAGTGCGTGGACACATGAGCAGGACACAAACACCGAAGGCAGTGACCAAATGTAAACACATGTAACCGAACTCCCATTGGAAATAAACTGCAGGCAACTGACATACCGGTACAACAGTCATTTAGTCATAGAAAATCAAAGCTCAACACATGTAATTCAGCGTTGAGGCAAGACTTTGTCATTTTTGTCAGAAATTCTCATGGTTCAGACAAGAGGAAGAGTCACACAGTGTATCTGCCAAGAATTTGCTTATGTGAACCCTAATTATGCAAATGTGAATGCACAACCATGTCTCCTCTGGCGTTAATGCTCTGTTCTGTGTTACAATCCAAGCAGGGTAGCGGTAGCATCAAGTTCAGAGATGCAGGCTTGTTATCTGTGAAGTCGCCTGCTCATATCCGCAGACTGACTGAGAAATGTGGGTGGGAAACACACCGACACGTCTACATTCCCTCATCAACGGTATTCTAAACCCCCATATATTACAGCAGAGCTGGTCAGAGGCCAATGTGTGTGTTAAGGGCAGCTTCCAGGTGTGCATGTGCTGAAGGAAATGATGGTGAAGGCATCACAAGGAGATGTGCTTGGATGAATAATTTAAAAAAGGTCTTAACTAAAAACTATCAATTGTAGTAGTTGTACACAGTGACTCCACAGTGATTACGGCCGGTTCTTATAGACCGTCTATGATATCATAGGCCTGTTAGCGGTAGCGGTAGCACTAGCGTAGCCTCATCAGCAGATGGTCTGTAGTGTGGGAAAGTCAGACAGTGTTATCTGATCTTCATTTCACTTCATGCAAAAGGTGATGTTCATAGCCTACACTGATGTACAATGGTCTCTCGAGCTCCATAGCGGGCTGAAGCTCTGTGTGAATATTCTCTGGCAACAATGTTGTCTTTTGGATTTGCAGCAACAATGCAGACGCACCTCCTTACATGGCATTCAAGAAAAGCTAGCTATAAATAAAAATGGAGCTTTTTCGCTCTCCATCAATCATGAGAACATTTCTAACAGCTAATGGCTTGACGGCTTTATATTTTAGACATTAAACTGACAAAATGTGAAATACATCGACGGCTGGCCCCGTTGGTCAAACTTGATTGATAACACGGAAATCCTTCTTTTCATTTGTTGCCACAAGGACCCATTCAAAAATACACATACACATAGACTCTCACATACAGTGTATGTAAGCAAACATACACACACACTCAATTTTGGGGTGCAAGGTTTATCAATTTGCAGTTAGTAGACAAATAACCCAAGGTGCTCGCTATGGGTGGGAAAGTACAATAAAACGCTGCAGCGGAAAACAGCTGAGCCGTGACTACCGCCTGTGGAGAGACAGGTCACATGATTTGACAGCCAGAGAGGGATGTGCCACATAGGTCAAAGGTTGTGGAACTACCTTGGGTGGCATAGTTTATCTTTCCCCGCAAAATCCTCCCTCAGGGAGCCATGAGGAGCCTTATTATAGATGTGAACCGTTCGGGGAAAAACGCATGCTGATCTCTCAGTGCCCCACTGCGACTTCAAATCTACACAGTATTCCCCTGTTAAACATCAGGACACACTGGGAAAGAGGTGCTGAGAGACGTTGATGAAGAATGTATATATTTAGAGCAGACGGAGAGACGGCGGCCAAGCGGAGCTTTTAGGAACGTGTAGTCATGGGAGACTTTCAGGGCATGTCTATGCGAATGTGATTAAAAACTAAATGTGTATGTCAAAACGTTTTCAACTAATGGGATGGGACTACTCCGTCTTCCTCTTCCTCTTCCTCCTCTTTTGATTTATTGGTAATTGATGAAAAACTAAATTGTTCATCAGTTCTGGTAACGTTGAGGTGGTTGGAAGTTGTCATTGTTGACTCCATCATGACAACCATCATAGTGCCCTGACTGTCATACCTGGATGGAAAGCACACTTTTAAATTGCTCAGGTATCGATAAAATGTTCGGCTTGTAAAAATAATTATATTTAAATGAATACTAGTCATTGGTCCATGCTCTCTAGAACGACACGATTTCTGATCACAGGACGACATTGTTGTTTAAAAGATAATACAGTTTTCTGTTCTTACACATGGTATGGCTATGATTGGTTTAGGATTAGGCACAAAAGCGACTTAGGTAGGTTACGGAAAGGTCATGGTTTGATTTAAAAAATATGTGCTATGGTAGGAAAAACATTGTGGTTTGGGTTCAAATCACTATTTCATAAAATGAAGGTCTCCTTCGTCATCACGGTTACAACAATATCCACTTGGTTACTGCTCAGGAACAATTGTGGTCAGGAAACGAATAAGTTTAACTTTTTATTAAGCTTGTGGACCCATCCATCCACCAAAATACAGTCCCCCAACTTCCTCCTTTGCTCCGTCAGACAAGTAACATAATTATTTCGGCTTTGTCTTTTTAACGTAAACATATGTTGTTTTTAGCATTTGCTTTGGAGAATAGTCTTGGTTTATGTTGACATAAATGGAGGACACATCTCTCTATATCTATCTCATCTTTCCAGTTCCTGATAAGAAATAATCTGTTGAAGAATAAAAATAACTAATCTGGGTTATTCTAACATCACCCACAAAATCCACCGCTCACACAAGGCTACAAATGGAAATGTGCATGGTTTACCTTGTCGTGTGTGTGTGTGCGTGTGTGTGTGTGTGTGTGTGTGCGTGTGCGTGTGTGTGAACATAAACTGATTCACCTCAGATGTATTTTGAAAGTGCTTTCAACAACAGAGACTAACAATAAAGTACGTTTCAGAGAACAGGACATAAACAGAACAACTATCAGACAATCTCTCACATATTGAGGCGATTGAAGGCGGGGTAAGGTTGGTCTAAAGGGGATTTCAGGAGGCCACAGGAGGCCACAGGAGGCCACTAAACCAAAATAAAGGATTCTGGTGCTTTCCCCAACCATTCAGTCCGTGCTCAGTCTTCACTAGATGGTCTGATAGCCACTTGTAAACAGCTGGTAGATCCATAATTCTGAGCACTGGCTGTCACCGGGGCCAGACAGAGACGGCAATAGTCGTAGCCCACTGCCGCCACACATAAAGCACTTTGATTAATTCAAGGGAGGACCAGATTAGGTTGGGAACAGCGAATGAAGATGCAAATCTGAATGACAAATGAGAATTTAGGGTCACAGCTGCCATAGTCACTAAAACGGTGCGTCCTTTGTTGGAGGAATATGCCGTTTTGAAGTCGAGAAATGCATCGGAGTCACGTGTGGTGAGCAAAGACAGAGATCTGGAAGTGTGTGAGTCCAATAAGTAATTTGTTCCAAGATGGGGCTATTGTCCTCCGCTGATTTTATTCATGAATATTTCGCTTGGGAAGTATTCAAGATATATTACATTGCACATACTTTTCAGATGATTGAAACAGTCTGCGTTGCCAGAGGTTGACTCTGGTATCTGGAAAGCATCAGATGCAGGTCCAGAGATCGTACGGGCCAAAGGTTGAGCGAGCGTGCTGAGAGGATTCGCAGGCCGTCCCAGCTATCCACATTTTTGGAGGTATTCATCAGCAATTAAATGTTCATATTTTCAATTAACATAGTACATTTAACATCAATGTATCTCAGATGTCAAACATGACGCCTCATGTTCTTACTGTAAAAAAAGACAATTTGTGCTCTCGATTTAAAAAAGTTGGACATACAATTTTGAAATTCATGCTTTAAATGTAATATCATATTATTTATTTTTGGCAGAAAATTCCTTTGATGCAGGACAATCAGTCAGCCGTAGGTTTGAAGAAGACAACAAAGAGAACTTGAGGCTTTCCAAAGAGCCTAGCACATTATTTAATAACTGCTTGGACTAAAGTCTTTGACTCTTATCTTGTAAAATACATTTAAGGGATCTCAAAGATAGACTTTTTATAGAGATTTAACAGCGAAAGTATGTCTGTATATAAAGGTGATAAAGTATGCTAAATATAGAGGGTGAATTACTGTTCAGCATGACTGAACAGCCACAGCACTTCAAGCTATTGTGCATGTTTTGTCCAACGCTTCTTCCCAGGCCAATTATGTCCTCTGGTGTCCCAATCCAAAATGAGGAGTTTTTAGGCAGTCAGTTGGTAGAGTTGAGTGTTGGGGGGAGGGGAGGAGGGGGGGGGGGGTCTGTGAATGCATGTATACATGCATGTGTGTGTTAAGCATATCACTGCCAAAATGACAGGGCATTTAGCCATTTGTTGGGTGTGTGTGTGTGTGTCTCTGTCGACAGCTCTGTCAACACAGCATGACCGTTCACACCGCATTTTATCTGTTGACTGAGGAGGGAGCCATCACCTCAAAGCCCGGTGTTAAAAAGTCATTAGTCTTGATTAGTTATCTTCGTGATTATTCATATTAAAATGAGCAGAACCAAATGCTGCCATCTGGTCTGGCAACTGCTGATGCTCTAAAATACAGAGCAAACATGCAGACTGCCTGCACTCAAGAGAAGTGCTGCAGTAGGAATGGAGGGGCCCGAGGGCAAAATGCCTCTGGCACAAAAGAAGGTCAGACGCTTGACTGGCTGGTTAGCAGCGCTGCAGTTTAGACATATACAATTAGAAAATAGTTTTAAAATTCTAATTAGGGACAAATCAAAAGACAGATACCAACAAAGTCAGCATAGATTACAACGGAAAAGCACAATAAACACACAGCAAATTGTAGGAAAAGAAGTTGGTGTATTATTTCTCAATTTGTACCCACAGCAGTCATGCCATGTTGCTCCGCCAAAGTAAGTATGCACTTCTGACACAAGCCTTTCAAATAAATAGTTTAAGAAGCCAATTCAAACCTACAAGACAAGCTAACTGATTGTATTATTACTAAATACAAACGGATACATTCGGGAACATATTCCTTTGCTGTTCTTTGCTGTTATTACATGTTTGTGCAGTCTCAAGTATACCGTGAGTATAAAGAGAGACAGAGTTTTGGGATAATTGCTGAATAAACTTTGTGTATGACGTGATGTGATGACTTTTCTCAGGCTGACTCTATGTGCAGAGCCGCTTCTGGACATCCACTGGCGCCCCTCAGGGAACTGACGTTTTTACCATGATATTTTACGACAATTATAATAACTTAATCGTTTTAAATTTTACTTCAATCAGCTTCTTGTCTTGTCTGTGTATTAGTACCTTTACATGCACACTACTCTCCGGTATGTCCTTTCCTTGTTTTATCATCACTAAATCACATCACTATTTCATTTCTTGTTCAGAATATGATATGAAATATCATAAGAAACCTGGTTTGGTTCTGTATTAAGGTGCAGGTATTGTCAGTATCAGAAAAAGTCCCAAATATCGGATGACTTGATAGATATTGTCGTTTCTTGCTGCAGCGTGGCTAAAACCTTGACTGTTGTATCTGTCCTAATTTCTGATATAAGCCAACCTTTAGCAGAATAATATAATACATACTCCAACCAAACAGATGTACCGTCCCTCTCGCTCCCATTGCCTTTCTCTTCATACAGCCATGGCCAATTTCCCCTGTCCTGTGCACAAGCATGAACGCCCCCTGTCGCTCATCGGCTGGAATTGTGTTGTGTGACTCGGTCCGAGCCACTTTGTTGGTTTCCCATTTACAGAGCCAGGGCAACCCTTTGAATGCAATTGGTTATTTTCTTCAACAAAATGCATATGCAAAATAGTTTTGCATTTATTACCAGCATACACAAGTCCTGTCGTATTTGTTTGCATATATGAGAATACAGACAAGCCCTTGAATTCATGAGAAATAAAAATTTGATTACTCAGGAGTTTTGCTACAGCCTGATATGGTCTGTTTGGTTTCTCTGCTGTTTCTGGGGTTTCTCTCTCCACGGCTGCAGACCTGATTGTAATCAGTTGTTGATCAAATCAGCGGCATGGGACACACCTGGGCCCGGTGTGCCACATGCATAAAATCCTGAGCAGCAGCAGTCCTTTGTTGGCAGATCTGCGCTCTTCTCACTCCATACCTTTGTTCTGGCTTTTGGTTTCTTTTACTTGTTTTTACAACACAACATCCATGCAGCATGCAGTGGGTCTGCAGTTTTTGTAACAGTTGTAGAGCCGTCCTGTGACAAGCTAAGGTTAGCTGTAAGCTAATGTTAGCAAACGTTGGACAGATATTGCTGTCTCCACTTACACAGATGAGTCGGATTGCTGACTTTTATGACTCCATTAAACTTGCGCAACTGTTATGTTACATTTTAGCATTCATAATTATTGGATAATTGCCACAGGTATTGGCCACATTGGACCTGTTAAGCATAAGTTACAAGTCTCACTTTAAGGCCTCTAGAATGAAGCTAATTGTCGGCTTGTTTAACACAGAGTTTAAACTCTTTATTCATTCTTCACTTAACTGTGTAGAACCAAATACAACAGCATGAACACCTTAAAGGAGGAACTTTGTGAAAGTGTGTGCTGTTATCCCATTTTCTACAGTTAATTGTGTCAATACTATAATTATATGCAAGAAAAGGATAGAATCTGTGGTTTTAAATCAGAGATATGGAACCGTGTGAGTCATCTTTGGCTCTTTGGTAGCTACTAGTGCAGTGCCGTACCGTTAGTAGCTACATCTAGCAGTGAAAGTGAACTGCAGTTGTTGAGCTGCAGCCTGTAAAGACCTGCCGCAGACCACGATTTCAACTCAGTCCACAGAGCCCCGTAACTCTGCTGCCACAGAGCACTAGAGCTTATTAATATTGAACGTGTCTCGTGTCGAAATTGCACCAACTTTGACACTGTACGTCCTACGATCACCACGAGCACACCAAGCAAGTGTGAAGTAGATCAGATGAACAGTTCTCGAGATATGCGAAGAACATGTTACACATATGTATGTACATATATACGCATGTACAGACAGAGATCCCTTGCTTTATAGTTAGATTATATTGCCCTTAAATTTCATTCAAAAGCGTACTGGGGAGCGACCGATTGTGCAAATCCAAAATGTGTACAATAACCCTTTCAATCTACAGTGAACTGTCCAATATAACAACACGTGGGGATTATATGTACAATCTGGGGCAGTTACATTGTGCACCTAAAATGAGTCTAAAATACCACGAGCACCACCTTAACTTCCCGCTCCGTGATCTGAAAACAGTCAGGTTCACAAAAACAGCCTGCTTACACATCAGCCTTTGTTCCTATGCGTCCCTCTGGAGTGCTGCACCCTGCTGTTAATGCAAAAACACTTTATTCACACACAGGCTCAAATCCACCGACAGCAGATGCATCATGTTCAGGTCCCTGTCAGCGCATTCAGGACACTGGAGGAGAGATCTCAAGACCAAAGAGGGTCAAGCTGTTACAAATTAAATTAGAGCAATTTCCAAGGACTTTTAAGAGGAAGTGGTTCTGTTGATAGTATGAACACATGCACTGCAGAAATGTATATTTGTCTTCATGTATAATGACTACCCGTGCAAGTGATTCATCATTGTACAATCCTGTCAGTTGTATTTGTGATTTTTCTTGATTGAGCTAACTGATGTAAGGTCACCTGAGGCTCAGAGTTGGGGGGGTTTAAGGCTTCAATAAAAAGTCCTGTTCACTGTCAGCTTCAAGAGAGACAGCAGCGAGCTGCATGGCCAAGATACGGCCTGCTGACTCTCTTCATCCCATCAGCTCTACTGTGCGTCTAGTGCTAAATAAGAAATGTTAGCATGCTAAAACACTGTCAACATTAAATCTGGGAAACATCAGCATGTAAATAATTTCATTGTGAGTATGTTAGCATGGCTTTAGACTCTTCTTACACCGATGTCTATGAGTGTGTTTGAAATCACAAACTAGTATATACTGTCTACTAAAATAACAATCTAGTGTGTCATTACCTGAGGACTGTTTCCACTTAAGCTATTTGCTAACAGATATCGCTCACCATATCAGCTTAAAAGGTGATGCTATGTCAGCTTTGTATTGACAGCTTGTTTCTGCTGCACGTCAACTTGCCCAATTACATTAAAGAAATATTTCTATTGGCCAAAATAATAAAGGCAATACATGTTTTAAACTAGGATATTGCTCCACCAATTAAACAACTGTTTTCAGTGCAGCAAAATCAGTGTGTTTTACTTTAAAAAGAAAATTGCCCAAGTGAGTGATTATTAAATTAATTTGATCGTATCACTTAAAATGTTTGTGGTCAGAGTGATACAAGATTATTCACCTTTCACTGGCGCTTTGCGTTCATCACGTTGTCACCCCGGGTGGATTCTATAGTGTGTGACGATGGTTGTTTATATTTCACCAATGAGGATTATCACAATCTGTTTATGTTTGATGAGGAATTATATTCACAGTAATGTCCACTGAAACCGGAGGCCCTCCACAAAGATGACATCTTGGCTCTCATGTCTGCTTTGAGATCAACAGCAGATTGCTAATGTCACAGTAAAAACAAACCACTTAATCATCACTGGAATCTATCACTTACACTTTGCCTCTGTTTGGACAAACTCATACCCCACGAATGGTGAAATAAGTCTTTTACGTAAGGCTCGTGGAGTGTTTCCTTTCCTCATCAGGACCAGATGGCATCAGCCGTTAGTTAAGAAGTTGATCTCAGCTGCAAAATGCTGGATTTCACAGTCAAAGCCGATGCCTTATGCACTTTAGCTACCTAAAGTCGATGACGATGCAACACAGATGCTTTTTAACCCATGAATAATTGGGATCTATTAAAAATAGAAAAGATATTCGTGCCCTACAGTGTTTTTTTTAGTCTTAGTAATCACCTTTGGGGTGATTTTCCCTGAAGCTACCCGACTTCGCAATCTAAACTGTTTATTTAGACACGCTGAATATACACATGAAAGAACAAGCGTCGTCAGGTGAGGTGAAATGAGCCTAATGTGTGTTGAAGGTGTAAAAGAAAATATGAAACATGCTTAGGTGGAGAAAAACAACGACCTTTCAGATAACATATGAAGCCAGCGGGCACTTGTCTCGGTCTAAGTAGCTCAGAGTCCAGGCGTCTGCTGCCAGCTGAGCAAATAACACCACAGGAGCAAAGCAGAGGGTCACAGGACGGAGAGTGAAGGAGATGTGGAGGGAGATAAAGGACATTTCTACTCTTAGTTTGCATTAGGAGAGATGTAAAAGGTGGATGCATTGAAGACACTGTGGGTATTACTGATTGAACATCTCACTCCAAACCACTGGAGCCTGAACCTCAGCCACTAGAGCATTAGTGAGGCACTGATGTTAGGCAATAAGGCCTGGTTTGGTGTTGCAAGGTGTTCAGTGGGGTTGAAATCAGGGCTCTGTGCAGGCCAGTCAAGGACTTAACTGGTAAAACCATTCCTACTGGCTTTGTGCTTGGGGGCATTGTCACGAGTGGATCCTCCCCAAACTGTTGTCACAAACTTGGATGTCTACAATGTGAATTCTTTGCTGTGGCGTGTCCACATACTTTTGGCCACACAGTGTTTGACGTAGACTTAGTTGATCAATATCAATATTCCTAATGGAATATTTTTGCTTTGATTAAAAACAGCATTATTCAGCGAGACAGGTTTTGTTTACAATCTGTATGTAAATCTTGAAATCTTGCATCTCAACATGTGCAATCAATATGTTCATCAAGTACTCTTGATCGATACAACAAATCCAGCTGTTCCAGCATGGACACCCCCTGCTCCATGGCCACCCAGCGCTTCTACTGTCATCTTGATATAGAGCAGAGATGTATTTTGTGAAAATTATTGTGAATATTTACTCGTGATCCATCTTACCACCACGCTGAATTTATTTTAAGAGGATGAGGAGAGCATTGAATGCATATGCCAGAACAAACCTCATGGTAATTTGACATATAAATTACCCCACTTTAAGCTCCTCTGTGGGGTGAGAAGACTGTATAAACATGCCACTCTGAATCCTGCAGAGCTGCCAGGACACAGCAGCTCAGTGAAATCTGTATTTTTTGAAAAGTCAGTGCTGGAATTTGCCCAAATACAATTCATCACGCATATATACAGTATATATATATATATATATATATATATGATGAGAAAACCAGAAAATGATCCTGCAATATCTGTTCAGGCAGTGCATGTGTAAAACTTTAACTTTATTTAGATATTTTGCTGTCAAATTTGGTGCAGTCTTCTGTTTTAGGGTATTAGTTATTGATCAGAGAAGAAGAAGAAAGTGAATGTAACTGACTCAAGCAGAGTACATTTGAGTTCAGCAGAGACGAGTAGAGCACAGTAGAACAAAGTCGCCTGCTTCTAATCTTGTGTGCCAGACAGAGAGTCTGTTTACCTGCACAGTGTTTATGAGAAAACCTGGAATCCCCCTGTTGAACAACAAAAGGTGGACGTGTGCATGTGCAAGCGAGCTTTGTGTGTGTGTGTGTGTGTGTGTGTGTGTGTGTGTGTGTGTGTGTGCGCGCTCAGCGGCCTGTTGTCCGACTGCATCTCTAATTTGTTTAGGTGTGACCGGCTCTGTTTGGAGCCTGGCCTATACTGCTCTCTCTCTCAGCTCCCCTCCCTCTGTTGGGCAGCGAGTTCGGGAGAGTGAGAGAGGGAGCAGCCCTGACCTCCGGCACTCGATGCGGAAACAATGGCGACGTGCCTCAGGGTGACAGCGGGAGACAGGAACAGGCACAAACACAGGAACTGTCCATTCTGCCACTGAGCCAGACCGGCAAAGGCCTGAGAATCTGGAGGAGGAACTCTCTGTCTCTCTCTGTCTCTCTCTGTCTCTCTCTCTCTCTCTCTCTTGCTGCATTGCTGTCTCTCCCTTTCTGGATATGCCCTAATATGACAAAAGTGATACACTTGATTGTATGCTGTTATTAGCCAGAGGTCCCAAAGGGGGACGCTCCGAGCGCCACAGAGTCGTAGGGAATGAGACGGGGGTATTTTAGGACACAATGATGGCCTCTTTCAACTCATAGGCTACCTTGCACAAGAACTCATGCATTTTTCACAAAATATGATAAACACCATTAAACAAGACTTAGACTTGCCCATAGTGATTATCTGCGGCAGGAAAGCGCTGGCAGGGTGCCGGGAACATCAGCATATTTGTGAAAGTTTCAGAGATGTTCAACTAGAAGCTCTTGGAGCGACACTGGCTGCAGCTCTTTTTCTCTCGGCGGCTGCATACGCCGGGGCCAGGCGGCAACCTACGAGTCTGAAAAGTGAAGCCAGTGCGAAAGGCCCTTTAGCTTGCATTCTTCCTATTGGCCATCAGGGGGCGACTCCTCTGGTTGCAAAAAGGACTTGATTTATTCCCTCAGTAAACATTGTACAGTGGTGCTTTGAGCTAAATGCCAACGTCAGTATGCTAACATGCTCACAACATGTGAGCACAAATTTTGAGCAGGTATAATGTTCAGCCGGTCACCTGAGGCTAATGGGAATTAGTTTGGCCCCAAACCAAAGCAGCCTAAACATTGCGGATGATGAACTTTAGGTGAATAGACATACAGTATAATAATTTCAAGGATTTTTATAAAGAGCTTTATGAAGCAAGAGACGGAAAACACAAAAAATACAGAAGGTGCCCGACGCTGAGCAGAAATAATGAATGGCAGCTTTCAGTTTATAGTTATAGTTCGGCTTCAGTTTATAGTTAAAGAAGGGTGTGGTCTGTTGCTGAACAAATGGGCCAAAGGGTTTGGACTGAAACACCAGGATTGAATCCTTGAAAATACATCAGGTATTGGAAATCAACTCCCTAGTTTTCTGTTGACCTGGACAGAGAAAAAACCGGTTGATTTAAAGATGATAGATGAAGAAGTTGTGTGTTTGGGTAATTACCTGATCACTTTGAACACACACCTACTTTAAATGAGCTATAATTCATCTCATGCGCAGCTTTATGAAGAGGTATTAAATGCATACATTAATCATTGCTGCTGTTTCCTTGATGCTCTTCATCCCCAGGGCCACAGTTATTTGGGGGAGATGATGTTGAAAAATGAATGTGTACTGAGCTCATCTGTCAACAACGTTCTCTCAGTATAATGGGAACAGTAATAAAAACGTGTCTGTGGTTTAGGTGCTGTCCCAAGAAAATAGTGTGGTATTAATTTGTACATGAAGCATTTTGATTATTCTATTTGGTCCTGACCGCATTCAGCTGCGCTGTCTGGTTAAAAGTGTGTTTCTGGAAAGCCAAAGTACTTTTGAGGGATTATTTTATGGCGCAGATTTTTATTTCTCTGAGGATGTCAGATCACCAACAGTAAGCAGTGAGTAAAATAGTTGCTGCACTGAAACTTGACCCAGTCCCAGTGAACTCGGCGAAACCGAATGAGGGCTTCACATTTATTGCAGTAAAGTGCCTCGCTGAGGAAAAAATAGTGTTTTCTGCTAGACGATAAAAAGCCCAGAGAGCAGTGGTTGTATCCATTGAGACTGTCTGCAAGCTGTTGGTATCCTCCAAACAAAATCAACTTCATATGTTCTCATATGCTGACAAAATGTTGTCTGATATGGAGCTGGGAGCTAATGCTCAATGTGACTTAGGGTTAGCTTGTTAAACAGACATTACACCTGCAATAATTGTTATTTTTCCAGTTTTTTGGGGGGTTTTGGAGCCACTTTGGGTGCAGCGGAAACAAGTTAGTACAACATTGACATATATGGTTGATATGGTGAACATGTTATCAGACAGTTGATTATATAGACATCCAGTAGTTTGGGAGCAACATTATCATTTAGAGTTCTATTTGTGTCCACATGATGAAGAGAACAATTCCAGTTTAAGACCAATACTTACATTGGTTTCAGGGTTAAGTTGAAGTGTGACAGTAGACATGATTTCTGTGAGACATACACAGAAACAAAATGCAACCAATCACAGATAATTGTGTTTGCAGAAGGATGTTGCACTGCAGGTTGAAGCCCAAAATAAACGCTGTATTTCATTGCCTGTCCTACAGTAGAATAGCTCTTGGTCTAGTCTCACTGTATATACATAAGGCAACTCGTAAAATATACAATGGAGCTGCTGATAATGGTATGATTGAGCTATAAACCTGCCAACCGTTGATGTACACCAAAACACTGACTTCCTGACTTGGTTATTGTGCTGTACTCAAGGGAAGTACTCAAAGCCTCGAGGGGCAGCACTATACAATAACTGACCAGATTACATCACTCAGCAACCAGAGGGCACATACTGCCCCACCTCACCTCACGCTCACACCCTCCTGCTACCGCCCTCCCTCATCCAGTGATGTGGCATTGTTCCGTATTAATGAGAGTGACCTTGAGGAAATCCCCTGCAGCTTTGCACTGGAGACTGTCAGTCTGGCGAGTCATGCCAAGGCAAACACAGTTAATCAGCCAATAAGACACCTGTCTGCTGTTCTCACCTACAACCAGCAATCAGGAATGTAAAACCGGATTGGGAATGGCACTGGGAACACTGGGGCCATAATGTTGGGAGCGGAGCAGTCTTCCTCCCTCCATCCTGTATTGGCCTGTGAGGCCGAGGTCTAGTCGCGTTCCTCTTTTCAGCAGGAACCCCCCACTGAGTGAGGCATCGCTTTCAAAGAATTCAAATGCGCAGCGTGGCCCACAAGGCTCCTCTCTATAGGTCGGGTGTGAGAACCGGTCCTAAATGCTGGCTTCAGTGTGTTTGTTAGGGAGGGAAATAATACAGAAAAGATTCAGTCCAACTGGGGAAAGTGCAGCCCAGTGTGTCAAATGGGTGCAAATGTTGTACATGAACTTTGCAGGGTTCCCTGCGAGGGTGTAAATGCAACAGGTCGACTTTAGAGCCCTCAATTAACCTTTTTAGGAGAAACGGAGCATAAGCCCATCCAGTGTTACATGGGAATGCTAATTCCAAATGGGGAGGAATGTCTTCTGCTGTGTACACATTTTCCTTAATCAATTTTTTTTAAATGTCCCCTCAGTGCTGTCTAAATACCCGAACACATAAATAAAACATTTTTTGTTGTGGATTCCCTGGTGAAAGAATGCTGTGCTGTTAAAACCACACACACACAACAAAAAAAAGGAATTTTGGGTTCGGTTCATAGGATGGAATATTTGGGCTCCGCGAATCAAACTAGAAGACGTTTCACCCCAGAACACAATGGATGTTGTGGTGCGGATTCTCCATTGTCTATTGTCAGATTCCCCCTGCCTCACCCTGTGTTACCCCACAACACATCCCCTCCCGTGTTACTGGGAAAAAAAACATAGGGTGAACCAGCGAATCCCCAACTCTTTTTGTTTTCAAAAATATCCCCCGAGGGAGATCTTTGTCTGGCGTTGGCCTGCGTTGCCAGGTTGGCGGGACTCGACGCTCCGTAAAAACAATTGATGGAACAGAAGATGGTGTCAAGCGTGTCCAAGAACATGGCTTTCCAAAGTGGTGAGGCTTACAGAGCACGTCTCCCAGAAGTCCTTTTTCCTTTCCTTTAAAAGACAAAAATCCTTTCTCACTTATCATCAGCTCTGCAGACTGGTTGGTATATTATGGCTGCTTTTGGGGAAAAAACACAAAGTAACAACCACTAACTTGCCAAAGAATTTGATGAGATCGATAATCAGACATTTTTATTTTGTGGAGAATCAGAAATGAGAAGCAGCACGGTAGTACAGTTAAAAATACATTTATATACTACTGTATGTTTCTAGTTTTGGTACAGTTTAAATGTTGGCACTTTTATAGACTTCCAACTGAGAACAAACTGTGTTTTGCATAGTCCAATGTGTGCAGATTGAAGTGGTTCCATTCCAACTGGAAGACAGCTGCACTTATCCAAACGCCCTCTAAAAAAAGCTGCATGTATTTTGTGTTAGCAGGGATCAGTTGGATTTCCTGTCTTTTGTGGCTTTGAACCAAATGGAACTGTTTTCACTTACTAAAACAGGATTTCCCATAACTAATATATAAGGTTTCTAATCAGACTTAAGGTTTGTCCCATCTCCATCTGTTTTAGATTTCCTTGGAGTCATCGTGGATCGCAGATATAAAGGGGATCAGTGATTGGCGGGGGGTGAAAATCTAACAAAAGCTATTATGCTACATTGCAGAGCTCAGCAGTATCCGCATAACTCGAACTTCCTTGAAGCACAGTGTTTTATTGTGATTGGAGGGTATAACTGCTAAACGGCTCTATAACCATAATTCTGTTTAGTTTTGACAAACGCTCAGTATAAATATACACTAATAAACAACACTACATTCTTGTCCCATGCTTTCACAGCTGTGTTCAAAAGAGCACACAAAATAGTAAGTGCGTGCCAACTGTAAAATCACACTGCTTTATGTGAGTCAACCTCTATCTCTGGCATCACCCCATATTTCAGTGATGTCTAATTGAAGCACACAGTAAAAGCATGACTATTCACTTCCCTTGCCTCATTACCTTGTCTCATAGCTTCTCTCCATCCTGCCCTCCCATCCACCTGCACATTCTAACGAGGTGATCGCAGCCCTCAAATACCAGACTGTGATCGCATCGCATGCCTGCCCCATGTGTCCACTTTCCTCTCTTTGTTAGCCCACAGCCTCGCACACACATGGAGGGCCCGGGCTGTTTCCTGCAGGCGAACGCAGGGAGGTGTGTTTCTAATTATAAACACGATGCAGGGTTCAGCACACTCTCTGCAGGCAGGCCAACACAGTCACCAGGATTTATGGTACCAAGGTCTAGGCTTCCACCCTGGAAACCCACCAGAGACGCAAAGCTGTTCACTTTCTGCGGCTGTAAATCAGAGCAGAAGTAGCTGCCAGTCTATCGCAAGCCGATATAGCGCTGTATCCTGCAGGAGGTGAGAAAACAAATCTGCTCCTTGCACTCTTGTTAGATAAATGTGGCACTTTAATGCCTCTATTCCTGTTGGCTTCTCAAATATTAAGCTTTATCTTTAGTGATCAATCTCACATAATGTTGCTGTTGGCTATACTCCTGTCCATACCATGCCCAAGTCCTGCATAGAAAGAGACGGCAAAATGAATGACAGTTTCAATCAGCAGGTGCAGAGAGCCCAGCAATGTCACTCAGTGGCTTCATAATAAATGATCCGTGCAGAACAGCAGTTAAGGTGATCAATTGGAAGTGTTCTTAAAAAAGTGACTTATTATCAAAAGATGTTTCATTTTCAGCACATCCCTCCATCTAATCAAATGACAGCCTTAGTAAAGGTATAGTGCAACATTTGAGAAGATTCGTACCATTCTTATGTTTGGGCGCTGGGTAAGGAGACAATTGGCTTAGCTTAGCATAAGGCTAGAAGATACGGGAAACCGCTAGCCTTGTTTTCTCCATTCAAAAATAAATACTAGCATCTAAATACTACTAATGTATTTTGTTTTTATTCCCGTCGTAATGTAAAAACAACATATTATGGTTTTACAGAGAGTTACATGCTGTAACTATGTTTAGTGCACTTTAGGATAGTTGGTAGGCTGGCTGTTTCCCACTGCCTCCACTCTTTATGCTAAGCTAACCGCCTCCTGGCTTTAACCATGGAAACCCATCATTGTGGGAAGATCTGGGTAATTTTAACCTAGGCATAATGAATCTAACTCTGGATTATTTTAGCCTTTTTATTATTGAAAAGAAGAGGAAGTCCTTCACAGACAGGAAGGTTTCCCTTTTGTGCAATAAAGTTCCAAAATATTGTGCCAAGAACAAACTGGAATGTGGTAAACAATGTTCGGGAACAAACTGCTCGCAAGATAGATGTGTGATTACCAGGATCTAGCATGGCTGGACAATTGATCTTTGCAGAGTCATGTAACCCCCAGGGAGCAATAGCCTGAGTTCAGCACTACTAGGGAGTGACACAAACATGATGGTATCCAGGTTGCACTGTGATAAATCCCTCTTTGGCAAAACACAAGCAGTCGGGCATACTTAAGAGTATTACACATCAGTTCTAAAAACACTGCATGTGCCTTCCTATATATTGTTAATGACTAATGAGTCAGAGGAATGCAGCCAAAATCTTCATAAACGCAGGAAATTGTATTGAATATAAAAGGAGAATCACTCCAGCAGGGATGGAGTCGAGGTCAATGCAATATTGTTGATCATAGGAAGCTCGTCTCGGTTATTAACAATGACAAAAACAAACAGAGGTGGGTCTGCAGTTGGACGTTTCGGAGCAGGACAGCAACAAGTAAGTGGGGTTTTCCTTCAGTGGAGCAGGACTCTCCAGGGCCCTTCAAGACATGAAAGAAGCCCTCCGGGCTGCCAGAATCCCTTTCAATGCACGGAGGTTTTGCAGAGGAAGAAACTCCAATGCAGGACCTTTGTTCCTTTGTTCATGTTCTCAAGTAATCTTTTAGGAGCCCAGGTGGACTGAGGGTGTTTTTTTTTATCTAGGGTGTGACGGCAACCACACAACAACATCCAGTTCAATCCCTATCTGTTGGACATTTCACACTGAGTAGATGTATAGATTAAAAGAAAGCAGTTATGCAAACAGACAAAAACAAACCATTCAAATGATGAGATGTAAAGTGTAAACCATACAGTTCCCATGCATTGGCAGCTGGTGCCAGATCATGAAGCGTGTCTATGTTTTTGCATCCGTGCCATCGCGCAGAAGAGGGGCTGAAAAGCAAAGAATGTAGCGATACAGCTTCAGTAGCAGACGGTTATGAGGTTTAACGGTGACAGATGATGGTGGTTCTTGCGGTGCCTGGCCATGTTACATGTTGTTTCGCCACATAATATTCATATATCAGGCTAGAGGAGAAATACAGCAGGTACTGGATAATAGACACCAGTTCATTTTATAAAATGAACCAACAGCACATCTGCATCGCTGACCTGGGTCATTCTGCTCAGGTGCTAAAATAAATGTGATGAGCATCGAGTGCTGCAGGAATGAATTGTGAAAGCATTGGTTTTTTGAATGGGATTTTGGTTAGACGGCTGAAATAAATCTGTGGTTAACACAGAAGGGATTTTAACATCTGGTTCTACGATATATAAAACATGTCTGTAAATACCCCCCGTCATTTTGGATCTTTTACGGGTCTTAAAAAAGTTGGCTGCTAACAAGTGACTGAATGAAACTGCAGGGCATTAGCTTTTTACTTCTGATGATTGTTGTTGCGAAATCAGACATATCAATAAAATCAAAAAGACATTTAAACTGTATTGTATGAAGACACAACACACTCACACGTTTCACATGCATGTACTGTATTTCACATACTGTACATGAACATGTACCTGTTTGTTTGTCTGTCTTTTACCAGGATTTCTCAAAAACTAATTAGACTCCAATGACATTTGTCAGGCCGTGAACAAGTGATCTTTGATGGGATAGCACCACCATGTGGACATTTATATAACACATTCAATTTTGGGTTTATAACTCCTGAAACGTGAGGTTGAAAATCAAACTTTGTTTTTCCGTGAATGGGGTCTGGTTGTTAATGGTTAATATTGTGTGCCATCTTTCAAGTTATAATGATGGGTACGTTTCTGGGTACCACTTTCTGATGAGTCAGCCGTTTTTAAAGGGTTTATAGGCATTAATGCGAGGCTTTATTGATGGTTAATAAGTCATGTACCAATGCTTTGTGGATCACTTACTAGCCATTAATGAGAATACCTGTTGGGTTGCCAGGTTGTGGAAATCCTCCATCATCAAATATGCCTTGTATTTTTTTAGCTATGTCTTCAACAGAAAGATGAATGTTTGACCACTTGCCATCTGTAAAAAGGGTTGCAGGGCATCTACAACAAAATCTATTTATTTATAATAACTTCAACAATAAAAAAGCATTTACAACTGAAAAATGAATGTGTCACTGTGTCAACCATGTAACCATACTTGTAAATGGTAAATGGACCGTACTTGTATAGCGCTTTTCCAGTCTTCCGACCACTCAAAGCCATTTAATTAATCACACACTCATACACCGATAGATAAGTTAAAAGTCAAGGTAACCCTCTGATTGCTCTAAAGGTAACTCGTTGTCGGCAGGATTCGAACCTGCGCGGGGAGACCCCAATGGATTTCTAGTCCATCGCCTTAACCACTCGGCCACGACAACTGACTGCATGATACAGGTCATCAAAAATTGAAAGATTCTCTACTAAAAAGATGACTCACTACTTACTTAAAGATCTTCAGGGAGCTCATCTTGTATCCAAATGGATCCAATGTTTGTTTTTATTTTCGTCTTAGTAAAAGCTATTACACGACACAAAAAGCATGTATATAAGTATACGTACCGGTGTGAATATCCGGTATAAATCTTGTCTGCGATGTTATTACCAAATGCCCCATTCTACATGTAATGTAGATCAGTCAGTGTTCACACCTGAATCGCTAACAGTGTTTGAAATAAATGTGCTTCATTACTTACCTTGAAATAGTTTTTAATAAAGGAATTTCTGTGTACTTTTGTCTGTCGTTGTTTTAAGATGCAACACCAATATTTCTGTTTGTAAAACATTCGGACGACCTCACTTTTACCAAGACTTTGACTTTATTTGACTTTTTTTCTCTACACATCAACACCCTGGTTACAGACCAAAGTAATCCGAGTACTCTTAACACATTACTGCAGTCACTTAGCACTCAAGCCTGCAAATATGTACCTGTACTTTCCAACCACAAGCTTCATTAAATAATGAATTAGCTCGTTATTCATGGTTGACGACTGCTAACATATCTCAGCCAAAGTTTACACTGGCGACAGTCTTCTGTATAATCTTATTTTTCACCGAGAACAGATCCTTCTCATTATAACAAGTTATACTGTATTTTTAGGATAATTCACTGTTGACTATTATTGTCCCAATCTGTACAATTTAAACAAACTATCATTTTTAAGTTCCAAACACCTTCTCGAAAGCCTGTTTGTCCACCACACGTCCAAAATGAGTGGAGAAATACAGCGTCTGTGGAGTGCTGAATCTCTTAAGTTTCACTATTGTCTCGTTCACGGAGTCGCCTGTATCCCCGATGGTCATAACATCCGACACAGGCAGGTAGAGATCATGGCGCCTGCCCCAGAAGGTGAGGTGGGACACTTTGAGGGTGGTCTGGGACGGGTCCAGGTACATCATCCCCACAATCCTCCTGAAGAAGTGACTGGCAGTGTACAGCATGACAGCAGCAAACAGCGCTAAACCCGTTGCGTAGCTGACAAGAGAGAGGGGGACGTCTCCCTGGAGGTAGAGGATGTACACTGGGGGCAAGATGACCCCGGTGATTGCAGTTTGGAGCAGTTTCAGCCTGGACACAGCTCTGAGGAGCTTAATGTGCGGCAGGGTGTAAATCATAGTGTACTTGTTTGCAGAAGAGTCAGAGTACCCGACCAGGGCTGTGATTTTAGGTATAAGTGGTCCCCGGAAGCTCTGCTGGATGGGTGTCTGACCTGGTGAATGAGGCTGCACGCCATGCGTTATCCGACCTGTAAGACGACATGATCCTCTGGAACAGGACAGGATGTTTGAAGTAAACCTGCGCAGCAGCACTGACCTCATCTGTTGA
Source organism: Anarhichas minor (assembly GCF_050575085.1). Taxonomy (NCBI): domain Eukaryota; kingdom Metazoa; phylum Chordata; class Actinopteri; order Perciformes; family Anarhichadidae; genus Anarhichas; species Anarhichas minor. The sequence continues at coordinate 5,702,375 of NW_027466458.1, forward strand.
AAAATAACAGATGCATTTGACACTTAAGAGCCAAAACTAGTAGTACATTAATTGATTAAAAACTTTTATAAATCGATTAATATAATTTCTAAAAAAGCAATGCAAGCAATGATTGGCATTGTTTTTTTTTAAATATATATCTGGCATATTTTATAGACCAAACAATTCATATTCAGCAGATTAATTGATAGTGAAAATAAGTTGCAACCTTGCACATAATTATACAAAGCAATGCAATACATCAACACAAATATAACTCACTAGCTAACAGTTGAGAGAACAAAATACAAACATTAGTAACGGGGCTATTTGATTGCATTACATTATACAGGTGTTCCTGTTATTTTGGCCACCCTAATGAGCGTCATCATCGTGCTGCGGTTGCATTTTTGTGACGTTGATGTATCGCGACTTTTCAATTCCGGTTCAGTCCTCAAGGAGAAACAGCAGCCAGTTGAATAAAAGTATGAACAAATTACCATGAGCAATAAAGGTATATGCATATGTTTTGTTTTGATTAGCTTTATTATTAGAAGTGAGGCAGACAGAGCTAAATAATGTTGTAGGAAAACATGTAATTAAACAAATTAGAGATACATACTCCTGACCAAGCTGTCATACATTAGCAGTGGTTAGCTCATGCGGCTAATAATTCAACATTCATGATGTTTTCCTGCTCTCTTGCAAAACAATGAAAGTAATATTAGACTTTATGAGAGAAGGAGGCTCACCATGACCGACGACAGGCTTAATGGAAGAGAAAGAAACATAGAAACGCGATTCTTCTTTTAAGAAATTGGAGATATACCAAATGCAAGCTGTTAGCTAACATGACGGAACCACTCTGACCCGGATGTACTCAACAGGCGTTTTTGTGTTTTGTGTGCCCTCTTACGGGTAAATTGTAAACTATCACTTCAGAGTAAAATACATTTAATTGAGATCTTAAGAACCCAAAACTGTACATTCTGCTTTAATAGTAACGCAGCTTGCGGAAGAGACACGTAACTTGCGGCAGTTGTCATATCCGCTTTAACGTGAACGTGTTCCTGTTTCTCGCGTATCGTTGCTGACGACCAGTTGCAGGGTTTCTCCCGGTGCTAACGTGAAGTGTTTTGTTGATCCGTCTGAGTAACCGACGTGTTCACTTGCTAGCAAGGCGGAGCATGACCGTATCTCGGATAGGGCGTTTGAAGAAAGTAAAGCTAGCAGGACGGGTAGCTAACGTCAGCTAACATTAAACTGACGGGCGGCGGCGCGTTTGCTGTGTTTGATCGCGTCACTTCCTGTCCCTTTTGACACACTCGAGTCAGAAAGACAAAAGGGGACAACAATGCTGCAGCTAGGAGATGAAGTCACCCTATACTCGGTCGTCTTCGTGCTGGTCCTGCTGGGGACCCGCAGCCCGGTGTGGACAACCGCCCTCACCGCCTCGCTCTACCTCTTTCTGGCCATGTTCCGGTTCCCCCAGGTACCAACCAGCCGAGCCCGGCAGGTGCTGCACCCAGTGGGCTCCGGCAATGTGTCGGTGGTCGCTCACCGGTGCGGTGGGCACGACGCCCCGGAGAACACAATCGTAGCCATCCGGGAGGTGAGAGGAGGGTGGAAGAGATTTGGGTGTCCTATCAGGTCCTACCGTGTGTTATCAGTGGTGACAAGGTGCATAAACCACTGGAGACTGAAATTACATATCTTAACCCCTGACTGACTATAGATGAACAGATGGCATGGAGTAACATTTGTACAATGAGAAAGTATAGGGATCAGGATTTACCTTTGCATCAGGATATCATGTCAGGATACCGTTTATCCACACTGCCATTCATTGTATGCCAGTAGTGTGAAGTGTGTGACGGTGAGAAACAAATACTCCTACAATACTTGGCGTCCAACCCTTTTTATTTATGTGTTCTTCTCTAGTCCAGTAAGAACGGGGCGACAGGCGTGGAGTTGGACCTGGAGTTCTCAGCAGACAGTGTCCCAATACTGATGCATGACGAGACTGTGGACCGGACCACCAACGGGTCGGGACCACTCAGCCAGATGAGACTGTCCGATTTGGGTAAACTGGACGCAGCTGCTAAACATCGACTCAGGTAAGACGGACAGAAAAATATAGCTTGGGATTCACACAACAAGCATGCAGACAGACGGGCAGACATTTCACTTTTCATGGCATTTTTTGCAGCTGATGCTTTTAGATTTAAGATTATAACGTCACTGTTTTTTGCAGGCAGCATGTCGTTTAGATAAGAAGCTGCATGCAATCTATTAATCCTTGTTTTGTCAGGTGCATTTCATCATAATCCAGGCCCAGAAAAGTTAAGTGTAGTGTTTCCCATGTAAACAGCACATCTGTTTGAAAAGCACTGACACATTTGTGTCCTCGGTCACCAGGGACAAGTTTGCTGGAGAGAAGATCCCAACTCTGGAGCAGGCGGTGGAGGAATGCATCAAACTGCAGCTCACCATCTACTTTGATGTCAAAGGTCATCCAGATGAGGTGCAGCCAACAATTGTTTGCAGTCCGTCTGTCGTACTAGTTGATTCGTGCCTAGTCAGCATTGCATAATGACGAGACCATGATTATCGTGTTCCAAAGATAGTTTTTAGCTCTGGTACACAATGATCTTAACAGACTGAGCTAAAGCAAATATTGAATAAATGTGCTTTCATTACTCAGCACATTTCAGGGGATTAAGGAAGGCAGAGCTGCATTTGTCGAGGTCCACATTCCTCTACACAGCTGCTAGTTACCACCAAGTGGTTGCACAGGAACACACACACACACACACACTGATCTAAAGCCTCACACACAACTCTAAACAGTCGACTGTCCTACAATAACCGTGTGTTTCTCTTCACCTCCCAGGCCGCTGCAGCCCTAAAAGAACTGTATAAAAAGCATCCAGTCCTCTACAACACCAGCATCGTCTGCTCCTTTGAGCCAAAAGTCATCTACAGGGTAAGAGAGCGAGTGTCTGCTCAGCAGTAAACTGGAGCTCAACAAAGTCACATTTGCCGTGTTTGACTGTCAAAGGGGACAGTTAATAAATGAGACTGTGAACATCGTGGTAAGATTGCGTGAGCAGCCTGCACACACTGCTGCAAACATCGCCAAATAAGATGGTTTGTTCTGGTTGCACCTCTCCCATGTTGCCTACATAAGCACTATATTAAAGCTAATAATTCATCTCTGGCACACCACCAACGCTAGCTATACGAGCTGGGATTACCTGGCCCATAGAAATATAACAGACCGGCATGCTAAATGAATGTAACGATACTCATTTATTTACACGGTTAACACACTGGTACTGATGAGACACAGTCAACTATTTGCATATCCCTGTCATGTATTGCACTGCTGTTGTGTTTATCATATTGCCAACATTCACCGTCTTCTTATCTCTTGCTCTGTTCCACTTCCGGCCCAGATGAGGCAGAGCGACCCAGAAGTGGTCACAGCACTGACCCACCGGCCGTGGAGCCTGAGTCGGTTCGGAGACGGTGCCCCTCGTTTCTCGTCCCCATGGAAGCACCGTTGTCTGACGCTCATGGACGTGGTGTTGGACTGGGCGCACCATCACGTGCTGTGGAAGCTCTGTGGCATCTCAGCCTTCCTGATACAGAAAAACTTTGTCTCGCCGTAAGTTTCCGCAGCCGAGACCAACCGTCATATTAACGTCACATTCTGTCATCGTGACTAGAAGACTGAGACTTACTAGAATGAGAGTAACTGTGTGTCTGTGTGTCTGTCTGCAGGGACTATGCTCTGTACTGGGCCCAGAGGGGGGTGGAGGTGGTAGCCTGGACAGTCAACACAAAAGTGGAGAAAGATTACTACCAGGAGGTGCTGCAAGTCAACTACATCACAGACAGCCTGGTGGAAGACTGTGAACCCCATTATTGAAAACCAGCATGAACCCAGAGCTTGATGTGACAACCACATATTCATTGAAAAGATCAAGTACATATGAAAGGACATTTCACTATCTACTTGTCACCCATAATGTGGCATCAGGTAAGGGAACATGTGCCACACTCACTCCCATGCACACTGTCTGTGTGTGTGTGTGTGTGTGTGTGTGTTTGTTTGAGGCAGTCGAACTGACCAGACTGAGGGCCATACTCGATAACAAGAGGCACTACATGTAATGCAATAAGTATCTATAATGAACCTTAATCAAACATTCTGTATTCACCAACTCAGGACTTTGCATTTGTGTCTGTCTGTCGAGACCTGAAGAATAGTGTCATACACTGCGTCTGTGCCTTTTACTCAATAACGGCCGTTCATCTGGTGGAAACTACCTAGACTAATATTTAAGAGTAATATAAATAATGATTTCATGTCTTTCGACAAATGCCTATACGGAACTGAAATGCAGAATAGAATGAGATTGGCATAAGATAATGAGTTTTTGACTGTACATCACTTTTCTATGTGACGCTAATTTGTTCTTGTTCTCAACGGACACACGAAGAACAGTCCTCAGCAGCTTCATATTGTACATGCACCATACAACACAGTGTTGTCATTATACATTTTGAAATGAACATTGTTCCTAAGAAATGATGTGATCTTCGTCAGAGGAACATCACTTGGTTTCATTGTAGCAGACCCGGACTTCTCTGCACTCCGCTGTATCTGTAGAGCAGACACCAGTGAGTCCAGGACCATTTCAGGTTTCTTCTGTCAAAGCTTCTGTTCTCCTGTTGAGCTACGTAATGAGGAAGTAGAATTGGTCTCGAGCACTATTTAGAAGCACAGTGATGTATGCAGAAATATAGCACAGGTGTAGCTAACACCAACAACGTCTACTTGTGTAGGTAAGTTGTGCCGGTGAGCCGTCTTCTGCAATTTCAGGGGCCTAGAATTTGAAAACCTGAATGGAATGCAGCCATTATTAACTGTGTTTGACGAGGTCATTTTGCCATTATATCGGTGTCCAGACTCAACGGTGCTCTGAAATAAATGGATAAAAAAAGCTCGACTACTTCGGTCTTTGACCCAGCTGTCAACCTCATCTGCATTTCCATTTGATATATTCTGAATTCAATCTAAACGGACTTGACGATTTAATGGTTTCATATGATGGAATATGTTTTTGTGGTGAGGCAGAGTGGGCGGTAGAGTGGAAGTATTTTATAAATGCTGGGGACACCAACTGGGTCCAGATTGGCAAGGCCCTTAGCAGGACTGAATTTACTCAACACTAAAACCAAGAGGTAGCGGTATACTCTAAAAGCATACATGTGACGCCAATGTTTCCAGCCATAACTGCTTTAAAAATCTTCATAAATGCTCTAGAAGAGAGCAGGAGGAGTGTAACGGCTGCTAGATATATTAACTGCTACGATACAAAGTGACCGTATAGTTTGTTAGTGCTCAGCCTGCGTAGTGTGGACTGTTGATGATTAGCCTCTTGGCCTGGAGTCTCCGGTGATTGACCCAGATAGTAGAGATGAATGGGGGGGTGAGTGGGAGATGCAAGTGTTGGATATCACCCTGGATAAGCCTGTCTGAGCCGCGTCTTGTCTCGGCTGATCTTCAGTCACTAAACACAGACTGTCAGCTCGCTCTGGTGTAGAGTCACTCAGAGGCTCTTCACCTGAACGACAAAGGATACCTGTGGTGACTTTTAGGCCTTAGATATATATGTAAAATATCACCATGCATATCAGTCCTTAGAAATATGAGTTTAATGGTACATTTTCGTCAGGCTCTCTTAGTTATTATTAAATATATATTTCAGTTCGTCTATAGGTGAAAGGTAATCCTCCAGCTCGAGGGTCGCGCAGTGACGTCACTGAGGGGGGGGGGGGGGGGGGGTTGCTCCGCTCCGTAAAGCAGTCCGACTAAACGAACAACGATGAGAGCGGAAATTAAGAGATTCTAACTTCAGAATAAAACCCACAGACATTAGGAGCTTGTCACTTTAACATCCTCGTGAACTGCTGTCGTTTTTACATGGTTACATAAAAACTGCACCTTTTTTATAAAAAAGTATATTTGATGCAGTTTTACTATAGACAATGGTCACACTGCATGTTTACCACAAAACAAAATCACGATGAGAATATACTCTATCTGAGGTATCTAACCAGACAGAGAGCGTTGGTTGTGTTTGTCCAGGTTTTGGAACAAACCTTAATATCGTAAAGATGAATGGAATTTTGTAGTGAGGCTAAAATCATTTGAATTTGTAACAAATTAAATTCACAAACCATGTCCTGTTTACTCAAGTTGACCTCGTGTTTTTTTGTAACTACGGTCTACCAGATAAATAAAACGCCATTTCCATAGTGAACAGCAAGCAATAACATTTAGCACTGAAAGTCATCTGTCCCAGCTCATGGGCACTGATGCATTTACAGGATGTCAAATAGCACATTAATTAATCACACATGTTATTGATGTGTCATATCACAGCCATATTATTAGCATACTGTCTATCAAAACTGAATATAAGTCCTCTAAAGACTGGATGTATTAAATGAACTAGTTATGTTTTAAGTGGTGCTCAGTGATCTGATGGAGCATCTGTAGCCGAACACCTCTAGTCAAACTGGCGTCACGAATATGATGAATATCAGTGTTTTATTTTGAAAATTCAGTCCGGAAGTCACGTTCTTCATTGTGGCCGGCTTGACACGCTGGCCGAGCATCGCAGCTTTCCGTCCTGATGGAAATATCAAAGTGTGCGTTGTCCTTGTGTTCCGTCAGAGAGCGGAGGGGTCGCGGTCAGTCCCGTGGCATCAGCGGGGCGTAGAAGGTAGAGTGTCCGGCCCGGAGTGTCACTGTCCCCGGACGTCAGGAACCACAAGGTCCCACCTCCGAGTGACGGATCCCCCCACCACCACCCCCTCCCCCCGGCTTCTGGAGCAGCTTTCTCCTTGGATGACCTACACGCAACCTCTCGTAGTAGCAGCGGACGTCGGTCCACTACAGCGGAACACCTGCTGCTTACTCGGAGGTGCAGCAGTATCGATCACACAGCGGGGCGACAAGTCAAAGCGAGTCTCTTGCAGGCTTCAGGCCGACCGTGGAGCAGCTGACCCGGGGAAGAAAAAAAATAAATAAGAAATCAAGCTGCGAATCTGTCTTCACCGTCGTTGTTGCGTCAGGGGGAGCCGGCAGAGGACTGCGAGGGGATCGATGTGCTTACCCGATGGTTCATGAGAGAGAGCGGTCTTTACTCGCAGACACGACAGAATATCTTGGCGTTCACATGATGTACACGATCACCAGAGGTCCCAGCAAACTCGTCACACAACGGAGGACAGGTTGGTGAATGTGTATCCCTTATCTAACAGCATGATGCAATCATTGATTTTCTCATTAAAGGGGGACGTTTCGGGGCATTGCACCGGTTGAAACGGTCCAATGTTTTCATGCAGCGCGTTTCCACGTAACCCGTGCACAGCGTAAAAGCAACACACTCTTGAACTGTGTCTCCTAAAGGTCCCACGCAGCAGATCGAGAGCAAGTTCGGCGACTTGAAGCTCAAGCCGACGTCTTGGCTCTCATCGAAGTAAGTACCGTTAGCGGCTCCACGTCCTGTCATGGTGTGTGTGTTTTTATTTCATTTTTTGTATTTTTGCAAGATCCTTTACGCCGGCTGTTTGAGCCACTTGGGGCCCAAAAGCACGTGCTCCGTCAGCGCGATCATGTAACACATCGGGGACTGTAGTAACGTCCCTGCACCCATTATCGGACGCAGACTTTTCCTGCAGTTTTTTTCCAAGCCCCGGCTGTGACCGTGTGTTCAATGCAATGCTATGCAATACGATTATCATATTATTATTATAAGCACCACAACCTACATCCTAAAGTTGAATCAATGTCATTAAGAACATGATAACTTTAAAGTAGGATGTTTTTCAGAGCTGTATTGGGACGCCTTAGTTTTTATTAGGTGTCCCTAATAAACTGGTAACTGAGTGTATGTCCAGTACAGTACTTCAGGTGAATTTGACCCGTCAACGTTTTACAACTCGCAAACACTAAAATGTAGGATTTTAGGGTCCCTGATAGAACTTGAAGTTCTTCTTCTGTTTTGTCAAATCATTCTGTCCCAAGGTGAAGAACGACCCTTCATGCTCAATTCCTCTGACCAATCGGAAGCAACCAGCATCATTTTGTTTTCCTCCATCCCTGTGAGATGGAACTCTTGTGTTTTGTTGTGATGCCTGCTGATCCAATCACCAAGCAGTCTTCATTTATCTCCGTAGCTCTCCGTCCCCAAAGATTGTGTTCAACCGTCTGAACGGGAAGCGCTACCACGGTGCAGCCACACAGAAGCCCGCCAGCCCAGCGGAGGGATTCACGCCTGCACATGAAGAGAACGTCAGGTTTGTGTGTGAAGGTGAGATGTGTGTGTGTGAACGTCGGACTGGGACATCGGGGTGGGCAGATAATCTCCTGCTTTCTCTCTCTCATTTTCTTTCTTCCTTTACCTCAACTTCCTGACTGAGCAGCAGGTGTAAATGAATGACTTGCTGAGCTGAATCAGCATGAATCAGTTATCTGTGTTACTCCTGGAGTGCAGCCAGTACAGGCCGCTCTGTGGTGTCCTTGTGTGACTTTGTCACCGAGGAAAACCTCCGGCACAGTCTATCGAGTTGTTCCGAGATAGAAAACCTGACGAGTCTCACTTTAGCCGAACGTGTCACTGTGATAAGAATGCAACAAATGCCTCCTAACATGTTTAGAAAGCCTTTTACCCTCCCCCATGCTCACATACGACATAAGTCCTCCCGTTATTGACATGTCGGCGTGTGCATCAGCCGGAATATCAGCCCTTATTTCTATTTACTCATGTTTTACTGAGTCAGTCATAATCAGTTGTGATTTTATCGTTATGTTATTATACGAGGGCTTTGCATCTTCTATAATAGTCGTTTAATACTCCACTAATATCAACTGAGACACTATAGGGTCATGGTTTGTATATTTACCCATATTAATGCTTAAAGAGCTTACGTTGTCATTTGTAGCCTCTAGCGTCAGGATGCTCGTACATATTATGCACCAGGACAGAGACACATTGTTTCTCTACATATAATAAAAGATGATGGAGATATTGAGATTCGGGATCTTTCTCTAAGAAATTTAGAAGCGTGTTTTTCTTTTAAAACGCGGGTGCTGTCATATTATTCATTCTAGCCCTCGAGGCTTTTCGAGTGTGACGCTGGAAAACCTTCACCTTTAGCAAATAAAACACAAAACATGGACCAGTTTAGTCTTCGTGTAACTATTTATGTTACCTTCAAGTGGACAGTGCGATACAGATGCAGTCTCAAAGTCAGCTGCTGCTTTGATGCAGTGGCTACTTTATTTCTGATGGAACATTTTTTGCATTTCAGGGCTAAGTTCAGAAATGTAGACGGAAAAGAAAGAAACGTTGACGTGTAACTTCACCCCAAAAGTCCGCCCACTGCAAAGCATGCGTCGACAAATCCGACAGCTACAGTAGCTTGGGAAACAGCTTAATGGCGCGGGACGCCGAGTTTGACAAGTATGCGTTTAAGTTAATTCAGCGCATATTATGTGTTTGTTTGCTCGCAGCATGGCAGGAGGTGGAGCAGAGGCTGGGAGATGGGGAGTCAGCTGACAGCCAGGGGCCCGTTCAGTACACCGAGAAGACTCCCAGTGCTGCGATGAAGAGTAAGTACCTGCATCTCCACCATTTTAATCGGCGTACTATTCCCACTCACTCGCCTGCTAAAAGCCTTCAAAGAATACGAGACAATGAAACTCCTCCTCTCCCCCCCCCCCCCTCATTAAATCCAATCTCACTACCAAGTTTTATGGCTTCAGCGGAGAACGTTCTTTCTGCTTTGTAACCTCCTAAACTTTGAACCAATAATCCTGCCGTGTTTTTATTATTCCTGATTTTAACACCAGGGGGAAGGTGCGTGCTTTTGGCTCCGTGTTATTCTTAGTCAGAGGTTATCTAGTGTAATAGTCTGCTTTCATTTTTAACTCCTTGTTTGTCTATGAGAACCTGTCTGTTCCAGATAAACCAGCTCCGATTGTAGCGTGTCGTGTCTTGCCACACACACACGCACGCACACACGTTCCTTCTGTGGCTCACTGCCTTTACAGTTTTAATGACATAACGAGTTTCATTTCTTTAATTCAATTGATCTATTATGGGATCTAAAAATATAGACTACATGTAGTCTCCTATTACGTAGAACTGTGTATTCTATACTGTTTCTTTAAATTTTACTTTGATTCATTTTGCCACATGGACACCAATCATAGAATATGAATTCTGCTTTAAATCCATGTACTTTCTGTTCTGTTTCTTTACAGACTTTGTGCCCATAGACCTGGAAGAGTGGTGGGCTCAGCGCTTCCTTGCCAACATTGCCAACCTGTCGTGAGGCTCTGAGGCGGGAAGCGTCGACTCGATGCTCCGCTGTGAGGGCATCTCGAGGGTGAAGAGGGAGGCGAGTACGTCTCCAGGATCGGTGACGCAAAAGGGTCGTTCATAATTAGGATTCTGATTTGATGCCCTGTGCTCCACGCTGCTGTTGAGTGCACAACAAAAAACAACCCCCCCCCTGACTGAACTCTGACTTGAAGTTGTGCTGCTGTGAAGGACCCGTCTATCTACATGGAAGATGTGTCAGACAGAAGCTGTGAGAACCCTCGCCTGTATGTACGTCTCAGCTGATCTTTGGATAGAAATCTACTGAAGATCAAAAGAAGTAAAATGTTTTTGAAAAACGTGTCGTGTGATGGAATTTGTCTCCGATTAGGCCATATCTTACTGAAAGTCATTTTTCCATGAAACCTGACTTGATTGAAACATTTATTATTTGGATGACGGTACCCGGCTGGATTGTTTATTTGTACCATCTCATATATAAATACAAGTGACCGTTCTTACCATTTTAAAATCTCCACAGTGGGTTCATAATGCAACATTCATTGCAAAACCTGTCCTGAAGAAACATATTTTAACGTAGTAAAACCTGAAGTGAACTCTTGAGGAATCAGCCTGGTCCCATCTGTCCAAGAACACTATTTCCAAATGTTCAAACCTGCCACCTCTCACAGTTTCTGCTTCGTGCAGTTCTAAAGTTTTAAGTGACGGCTCTTCTCCTGCCCGCTGCCTTCGCCCCCCTGCCTGTCCTCTTGCCCCGCCTGCGGCCGGCTGCGGAGTGGCCCGGCTTGGCCGTGGTGAAGGTGATGCACTGGGAGTCCAGGTAGTCCACTAGCTTGGCGGCACCCAGACGGATCCCTGTTGCTTTGAGTCGCTCCTGGAGCTGGGACAACACGAGAGGCCGGTACTGGAGGATCTGACCGTACAGCTCGGAGTCGGACAGGATGAAGGAGCGCACCGCCCGGAGGCCATCTTGGAGGCGGTTTGCCGACTGGGAGGCAGAGACGCCGCCGTCACTGTCTGAGTCGGAGGAGAGGCGCAGCTCTGGGTTGGACCTGCAGAGAGAGAAGAGATTACATGCCCATACTGTCGTTAAGGACGTTTTTTTTTATTTACCATAATTTTGTGACACACCATCTTATGAACCTGATGAAAGAATAAGACGGGAGAAGTTCTGCCTTTCTCTTATTTAATCTTATAAATGTGCCCTTCAAAAAAGCCTTGTGCATACTAGAAACAAGAGAGAAAATTTTACTTTATTCCAAATACAAAATATTTCACCAACATCAATGAATGCTTCAAACTGGAGCTCAAACTGTGAGAAAAGTGTTGAAAATATAAATTGAGCCTCGAGTTATCTGTTACTGAACACCTGAGATGATGGAACACTTGAACAGACACAAAACCTTTCAGATTGTTCACTGGCAGCAGATGAAGAGGTGCTGGAGCCCTGTGAGGCAGACAGCTGCTCCTCCTCCTCTCTGTCGGCTTTTGGAGGGGAGATGGCGGCGGGCGCTCTGGGCTCTTTAAACTTCACCCTCTGGGTGCAGGACACCGGTCTGTTGCCAGGAACTTCTGAAGTGGTGGTCGGGTGCTTCGTCTGAACTGCGCGGCTCGCCGAGGGGGCCTCTTCCTCTTCCTCAGAGCTGACCAGCTGGTGGGTGTACTGGTGGATCTGCTTCAGTTTGAGGATCATCTGGCGCTTCGGTAAAGGCCGAACGCCAAACCTGCACAGGAGGAGAAAGTAAGAGGACAGAAGGACGGGGGGGGGGGGACTAAGTTGACAGGGACACCGTGAGAGGTAATCGGATAGACTGATAAGAAAAGAAAAGAGAAAAACATGGCCGACTGACCTGTTGAGCTTGTTCTTGAGCTCCGGTGTGTCCATGTCAGAGTAGTGGGGCAACGGGGTGATGGGCACCAAGGTGTGACGCCGTTTAATCTGTGATGATGCTGATGAGACACAAACAGGAAGACTTTGTTTAAGAATAAATGAACTACCCCGCGTCACACACACACATCTTTTTGGTGATGTTCAAGGCATTATTTGTGTTTTTCCCTCATCTCGCTTTAACCTACTCTCGTTAGGATTAATTGCGTTTCAAAAGGTGAGATGACAAACTGCAAACATACTGCAGCTAATTGATTGTGCGTGAACAACACGGAGCAGCACTGCTTCCTCAAAACACCAGTTTTAGTCTATACAATGTTCCCAATATTTGCCCTGGAGAGAAGATCTGAAGAATAATATAACTCTTGGTAGGACGGAGGTTTTGTAAAACTTCAGATGTGCATTGCAGTGAGAGGGAGACGACTTACCCGGTGTTTTGAGCAGAGCGGGAGGAAGAGCCTCCACCTCCTCGTCTTCCTCCCAGCTGTCCCATATTTTGGAGTCCAGGAGGCCGTTGATGATCTCTGGAGTGGTCTGCTTGGTGGGGTCAGGTGGCGAAGGAGTAAAGGAAACGCCCATATGAGCTCGTACACTGGTGGATGGTCGTGAGCTGTGGGCTTTGGGTGGAGAGCAGGCCGCCACAGAGCCAGGGCGACTGCGTGGTGAAGGGCGGCGGTCTGCCTCTCGTCGTCCCAGGCTGCGCTCGCCTTGCTGGCTGGACGCTCTGCTGTCCTCCAGCCTCAGACTGAAGCAGCCCGGGTTCGCCTCGAAATCCACAGCGTCGAAACCCCACGAGTCATTGAAAGCGATGGGGGGCTCGTCCATGAAGCTCTGCTGGAAACTGGATTCAGCAACTTCTGCCTCTCCATCTTCTGCTTCATCACCCGTGCTTTTATTTTCACACCCCATCTCTCCTTCTCCCTCGTCCTTTCCTAATCCTCTCCCCTTGAGCTCAGACCCTGCGCTGTTGTGACTGCTGGACTCAACAGAGCGACGACTTTGACGAGAGGCTTCACCGAGCCTCTGTGAACCTTGAAGACCTCTGTAAGAGGAAGACGAGGGCGGAGGTGTGGGGTCAGACAGGGGGGACAGGTGAAAGCTCCCCAACTCCGTCTCCCTCGGGCTTTCAGACGGCGCCTTGTCCCTTCCGTGACTCGTCCAACTCTCGTCGAGGTTGCCGTGGAGCGAGGAAGTGGCAAGGACAACGGGGACCTTGTGGAGCTCCGTGTGCAGAGGAGTGCTGCTGTAAGGCCGGGGCTGGACGTGGAGAGGCGTGTCCTGCTTTGAGGAAGTCGAGCACGAGAGCTTAGGTCGGCACGGGGGAAGCGCACCCGCTCCTCGATCTCTACTCGCACCACAACTACTGGGTCTTTTAGAACGAAGGTCGAGGTCTGAGCTGGAGCTGCAAGTCTCGTCCGGCTTTAACTTGGGAACATAGAACGCAGAGACTCTGACTGGACTGTTGGAGGTTGCGCTTGGTAAAGCAGGAGAAGAGAAAACAGAGGGCGAGGAAGTGTCCCCTCTAGGGAACAGCTGCGTCCTGAACACGCTGCTCTTGGTCTGAGTGGAGCTGGTCGCGGTGCTTCTGCCGGGCTGGACCGGCGTGGACGGGATCAGCCAGGACACTTCAGGAGAACAGTCTTCCGGATTCTGGTCACACCAGGGACCTAGATCACTTTGAACTGGCGCCGCAGATGGATCATCGGGACTTAACTCTAAACTACTGGACTGTGTATTTGGCAGGGTGGGTTCATTGGGTTTCGGGACCGGCTGAGGTTTGATCTGGGTGTAGCCCTGCAGGTTCTGGACGGCTCGAGGGGAAAGTGGCGAAGGACCGCGGGGACCAACAACTACCTCCATCTCCTCGCTTGAGTCCGACAAAACAATGAGCTCAGGTTCCTTCTTCTCACAAATACTACGAGGACCAGGACGTTCTCGCGTCAAAGCAAGATCATCTTGACCGGGAGACTGACCCGGGACAGGCAGGTTGGATGCATTTGGCGGAGGGCTGAGGGAAAGGTCGTCAACCACGCTTGCTGAGGACTGAAGCAAAGCGGGTTCAGATGAGGGTTGATGAGGGGACTGGCGTTGCTGGCAGTGAGGGGGGGTGTGGGTCTTACCCGGGGCAGAAGTGGAGGGTAAGGAGGAAGGATCTTCTTCCTCGTAGACCCCCCAGCAGTCTGAGAAGAGGCGGCGGTAGCTGCGATCCAGGCCGGGGTCCGGCTCAGGTTGAGAGTTTGGCTGCAGCTTGTTTACGCTGAGGCCTGATGGACTTTTTTGGGGTTCTGTCAGTTCTGTGAACACTTCTTCTCCGTCTTCTTCCTCGTCTACCTTCTCCTCCTCCGTGCTGTCTTTCTCCTCCTCCCTCTTTCTCTGCGTGGCGGCAAACTCATAGATCTCCTCGAGCTCCTCCTCGTTCACGTTCTCCTCGCGGATCTCTCGGTCCGCGAGGAGAACCACGGCTTGTTGATCGTCTTCCAGTTCTCTCTCTTCATCCCTCCATCCACCTGTATCTGTGCCCTCGCCGTCTTCATCCTCTTCGTCCCACATGGAGCGGAGCAGCTCCGTGAGGGCCTGGTGTGTTCGGTTGTTGACATTCTCCTCCTGGTTCCTGTCGTCTTCCTCATCCCCCCGAGTCGCTGGGTCCTGATGGTGAAGCTCGCAAAGCAATTGTAGCTCCTGCAAGTCAAACCTTAACGAACACAGAAAGAGTCGTCACAACACTGAATTCAATCTTTCCAACTGACCAACAATGTCATTTTTAGGAATGTTTGAACAGTTTTCATCTCCTGAACCTGAGCCATTATGAACTACTACGCAATACTTGAGCGGACTTTCTTAAATGTGATTTTGAGAGTTAGAGTGAGACACAGGATACATTATGCTGCTCAACATACAATACTACAAATCAGAACAAAAACCTGAATGGCACCAACTTATCTTTTTTAACTTGTAAGAGAAAAGTGTGTATTATTGTACTGCCTACTAACCTAGATGCCAGCTCCAGCACATGAGCCCGGAGCGATGCCGGGACGGAGCAGCGGGCCGTGTAGAGATACTGCAGCAAAGCCAACACCGCCCGTCCCGGGACGTCATTCATCAACACTCTTTGGGCTGCAGGCTGGCCTTCCTCCTGCACCCCAAAACCACTTTCATGTACCTGTGAGAGGAGCAGAGCAACCAGGAGAAAAGATGATTATTTATGTATTCTCTCTTTTTATTGATTTTACAGGTTTAGAACACAACAAAAACAATATACAGGAAAGGATACAACATATTAAAGGTAAAAAAACTAAACTGAAATCCACTGGCTTAATTAGAGAAGCTGAAACTACTGGCTGGTAAGTGTCGACTATCGTCATATTATTCCCTTTTCCAGTTATAATATACGTTTTATTTACAAGCCAACTATGAAAACAGATTTCTACATAATTAGGCAGCCCTGGCTCTGCATCTAAGGGTGTGTTTGGCAACAGACAACGGTGATATATTTTACCATTTCTGCCAGCAGGGGGCATCGAGCATACAGCATGAAGGAATGAGCGAAGTAGACCTCTCCACTGTCCACCTGCAGCTGCAGGTCACTGAGCTGAGGGTTGTTCACCATGCCGCTCAGGTCTGATGCCAGGCTGGATAGCGCCACCTGGAGAGGAAACACCAGCAGGAAACACTGCAGAATTATGACATTATCATTGTTACATATCTGCACCGCATGTCTGGAAAATCTCTTTGTCTTTAAGGACTGTAATGAAGAGACCTGCATCTCAAAAAGATAAGGGAGATTCTACAGAAATAAACTGATGAGATTATGTCAGACGATGAAGAAGACTAGAACTCAGGATCACGGCTGAACATGTGGGAATGCGTGCGATTGTGGGAGGTCTCACTGATTGGCGGCTGCCTCGCTCTTCGTCTGCCCCCGGCTGAGCCGCCGTCCTCCTGGCTCGGCAGCGAGCGTCCTCTGTATGCGTGTGTGTTGGTTCTGGTAGGAAGCCGCTCACACAGAGGTCCGCCTGCTCCTCGGACTCCTCCGGGACGAAGCCGCTCAGACGAATGTTTGGGATCCGACCGGCACTCCCGTCTGTGGGAACGAAGACAATCAGGAGCCGAACTGACGACCAATTAAGTCACGACTTAACAATTTGGGCTGGCGAGTTGCTCCCGTGTGTCGCAACAGTGTAGCAGTAAACGAGTATCTAAAAGTCAAAGTTTAACAAATACATTCATTTTAAAAGGTATAATCAAGGTTTGTGGTTTTCAGTTTTGACATATTTTCGTAATAAACTACACAGAATAACCAGAACAGAACAGTCCCCCACAGGCAAGCAATCCTCTTGTGACAAGTACAGCTCAGAAATGCTTCTGGTAATAGAAAGTGAAAAGAAAAGTAGGTTTTTAGATATTCACCCCTTTTTAAATTGAACACCGATAAGTTCACTAGTTACCTTTGTCAGGGCCTGAAGCAGTGTGACCACACTGGGTGAGGGTCACGCCATCTTCAGCCAGCTCCATCAGGTCCATGAGGAGCGTCCGGCCGGTGGAGGGAGTCGTCTGAGAGGAGGACACCTGGGAGGCGGATGGCAGGATGGAGGCCACGGTCCCTGTGCCGGGAGTTCCTTCACTCACTGGTTGGACAGAAGACTGAGGCTTGTTGGTGGTGCTGGAGGTGGCTGCGTCAGTCTAGAAGAAAAAAAAACACAAGCTCAACCGTCATACCGATTTTTAATTCCCCCATTCAGTTCAAAAGAAAGCATGCAAACAGGTCTCTCTCACCGCGGCCGATTCCCACGGGGTGATGAACTCCCTGAGCTCTGGAGTGTAGAAATCAGACGGACGGGTGGAGGCTCCGTCCGGCGGCAGTGTGCTCTTCTGCCAGAGGACGCCGGCACCGCTCCGGCCGGGCAGACTGCTGGGGCAGCGGGTCGGGGTGGGGGGGGAGGGGGCCCGGCTGCGAAGGAGGAGCGCAGAGACGCGCTCCTGCAGCCTCGTCAGAGCCGCCTCCGCATCCTGAACGAGGAGGAGCGGAGGAGGACGCGGGACGGCGCCCTTCTTCCTCTTTCCACGCCCTTTACCTGCACCAAGAACAGCAGAGGAGAAAGGGGGGGAACACAGTCCATTCAAAACAAACCACACCTTCTGCCTTTTTATAATTAAATTGATAATTAGTTGTATTTATAACAATTTAAAATCATAGCATAACAGCAGTGGCATACCTGAGTTTGAGCTACACTGTGAGCTATAACATTCTCTTGCAGATGATATATTGATGTTACCGTCTTTGTACCTGTGTATGCTGAAGTCGTGGAGATGTGGGAGGCAGCAGTGTTTGTTTGTAGTTCTGCCTCGGACTCCCTCTTGCCCCGCTGCTCATGTTCCAGCAGGGAGGAGGACAAAGCCAGGGCCACCATGGCGTCTTCGTCCAGGGACGCGGTCTTCTTTCTGGGCTTCTTCTTCGCTGGCAAGCCCGGCTTGGACGGGCCTTTTCTTTTATTGCCACCGGTCTGTGCGCTAAAGAGGAGAAAAGAAAATAGAAAAAGGCCAGAAAGAGGTTTGTTTAAACTCGTATACTGTTAGGTGATCGGCAAGCTATTCCTATTATGGGAACAGATTGAGTTCAACGTTCTCTCTGTTAATCAGTCTCACTGAAATCATGCAAAGTTAAGTCCTTGGACCATGTGTGGATCCGCATTAACAGCAACATTTGGAATATCTCAGGGAGCTCAGAGGTGTATTACGGTATTATGTCTGGACTGAAGTACAGAGGCTGACTCACAGTGTGGAATCGGCGGGGACATTCTGGGTCTCCTCGGTCTGTCTCTGCAGAGCCTGCAGCAGCACAGCCGGAGCGACGCCCATGTCCGAGGAGCAGCGTTTCAGGTGGGCCGAGCGACTCTTCTGGGACTTGAACTTCCTGCCACAGATGGGACAGTCGGGGACACCGGAAGGCGGGGGAGGAGGGGCCGGAGCGCTCTCTTCACTCTCATCCAAACACCTGCAAAGAGGGATCGCTCTCCCGTTCAGTGTGTCCACCACTCACTTAACGTCACTGCTGCATGTCACTCTGGATACAAGCGTCAATCAAACGCCTACAGTGTAAAACGTCCAAACCTGTTGAGGTGCTGCGTTCGCCCCTCGGGCGTCATGTGCGACAGATCCCGGTGGCAGATCTGACAGAAGAAGAGGCCTCTGTCCTCCAGGTCCACCACCTGGGTCTCTGCTGCCTCCCTGTCCAACTCCTGCTGCATCTGCAGGGCCAGAGCCTCGTCGCTGTCCTGGGGCTCCGGGCGGAGACCTGGACTGAAAGAGTGCGGAGCATCTGGAAACAGAGGGGCGGTTACACACACGTATAATATATCGTATTGTGACTTTAATGGACTAATAACATGATATAGACCCAATTGTGTCTTTTGTTAGAGCTTCAATGCAGCCTGACATCAAGGCTGGCAGAGAGCAGCCAGCTCTGCTGCTCGACATCAAGGAGAATACAAACATGAATTCCCACAAACTTGCCATGTCAACTGCGAGTAGTTTCATGTCCTACATATGGGACAAGAACAAATAAATATGACCGACAACGAGGTGTGCCAAAGCCGGTTGTATTATCTCAATCATGGATGATGATGATGATGATATTGGCAACAATGCTGCATACTAACAACCTGTGCCGACAAGACTATCGTGTAATTTACCTCGTCTTTGTGTCAGAGGTGGAGGTGGAGCAGGAGTTGGGTTTGCTGGCTGACTCTTGTCTTTGTGCACCATCTTCTGCGGACTGGCTCTCTTGAACTGCTGCATTCTGCGGAGGACTTTGTCTTTCGCCTCCAAACCTCTCGGTCCTGCTGCTGCTGAAGGCCCGACTGACGGCTCTGCATCTCCTGCATCGTGAGCAGTCCCCCCACATACCAGATGCTCTTCTGCTTCTGCACCAGTACAAACGGGCTGAGACCCAGAGTCAGCTTCTCTCCTCCTCTTGTCTGCATCGCTCACCTGACTGGAGGGCTGATGCTCTGCTTTCCTTGGCGGTCTAGACCCACCTGGTTTCTTGCGGACTCGTTTTAGCAGCTTTGAGCAGAGATCCACAAAGTCCTGGTCCGAGTCATCCATGATGGAGCGCTTTGTCTCGCATTAAAGGGCCGTGCCAGCAAGTCCGCAGCTACACCGATAAGCCTGCAAAGAGAGCGGGTTGAAGTTGGAGCCACTGATGTACAAAGTTGGGCTCAGGGACCAACAACGGTTCCCTTTGACAGGAGCAGCAGTGTAAATGTGCGCATGTTAGCGATATTAATCAGCCAGTACTGCTCGTTTACTGCGCAAGACAACATCTATGGGATCATTCAATGCAAACAAGTTCAATTTGGGACAATTTCCATACAAATAATGTTTGAAAGCGTATGTTTGAAAAGGGAATATCAGTTGCATAATGCAGCGAGCTAACGTTAGCTAGCTGGTCGTGCTAGCATTCATCCTCACCGGTTTGATGAGTTCGCTCTTCGGCTTTCCGCCTCATCGCTGCTCATTCACGAGTCCGCCGCGATGGCGAGCGACTCTCGTTTAATTAAAAATACAAGCAGGCATTATATATCAACTGTTAGCCTGATAAAACAAGCAAAAAAAAATAGCGGGGTTTGTTTACATTTCAAAAGCGCTCACGCTCAACCGCTTCATTTTGAGCTTCCGGGTCACGTGACGGTTAACACGACTGCAACGCATCGCTATCGATTGATGTTATGGATCAATGTGGACCTACGGAATCACGTGGAACGTCCAACAATATAATAATATAGCCTGATAACTTGAAAATGTATAAATAATTCGGTTTCACATTATAAGTGACTGTTCTCTACTCAAATACAATTCCATTCAAAGGCTCAAGATGTTTCATCATTTCATTGGTACCAGAAATGATTTGTTCCAACTTCACTGGGTTTTCTAAATGCAGTAATAGGCTTTCACTTGAGACTCGAGCAGAGCCGACTTGATCATTCATGCTTTAGTAACATTCATCTGAAAAGTCACCACTCCTACATTAAACTAAACACTCCCATAACTGTGATCATGCACTTTGATCTGAAATTATTAAACGCTTCAAATTCGCCCACTCTTTCAATCTGTAGAAATTCAGGTGCAGGATGAAGTTATATTAATCTCAAAATAACTTGTTTCTTTAGAAATAAATGTGTTTAGGGCAGAAATGTTTTCTGACCACTAACACTTTGTTAAAACCTAATTAAAGCATTAATGGCGACTGGAAAAGCGAACATTTCTGATCTGAAACAAACAAACACAAAGTAGCACACAAGAGCAATGCCTCGTTATTTAGTCAACAGAGTAATGGAGTTCTTCTGCTGCACAGAGTTTATTTAACAATATGGTATATAAGTAAGAAATGAGTCTTTTTAACCGGTTTATACAGTGTTTTCATTTTCTCTTCCTTATATTTATAGTATTTTGCTTAATAACTTGATTTACAATAGGAGAAAAAGTAAATCCCCCCGATTCAAGTTTCTGTGAGAGAGGAATGAGAGTTGATAACATTTCATTTTCCTCAGGGTGAATCTCAAATTGGCCCTTCATCCATAGAAAGCACATAGCTTAGTGTAAAGTCGAGAGGATGAAGCGTCATCAGAGATGTGGCCTACAAACAAGCGGTGAGCGTTCCACCTCAGCTTAGGAGGCGGGTCTCTTTTTACACTTTACAACATTTGTATGACAAAACGTATGACAAAATCATTTTAATGTCAAAGCAACAATGTCCTACAGCTGCAGGACAGATTTTTGAGATGTGTGTTGCACTTCTTGTCGTCTGCGTTTGTGAAACCAGTCGGAGCTGTAGTTATTTTAGTGACTGTGAGAGTTTGTGTCAGTGTCGTCATGTGCGCCCGTATACGTGCCCGTGAATAAACAACTGCCGCAGTCCCATTTTCCTATTTCAATTCAACCGAGTGCTCTTCATACACACAAAGAAGGAGGGGAGCGGTCCCTGAACGCACCGTCTCGGAGTAAATGGTACAACACTAGATTACAATTGCCAGGAATGACGGCTTGAAAAGAGAACGAAAACCTGGCCCAATTCCCAGACACATTATTTTACAGTTTCAACACAACGATGCTTGAAGTTTCTTTTCCAAAGGTACAAAATAAAAAGATATGAATAATATAATGCAATTGTACATTTTCTTTAAAAAAGAAAAAGGAAACGAGAAAGGCATGTAACCATACCAAAAACAAACCAAAAATAAATTGAGTATTGAACACATTTGGTCTCAACCAAAAAATATATTCTTTGTGGTTTAAATCTCACTTAACGACCTTTTAGGAAACAATTACATTCCCTCAAAGTGTTGACTCTTATTTTTTTCCCCTCTCGACAATTTTCTTTTTTTCTTTTTTACAACAGTTGAAACTTTATACACGTCAGTACAAAAAAACCGTTCTCAACCTTAGAAAGAACAAACGAAGCCCTCTGACGGGACAAAGAGTGTGAGGGGTGGGAGGGTGGGTCCCTGGGAGAGAGATTGTGTACTTTAGTTCCAAGCAGAAATGCTACAATCCCTCCACAAACTTCTCCAGAGTGTCCCCTGTAGCGTCTCCCACCATCCCCAAGTCACTGTTCAGTCCCACCCTGTTGGGCGTGTTAAGCTGCGGTAGCATGGCGCTTTGTTCTGGTGTCCCCAAGTGTCCCTGCTCCATGGACCCTGACAGCGGGCCCCCGAGTACCGGGCGGGGGGAACCCGTGTGTGGATGCTGCGGCGAGGGCTGGGGCTGGTTCTGGACCTGCGGCGAGGGACTGGAATGTGGCCGCTGCTGCTGGGGCTGCTGTTGCGAGGGCGGACAGGGGGACTGGACTGGCGCAGGGGAGCGGACCTGGATGTTGAGGGCATTGGCTAGTGTGGGCTGGCCGGGTAGGTGGGCTCCGCCCTGGGGCTGGCCAGCCAGCAGGTGGGTCTGAGGGCTCATGGGGCTGGGCTGGGCTGGAGAGCTCATCTGCTGCTTGAGGATGGCCTGCTGCTGCTGGGGAAGTTGCTGCTGGAGCATTCGCTGATGCAGCAAGTTCTTGGTGGAGTCCATAACCATGCCGGGCTGTGCCATCTGAGCCATGGGTGGGAGCTGGCCCAAAGGTGCCCCAGCTGCTCCTGCACCTGCCTGCATGGCTAGCTGCTGCTGCTGCTGCTGCTGCATACGAAGCTGGGAGTACGTAGCTGCTGTACCCTGCGCCTGAGCAGGGAACTGGCCAGGGTGGCCTTGAGGCATCACTCCCTGTTGTTGTTGTTGTTGTTGCTGCTGCTGCTGCCTTAAGAGCTGCCGACGGTAAAGCTCCTGGATCTGGGGGTTGGTGTTGTGTGCTGCGTTTATTAGCTGCCCTTGAGCCCCTAATGCAGCCATGCCCTGCGCAGGAGGCTGCTGAGGCTGCTGTGGGGGCATCCCCGGCCTCTGCACCGCCCCTCCAGGCATGGCCATGGGCTGCATTGTTGGCACGCCGGGCTGCTGTTGCTGACCTGCTTGCTGCGGCTGGTTGGCATGGTACTTGGCTGTTCGCTGTTTGATGAAAGCAGCCATTAGCTGAGGGTTTGACTTGAGGATGTTTAAGACTTGCTGCTGCTGCTGCGGCGAGCTGGGAGACTTGAGTGTGCGGAGAAGGTCCTGCAAGGCGTTGGGCGCAATAGCACCGGGTCTCTGGGGTGTTTGTAGCCGGGCACCAGGCTGCTGTGGAATCAGCATCCTCTGGCCCTGCTGAGGCTGCTGCCCTGGGGCCATCAGGGCTCGCTGCATTGTCATGGCCTGCTGTGGGGTCTGGCCCGGGACAAGGCCCGGTTGTTGAGTCTGAGCCGGCTGTATTGGCCTCACGGCTCCGGGCCACTGACCTGGAGGCAAGCCCGGCTGCATGACCTGCGGCCCCCTTGGCCCTGGCACCATCTGCATTTGTGGCTGCATTGGTCCGGTCATACGCTGCTGCGGCTGCTGCGGCTGCTGCTGCTGCTGCTGCTGGGGGCTCATGGGTAAGCCGTTCATGTTGACCCGGTAGTTCTGCTGGTTCTGCTGGGCCTGTGCCATCATCTCGATGTGCCGTGCCATCTTGACTGCAGCGAGGGGGGGCTGCTGCTGTAGCTGCTGAGGCGGCTGGGCCGGCTGGGGGAGAGGGGACTGCTGTTGGTGTAGAGGGGAAGCCTGGGGCCCATGTTTGCCCTGGGACACAGGTGTTTGAGGCTGGCCATTGTTGGGAAAAGAGGGCGACATGACGCCCGCTGCGTTGGGGGTCTGCGGCTGGTTGCCGAGCGGCTGTTGGGGTGGCTGAGGAGTGTTGGGCTGGGCATGGGAGGTGGGAGTGCTGGGAGCGGCTGTGGCGGGTGGGGACGGTAGTGGCATGGTTCTGCCTTGCATGGTGGCCATTCTTCTCCTCATCAGCTGGGCCTGCTGGAGCCTGTGCTGCAGCTGCTGCTGGCGTAGCTTGTGCTTGATGTTCAGGCAGAACGGGACAGGACACTTGTTCTCCTGACAGTGCTTGGCGTGGTAACAGCATAAAGCGATAAGTTGCTTGCATACGGGGCAGCCACCGTTGGTTTTGCGCTTGCAGCCCTTGGTGTGCTGCACCACTCGCTTCATCTTCTGGCAGGACGGCAGAGAGCAGTTGGCGTTGCGACACTGACAAGCGTGGACCAGGGACTGGATGCAGCGTTGGATACTTAAGCGCCGGCTCTCCTGCGGGCTCTTGGAGGCCTCTCCGCTCTGGCCGTTGCTGTCGTCGTCCAGGCCAAGGCCCCACTTCACCATCTGGTGCTCGTGGCCCCTCACGTTGTAACAATTAATGCACAGATCAAAGTCCTGCAGAAAAAAAGGCCAGACGGGAACACAGTCATGAACACAAGCTTAACCAAGTCTCGTAAAAAGTTTTGTCTAGAGTTTCACAAATGTACTCATGCTGACAGACTTCAGTGTCTTATTTTAGATTGTTTATACAGTTTCAGGCACAGGACACTGACACAGAAGTCATTCCTGAGTAAAAAACACACCACAGCATACAAACAGTAGTAGTAGTAACTCACCTCGCACACAGTGCAGTGCCAGCGCGTCTCTACATGGTGCTTGCACTCGTTGCAAGTGTAGACAAAGCGGTCCTGTCCCTGGTTGTGCAGCTCAACCAGCATGCACATGCTGCTCCACTTGCACCTCCTGAGGGAGCTGAACTCCCAGTGTTTGTCCCTGGCCAGAGTCAGGAAGGCATCGCGGCCATCCATCAGGTCACAAGAGAGCATGGGGTCAGGGTCAACGATGGGAGGCAGGGTGTTGGCCATGGGAGCAGAGTGGAGGTGGATCACAAAGAACACCTTCATCAGACGGAGGAAGACGCACAGAAATGTGAGTTAGAGAAGCACAAGCAAAACTGAAACGCTAGTAAAACATATTAAAAGATTTCCCTATATTCACGATCTAATGTTTAGAAAAAGCCTGTTTATCATCAAAACAGCTTAATATCTAATATCTATCAGAAACAAATCGAACCTCTTTGTGTTTCTCCATGCTGGCGTAGAGCTTCTGGGACAGATCATTGGCTACATTCGGCATCCCAGGTTTCTTCTTATTGGCTCGGCTGACGCTGCTCTTATTTTTACTGGTCTTCTTGTTGTTCTTCTTTTTAGCGTTTTTGCTGTCACTTGGCGTACCCTGCAGGAGATAGAGGATGACAAATATTAAAGAAAACAGCTTATTACATGTTCACATATTTTATCTACATTGATGGAATCTCTCCAGCTGCTCCAAGCTAGGACTCATTACAGTACGATTGTTTATCTTCATCATAACACCTTGTTCCTCAGTTACAATGTGTTGAAAACAATATTCCAAGCTTTAAAAGGAGTTGTTTGTGAAAGACTGTTAAATCTATAGAAGCTCGGAAGAGCAAAAATGTCTGTCAAAGACAACAAAACGGGAGCAGACAGTGGATTTGTAAATTCTGGATTTGATAGAACCATATCAACAAACCACGACACAAACCTCAGGGGTTTCAGAAGCAGTTGTGTTCTCCTCCTTCTTCCTCTCCTCCTCCTCCTGCTGCAGCTCCTTAATGCTCTCCTCCAGCACGTTGGGCCAGAAGTCGCCTTCGAAGTACGGCAGCTCATTGGCGCTGGTCAGACGGTCCTCTGTCGCCTGTTTGCAGATGTCCTGAGAGGAAGGCAAAGACACAAGATGTATTCCATTTGTTTTCAGTAATCCAACATATTTTACATATTTAATGCATTTGTCTGTTGTTACAGACAAAATAGCAAATGTGTTCAACTATTCACACAGAAATCTCCCAGGGAATATGATCAGGAACGCAGTAAATCAAAGGTTTGCATGCACACGTAAATGTTTCCTTTGGTCTAAATATTACGAGAAATATCAGATGTCAGTCTTGCGTAAGTATTTTTTAAAAAGCGTCTCCTCCTTACCTTGTAGTCATGCAGAATCCTCTCTGCAAAGGCCTTGTCCAGCATCTTCCTGTACCACTCTTGCAGCCTCTTGGGCTTTGGGATCTTCTGGTCAAGAGGATGACAGTGGAAGATGTAGTCGTCTCCCTCACTGGGTGGACACGCCCAGATGTGGCCCTGGGCATAGCTGCGGGCATACACAGACCAATAATGAGACCACGTGTAAATTAGGACATCTGCTTCCTCAAGTCAAAATCACACCACAAAGTTCACTCCAGAGACTCTTCCCCATGGTGAGGCGGAAAAGGAGCATTAGAGCAAGGCCTACCCGAGTTTCTTGACATATTCTAGATAGCCGATGAGGATCTCGTGGTACACTGCTGTCCGTAGAGTCCGAGGTCTGAAGAAGTGAATACTGTCAAGGTAGGATATGTAGACCCGTCTGCAGAGGTAGAGAGAGGGAACATGGTACATTTCACTCATAAAAAGTCCTTTATTGCCACGTGGTACACTCAATTGTTGGCTGTACAGACCTAGTGTTGGGGAATGAGCACTCGGAGCCGTACTCCTGCACGTGCATGCCAAAGAAGCACACATCCACGCCGTCAATCTCCTCAAAGGCGAAAAGTGCTTTGGTTCTGTAGGGAAAGGTCTCGGGCATCTCCCCCGTGTCGACAAACCTGTGGTTATGAAGAAAAATCAAATATTAAAATATGATCTCTAGTTAGATGGTGAAACTAGAACACGTTGTAATATTCTGTCTTGGGTGATTGCCAGCTCAAACAGATCATGATGGTGGACTCTGAACACAACACAATCCATACAAAAGGTGCCGACTGTGCAAAGCTGTAGCTTATATGATGGTTTCTGTTACATGGGCGGGCTGTAAAGGTATGTTGCCACAAAAACATCTTAAACTCTGTATCATCTTGTATAACACACTACATAAATGTTATATAATAACAGTTTAAAGTTCCTATTTTAGTGCGACTATGAAGCCTTCTAGGAAAAAAAAAAAAAGAGCCCCGAGAAGTGGCCTCGTGTGTCGCTGCTTTTAGCGACACACGAGAGCATAATGGGACAGTTCAAGTGAAATGACCGAGAGTCAATAAAAAGAAGACGGCCTTAAATCAGTCAACCTGAAGAGAACATGTTCTCGGGCGAGGGCCTCCTCCCTAAGAGGACGGGACGAGCAGACTTTGATCGCGTGTGAGAGGATCAAACAGTGACCGGTGCTCGGGGAGGGTGTGCACCACAATCAGTACAAAGGCTTTACAGAGGGCATTCAGCTTTGCAGGGCAGAGAAAAGAAGACATAAGCTCAGGACAAACACCAGCTGTGACGGTGGATCAACGACAGGTATTTGGTTGTCTACAACATTATGGCATCCCTCATCTCCACTGTTGACTCTTCGGTTGTTCATTTATTTGACCGAGGCACGTTTAGTTGCTAAACAACGATCCGGTAATTTAAAGTAGAAAGTAATTAAAATGGGTAAACGCACCAAAGCGTACATTACATATGCCCAGTTCTCCTCGTATTCCCGTCAGCGACGCTCTCACCTGGATTTCATGCCTGGTTTTACTTCCACCGTTTTGTCAGAGCTCGCCACCACTCGCACAAACACCTCTCCGGCCTCCGGGTGGTTCTGTCTCTTCAAGTATTTATTCACACGGTCCTCTATGTACATTCCCAACCGTGTCGACTGCAGCCCTACAGTGTGCAAACACACAGGAGGAATCCATGAAAAACGGAAATTCTTTTAAACATGATAAAAAATTTAAAAAAGCAGGGGATACACATTGAATACTTAAACTACTGCAGTAGCCTTCAATTTAATTAAAACAAGAAAAAGACAAGAACAGATTTATGTGAGAACCGGCATGTCTGAACCGCGGATGAATTACACAGTTTACTTTTACCATCAGTGTGAAATAAAGTTTTACTGACATCATTATCCGCCAATGTTCAGTAAAATATGCGATCAGGACGTCATTCGTGCTTTTCTAGTCACCGATCTCTGATAATGTTACATCGTAAACAACCAATCCGTGTTGAAAAAGACCGGAGGAGAGCTGGTAACGTGGCTAATGGACAAAGGACGAAGGTTCAGTTCGGTTACATCATGATGCGTTCAGGCTCTGTTCTGTTAAAATGAGTATTGGTTTATCCGTTGAACCACCACTTAGCACCATATGCCATGAAGGTCAGTGTTGTTCTCCAGGGCTACAAACACCAAAGAAAAATACCAGAGAGACCACGAGGCCAACATCAAAAAAAAAGGAGAAAAGGCCAGAGACAGACATATGCTGCCCATGTGCGGGGGGGGTTCATATTATCTGGGGTCTTCAGTGCTTGTGAGACAAAACTGCAATAATCGGTTTGAAGAGATTTGAACTAACGTTTTGCAGAGAACTTGTTTTCCTTTCGCGTTTTTGCACTCTTCTTTAAACAATTTTCACAGATGAATCTGGAAAGAGAGAGAAGTTAAGAGTTATTGTTACGATTAACATGCATAAAATGTGCAAAAAAAAAAAGTTATGCAAATCTACTAAAAGTAGGAGTCGACAGCTCACCCAGATGGCCAAATGACATCGTAGTGCAAGACGCATATCTGGTGCATCTTCCGTCCACAATCTTTACATTCAACAAACCTAAAGAGAAGCAAGCATACAGTCAGACACTTAGCAACCAAAGCCAGTGTGCCTTGGAGAGAGGACATCGTATTTAACACAAAGTCACAATAACGATGTGAACTCGTCGGTCAGACAGAGTGTTTGACACGAAGCAGGTGGTGCTGCCGAGCTGCCCCGAGGCCTCACTGAAGCCCGAGTGACTGATCCGAGAGCTCCG
The DNA here is from genome assembly GCF_050575085.1 of Anarhichas minor. Lineage (NCBI taxonomy): Eukaryota > Metazoa > Chordata > Actinopteri > Perciformes > Anarhichadidae > Anarhichas > Anarhichas minor. Next base: position 5,730,928 of record NW_027466458.1, read on the forward strand.
GAGAGAAAATGTGCAGATTGTTCACCAAAAGCACAAACAAGAAGCCAGATGTGAACGATGTAAGATGTGATGAGGAACATGCAAGTGGGGGGAAAAAAGAAGAGCAGAAAGAACACGACATGAGCTCCTTCTGCATTAGTCCTCCTCGCTGAGAGGGTTTGTGTCTACTTACGGTTCAGAGTCGAGTACGTCGTTCTTCTTCCGTTCAAACTGGTCCTTTGATATCATCCTGAAGTGTCAGAGAAAAGAAGAGAAGAGACAGAGGAGAGGTAGTGAGAATAATAGGACCCATACAAAAACGCTGTTGATTTCTTTTTTTCTATCTTCAGTCCTATGCTCTTCGCTTCTCTCATTGCAGGCCGAGTCTGCGTGGGGGCCACGCTTCAATAAGACTCTAAAAAACACTACGGCTGTTGAAGAAATACATGCGTTGATTAATCTGAATTGCTTGTATTACATTAGTGGCTTTATCGATAGGCAGTTTACTCACGTCTGTGGCTGTGCAGGATCATCCCCCAACGTCACGCTCTCCCCTTGGATCTCATTGAAGCACTTCTCACAGAAATGATACCTGCAAAAATGACACATTCAAAATTCAGCACATTCAACGCTCACTTAATATTCGGCTACTTGTGTGTTCAACACGAGTCTGCACGAAATAACTCTTTCATGTTTTATAACAGAGAGCGGGGAAAACCCTCAGCTCCCGTTGAGAGTGTAAATGGAGTGTGCTGCAGGAGCCGCATGTTGTCTGTCAGGCTGTGCTCTATCACTACCGCTTCTGAGCTGCTCTGCTTAACAGTGCCCAGTTGAAGTGTGGAAAAAGGGGGGGCTGCAGTAACGCTGTTCATGCAGCAGGGGGTGCAAGGGACTGTGGTGCAGGCAGTCATCTGCTGGATGTATCCGATAGATGCTGAGCAAAACACAATCAACCCACTGCTTTGTTGCTCTGTGCCCGGCGTTCTTCTGGGTTTAAAGTCTTCAGCGTGTTTCCCTGTATGTGCAACACTGGCAACCTGGCTGTTAAGGGATGTTGTTGTGAGCAAAACCATTTTGTAGTCTCCCGCCGTGCCAGGACCTGGAGGCAGAGCCATTAAAGCCGAAGCTGTCAGGATGAGACTACAGGCCCGGATCACAGTGGTCCCTCTAGAGCTGCAGAGGAACAGATCCCGGGCTGCAGGCGGCGCCTAATACGCTTCAAATTGCTGCATTTATTTGCCCGTGAAAACACTTTGTGAACAACTGTGCATGCAGATTGTGTGACACGTAGAAAATGATTCAGTGAGATTACAATTCCAACCGATTTTATTGAATACGTAGCTGCGTTTATGGCGGAGAAGCACACATTAATGCGTAGACGCCTGTACCTGTTCTGGTAGCTGTAGTATGTGCCTCCAGTAGGTATGGTGCAGAGCTGCTTGCCATAGCAACAGAGGGTTTGAGGGGAGAACTCGTACTGCAGACACAAGCAACATGACAAAGGTGGTGAAAAAAAAACGAGGTTTATTCATTTCATAAATCCTTTTCATTAGGAGCTGTTGGTTTAGCGTCTAAATTTGCCTCATCTTTAGTGAACAGTCAAACTCGTACTCATCCTTCTGAGTCAAAAAGAGAAGTACTAAACATTGGATTTTTTGTAATTAGGCAACAATTGAACAAAAAAAAAAAATCCTTTTTGTTACAGCCATTTATGGCTAACGGACAAAAAACGTTTCCCTACTCCATTTATTGCCTCTTTAACACCCCCTTCAGCTCACCTTCCTCCCGCAGCAGTATCCCAGGCCCTGCATGACGGGGTCGATCTCTGACTCAAACACCTCCGCCAGCTTGGAGCAGTACTTGTAGACGCGGGACGTCTTGCGGTTGTAGAGCCAGGCGTTGTTGAACATCACCCAGACATCGTCAACGTATTGCCAGGGCTCCTGGTATTGGCCCGTGTCAAGCTTACGCTTTATTGTGGACAGGTCTATTGGGTTCTTAACAATGTCAAAGTAGTCCTGCAGAGAGAAGAACACGTATGTGTTAGAGATCAATAGAACTGAAACAGTGCAGCTGAATTACGGGCATCCATCAAAACTGTACAACATTTAACAACACCCCACAGGCAACACATTCGTCATTTCAAAAGGTTGTGTTTGAAGCATTGAAGTGCATGTGTGCTACGTACAGGGATGCCCAGATGCATAGGGTCTACTGGCTGTCTGAAGGGCAGTGACTCGGGGTCCTGCCTGTAGAGAGACTCCAGAGTCGGCATCAGAGCCTGGCGTAACTCCTCGGGCTTAAAGACTGAAGAATGAACAGTGGAAGAGGTACATGTTAGTAATCCAAAAACAGAAACGACACATCAGCAACATCCTGATTCGTCGGGTGTATTCTAGCAGCAGGTGCACAGCCGGTTCATTATGTGTGTAAAGTGCAGCCAAGCTCAAAGAAGCCTTACAAGAGTCTAGACATTGTTCAGAGTCTCTAGTGCCAAACTCATACTAAGTCATGAGCGTCTCACGGCTGACAGAGTGGATGTATTAACATTACTGGCAATGACGGGAACCCGTGTACCCGCGTACTGAGTGGATCGGTCAGACTCTGCACAGATTGTATTAATTCGTTGGCATCACTCACTTTTCCTCCGTGACTGAGAGGGGGATGAAGAGGCCGTGCTGTTGGCTCCACCCTCTTCCTCTTCTTTGGGTTCTGTCTTTATTTCCGTTTTTTTCTCCTCCACCTCCATTGGCTCCGGCTTCTCCTCTGGCTCCTCCTTCTTAACCACCGTTGAAGCAGAGTCTTCCTCAGTCTATGGACAAAAAAAAAGGAGAATGACCCATTATATAAGAGTCATGTTTTAAAAGTGAACACTATGGAATGTTGGGTGACTGGTAGCACTGGTCTCTCATATTCAAGACTTTGATGATCATCCCATGAAATTGTCCGTGTTGATAATCTAAATACTAAAGATAAAGGAGTGTACTTATACACGTATCACGTAGGTGCAGGTGTATTTTGAAAGCAGCGTCAAAGCCACAAAATGCATTCGATCAGGCAACGTTTTGAACCAAGTTGAACCTTTTGACTAAGGTGAAGATCTGACTTATCTATTGGAATCAACTTTGAGGCCTGAAGTCAGTGTGCAGGCGTGAAACTTTTCTCAAAATTAAGGATTCACAGATGCAACTTCTCTTGATACAGATTTCAATACCTCAACTGAGGGTTATCTGCCGATATTTACGATCCAATAACTGTGCTCTCCTTTTCCCAAATATAACATTTTCATAACTCACTGTGTGGAACTAATTCAATATTTTTTTTATGCATAGTAAACTGAGGCCAGCAGCGTGCGAGCTACAACTAGCACACGAGTCATGAGCCCACTGTGACTGACTGAATGAATGGAAGTGATAAATACAGAACTTTAGAATGACATTGACAAAGAAACTATTTAATGTGGATCGATCACGCCATGGCTGATGCAACAAGAAGACAGATTCATTGGAAAGAGAGTGCAGTTTACAGCAGCATAAATCAACGGATGGATAGATGAATCAGTTGACATGTATTTAAAAACACATCGATTCAACCCACCTCCATCTTGGGCTCAGTTTTGCCGCCAGCGGCCTTAAACTCTTGTTGGTCATGGTGTGCCTCAGCTTTGACCTCCTGGACAGGCAGGTCTGCTCCGACGTGCTGCGAGTGCAGGTCGGCACTGGCAGCCGAGGCTGGCGTGGGCACCCGGTTTTCCAGACCGGCCCCTGGTTGAGACAGCTGAAACGGGGGAGGGAGGGATAGAGACAGAGACAGAAAAGACAAATATGAGGTATTGGCAACGGCTCAATTGCGTTTTTTTGCATGCAGGGCAGAAGCCACAACACAGATGAACCCCTCCATATTGGTTTCATTGCTCCGTTGTTGAAAGATGTTAACATTCCCATTGTGATGGATGCTACAAGCAGTGGTGAAGATGCAGTTATCAGACAGAAAGGTGGATGGGACGGGTTGGTACATGACAGTCAGAGGGGATGGGAGTTTGGAGGGCATGCTGAGGGTCTCAGTCTCACCGGCGTGGTAGGGGGCTGAGGTGGGGGCTGCTGCGTCTGTGCTGCTGCAGGGAGTTCCACCTGGGGTTGGGGCTGGGTGGGGCGGGGCGGGGTGGCACCCTGGGCAGGGCCAGGGAGGGTGGGGGTGGAGCTGCGGCTAGAGGGCTGGGGGTGCGGCAGGTTAGTGACCCCCCCGGCCGTGGAGGCGGAGGAGGCAGCAGGAGGAGGCGTGGTGTGCAAGGGGGATTGGGAGGAGGCTAGCTGAGGGCCCAGCAAGGGGCCAAGTGCATTCATGGGGAGGTTAGCGCTCTGTTGTTGTTGTTGTTGCTGCTGTTGCTGGAGAGAAGGACACACACAAGTGGCAGGCGCACATACGCACAAGATTAGCAGACAAACATACAAGCATAAGGTCAACCAGACAAACACAACACCACCCACAATTTGAGGTTTAGTGAGCACCTTGTGATTGGCATGGGAACAATCTAAGAGCAATTAGTGCGTAGTATGATTGGTGAAGGTAGTTTGAGTTTTAGTCCCCCGGAATTAGCACAACTTTGTTGAAGGATAGCATTACTGAAAACAGCCAAACCAATCCGTTAACCCACTTTGTTTACTACAGCTCCACAGCCCTCGCCATGTCTCACCTGGGTGACGGCAGCCTGTGCAGGTGGCTGGCCTATACCGGGCCCCACGGTGACAGTCATGGCCCCCGTTGCAGCGGCTGTTGTTGATCCCGGAGGGAACTGGGTCTGAGCCAGAAACTGTCCCTGGCTGGCCGTCTGGCCTACCATGTTGCCACCGCCATGTCCGGCTATCAAGCCCTGGGCCTGGGGCATCCTGGAGGGAGACATGCCCATCTAACAAGGCAAAGGAAAAGATGGCGTTAGTTTGAGCACAGTGACAGGAGTTTCCACTGAGCCGTGGCAGAGACCAATCACATTACTGGCATTCCAGCCCCATAATAATGTACAATGACATTCTTCCATCTACAATACGTGTTTTTGTGTGTGTAACTGGACTTCCCTCCCTTTACAGTCCTTGCATGTTTCACCACATCAAATTTAGGTTGTCCAGAAAAGCTGGTAAAATCCGGACTGATGGCATTATCTTAATTTATTTCATATACCATTAGACATATTTACACATTTAATAACTTCAAATATCACATTATTAGTAATTAGTATTTGCTTTGACTGATTGGTACATGATTGATGAAAGATTAAGGAAATGTGTAGCTCATCACAGATACAGTGGCTTCTTTACTGCGTTGTTCATCTTAACGTTCACCAGCTCCTGACCGGACCAGTCGACTACATTTTAAATAAGCCCGAGGTAGCTTGTGCAGACAGAGCCTGGATTTACCAGCAACTGTGTGTTAGCTCATGCTACTTATATGCCTGTGTGTGTGTGTGTGTGTGTGTGTGTGTGTGTGTGTGTGTGCGTGCCCCTCTGCTTTCTTTACCGCTGGGACGGAGCTCATGCTCATTTGCTGTGGGTGGTTCATGGGTGAGGCAGCGCGGGCTCCCATCGGTGTCTGGGATATTTGGGCGTTGGGCAGAGCCATGTGGTTGAACTGGTTGATTCCTGCACGGAACAGGGGACCAAAATGTTAAGCCATGGACAAACAGAACTCAGAAGTACTATACAATCAAAGATAGTGGTGAAAGTTTATACATCAAAACACATGCATACATAAACTTTCAGTTCAAGTTATACCAAAGCAGATGTCATATTTCAAGCGGCTTAAGCTACACAGTTATGTAGTATGTATGCTAAAGTACTTCCTAGGTGCAGTAGAAGGCATCTTTTAACACAACACTAACTTTTGTCTCTTCCCTGTGCTTGTTTGCCTTTCATGGATCATCAGTTAATGTGTTCTGCTTCATTCAGACTTCTTGATAATGTGGCCGAGTATTTGTCCCCGAATCATCTTTACTGTTCCTCTTCATTTGTACATCTTCCACATCTTTGTTTTCGTTGTATCTGAATTGGAAAATACGGTGTGCAAATACCTTGTGACACCTGCATGCGATTCATGATCTGATTTGGCATGTTGGGCAGAGGAACAGGTCCATCTATAAAACAAAAAGAAAAAAAACAAACATTAAACCATAAAGCAGCTTGAAGAACAGCACAGCCGGTTGTAATGAAAAAAGGCAAATCATTTCTGCTGCATGGTTAAATATTCTCAACTTTTTCCAAGAATACAAGAAATCGAACATGATAAATGGCTGGATATACGGCAATTGTCTGGAAATTCAATTTAGACACTTACGCATACTCTAAAGATAAAATACCCAGATGAGAATATTCATTAGTCAGTGAATAAAGTATCTGACAAATCAAGAAACCGTATCACAATGATGTGCAACATTTCACGCAGTGGCATAAACCACAGACATTTAAAAAGGTAGACGATAGCAAGATCTCTTCAGGTTATTGGTATCACTATGACCCAACCATAGCTGGGTAATATGTCAACTAATTATTTGTAATAACAAAAATGGAAACAAACTGCATATATTATCAGGAATATCAAGGACACAAACGGTTGTCCAAGGTTTCTGAAACTCGTCACGTTTCAAAAACGTTTGTCGTCTTGTAAACACTGTACTCACTCTGTGGCCTTGGGCCAAAGGCACTGGGCTGGGGGAGGCCGGGCTGCTGGCTCCCCTGGGTGGCCAGAGGTGCCTGGTTGATGATTTGCTTCTGCAGCCTTGAGCGCCTCTTCTCCTCCAGTTCCTTTTGGATTTTATAGATTTTCTCAGCCAGGAAGTGATAGTACTCATCCTGAGGGGAGGAACGGGGAAAGTGGAAGGAGGCGGTAAATTTGACAAAAAACGAGCATACTGTGTATCTACTAAAAAGAAAAACGGCTTTGTGTGTGTGGTCTAGATAAGGCGAGCAAGGTATTTCCTAGTTGAAACCTACCCGGCTGTTAGCTGACTCGTACATGTCCCCCTCCACTTTTCTGGCGTAGGCCACCAAGTTCTCCATCCGTCTGTCCTTCAAAGCTGCCGGGTCGGGGGTAGGGAATATGGCTTGTACTCTGCCACAAGGAGTACAGAAATTGTAGCAATGAATATTTAATTTGTACTTAAAAAAAAAAAAAATGTACATTTACAATCAGGGTCAGAAAGAACAGCCAAGAGATGGTGACTAACAAATAAAGACACTAACAAGTCTGACAGTTCTCCAGCAGGGCTGTGCACTTACAGTTTGTGTACGAGGTGATTGCGCAGGTCCTGAGTGACATGCTCATGCCACGATTTCCTGGTGCCTGTGGCAGAGATGGGTGCTGCTGTGGGCAGGCTGCCCAATGAGCCCACAGCTGACCCGTCTGACAGCAGCTGACTGGAGGCGAAACAGGACGACAGAAGTTACGGCTTGTATTTCTGTTTTGAAATATAGGTTTTTTTGTGGTTTTTTTCAGGCAACTGCACTCATATTTGCATCAGAACCTTTTTAAAAGTAGCTACATAAGGTTTCTTGCAATTAAATAAACATTTGGGATCAACAAATGCAATGCAGGCGTTGGCTGGGACTGACTTGTTAGTGTTGAGTGTGTTGGGGAGGGAGTCTGTGTGCAGGTTCGTCTGCTCTGAAGTGGTCACGGAAAGTGCTGCACCTCCAAGAGCCATCTGGTTACCTGTGAATACAGAACACCAATTAAACAACTACTCCTTGAATTAAAAAAAAAAATTCAAATCGAGCTCAGCATATACAATATGGCCGCCATTTCTACAACTAAAGCGTACTATGTTACTAAACAACAAAAAACATAAACATACATTTCTGACCCATTTAGGAGCCTTGAAGTTGGCTAACGACTTCCTTCATTGTCAATTTAGCTGTCAATTACTTTCCTAATTTATCGATTGGTTGTTGTCGTTAAAATGTCGACAACTCAAAGTTATTCTGTTTACTGTCACGACTGAGAGAAGAGACCAACAAATATATACATTTAAGAAGCTGGAATAAGAGAATTTTGACTTTTTATACTTAAAAAATGACTCAACCTGATTGACTATCAAAATAGTTGCCAATAATTTAACAGTTAACAACTAATCAATTAATTGTTGCAGCTCTAGTGCTGTGCATTCACACATGCTGTGCATATCGATCAATATATACATTTGTATATTTTAGAAAGGAACCAATATTGGAAGGTTTCTAAAAGTGTAGGGATAAAAAAAATCAAGTTGTTTGGTTTTACCAAGTGCATTGATGGATCTCAACTGCGGAAGCTGTTGCTGGGCGTTCTGTGCGCCTGCCGTCTGTCCGGGGCCTCCCGGGGCCCGCACAGTGGTCTGGCTGCTGTAAGGCAGCCCAAGTGCCTCGTAGGCTCTCTGCATGGAGCTGGGGTCTATGGGGGTTGAGGTATTGATGGTGGGAGCACTGGGCTGGCCCACACCAACTGAGGACATGGGGTTCTGGAGGCCCGTACTGGGGGAGCTCAGCATGGCTGGGGAGAGAGACGGAGCAGTCAGGCCAAAAAAACACTCAAACACAATCATATTGAATATACAATTTGAAATGTTGGAACATCTTGCTCACTGCTGCACCAGCTAAAGAACGCAAACAAAATGCAAATGTTGATGCTGTGTGCCAAGCTCAATAAATATGAGAAGAATCTGCTTTTTAAAAACACAGCGACAAGACTTGGCGAAGACCTAGAAACGAAACACACATGCCTACACACTTTGACCTCTGGCAAGATGAAGTCACGTGGCAAAACGATACAGTAAGAACATAATGTAAGGCTAAACGATTGAAAGAGCAGTGAACTGAATAAATCCATTAATCCCTTCAGGGGACAGAGCATTAGCATATTTTTCTGGGTTCAGGCTTTGGTCGGGCTAAAGAAAATCTCTTGGTTTGTGAAAAGACAAAAATTGGAGGAGGCAGGATAAAGAAATACTGCGTTCTGCTTGTGTTGGCAGGAGAGACAAGCCTCTGCATCGTGTTCTTTAACATGCAAGCCAAACAGGGACAGACCAACTCTGGAATGCTGTAAGTGATGAAAGCTGCTGAGCAGAGAGGTGACGTAAAGAAATAGAAAACAAGCAAGAAACAGTGAGAGAGAAAATGGTAACTGGTTTAAGTAATCCGGAAAAGATGGCCGGGCACAAAAGAACAGACTGTGAATCTGTGACAACAGTTACATGAAGAGAGTGAAAAAACAGAACAGAAAGAAAAACTGTTTTAGTGCGAGGCAGAGAGAGTGTCAAATTCGACTGTGCTCTAGAGGGGAGTAGCAGTAAACAGCCCAACAGCCAATGGCTCAGCAAGACGCCTCTAGCACACGCTCTCTGTTCCCCCCCCCCCCCCTCCTCCTCCTCCCTCCATCACACTCCTTTCTTTATTGTGTATCAGATTACAAGCCCAGCAGGACCACTCGTACTCACCGAGTGCTTTTAGTAAATGTGGAGGAGCAATGAATTCCCTGAATAGTAAAACGTACAAATATCCTACACGCAAACATAGAGATCAAAACAGCCGACCAGTTTTCAGCCGATTGGCCGCATCAGTCTCAAATGTTGCCGGTCACATTTAGATACATGCGCTGCAGGATAGTTTTACGTTGGCACAAAATACAGTAGCGCCACAGCCGCACACACGCGACTATATACAGCTGTATAGTAATTCATTACAAACATGCCACTCAGAGTAATTACAACGAGCGGCTCAGAGTGGGGCGAGACAGCTAAAGGTAAGCGAGGTTGAATTGACTTGCATTTTGGTGCGTTCAAGCACTATTGAAATTTAATTATAACAACACCATCATGATGTGTTCAAATGTAATCTTGTCACAATGTCGGTTTTTGGCGAGAACCTTGAATAAGTAGTTGTTTGAAGATGCTTTCTACGAGGAATTACGACCTGTTTAACATCCCAACACGAGCTCTAAGCAGCTTAGAAAACATAATTAAAATCTACTAATGACAAGATTTTTCTCTTGCATACAATCAATAATGTTCTAATTATTTGAACTGTTTGTTCTTCATGCAAATAACCAGTATAGATGATAAAAACACCGACATTGATTTGGTTCAAAGTATTTTCCCGGACGGTGGTAAAACTGGTCCTGAGCCTTGCTGTCAATAATAGTGAGAAAGAAAATCTGAATCGGCCAAGAACAACACAAATCGGTGCATCTTTGGCTAATTTCAGGAAAGCCACAAGCAGGTGGAATTCTTTCTGAGGCTGTCACTACGGACTACTAGAACTCAATCTACCAGCATGATCTGGAGATAAACACGAGGGCCTTTGTCAGACAAACACAGAGCTTGCCATGTCGAGATGTCCTGCTTATTCAGCACAGTCAATGGAAGTAATTGAGCCTTGCGTTTGGCGTCTGTGGTGCGCTGAGCGACTCGACAATGGTCAAGCGACAGCGGGCCCCGAGCCTGCTGCTTGTACTCACGTTGCTGGGTGCGCTTGTCGCTGGCGTTCTTCAGCGGCAGGCAGACGGGACAGTCGTGTCGTGTGCAATTTTTCCAGTGGGAGATTATCTGTCTGGACGACGCACAGTGAGCCACTGCAAGGAGAAAAAAGAGACAGATAAGAAGATAAGATAAGAGACTTAGAGGGTTCGGTATTTTAATGCCGACAGTTTGCCACCAAGCGCTCAACTCTAGGGAGAGGACTTTGATTTTCTTATATGCCCCAAAGTCTACAGTCCACAGTTATTTCAGAAGCAGAGATCCTGAGTCAGAGGAAATGAACAGAGACTTTGACTCCTTCACACTTAACACATCTTGGCCTCGGAGTTGGTTTGGCATGAAATTTAACTTAAGCATTCAAGTCCAGGGCCAGAGCAAGACATTAAAACAAGTATAAATGAGAGTAGCTTGAGGTGATTTTGATTTCAGCAATGCTGGTGGTTTAACAGCAGACAGACGCACACAATATCACCATTACAGAGAGACAACATAGGGGAGAAACAGCACACATGCAAGTGGGCAAGCAGGTAGGAGGCGAGTGTTGTTATTAGAATGGATGGAAATCCCCAAAGTATGAGCAACAAGGGGTTAAGGGAAACATTTTCATTGTCATGAAGGTAAAAATTCACGAGCCATTAAGCGTCTTTCCTACTTGAAATATAGGAATAGTCCACGTGCGTTATACTTGTCATTTGGTTGTCGAGTTTTAATCTTCACTGTCCAATCTCAACATCCAGTGAACACGATTGTCCCATTACGGGAATCCTTTTCTATGTTGATGAAATTTTTCCCACCATATGTTTTTCATTGCTTGCTGGTTTAATCTGTTGTTTTCTGACTGTGGTAGGTGTAAAACCCATCCGTACCATGACTAAAAGACTATATAAACATCATATATTATGCAGCTTTTAATTTTAATATTTGTATTTAATTTTAATTGATAAAATTTGACAGACATTTGTTTTCATTTGCTCCTTTATTTATTTATCTTTTATTGATTCCTGTATTATCTACTCCTCCATTCATTTATTATTACATTATTTACATTTATTTAGTTATTTCATTTGAGTATCTGTTTATTTATGTATTTATTAATGTATATATATTATTTTTCCTCAACTTATTTCTGTATTATTTTCTTTATACATAGCTAGCTAGCTAGCTAACTAACACTGTCTGCTTGTCAACTCCAGCCTTCATCCCCGGCAAAGCTGGAGACTTTACACCAGATCCAGATATCAAATGGTTTATAACCATACTATATTTGTTTAATTTGTCAAGAGTGCAATGAACATTGATTGGCGGCTAGAAAGAACTGAGTTTATGTTGTGTTAAACCTTTAATCATGTGACCACACAGCAGCAAATTCTTAAACAGCAAAAAGGGGGAGTGGACTTCAGAAAAAGTTTTCAATTTCAACTTTTCCGATTGCTTCGAAATGCTCCGACTCACCCTGGCAGGACTTGCCGGCCTGGCAGTGGGTCATGTGGTTGAGGACGTTCTTCATGGTGCGGCAGTGAGGCAGGGCGCAGGCTCTCACCTCCCCGTTGGCCTGCTCCCGCCGCTGGCACTTGTGCGCATGAAGCAGCAGGACCAGCTGCTGCTGGATCAGCTTGCGCTTCTCCGGGTCGGCTGTGGGGACGGCCGAAGACACCGCCACACCGGCCAGCGGGAGCATCGCCGCCTGCTGCTGAATGGACGACAAAGACAATGACAAATGTCAAAAGTTGTAATGGGTTACACGTTTTTCTTTGGGCTTGCAAAGCTGTCAATGTCACAACACTGCCCACCCAAAGAATTTGAAATATGCAGCAATTTCAGCTTCAACATGTGTTAGTTGTAGAGTATGGTTAGTACTGAAACACTGATTATAGAAGGGCATTGGCATGTCCATTTGTGGATATGCCAATATCAGAGAGTTTATAAATAAAGTAATTAAAATATTAATGTTATGCATTTCTTACTGTTCCACCAGTTGTTTTTCATTTACATTCCACTGCTCTCTGAACAGCCAACTATCTGAAAATCATGGGCCGCCATTAGCAGAACTGAATCAGACTCTGCATTCTTTCTTAACAGCAAACAGGCACAGCTATTAGAAGTCTTGATGTTCAGACAGATTATTGTTTACTTGCAGGTAATTATTATTCACCCACATTAGTCAAAACAGCACAAACTTCCCACCAAAGGTTCTGCCTTTATGTCAATGCCAATGTGTCACTACAGGACCCCCTCTGGTGATGCAGGCCCTATCGGAGCTGTGCCAGGGTGACTGTGCTCGGTTCGATCTAGAGCAGCCGATGCTCTGGCACCGGGACAGCTCAGCATGACGCGGGCTTTTGGCAGGATGGACTTCTACAGCGCTCCACGACAGAAACATTTACAACCTCTCCTCCCACTCCCTTCTCAAGCTAGTCCTTGTAGAGTTTGAGACCAGTGGAAACATCAGAGTTAAAAACATTGCAGTAGGTGGGTAACGGAGCCCCCAGATAAATTCTGTTCTTTCTTGGCAAAGTGGTTTTTCATTCACCACTTTGACCAGAGGTTATTCAATTTCTCAGCTGATTAGGGCTCATACATTAACTTCCTACACTCACACAGCAATATGTACCATGAGAGTTTTAATTTATATTTTACATGACTTTGCATCCGTCTATATTGTGATAAATATCGATACTGTCAATTTATTCTTATTCATATCATGATCCTGATACCAACCATATTGCTCAGCCCTATGCAGGATAATAGAAATCTGTTAACGTTGTAACATATTTTAATATAATTTGTATACGTATACTAATGTAGCTTACCCTGTAATATCTATGGTTGCATTCAAAGTATCGCAATATTTTGTGTGGCAATATTGTATCAATAAACGGACGCCAACTATTATCCGGATGTTGATCCGTACCGATTAATTACAGTTTAACATAAACAATCAGTGTGAAAAATTGTTTTACTGGCGATCGTTATCCGCCAATGTTCAGTAAAATATGCGATCAGGACGTCGGCATTTATGCTTTTCTAGTCACCGATCTCTGACAATGTTACATTGTGAACAACCAATCCGTGTTTAAATTGACAGGGGCAGGAGCTAGTAACGTTAGCAGCATTGCTAATGGCCAATGAACGAAGGTTCTGTTCAGTAACATTATGATGCGTTCAGGCAAGGTAAACGTTATCATGATGTGTTCACAGGTCATATTTGCTCTCTTTTATTCATTTGTGCTGATCAAATACGTGTTTTAAGATGAGTTTTATGATCCGTTGCACCACTATAGTTTCTACACAGAGTTCACACTTTTTTTTATCAATTAACTTTTTAAACAGAGAGAGAGAGGTAATGTACTCACATAGCCCACCCTCAACAAGAACCATGACAGCATCCATTAAGATGTGAGGCACCATAAAATAAGTGTTAGTACCAAGCTGCACAGACACACTGATCAACTGGCGCTCTCTCATCCACAAAGCTGCTGGGAGACCAGACCACACTCTGCCAGGCCAGGCTGTATCCCCTCAGGCTGTTGACACCGCTCCAACAGACCAGATAAAAAGACCCAGCTGAGTCGACTAGACACTGGCAGCCTTTCAACACAGCTGAGCAGGCGGACACACAAAGTTGCACGCACACACACGCGCACAGATGCACACACCCTTTGCTTTGCGCTTCCTATTCAGCCCCCCCCCCCCCCCCCCCCGACACACTCCACACATCGGCAGTCAGGACAGTTGCCAACTATCATCTCAAAGCTCTGCTGCCGGGCCAGACTATTCAGCTGAGACTCCCCTCCCTCCCTCCCTCCATCCCTCCCTGCCTCCCTTCCTCATTGCACTCGCCCTCTGTCATTCTAACTGATTAAGTGGTTTACAATGCCAGTCCCTACGTGACTGACAGGGCAAGCAGCCACCCAATAAGCCAGAGAAAGTGAGGGGAGTGTTCGTGCATTTACAATAACAAAGGAGCGTGGGGCAGGAGGGATCGGCAGTGGTCTCTAACCAACACAGATGCCCAGAAAGAGATTTAATTAGCCTACAATTAAAGCACAACGGAGGAAGTCGCACAGAAAGACTTGGTCTAGTGGTTTTCATCTCTAGAGCTGTTGGTGACATGATAATCACAGGAGACGGGCTAAGCTTATAACACACACACACACCTTTTCCTGCAAATGCTGACAGTCCTGCTTCTATGTCAGTTTTTATTCTTTCGTGTGGTTAAAGTATGTGCACACTCTATTTAAGAATGAATCCTCGAAACACACATTCACTATCTGTCCAGGTTTCTTCTCAGTAGCTTGCAGCATCTGTGTATGTGTTGTGGTTACATACCGCTCCAGTGTCTTGGCTCCGACACAGACAGTAAAATAGATGGCTTCCTACTGATTTCCTGTGAAACCACATTGGTGGAAAGCATACGTATAAGCAGCCAAAGACAACACGAACTCTCACACACATCATTTAGAGTCCCAAGACTCATCACAACGACGACTCAACAGTTGACGGCAATATCTATTGGCTCAGTACCAAAACACGAGCTCAGAAAATGAGCGGACAGGGAGAGAAGCGAAGTGCAGATGAACCGACAGAGTGTACAAACACAGACGCACACACCGCACACGAGGAGCGTGTGAGTGGGCCAAGCCATTTGAAACAAAGCACGAGTGGTGTGGCGTTACGGCCGGTTATGAAGCATCTCCGATCTCATTAACCAGCCAATTAAGCGAGCAATTACACTCTCACAAATGCATTTAAAAAACAAAGCACTGTATGCAGAACAAGGCCCCACTTAAAATAGGACTACTGAGGTAGGTTTGGCGATATGTTCTCAGATGTGTGTGTGTGTGTGTGTGTGTGTGTGTGTGTGTGTGTGTGTGTGTGTGTGTGGCCGCTGACTCTACATGCTGTTATCCTCCACTGGCCCGCTGAGCAGCAGCTCTCTCGTTTCCCGGTGGGAGACCATTAAAAGGAGCTGTATTTAACATTCTGAACATTAATATAGCAGCAACTAGTTAGCGCTCACTGACTATATACTGTGGCCACTTGTGGGTATAGCAACAAATGCGTATCCAACCCATAAATAGCTCTTTCTTCAGCTATTTTCTTTGGTTAGGCAGAGCAACAAGTTCATACTTTCTGATGCGATGACACCCTGAATTCTCAAAGGTAACACATAGCTGTGTACAAACTCGTCAGACTAATAGTGGGGTTAGTAGCGACACAGTACACGTCCTTTGTGCATAGAAGATGTAAACGATACTGGTTTTAAAAAAACATTCAACGCCTTTGAAAAATGTTTTAAGGAAATGGGAAAAGCTTTTAACCTGTTTGTTTTCTGTGGTTTTTAACATACGCTGTATTTTTTTGGTCAGAAACAAAACTTTGTTTGCATATGGAGAAAACTCAACAGGGTACTTTTAACTTCTGCAGTAAAAAAACATGCATTAAGCCAAATATATGAGAGCGGATCATAGTTTTCATTGTCCGCTAAAGTTGATTGAATTTCAAAATAAGAGCATGCAACTATATAAAGTAAAGGTATCCAGGATTAATAAATTATGGCTCCACTTGAGTTAAAGTTGCTGGGTAACAAGATAATATTGACCGCCTTAACATGTTTGGATTAGTCAAGCATCTAAGGAAGATTCCAAATGGATCACATTCATCTGTGTCCAATGTTAAAATGGTACTTTCCACCCATCCACACAATTCTGTGCAGATAAAAAAAGAAAAAAAAAAATCAGCCAGCAACATGCTCCGTATGTCTCAATGCATTCTTGCCTAAACATGAACAAAACCTATACTTAAAATAAAAGTGGTGGAAAAGGAGTGTGTGACTCACCTTGTTCATGTTGCCCGCCTGCTGGGCTGCACCGATATGCTGCCCCCCCTGAGCGAGTGTTTCTGCCAACGCACTCCCTGCTCCTCCTGGTCCCGGAGCGGCCCCCTGCATCGTCGGGCCCTGGTACTGTATGCCCGCCGCCCCTGCTCCCCGTCCTCTCCCAGCTTCAGGTGCAAGGCCACCATTCATCACCTGCCCGGCATGGCCCTGGCTATTGTTAATCATGGCCTGGTTGAAGCCCGCCGTGTTCAAGCCCATTGTTGCAGTATTGTTGTTGTTCTGTCCCGCTATTCCAGTCGTCGTTCCCGCTTTTTGGGCCTGGGGGGACGGGTGGTTGTTGGGGGAGCCCTGGCCGAGGGGGCTCTTTCTCTGCGGTGTCCCCAGCTGAGGCCCCAAACCGCCTGGCTGAGGGCTAGCCGAGTTCAGCCCGGCGCCTGCGATACCGGAGGTGCTGCCGGCTCGAAGGAGCTCCGAGAGCTGCTTGTGCTTGGCGGCTGCATCCGGTACGACAGGGACGCCACCGGGCCCACCGGCTCCAGGTGCTGCTCCGACGTTTGAAGGCATCCCACCCATCAGGCCCAGATCTCCTCCATTAGGGATCAACTCATCTGGAAGGTCATTCTCCAAATCATCCCAGGACAGAGATCCCAAATCTGGGAAAGAAGGAAGCGTAAAGAAAATTGAGATTAATTTGATCTAAACAACATATGTATTGGAACGAAGGATGAGAGCTTGAATATCCTGTAAACAATTTAATTTGGCTGGCAAAATATTAACTCAAGGGCAGGACTTTTTAAAAAAACAGTACATCTTGCATATTAATAGTAAGAATCAATTAAATACTAATCTTTAATTATCATAATTTTAATGTTTTTACTTTCAGCAGTATTTGTAGGAGTCATGCCTGAAAGGAGTTACAGTTCCTTTTTACAGAAATTTAAGAAAGTGCACGACTAAGCTCTGCGACAACAAGATAAGCCATGATGTAATGTTTAAGGCACTACAGCAAGCATACACCTAACTTTACTCCTCCGTCACAGTCCAACTGTTCACAAACGCACCCAGAAGTGGGACATTAATGGGATAGCATGCCAACTGGCTGCTGATCCCTGCAGCACACGACACAGAAACAAGATGCGGAGCGATAATAACAGCATCACTACTGGCTGACTAACGGTGTGTGACGCCAGAGAATCCAGCAGCACTCAGGGTTCCTGCTGGGTGGAGGAGGAATATTTATGTCGCACCATCCAGAGGTGTGGACATGATGCTGAGAGCCTGGGGAGCTAGGATTTGTTAGAAATGGAAGTGACTAAAACAGCGGGAAAAAGATAGGAAATGTGAGCGCATTATGGCCATCCTCTCCGACTAATTAATACGATTTGTGTGTCCTCGTTTGGGGATGTCACTTTGGCTAGCATCTAATGTTTCCTACCTTCCTGACAGTTCATCAGGGTACAGTATCCCTGCAGTATCGAGTGCTGCAGGGATGACGAATTTTTGGAGGCCAACACGAAAGTTAGCGTCGCACTGTTTCCCTCGACAACATTTTTGGGGATTATTGCAGAAAATAAGCTCTGTGGCAAACACAATCATTCATCTATGAACAAACAAACAAATCACTTTTGATGTTTTGTTTATGTTAAAAGGTGACTTTGAAGGATTTCAACTTATGATAGTGCAAAAAAAACAAAGATTACATTTTTGGGACGGCCCACATTCATTACGGGACGGCTTAGGTTGCATTTCGGAACGTTAGTTAAGCGCCCTGTTGTGCTGCAGGCAACTGTGATCACAACTTTTGAGGTAGACAAGTGGTTTTCAATTTGATAGAGCAGTCACAGTGGAAGGTGTTGCCTGTATTTACCGTCATGACATGTCTGTGGTATGTGAACACAAAGAAAAGCACAAAAAGTCACCTGTTGCTCTTCATCTAATAACATCACCAATGGTTGGTTCCTGTTTTACCACTACTCTCCTGTAATACCATACCTGGCAAAAATAGTTTTTAATGTGTAAACTTGAATAAATAAAGTTCTCATTCGTCTGAGCGGTGGTGCCAACAGAAAGTGCTTCAGCAACAAAACGCAAGGGGGTCATCCGGCAAAAAATGTATATCAAGTCTCATTGATAAAACAAAACGTCCACAATAATAAAGCCCCATGCGATGTTTAAATGCAGAGCTGTTTTTAAAACGAACAGTAGGTTGCTTAACAAACCCAGCCTAACATGACTCTCGCGGGTAAAAATGCTAACTCAGTTCTTCAAAGTTCACTTCGAGTGGAGGATAGATTTGTTCCTATTTTGAAATGAAGCAAAGTGAGTAGAGGGCATGTTCAGCATGGCTCAGAGACCGCACTTTACTGCAGCTGCACAGCTGAAAGGTGGGGAGAGCTGAGGAATGACGCTTTATCTAAAGTACATATCCGAATCAAATCAAGCTTATCAGTGATCACCATGAACGACGAACAGGGCCTCGGTCTTAACGCTACAGGATGGGAGATAACAGAACTGGGCAGACACAGTAAAACAACCTCTCATCTGCCGTGTGCTGCTGCTGGATGTCTTCATTGAGATTCAGTCAGAATCCAGCCTTTAATGAGGGCACTTGGCCTACGTACTTCCCAGAGTAAACACAGCCTTCCAGATCCGCTGCGCTGGCTCGCTGTCCGTCCCTGGCATCAGGCAAGCAGGTGCTCCGTGTGGAGGAAGCTTGTTTAAGGCTTGAAGGGACCATCCATCTTTCCCTCCCTGGCTTCTCACTAACCAGCAAGCAGCCACATGGACGCTCTCAGATCAACAGCAATCAGTTTAGCCACATGCGCTCAAGCCTGCATTCATTTCTGAATGGACACACACACTCTCTGTGAAACCTTTCCCCCAGGCTGCTTGGCTGGGGGCCAAAAATGCAAAGCAATGTTTTGGTTAGGTAGCATCACATGCAGTCAGGGGAGCCCCGACCATGGAAGGAGGGGGAAGGGAGACAGAAATGGAGTACTACGCTTCTCTTCCTCTTTTTTCCACTTTCCTCGCTTCCATTTGTTGCTCATTACTCCTTACTTTAATGCTCTTCATTCCCTAACTGCCTGATCGACACACTGCTCTCTCCTTTTTGTTTTGTTGTATCCCCTGTGGCTCCTGTCTGGGAGCTAGTGGCTATGAATACACGCTAAAGCCACCCGAGCGGTGGTCCAGACTGGGGACGTCTGTCATCTTGCCCAAAGGCCATGTGTCTGGCTTTAGAGGGACAGGTGCAGCATGGCCGCCAGGCCTTTCACTTGCTGTTTAGTATCACACTACGAAGAGCAAGACACCCACTTAGAGCTGGGAGGGTAATCCATCCTCTGCTTTTGGTGGGGGAACGAGATCTGATGAAATGCTGTAGAGATTCCTTTTTGTTTTTTGAGAATCGTGGAAGATTTCACTCAATAAAAACTGAATTTCCATATGATCATGGACTCACAAATTAGTCAACACTACTTGCATAATAAATGATAGAACTCCAGGTTTAAGCATTTTACATAAATCAGGCTTCAGTGAGTCATTCAGGACTCACATTTGTGGACCACTGGAGCGTTGCCTCCATAGATAAATGTGTCAGCTACACAGCAAGCAAACCACAGCGGCTTTGTTTACGTTCCAGCTAGCAAGCCCCACGCCTGGACCTCACCGCGGACCTTAGTGCAGTCCCCCGGCTGACAGTTGTGCAGTGAGCAGGGTTACGTTTTTGCTGTGTCATCACCATTCATGTCTGTACAACCAAATGTGTTTATGATTAAATGATTTACTAAAGCATGCAATTGTTTACAAGAGACAATTTTGTTTTGAAGGTTCTTCAGATTGACTAATTTAACTTTTTTTTAAATCGACAAAATTTAAGGGGGACGCATCCCCCGGACCAGAGAATATCCCAGATTCTTTTCATATTGCAATATAGACAAAATCGCAGGAAAAAAAATTAACTGTCATGACATCCAACTGTGTCATCAACAAAATACAGGTACTGTAACATGTTGTGCAACAACAAGAAAAACCATGTATGACATCACCAGCGTAAACACCTATTCGTGTTGAAAAGGTACCGACCAATGGTGCAACTTCATCCCTTACTTCTAACAAGTAAGGGATGACTCACTCTCTTAGAAAGTCGAGTGAGTAAAATCACTTGGACTATGCAGGTAGGCACACACACACACCTTTGTTTTTATCTCGTACTTCTCACATCGCTCGTGACACAGACATATCATCATCGAAACTAGTGGTGTAACGGATGGTGCACTCTTCTCTTGCGCCGCGTTTTTGGGCGTTTTTTAGACTCGCATGAAAGTTAAAAATATTCTCAACTTTTCAGCGCCAGGCGTGAGTCGAACCGCACGACAATATCACAATTGACGGAGGCAGTCAATCAAATCAAGCAAGAGGCGCGCTTAACTACTTTACCACTGACTTCCTGTTTTTATGCCGGTAGATGTGGTTGGAACGGACATTGATATTAGCAATTGTTAATATAATTTCCCCCTCCTCATTCAACAACGCAATTGAATGCAAGAGATGTAATGCTTATCAAAGCCTAATTTCAAGAAATATCAGAATTACTCAAAAGGTGTTTTTGAAATAATTCCAAAAGGAATTTGTGGTGGGAAATCTATAGTTGAAAGCCAGCTTTTTTTTCTTTTTTTTTTTATCTACAACATTTTTTCCCCAGCCACATTCTCATTACATCACTCACAGATGTAGACTGCTGCGTGTGGAATCAGCTAAAAAGGGCAATACTGGCTAATGAAAACAGATTGTATCATAACAAGGAAAAACACGCACACATACAAATTAGTCCATGCTGCAAACAAAGCCAGCTAAAAAACAAGACGACTGTGTCATCACGCTTCACAAGGAAGGGGTAAGTGGTGACCCCCCCCCCCCGTGCTGCTCTCCCCTCTTTTTTCGGAGGGTATTTCTAGTTCCCCGTAGCCGGAAACATAAATGGCTCCATTAGCAGCTGCGTCATGAGCTTACCGACTGCCTGCTAGGCTTTAAACGTGCCATTTGCATAGTGAAAGCGAACATTTGGGTGTTTCACCATCCCCTTTTACAACAAAGATTCTGCAATACTGCCGTAAAGATGATCTGCCATTAAGCCGGCTTTGCTTTTTTCACAGTGAACCTAACAACGACGGCATAACGCCGACTCATATAGCACACCTGCAATCATGTGTGAGCAAAAGAGGTGTGATGTGTAGCACAACTGCGTCGGGGCATATTTTTTTTTACATATCCCGGTGGTTGGGGCACACAAATAACAAGTCTCAAAACCTTCAGACCCATTTCACCGTGCCGGCTCTCCCTTTTCACACAGCGGCAGAACGACTCTGTCCCCCCGTACCTTTTATACACAACAGCGAGGCAGAATAACGCACCACAGGCCCACCTTGAGCAGGCTGTGTGAAAGGGGCTACCGACATGGCCGTGACCGACACATGGAGTTGAACTAAGAGCTCAGCAAGGCACGCATCAAATATTCACTAGCTAGGCTTGAGCACACTTGCAGACACTCACCCAACCCATACACACCCTAACTTTGATAGAGAAAAGAGGTCCATTAGCTGAAGATTATCAGCCATTTATAAATTGATTCAAATGTAATTATGAAAGAAACAGTAGCTCTTAGTGGTGTAATGGCCCACCGTCGATTCATGCTCCAGACGGATCCCCCCTCGCGGTTCAGCACACATGTGACCCGCGGATTAATTACACAGATAAACGTTAACCTTCACAGTGTGAAATAAAGTTTGACTGATGTTCGCTATCCGCCAATATTCAGTAAAATATGCGATCAGGACGTCGGCATTTAAGCTTTTCTAGTCGCCGATCTCTGATAATGTTACATCATGAACAACCAATCCGTGTTTAGATTGACAGGAGAGCTAGTGAGGTTAGCAGCACCGCTAATGGCTAACAAACGACGGTTCCGTTCAGTTACATTATGATGCGTTCAGGCTATGTTCGGTGAAAATTAGTATTGAGCGAATGTAAATTATAACTTAATAATGATGTGGTCACATGTAATCTCGTAAAATGTTACAAAATTCCCAGCTGCAGAAGAGCTATTAAGCTCATCATGGTCCCCAAAGCGAAAGCATCTAGCGTTTTAGAGAGTAACACCCTGAGTGCACAACTCCAGGCTGCTCAGAGAAGCACTAAGACCTGGCATGAAGAACCTCAGGGGGGTCAAGTAAGTATTGCTGTCGCAATCCCCGACCCCATGATAGGCCTCCTCCCTGACATAGTCAGACAAGCCCTGCCCCAAAGGCTTGATGAGGCTCAACTGAGTGGACAAGCCACTACAGTCACCTTGAAGACCACTGCTAGGAGCTTAGCAGCGTCTGGTGGTGTAGTTCTTCATCACACCACCAGGGACAGCGACCGAGCACCCCAGTCTGCTCGCGTGCTTGATCCAGGTCTCTCACTCCCCACTTCGCATTTTGACAGGAGGGGGGGCTACTCCCAGGCCCAGAGTGGCATTAGTGGTTCCAAAACCACATCAACAGGTGAACAAAACGTCCCATGTAGTCCATGCATGCACCTGAAACAGAGCCCCTCCCCCACACGTCGAGAGGTTAGTCATCCTCACCGCTATGTCGTCTTAAACGACTATGCTAATTCAGACCACTCTGATGATCCAGGCCCTCTCCGCGTGCAGGGTCTGCGTATCCGTCAGCTTGAGTCTCTTGCGAACGACATAGAACGCTTTGATCCAGAAAATCACGAGTCATGGCATCAGAAGACATTTCACCCTAAAAAGAGAATTAGGTTCAAACGAAATCTTAAGTCCCAAACCCACTCCATAAGAGCAAGTTAAGACCCAGAGATCAAGAGTCTTAGACACCAACGTGTGACGGAGGCGGTAAAGCGCTTTACCACACTCCGGACACCGGTGGACGAGCCGATGCCACTAAACCTTGCCAGCCGTGGGCCAGTTCCAGACGGACAAGTCGCCGTCACCCAGGAACATAGACAAACGATGCCAATGCCCCTCCCAGAGCCTGCTCCTGACTCTAGTCCACCCAGTCTGCCTGCATGCTTAAAACCGCCAAAATCTGCCACCCAAAACCATGTCTCAAACCAGAAGTCTTCCCTTTGTTCGCTGAAAAACGCTCAGAATAAAGACGCACGACACTCTGACCTCTCCCTTGCAGTCAACCAGCCTGCAACGGAACAGGGGACACCCTGGGTACCCCAGAACAATTGGCCCCCAAGTTCACAACCTTGCGCGGTGAATAATAGAGCAGATTTGACCGCCCAGCAAGCACGAGATGCAGCCCGTCCAACCATTCGACAGCCGAAGTTAAAACCCACGCGAAAAGGGTCCCGACAACTACCGCTGCTCGAATCGGAAGAGCTGCGAGCTCGCCATTATGTACAACCAAACTGTAAAATGAAAAAGGGGTTTTCTTGGTACACACCTCTAGGGGACAGGAACCGGTCCGTTGGGCCATCCCAGCAGACCCAGGGGGTGATAGGTAAATCCAAATCTAGAGTTAGGTAGACCATGACACAACCATCACACTAACCTACCTAACCACCTTTCCGTTTTGTTTGTTTTCATTTCTCTGCTTTCATTTCGTTTTTGTTTTTCCACATACTATGCTACAGTGCAGACGTTATCACAAGATCATGATGTAGCAATTGAGTGTATTAGAAATAATGCCTTGCTTACCTATGATTTGTGTATATGTTTAATGTAGTTTAGTTAGTCATCTGCCCAGATGCCGCCTTAGTGTCTGCCCAGACATCTTGAGCCACTATGAACTATGAACACTGACTGTTAAACCATCCCTTTCTTCCCACAACTACATGGACTGTTTAACCTTTTGTGCTCTCAGAACTACATGGACTGTATGACACCACATGGAAGCCCACGTCAGTCCTTGGTTTGCCCTAAAGACCGTGGCCGCACCTCGCTCTTCAGGCCAAAGGGGGGATGTTGGGATCTGACTATATGGCTTCGACATGTGCTGTGGAACAAAGAGAGAGAGAGTCAGGCCTTGCCTTTTGCAAGCAAAGGTTTCATCCTGATTGTAGTTTGATGAGCACCAAACCCCCCAACTTTGAAGAAATTCACATTAGGGTGTGAGTTTCCTCCTCGAAATGCCACACTGCTCTCATTGGACGAGAGCAGGGATGCCGAGGCGGGACCTCCGGTAAGACGATCTTGCTCCCCCAAAAACTATGCATTCCTGAAGGTACCTGAAAGCAGCGCTGCAATCTAATTGGCCGAGAGCCAAGACACCCCAGGACCCCTGTGGTTCAGCCACTGTTCTACAAAACTACCTGCAACCCCCACCTCAATGCTTTTTCCCCTTCGACCTCCGTCGAGCTAGGGAGCACACCAACGTTGTTTCCCTTTTCAACCAAATCCTAGGTTTAACAGTTTCATTTTTATAACGTGGTGTATGCTTTATGATCACCGACACTGGCGATCCCTGAAATTGCTAGTGTTGTGTAGAAGTTAGCGTGTATTCCATGCTACTGTGATTTGTGTCAAGACAGCCGCAGTGAGGTCGAAGTTGCTTCTCATCAGTTCAGGAGGTCAGAACCGCCGGCTGAGACAAAGAGTCGCGGTTCTTGCTCCCCTGGCTGAGAGAGCAATCTTCCGTACTCCAGCGCGGAGGATCTTAATCTTTTGTTTTATTTCATTTTGTTCCTTTCCCTTCTCTTTTACTAATCCACACACACAGCTTTGAGCTAATGTAGCTACGTGCTAAACGGCTACCGGCACGTATAGACGCCGGGTCTTCTGTTGGCTACCCGCCATTTTGAGTCTCGCGCATGAGAGACGTCACCACGTCCCAACTACATACTTCGCTGAGCTGTTCCCTCGCCACACACACACACACACACACACACACACACACACACACACACACACACACACACACACACACACACACACACACACACACACACACACACACACACACACACACACACACACACA
Source organism: Anarhichas minor (assembly GCF_050575085.1). Classification (NCBI taxonomy): domain Eukaryota; kingdom Metazoa; phylum Chordata; class Actinopteri; order Perciformes; family Anarhichadidae; genus Anarhichas; species Anarhichas minor. The sequence continues at coordinate 5,756,236 of NW_027466458.1, forward strand.
CACACACACACACACACACACACACACACACACACACACACACACACACACACACACACACTTTTCGATCATCTGTTGATTTTAGATAGCGTGCTCATAAATGTATAGTTGTTGTTAGTTTAGATATTAATTGACTAGATCATTAGTATTAGAACGTAATAAACTGTTATATTTTAAAGAGCAGCTGTCTGTGATTACTTTGTGCATGTGTATTGTGATAATAGCTGTATATGTGGTCTGTGCTCGAACTTAAACCTTCACTTTCACTCTGAATGTGTAATAGTACTCAGACTATTGACATTGTGAGTGAACACTAATTATGAGACTTAGTTTTATCGTTTGGTTATTGGTCCCTGTTCGCAGGGTGGTGCCCCGTTATTATTAATAATCATTGATAATTGTTACTGACATTAATAATTCTATTGATGTCAAGAATTTAGTTTCTTAGATGCTGATAACCTAAACACGCTCCTTTACGTTCCCAACATACTGGTGCCCCCTTTTTGAGGCTATGTTATTCCCAACATGCTGATCCGATCTGTGATCCGAACCGTGTGTTTTATGATCCGTTGCACCACTATTAGTTCTGGATGTGTATTCACATTGTTTTTTTAAACAACAACCACTGTCCCAATTTGGAATAAGCCAGTACGATGTCAAGACATCTTAATAAAACATATGCTCACTACCAAGTGTTACACATGGCCTGAATAGAGACAGGAGGCCCGTGTTCACTCTCTACCACTGTAAGAAGGAACCTCCCCGAACACACCCAAAACAAAGTACACACACACACACACCCAAAACAAAGTACACACACACACACACACCCAAAACAAAGTACACACACACACACACACACACACACACAAAAATGTGACATGCAAATCAAACCAGGGACCACTGAAAAAGGCAAAAGGTCAAAGGTCAGGGCCGAGGGGTACTGCTCGCAAAGCTTCAGGCATGACTGTCATCAAAGACTGAACGCAAACTCTTTATCTGCAGTCATTTACGACCAATGACAGCATGGCCCGGAGCTGTCCCACGGGGTCCGTTAGGTCCCCACAGTAAAAGGCGAAAACAATAAAGAGCAGGCGGGCCGGGTTTAATGATTGTTCATTGCAGACATGTGGTGCCTCTGCCATGTGTGATGCGCGTTGTAATTCATCGTCGTCTTCTCGGCCGCTTTTGTTGAAAGGCTGTCCAACTTGTTTTTTTTTATTTTATTGCAGAGCCAAACTAAACTAGTCTCAATGAGAACGTGCCATTTGATAGATGTGATACATTTGCCGAGCTACGACTTCAGATCTACAACTTCACTGACACGGGATTACAAAACATAATGTATCTGCACAAATATAAGACTTTTTATTCCAGATACCTATGTTTGAAAAGTGATATCTGCTGAATATACCTTTGGGTATTCACAACAGCAGGCCAAGTTAGTACTGGCTTGAAACAGCATAACGTTAAAGCCGCTTTAATCAATTTTTGCCCACTAAAGGGAATTTCATACAACTGGCATATTATGTGTTTATGGTTAATGTGTTAGAAAACCATTGACTACTTACACATGCAGCAGACACATCGATCATCACCACTTATTTAGATTCATGTTGACACTTGAGAAAACTTTTACCTGACAGATGTTTGGCTGTTTTCAACAACCCCTGGGTTACTTTGTCTGTTGTTTAGCTGGACACAGTGTGTACAATAGATTTGCCAGGGTTTTTAAGTGGAAACAGTTGCCTACAGGGTTTGATGAGACCAATTCACACTCAACCATACAGTCAATTTGCAAGCTGTAAAACCAAAACACTGAGCAACGAGAGGGTAAAAGTTAAGTGCCAGTGATCTTAATATCAATTAAACATTGTTTGATGCAGGTTTAACAGATTGCTTCTATGCGTTGCTTCCATCTTTCTGTCCTCCACCCATGACTGCTGTTGTTAAATTAGCCCCAGCCGTGTCTAGTTTAGACTACAGGAGTAGTCTGATGTTTGCTGCCACCGAGGAAAGAAATTCCTAACAAAGTAACAGCCAAGAAATAGAGTGTCACAGAATACCATATCTTCATATCACAAAAATGACATGCCTGAAGTGTTGAAGTTCAGCAGATTAAATATTTACTGTACACTCGCAGGTAGTCCCGTCACAACCAGATTGGTCTGAGGGTTCATAGGCTTGCTTAAGGATGCTGTGGCAGGAGACTGGGTTTTTGTCTCCGCTGATTCATGTTTTTATACTTGGTAGCTGAATTGAGCTCCAGTTTCAAACATCGCCTGCCATTCACCCTTTTTGTCCTTCTCTCGGAGGCAACTACCGTCTTATCGTCACACTACACACAGACATGAACACAATCAATAAAATGAAATCTCTCTTGATTAAATGCAGGTGTTGTAAAAAGGATCCAGCATGAAACTCTGCTGAGCTACATTGGATCTCTTTTATGAGCAGCAGTATGTCATGAATTGACACTGCATCTGATCTTGACATAAGATAGACGTTGCATCATTTGAGGTATGTGATGAATCAGGGAGTGTCTCCATAATGCCATTAGACCTCTGACAGAAATGATAACTAAGGTTACAACTTCCTACATAAAGTGGTTCACTGCTGTGTAGTAACAGAATCACGCAGAGAAATACTCTTTGCTAACATCCACCAACTCAGTTGTCAGTGTGAAACAGTTAAAACTAGTGTGGTGTAACGAAACATGCAACTTTACATTTTATAAACTCTAGTTTGTGGATTGTTATATTGTCTCGAGTCATAACGTTACCGCGTGGAGGTGTGATTTAGTGTGATAAGGACTGTATTAGACTGCATTAGCACAAGGCAAGCTTACCTCGTAAACTGACGCTCACCACAGAACCAAACCACAACACTGCAGTAAAACCACAGTAACTAACTACAACACACCGAGCTGACCTGGTGACTTTAAATTGTGCAGCATGGCTGGTCAATACATTCAAGAAACATGCTCTCGTGGCAAAGTTAACTATGTATTTGTATTTTTAACGTCACATTGTGCAGACAGCGTTGAGGCCTTTACCTGGTCCATCAGACGCTGACAGGGCAGGTGAAGTCAGCTTCGGCCGCTTAGAGTTGGGAGGTCCGACGTCCAGCAGGTTTTCAGCCATAGTTGTTCTCTTGTCCGGATAGTTTTGCTTTAGTTGATGATTATGATTACTTTCTGTCTGGTAACTTGTTTACCTTCCCGGTTAACACATTAGCAGCCTGCTAACGTTAGCTAAGTGGCTAATAGCTAACGTTAGCTAATTGCCTGCTAGCAGCTAGATTACCTGTTAGCGTTAGCTGCTCCTCTGCGAGTGTCTTCTTCAAAAGAGATGCAATAGCGCCCCGCTTCGCCACCGCCATTCACCCCATGATAATCCAACACCCAACACCCACATTATTATCGTTGAATACCCCGAAATAAAATATCCCCCATGAAAAAAAAAATCGAAATTCAAAATGCAAGTGTAATAAAAGCAGGCGGACTGCTGCGCTCCGGTGGAAAGGTCGTAATTTCTATATGTTCAAAGTGCCCATTTTGAGTGACGTCAAATTTCTTCATGCAAAAATTCCCGCGAAGCTCCACAAAAATGCACAATTGCATAAAAATGCAGTATTTTTGCAAATCGTCTCGAAAGTCACGCTCCGGTCTCCGCTTGCCCACACGGTAAACAAGACCGCTGCTGAGCGTCGTCAGGGGCTGAATCGCCGCTGAAGGGGAAACCAGATATACGGAGCGGGTTTTGCCCGACGACCACCGATCCTAGTCCCGTTTTTTCGCACAAAATGTCTCCGAGGCGATGTTAAGATTTCGTTTTCTGGGGAAGGACGTTGTCATATCGCGGTAAGGATGCTCGATTTTCTACGTAAAAACCAGTGTTGGACCGAAATCCTAATTCCGAGCCACGACAAGATGGCGGCTGTTGATTCCTTCGATACAAAAAAGTTTTTTTCTTTTCCAGATCGTCTGTGGAGGGGGAGGGGCCGCGCTATCACGCCCTACGTGAAGACACCGCTCCTGTTTCACCGCTGGGGGCGCTACAGCACCGCCGGAGATACTTAGAAGCAGTTCACGAGTCAGAGCATACATTTAAAAATAAAAGTACATTATAGTTATTAATATTGAATTCAACATGAATCCAACATCCCAAAAAAATATTTATTTATTAGATTAATACATTTAAAATAAGTTCTGTGTTGCATGTTATTTTATCATTAACTCATGTAGGTTCTGGCAATGAATATTGAGTAAAATATACTAAACTGACAGGTTATTATTGACAGGTTTGGAACTATCTTTCCTAAACTTGGCCAACCACCAATGTGAATATACCCCGACTGCCCACGTCTCTGATTTACTTTGAATTGCAATTTTGTTTTGTTTTTAAATTTCTGTCTGATTATCAGGCTATGGTTTTAACATGAAATCATCTCCTTTTTATATTTCACAGTGCACTCAACTGTTCTCTGCTTGGAGATTTATTTCTCTCATATTGAAAAGTAATACAATTATACCGATCACGCTTACTCAAACAGACACACATTGAACCAATTTGATAATACATGTTGCTTTTTCATTGTTTTCTGGCAAAAATCTGACACATGCACATGTATAAAATAAAAAAAAAATCATATGTGACATAAAATAACTGCATATGTACAAACACTGAGTGCTTTGTGCAAATGTGTACAGATTACGATCATGTGTTGATAAATGATACATGGGTAATGTGCACAAAAACATGTATAATACATCTCATTCATGAACATAACACAAATACACAACGATTTTAAATCAAACAACCGTCTAATTTTTGTCCCAGTGTAATTTAAAACACTACGGGTTGAATTTATAATGAAAACATGTGGAGCTGTCACAATTAGGTGATTAGGCGATGCCATTTTGTTGTGATGATTTTAACAAGTGCTAATAAAACACTCTCTCCCTTATTTTTCTGTCACAAAGCAGATTTACATTTCTTTAACAAGAAGGGATGACTGAATGCCATAAACTTTTGCAATTTTTAACTGGAGCCCTGGACCTCTAAAGATACTTCTTTCCCTTTGCCAAAACTAAAACACTTGTCATACACATCATTAATACACTGTCAGAGAAGTATACAATCCAAGGAACCTTAAGTGAGCAAAGCACAGTGATTTGAAGAATCCCTTTTGTTGGCAGTACATGCTTATTGTTCAACATAAGTGTAGAAAGAATTATATTGAAATGAAACAAAAACAGAATGATAGTATGGTGCAGAGTCAAGACTCAAAATGTAGTGTGTCTGGCAAAAAAGAAAACTGCTCATTCGTTCCCATGCAAAAAAAAGATCACAGACACTTCTCCCCCCCCCCCCCCCCCCCCAACTGTATCACAGATAACAGAGCCAGCAGTGTTCACTTTAATATTTTATTCATATGCGTGTACAGATGTGCGCTACTGGAGAGGTGGTGTGCCCATCAACAGGTGCAGCCCCAAATCTCAAATCTACTCTGGCTATTTTCTGTCACTGCTGTGCAAACTCGGGCTTTAGCGAAATGTCCTGAAAATCCCCACGGATCAACCAACAACGTGAGGCAGACGGGTAATCTGACAAATTGTCTGGGAAAAGAACAAGAACTTTCCTTAAAAACCTTATATTGCCATCTGTTTCCAGAACTTTGCATGGTATGGTTTATTAGGTTTGGCAAACTTGAGCGTGTTGAGAATATGCATTAAATTATTAATGTGGCCGTTGGAAAAAGCAATGACGAGGATTTGTGTCAACAAAGCAGATCTTGTGTAGCTATTTTTGTGTCTTCACTTAGAGTGACAGCTTCTGGAGAAACTTCTTTGGATGTTAATGCATTTATGCTACTAACGTGATCATGATTACGTGATACAAATAATCACAGCTCACACACGCCGATTAAACATATTCCTAAATTCAAAAGGCACTGGTTGTGTATGTTTGGAGTGCACCATGGTAGGGGTAAACAAAGCTATGGATGGAGACGGCTACATAATTAGGGATGGTTCCTCCTCATCTCTGTATCTCTAGAGCTTTCTTTTCTCCATTTTAAAGAATGCAACTAAGTGTGTGACATTGCGCTACAGATAAGGTAGCAACAGCAAAAGAACAGTTTAACAGTGGCCATGTAGTTGATTGATTTATTTTTGCATCATACTACAGGGATCTTTTCTGTGTTATTGACTTGGAGTAGAAATTAAATATCTCTCTCACACACATACACCCAAAGCACAGGGGGGAAACAAGTGCTCGAAGGAGTAAAGACAAAAGCATGAAGCGAGTAAAGAGCAAAGGGAACTACAGAGGTGCCCGCTATTCTCAGACTGAAAGAACGGGAAAAGAGAAAGAAAAGGAACAAATATGGAATTTGTCAAAAAAAACAACTGAACAACGAGCATCATTTCCTCAAACATACAATCATAATCTATCCTCATTATGAAAACAGCATGATAAAAAAACCTTTCTGAAAACCAAGATACTCAAAATATACAGTCATACTTTTTAGGCACCACAAAACAATTAGTTTAGGTTGCACTGCACCTATAGATCACTCAATTAAAGTGGCACAATTTAAGTATCTTGATACAGCAGAGGGCCCCCTCTGTATAAAGGCTGTGACTGGATAAAGTGAAAAGTCCCACCCCTTCAACAGCAAATCACACAGCTAAAGGCAGACGATACTTAACTATTGAATACACCTAAAGTGATGGACTGACTCACCAACGACTGTTTGTTCTTCTGCCGATGAAGGCAACGATTGGAACTAAATTTGCGTGTGAGGTTTTAAATAAAGCACTGTAGAAACTGTGGTTGATCTGTGCTTTGACACTTTAACCAACGGCAATGTGGAACCCCCCCCCCTATCATCTATCAATAGCGTCACAGTGATTGTCCATCACAGTCCCACTTCACTCAAAATCTTTGGAGGATCAAACTCTCCCCCCTCGGTTGGCCACCAAAAGTCTGGTGTGTTTTTCTTACGGTTAACAAATTCCACGAAAAAGACCAAAACCAACAATGAATCGATCATAATGAACAAGTATCGTCTGTGTAGTCTGAGTCTGACATCTCGTATATTCCTCTGTGCCTTCGAGCGCCGTTGTTGACCAAAAACTAATAAAACATATCAATGAGCCACATCGTTGCACTGGGTGTCATGTTCCTTCATTACAACAAAAATGGGCTCTGTATTTTCACTTTGAGTCAATCCCACATACACCATCCTGCTGCTAGCTCACCACGTTAGCTACTGAACACCGTCCCCAACAAATTAACTACTTATTCTTGTTTGAGAAACATTTACTAAAAACCACAGGGCCCAGGAGCACCATGCTGGTCTAGGGGGTTAGGTCAGATTGTGAATGGCAATCCCCATCTCTCTCTCCTCTTATTTTCTTCAAGTCATCATTACTGTTTGCTATGATGAAAAAGACATAAAATACCCCCGAACAAAAAAATAAAATACTACAGTGCCTACTGTTGGGATTGTGTTTCATACTCAAAAGACACATCTTAGGTGGAGTATCACTTTAAGTATATTTAAAGTGCCTTCCTGCTTCTGTGACGATCTCACTTTTTAAAACCACCTTTTCCTCCCAATCTATATTCCCTTATATGATTTGATTTTGTGCTTTTTGATTGTACTCGTTGTGACAGACAAGAACTCTGTTTCAATGTTCTTAAAAGCTATTTCAACATTACCATCAAAGACATTAGCGGCCATTTTAATGGCCACTTCACGGTAATAACTTCCGAATACAAGTGGTCGAGAAAACACTGCGCAAGACATGTGCTTAAAATGTGCATTTAGCTGCTACACAAACTAAAATCTATGCAGCGTGCTTTGCATGCCTCCTTTTACCGAGACTCGAGCACAAACGAATACTGTATTAAGCCCTCGAGTCAAAGCAGAATACATAAATTAACACTGCTTCATGTGATTCCCTCATTCTTCCCATAGTTCCCTGCTCAGCCCATCATGCTGCACTGGCCCTTATATAGAATCTAAAATAATTTTCCCTTAAGTAAGGTCAAGACTTTGATCAAGGTAAAACAAATGATATGGCACAACAATAATTATTTTTTTCAAAGAAATATTTGCATTGAAAATAAAAGCATGGAGTAAGAAACCACAGCATGTTCCGCAGTCTAAACATTGCTGAAACTTTGTTCAGTAATTTATATTTGTTCATTCACTGTTCTAGTCCTGAAGGCACTTAATAACAAAAATGAATAAGAAAATACACCAAGAACAACACCAACAGTCTTCCTTCCCTCTGAACCCTTTTCAGCCTTCTCCCCTAATACACTGCTGTGCTCAACACAGGTCTAACCCACCCCAGTACGTAGGCAACATCACCATCAAAGACATCAGTAGCCATTCTTATAGCCACTGTTTGCGTTAGAGTGACAAACTCCCTCTACATCATCCGTGCTGAAGACACTTCAGCGATGCCTAAAGAAAGGGACATCCTGCACCTGCAATCGGTCCCGGAGAGTCAGACAGCAGCTGGGGGACAGAAGTCACAGGAAGAGGAGAGAAGGGATCAGAGACGAGCATAAAACTCCTCGTTGAGTTTTGATAGCTCGTTGGCCTCCACCTCCACCTCTTCCTCCTCCTCCTCTTGAAGTGCGAGAGGAGCAGGCTGCACTTGGGAGGGCTCTTGCGCAGCACTAGGCTCTGGGCCCAGTTCGGAGTGGGGAGGGAGGTGACGGTCTGTGGCAGGGAACTGCCCAGGGAGGTGTGGAGGGTCCCTATATCCCTCTTCCCTCACCTCGGTGGACTTTGCTTGGACAGGCTCAGGCCTTACAGCACTTTGTGGTTGAGGAGTGAGTGTGGAAAGAAAGGAGGAAGAAGGAGTGGCAGAAGAGGGAGGAAGAGCTGCTGCCTGGGCAACAGATCCCGAAGTCATATTCAGCGCCGATGCCATGGAAGGCAGTCCGAGGCTGGCGCCCAGCTCCGTGCGATCGTGATATATACTTTCCCCACTTTTGGGGCACAGAAAGGTCCTCATTTGACCTTTGCCCTTAACATTAACTGTACCTCTATAGTCAAACTCTAAGCCCATGGCACTGAGCACAGCATGGCTCTCCTCGCTCACCTGCACCCGACACTCCACCCCGGTGGAGTCCATGCGGCTGGCAATGTTAACCGTGTCCCCCCAGATGTCATAGAGCAGCTTAGTGGTGCCAATCACCCCCGCTGTCAGAGGGCCGTGGTTAAACCCAATACGGAGCTTGAAACCGAAACCCAGCATGTTCTTGTTGAAGTCGTCCAGGACGCCCATCATCTCCAGGGCAAAGTTGAAAAGTGCCCTCAGGTGAGTGTGTGGAGAGTCGTCCTCATTCTCAGCCAACTGCCGGACATTCAGTCCGGACGCGGCCATGTAGGTGGCCCCGATTGTCTTGATCTTTTCCACGCTTTTGAATTCGGGTTTGCGAAGGAGCTCGTCAAAGTCTCCAATTAGCTCATTGAGAACACGGTAGCACTCTTTTCCGCCCTCGTAGCTTTCTTCATAGAACTCGCTGAAGTTCACAATACTGGCAAAGATCACGCCCGCACTGTCGTGATTCTTGGAGTAGCTCTGGGTCACCTGAGGAAACAAGGAAATGTGTTGGAATATTTTGAACTCTAAAATGGGCTTATATTTATGATGATAGTGATGCTACAATGTTTATAATTTAAAATGTTTATCTTAAAATACTAAGAAAGCAAAAGCATATGCATTAGGCATTGTTCTGATAACCATAATTAAGTCTGATATTTCTTTTTCAAAAACTACAAAAACCTTGAGCTGGTCAGCGACATGGATGGGGATGATGTTGCCCAGTAACCACTCAGCCTGGTCTCGCATCGTCTGGATCTTGAAGCGGTGTTTGTCAGCCTCTACATTGCCATGGTAATGGAGACGGTAGCTGACCTCGAACTCACGGTTAAGGATCCAGACCAGGAGAAGAAGCAGGAAGAAGGCCAGCACAGCCTCCGGGACCAGGAGCTCAAGAGGTCGCGGGGGACGTTCAGGTGTGACTAATGCTGAATCACCATCACCGGATGTGGAGATGTTCAGTCTGAGCGAGAAAACGGAGACAAACAGAAGAAGAGTAAGAGTGGTTCAAGATGAACATAGAAACAGCAAAACACAGGAAAACAGTTGACAGGATAAAGAAGAGAGATGAGATGGAGGCTGGAGAATTCCACCATCACTATCTGAAGTGAAACTACATGAGGATTAAAATAAATCTATTTATTATATATTCTACCCAGATAGAAAAAACTATCATCTGCTTCATTTACAAAGCAAGGGGAAGTACATTGTAGTGGACAATAAAGATGAAGCACTGATGAAGTGTAGTTTCTCATGTGAGTTTATTTGTGATCTGAAGACTTTAAACAATGTACACACTGTAACCAAAATAGTTCCTTAAGGTAATTATTTTGCAATGAGCACAAGTGTACATACAAGCATTCTGAACGTAAGGAAGGTTTGAAGGGTTATTTGTCCTTAAAAAAAAACACCACAGAAACCTCATGTTCCCTGCCGGTTGACAAGACTAATAAAAGCTAAAAGAAATACCTGAAGGCGCGCTGACTGCAACATTGGCTCATAAAATGATTTTGTTAGAACAGCAGTGTGCTCACGAATGATTCAAGTAGTGTTTGTATCCTGTAAGCCTTAAGAAGTAGCTGCCAATCAAAATGCTATCATATCATATCATATATTTACTAAAAAAAAAGTATTTTCCAGCCCCCTCTCCTCCTCTAAAGTGTAGTCAGCTAACTTCTGGCTCTGGGTTATATGAGTCATTTCTACCACTAGTGACATTTAGCAGCCATTACTGCTGGTGCACACAGGGGGAGACAGAGGAAGAGAGAGAGAGAGAAGGATAGGCGAGTACAGAGCAGGAAAGCGTGAGATTGAGTAAAAGCCAGACAGAGCTGCAGTTATGAAAAATTGGAAAAGCAAGCCGTCGCCCCTGTTGACCCTTCAAATGTCACTCATCCATCATCCCCTTTGTTTCCACGGAGACACTCACCCATGATCTGGCAAGCTGTTATTACCGGAACTGAAAGACGAAGAAGAGTGGTGTCAGTCAGAAGAAAGGAATGGTCACACACACACTCACACACACACACACACGAACGAACATAATGCAGTTCATATTAAATCCTTTTCCTGGCTGAAGAACAGGAAGTTAGAGTGATGTAGTACCAAAACAACTGGGTAAGTTACAATGTTTGAGAATAATGAATTAATGCATAAATAAAACTCATCTATCAATCTGCTGCATATATCAACTCATGTATGTCCGTGTATATACAGCACCTGTTGACTTGTGTGCGAGTACTGAATATTTGCATTTAGTATTTAAGCACGTGTGCAAGTAACACATGCTCACCTGTACCTGTGCAAGGGGCAGTACAGCAACAGCAGCAAGGCGACCCCTGTAGCAGTGGCCAGGACCGAGCGCATCCAAAAACTCAGCTGACAGAAGTTACAATACTGGATGATGGCCAGGATGGTGGCACAGCACAAGAACATGGTCACCTGGAGAAAAGGGGCTCGTCATTAAAGCGATTTAACAACGCAACTAAGGACTATACTGTGAGAGCAAAACAGAACAAATACAGTTTAGCCCGTGAGGCCGTTGTGTATGCGTGTTGAGTAGGAGAGGTGATTATGAGTTTAGGGTTAACTAAATAATCCACATTATGGATCTTCGTTCTGCAACTGGTACATAAAATGTAGATGTCAAATGCAATATGAACTAAGTCAGAGCTTCAAAGGCATTAAAGTCCAGAAAACTGCATGTCTAATTAACAACCCTCCATTAGACTACCACTTTGATCTGCAAGCCCCGAAGAGATGGAGAGAGTGGCGGGGTGAGACAGAGCGGGGGGGGGGGGGGGGGGGGGGGGGAAATAGAAAAATGGGGCGTTGAAAATCCCTGAAAAACAAGGTATCAAAACACCACACATCTTGCAAGCAGCCGTTACCTCAAAGCTGAAAAGAGAGGATCAAACTTATACAGATGGCCTTGAATCAAAACGGCACAAAAAAACGCTGTGAAGTATGGCTGCTCTCAATCTTCTCACATGCAGGACTCAGAGAAGAAGAAATGTCAACATTTCTGGTGCCAAGGTCCACAGGCGAAGCCTCCTGAAGCCTCTGAGCTGTTTTCCTTCTGCAGTTCCTGAAAGGGCTAATGCCAGCTAACGGCTCTGCTGGCCTCCAAGGATCTCTGGCTTCAAACCACCATGGGCAAGATTTCAAACTGCCGACTCCTCTCTGATTATTTTGGTTTCAGTCAGTGAGGGCAATAGTTAAATCAGCTAAAGGACTAGTACTAATGGTGATAGTGATTGCAGCCTTAACAGCTGTAGCAGCAATATTTTCCTTTCCAGTTTTTGATCCTACCGCCCACCAATAGATATGTTTACCTGAAGGGGCAAGCGGCTGCAGGTGAGGTGGGACAGCACAGAGATGGCAGGAAGGGAGACTAACACAGCCCCAATCACGTGACGGGGGACCCATCCAGAGACTACCAGGAGCAGGGAGCGGGTACAGTTCATCACCTTCTCCAGATAGAAGGCCATACTGCAGTAGAGGAGAGGAGGACATTGTGTTAGGAGGAGACAGCAGAGGATGACTTTCCAGCAGCACAACCCCAAAGCATTGTCAGTTCATTCTAAATGATGCCAAAATAAGAATCACGAAAAACACGACCAAACTAAATAGTCACACACAAAACAGTAAAGTAAAGAAAAACATTATCTTTCGCCGTATGACTCCACCCCTAAACCTCAACTGCGGTAGACTCTTAACGATCATTAATTAAGACACATTATTAAAACATAACTGTCCAAGTCCCAACTAGAAGATGAAGATTTATTGCCCTTTTTTCACATAGCAATAAGTAGAAATTAATTTCTTTACAAATGTTCTCCACATCCATAAAACACACCACAAAATACATAAAATACATCACTTGAAATACTGGAAGCTTCAAGTATTATTTATTTTGGTCTGGAACTCTACCTGGTAGCAGGACGTCATTGTGCCAATTTCTGAGCCAATACTGGTCCTTCACAAAAATTGGACAATAGACAGTCATATCTGACAAAGGAAGTTAATTGATTGTGGTGTGGAAGCCAACCACCACATTAAATAATTTGTTTTGGTTTCAGTGGAGAGTTGCGGTGCAATGGGATGGTCAATCAGTTTTCAATCCTGTGCCACAGAGGCCCAAGAGATACCGGGGGGCTTTTCAGTATGCTAACATGTCTCCTTGACTCTTTTCTTCGCCTCCTCACCTCCTCTCCTCCTCTCCTCATATCTTAGTCCAGCCCACGAGAGATGCGTGCGGAGGAGGTGAGGAAGAGAAGCGTGAAGAGAGGACCCGAGACTACAGGCACTTAACAAATGAGACATCATTGCCTGAGAGCCTGCATCTTAAAGCGACGTCAATTAAATATGACGTGTGCCGCTGATGCATCAGCTATCCTTTATTTTTGTTATAGCGCTGTACTTTATGATCTGTCAGATGAGCATAACAAAGTTCTGCCGTGGTTTGAGATTAGTCAAGGCCCCATAATGTGGAAGATCCCCGGAAGATCCGGGTATTTTTATCTAAATCCTATTTGGAAACAAACATTTCGATATCATTGGGCTCTGATGGCACAGCACTGACAACACAACAGCCTAAATTACACTTCAGACACTTTTCCATCACACACAAAAGCACACCCACAGACACAGCCTCCTCACCGTATGGAGAGCACCAGGGAGGCCAGCTCCAACAGGCCAGCCAGGGGAGCCAGGGCCAGGGCGGCGGGAGCTGGAGGGCCCACAGTGGCTGGGCTCACCAGAGGTGGAAGGAAACAGGCCAGTGTCAGGGCCAGGAAGACAAAACAGCTGAGGAGAACATCCAGGAAGGAGCTGAAAGTGGAGCTCGCAAATGTCTGCACTTGCACCAGGTTCTTCACCTGGAGAGGACAGAGGGACGGGAAACTGAGGACAGCAGTGGCTCAATTTTCTGAGAAATCTGTGTTTGCAGCATACAGTGAGCATCACTGCAGATTCGCATGAAATGAACTGAAGAGGTTGAATGTCAGTGTTTTTGAGCTCTGTAGTAACACTGGTGTAACAGCAGGGGGCTGCAAGGCTGTGAGGTCATAGCAGGCCAAGTGGAACTGGTCCTGTGAGTGTGACAATGTGTTGCACTAATGTGACATAACTTTACTTTTCTTTTCTTTTATGGGGCGGGGCGGGGGGGGGGGGGGGGCGACGACACACAGTCAGACACAGGAACAAAGCACACTATCTATAAACCCCTACATGTTTTATAACACTATTGTTCACCCAAGAAGTAGTCTAAGGTTAGTGCTGAGTGAGGCAATGATGAGTCTTGTAATTACAGTGTGTACCTCCTCCTTGTAGCTGCTGCGATAAGCCTTTTCCAGAGGTCTCTCTAGGAAGTTGAGGCTGATCTTGTTGATGGGTGGCTTGAAAAAGTAGTCCTTCATCAGACTGTGAACCACAGGGAAACAAGACACAATATAAGGGAATATGTTTTTTCCTTAGAAAATCAAATATTTCTGAAAATGAATCAACAACAAATGACAAAATTTACTTTTTCATCTACTTTTCCAGCTGCTCTACTTTAATGATAACATTTTGCAGATGGGATATTTCAACCTTTTCTGTCTATAGTGACATTGTTTTGATGGCATTTTCAACCCTGCATTTCTTAGTCCAGTTGAGTCAGACTCTGGTCTGTTTTCCCGCTGGGTACAATTTGTTTTGGGCAGATCAGAACACACCAATCGTACTCTGGTGCAGCCTATTCTGTGCCCTCTGAATGGAGAGGTATCAAGTTATCATATGACAATAAGTGTGAAACATTTGCTTTCTATTTCTACGAGCACCCTGAGGACTTTCTGTGTGGAGTTTGCATCGTTGTCTCAGTGTTCATTTGCGTTTCCTGACATGTAAGATGTGAGGGTGAATGTATCTATCTTATGCTATTTATTATCCTTGTGATTGACTGGCAACTGGTGTGGATAGGAACACACATTGACATGGTGAACATTATGTAGAGAGGTTTGAATAATTCATATAATTCAGTTAAAATACTCATGACCAAATGGATCCCTTCACCATTATTCACTCTATAACCCTTAATAAAGTAAATCAGTCACCTTGAGTGATATTATCAGTTCCTAAATTCTACCTTCAACCTCTTTGCTCACCTGTCCTCCCTGATAACATCCACAAAGTGGGCGTCACTCTTTTCTCGGGAGTTCTTGGCGCGCAGCTGGATCAGAGCGGAGTGATCCATTCCTGTGCCAGCTGTCCCTGTGCCACCAGTCATGCCTAGACTGGTGCCGGTTACCGTGCTTGTGCTGGTCTTCTTCTCTTTCTCCTGAAGCATGTCGCACAGGGAGCTCTGGCTGGCTCGCACTGGGTCCTCCAACGGGGGACTCAGGAGACCGTTGGCTGCTCTGGGACTGTGACCTGGGATGAACTGGATCAGGGTGAGAAGGTGATGTAGAACAAAGAAGAAGAGAGGGACACGATTCAGAATATGGAGGAGAAGAAGAAGCAGAAGAGCAAAGAGAAAGCATGGATGTGGGATTCCACTGCCCTGATTTTCTCATTGTGCCATGTTTGAAACACTTCCTGCACAACTTAAAGTTGGGCCTCGTATACATTTCCTGGTACCGGTGACAGCCCTGCCACATTTCATTGAATTTTGTACTTCCTCATACCGATGCTAGCTAGCAGACCACATCTGCTCTGAGCATCCCGGCCAACAAATATATGTGTTGTTGATTCCGCTATTCTAATCTGTGTGATGTTAATGCGAAACACATTGGGTAGCTTATTTAAAAAATAGAGATTATAAATTATTTTGAGATTTTAATATGCGATTTTAATATTGCATTTTTAAGACTTTTGAAGGACTGATTCAAGGCATCTTAATACCAATCAAGGCCTTGTTTTCAGATGTATTTAATTCAATGCCTTTAAGGATCTGGTGTTGTACCTTGGCACCGCTGGTCTTGTGCTCCTCCTGGCAGCCGTTCAGCACAGCAACATCGTCACCCTGCTCTGCCCCCGAAGACAAGATCACACTACGGGACACAAAGGGAGGCTAGAGAGACAAAGGGACAGTGGTGGGAGAGGTTGACAAATTAAAACATATCAAACAGAAGCACTTTGAGATATAACAACACTTAAATGGGTTTTCAGCCACAAAGACAGTCATCATAATTATCTTTCTTTTAGAAACTAACACAAACCATCACAGAATAAACAGTAGAGGTATCTATCTCTATATTCCACCCTCGACTTTTACTTTCTTCTGACTTACCCTGATGCTGTCTGGAGGTTGGTGGGGCAGCTGGGGCTCAGCGGCCTGTGCTCCCCCTGGGATGAGGTCCGGTGTGCGGGGCTGAGAACAGGAGGACAGGCTGACCCCAACCAAATCTCCGCCCGACAGCCCCACCTGAGAACAGCCATACTGCGCCTCAAGCTCCAACTTCCTCCCTGAGATCAGGTAGGTTTTTATCCCTGAGGAGAAGCACAAGCAAAAAATAATGTTCTTGGTTCTCTATGCAATATTCAGAACATTAACATAGCGTCAAACAACTATATTTAATGTAAAGGTATAGTGGAGTAATGTTGTCCTGAGCAGAGAATGAAGTCACTCTCCCTCTGTGCGTGTAATCCGACCATCTCTGATTTGTCGACATAGTTGGGCCGGCCTCATGCTTTTAGTGCATGTAAGTGCATGTGAGCGTGACCAACTGGTTAGCTCTTCACTGTGCTCAGATGGCGGTCACGGAAGCGTATAAATGAGCTGAAGCACATGAAAGAGACAGTCAGATGTTCCTCAAAATAATCATGGCTTGATGGTGATGCAATCCTTTCAATGACACATTAGGCTGGACCACCACAAAGTAATAGGCAATTTGTTTATGCCAAACATTAGCTGGGCAACAAATCCTCTAATGAGAGGATTGCTGCATGTTACATCTGTTTACTCTAATCTGATGCTGAAACAATAAGTCAGTCTACAGGATATTTTGGGATTGTAATTCAAATTCAATTCTCTGGTACACATTCCTAACCTGTTGGTTATAGCTTCAAAGATGCTAAAATGATCTTGTGTTTCTTTGTTTTAGATAATTATGATATAAACACTTTTGTATGTTGATGAGACTAAATCTGGCTTGAAATCTCACAGTAACAGTTTAACACACATCATTTCTGAGTGACACGCATTCATTGTTTTTGACGTGTAAAAATAGTGGCTAGTTGCAGACATACAATCATCCGAAACTCTTTGTTGATGCACACACACACACTGAAAAGAAGGTGGTAATGTAATACTGGGTGTTTCACCAACTATGTTTGCACATCAGCCCAGAGCTCCGGCCGTCTTCACACTAGTGTAGGGCCAACAAGGAAATATACAAACAGTGGATTAGAGTAGTGGCCCATAGCCAGGCGCTATCAGCCTGTCCAAACACACAGTAATCTGGCTAGCTGGCCTCTCTGTTCAAACAGCTAAAGGTGCTAACCTTGTTAGCACGTTGATGACGGAAGGAGTAACCAGGCCATAATGGAACCTGGTCCAGGACTCTTTATGGGCACCCTACCTCCAACCGATTGTCGGTGTTTGATTTCACTGTTATGTACACTGCTTTCCAAAAAAAGACTTAAACCAATTGTCTGTGTCTTTGTTCCCGACTGCAGTACATTCCTGACTCAGTGAGCTTTTAAGTATGTGAGATAAGAGCTTCCAGGACAAACATATACTGTATTAATGCATGCCTAGCGCATATGTCTAAGATATTTTAAAGATTGTTGTCATATTTTATCACTGCAAATGCTTTAGTTTGGAAATTATCTGGAGTAAATGAGCACATGTGGCTGTGAAAAACATATTTGAATATAAAAACGTATTTTTCTATCCTTTAAAAGAGTTATTGCTGTCCCGTTCTCACAATAAAACATTATCTTTGAAGCATGGTGTGAAAAAAGGCTTTATAATCAAACCGAGGAAGATTGATTTAGTGAAACTCCTCATGACCTGACTTTATGTCGTGCTAACCGACATCATGTAGTTTCATATTCAAAGGAAAAGCGATGATGCGATGACGTGTCAATCTGTGTAAGTGTGACTGATGAGCATCCGACCCATATGTGAAAGCATGTGCGTCAGTCTGATGCTGAGTGCGTGTGTTCATAAGTCAATTTGTGTACTACAGAATGTTTGCAACATTTTTTGTGAATCTCTCACACACACGCACACACACACACACACGCACACACACACACACACACACACACACACACACACACACACACACACACACACTCCCCCTCATGTCTGTCTGTCTCTTCTCAGACTGGTTGTATCTACAGTTTTAATATCTCTCCATCTCTTTAGATCCTCCCTCTCTTTACTCTCCTTATACTGTTACTGCTTTTCTTCTCTCCAACTTTTACAATTTCTACTGAGTCAGTGTAATAGAAATCTAATATGTTAATATAATAATAATAACAATTTCTATAAAACAATAATAAATAGTACATTTCGTAGAGCAGCAGCTGTATCGGTATAAATGCTTCCACTCTTGGTGCAGGGCTTATCCAACCTGCTACTCACAATAACAGTCCCAGGGATTCGTTGACGTGGAATAAGACTAAGAACTTGCCTTTTAAAAAGTCGAATTGGTCACGTCAGTGGCAGAACTAAAGTCAATTTCAATGATTTGGTGTATGATTGTTTCATGGCCAAGGGCTAATCTGCAAATATAAAAAGATACACCAGAGGTTAAGTTGGCCACTGTGAAACCAATGGGCATGACTGAGCATCACCACAGCTCTCTGTTCTGCTTCCGTGTCTGCATAAATAAAATTAGTTATGAATGTGTAACTAACAATGAACTTATCTTGGCAGTCTGGAAGCACTGTGTGTCGTGTTCCAAGCCCTGGGACAGCGTCGACTTGGCAGACATCCTCGGCCCGTAGGCCAACAACAGCCCTAACTTAGGTTAGAGTCCTTTGCCAAGCGGGCGACAAAGACCATTTATGAGATCTCAACCCACTCTCTCACACTCATACTCATACTCACACACACACACACACACACACACAGGTTCATGCTGTTCTGCTTGCGGGAAAAGCTTGCAGGCCGGAAAATGGCCCGCAAGCTTTTCAGACATGACTCGTTACAAATAGTTCACTGATTAAAGCACTATTGGATCGTCAGTTAACAGGATTTCACAAAGATTTTGTGCTAATTTGTTTATTAAATGCTTTAGACAGAGGTCTTAAAAACCTTGATTTGGCTGGCAAAAAAATGTATTTACTACTTGACTTCTTTCTTTACAGGGCTTGTATAAAGGCAGTAAAGTACACCATGAATATGAGATATGAGTTTACAGTTAATTACAATCCCTCCTCGGCATTGTGGAGGTTGGTTTATGGCGTTTTCCGGTTACACTCGTTGTCTTTTTGTTCTTCATCGTACATTTAGTTTTTTTCCGCCCTCCGATGTTTCCGAGAATACAGCGTTGAGCATAAACACCTTCGTGCGTGCTCACGCGCCATCTGTGAAAGGCTCGTGCCAGAGTGTCGCGCGTGTATAAAACAAAACTCAGGCATCATACATTTAGTTATTTACACTTTTGCTTTTCCCCATTGTGACAAAATGTCTTCTGCGAGACAGGCCTACTAAGCAGATTATCTAATTTACAAAAGTAAAAACCTTCCACACGAGCAAAGGCACGAAATCTACAAAGCATAGCCCACTGACAACACTTTATGTAAAAATACATCATAGTCCTTAAAATAGATATCGTAAATATTATATATGTATATTTTATTTGCAGTTCGCAGTTGGATGAGATCGGCTGCTCAAGTGACAGAAGAACCTGAAATAATTCACTGTAATGTATTGAATTAAAAAATGTTATTCAGTAATGTTTTTTAAACTTTCATGTCAGTAAAAGGCCAAAAAATACTGTAGCTAGAGATGTCGAGGCGTACGTTCACCACAGACACTTATTTTGTGATCTTCCCTCTTACTCTAGTGTCCATTGGAGGCAAAATGCAGACAAATTAGTGACACAGACACAGAGGAGATAGCGAAATCAGAGTGGCAAACAGCGAAGAGATGGCGAGGGGGCGGAAGAGACCAGGAGTACTCTGAGATTTCTAACTTTATCAACAGGTTGCTCTAAACTCTAAAACAGACCTTGAATTGTGAGGGCGTTTCGAGGTTTGACACAATAGACACTGAAAAATGTTCCCACCATCAACTGCAGAGTAGGTTAATGTGTGTGTGTGTGTGTGTGTGTGTGTGTGTGTGTGTGTGTGTGTGTATGTGTGTGTGTGTGTGTGTGTGTGTTCTAGTTGTAGTAGCAGTAGCTGTCCTCAGCTGAACTCTCTCTGGTCCAGCCAGCTGGTCTGAATAAATCAATAAAAACCATTGAGCTGCATTGAGACCTTAAAGTGCTCGTGTCAGTTTCTTTCCCAGAGTGCTGCCTTTACAGAGCCTGGAAAGGATCAACGCACAAATGCACACATGTGCAGATATACACACACCCGTGAGACCAATGTGTTTCAATGACTTTGGCTGCACAAACTCAGTTGTAAAGAATTAGCTCTGTTATGCCGTAGCACTTGGATAAACACACAAGATACAGAGGCACTTTATTGTCTAGAATCTATCTGATGCTCAGGCACACACACACACACACACACAAACACACACAGACTAAGAAATGTCCATACAGTATATATGTAGATCTAGTCATGACAACAAGAGCAAAACATGGAAATTACAAACATTTCTGGGGCTTCATCTCAACATTTGTGCCTGTTTTCCACGCTTGCCAGTCAAATGACTGAAAACATTTTACCTACCTTAAAGCTAAAGAGATTTGAATGAGCAAGTTAAGAGCCAATTCATTTTTAAAGGGATGTTTTTACAACTTCTTTGGAGCCGAATAAGGTGACAGACGCTGGTACTCTATGTGGGATAAAATAAAACTGGAAGCAGTCCAATGAAGTAACTGTCGGTCACTTATTCTGAGGTTGGATCCATTCAAGTCTAATTTCAGGCGTGTTTGAACAGAAACATCTGTACAAAGTATTGCACTGAAAAATCTGCAACAAACACTAACTTGCACATAAAAAATAAATGTAATAATTTGGTTGTTAATGTGTGAGTAGGTATGCACATGCAACACACACCCTCCAAGAGGACATAGCCCTTAATACACAAGACCCCCTTTCCAGGAAATATGCAGCATCTGCCTGTCTGAGACATATTGGATGGTGAACACACACAAACATGGCCTTTCCGGCGAGTATGACTCATCCAAGGTAGTGCTCTGCAGTGTTGTCGCCTTTGCCCCACATATCCTCGTTTATTAGAAATCACCAACAACGTGCAAACACACACACCACATGCACAGTCACTTCCACAAGACTAAGTAGAAAGGGTGTATATACGTGAATGAATGAATGAATGAACAGAAGCATCAATGGAGAGGAAGCGTAGCTGAGTCGTCACATTCCACATGTACACCACAAGACCATACACACACACACACACACACACACACACATCCGAAAATGACTCATATGAGCACACCACACTCACTTACACAGCCACGCATACGGATTCAAACGCATTGCACTAGTGCTGAAACATCTGGTAAATTCATCAATCGAAAAATGATCCTTAAACAATTTAGATAATTATCATAAACATAAAGCAAAAATGTTAAACATTTGCTGCTAACAGCTTCTCAAAAGCAAGGATTTGCAGCATCTTCTCAAGATCACATCATTGTAAAAGGCATATTTTCTTAAGCTCAGGGAAATTGTGATGGGCCATTTATAAATATCGATTGATATCATACAGAACAAACGTGAATTAATCAACCAGACAAAAGTGTAAAAGAAGATAAATGACTCGATTATGGAAATCATCATTATTTGCTGGCCTACAAATCTCTCCGTTACCAACACTCACACTCAAATTCAGATTTTTGATTGCATGCCTACATACACATACACTCTCACCCTCTAAACATACTGCATGCTAAGACACACACACACACACACACACACACACACACACACACACACACACAGAAACAGACACACACACAGACACACACACACACACACACACAGACACACAGACACACACTCCAAGAAGACAGTTCACTAAAAGGCTTGTGTGCAAACTCATACATGAGTTAACACA
This sequence comes from Anarhichas minor, assembly GCF_050575085.1. Classification (NCBI taxonomy): domain Eukaryota; kingdom Metazoa; phylum Chordata; class Actinopteri; order Perciformes; family Anarhichadidae; genus Anarhichas; species Anarhichas minor. Next base: position 5,778,561 of record NW_027466458.1, read on the forward strand.
AAGCGCACACACACACCAAGGCTCGGCTCAGCGGTCCTCATGTGGGAGTGTCTGCCTGAATGTTTTAGACGAAGGCTGACATTTCAGCCGATCCCCACAGGACCGTCCCAAACCTGACTATGTACTTCCTGGCAAATAACCTTTGACCTTATGGCGGCTTCCAAGCACATGATCAAAAGCATCCCCCGGTGACCCCAAAGGTCGCCAGCTCCCCTTTGGTCCCAACACACAGAAAAGTGAAAATGTGTGTGAGCATGAGAGACAGAGGGAGACAAGGAGAAACGTTAACATGCAACATTTACTCAAACTGATTAAGCATCAAAGCAACTTCAATCAACCTCAAAGCTGAGGCAGAAAAAGATGAAGGCAGGCGGTGGCTTTTAACTTCCCCTTTCCTCCACGAGATTCATCAAACCTTTTCTCTCGTTCTTCACTTTCATCTTGCTGCTTGGAATAGTCAGAAAATAAACAACTCCAGCGCTAAAAATAGACTTCAACTCGTTTTCCCTTTTCACAGACTTGGCCTTCCCACTGTCCAACTTCTACTCAACTATGGCTCAAACCTTCTACTTCTTCTCTTTAGTCTTGCCAAACCTTATACATGTACCTTTCGCAGCCTCTCACGACCTATTTTTATATCTAGCTACTCTGTCTTGTCTCTGCCGTCATGCTCTCTCTCATTTTTCAGCCATCTTCCTTTCACTTAAACCTTCTCCCATCGGTCTTATTTTTTTTTTCTACCCCCCCCCCTCCAGTTTTCTCCCTGGTCAGTGGCGGGTCTTGAGAACAGGCCTGGTGCAATAGCAGATGCCTCCATATTTGGACACGCTGATGGAACCGAGGGATGAGGCTCTCGCACGATCCTCCTTCAAATACGCTCCCATTCCTCCCTCCTATCCATCTATCCATCCATCCCTCCTCCTCCTCCCTTCCTTCTTTTCTGCCATCATTTTAGTCCAGGGAGTTCCTCACTTGCTCCCTATTCTTCCTCCCTTTCTTTTGTCTCTCCATCTCCTCTATCTCGTTTTTTAAAATCATACTTTAACAAAGCCTCTGCTGGCAGCGTAGCAAATCAGACTCCCTCGGTTTGGGACAAACACGAGACCTTTGTCACATCATCCCTGGGGTACAGTAAGGTATCCAGAACTTGTTCTAACTGGAACCAATTCTAAAGACTACGAGTCTGGAACCCAATGAGAAACAACACCGCTTAAAGAAATATGGCTGCCGAAAAGTTTTCTTTGGCCTCATACATACAAACATCACGTTGTTTTCTTTTCAAACAAGAATTTGAACAACAAACTGATCCAAAATTGGAATCAGAATTGACAAAATCAAAATGATTTTGTCATCACCCCCCCCTCTCTCTCTCTCTCTCTGTTGTACTCCAAATAACATCTGACTATTGGTTAAATAATACACACATGCTGTTTTATTCATTCAAAATCTGCTTTCCCTCAGAAGATCCTACAAGTGTGTGTCTGTTTGTGACATATAGTGCAGTGAGTTGACAGGAACAGTGACGCACTCTGACAGTCACTCTCTCTCTCTCTCTTTCTCTCACACACACACACACACACACACACACACACACACACCGCTGTTAAAAGGCATTGTAGTGTCTCACTTCACAGATGCTCCCCTAGAGTTTCTCCGGGGGCGGCTGTCGCTCAGCGGCAGAGGACAGTCCTTGAGCAAGAAGTGACCAACCATTGTCCCCCTGCAAGGGGGAAGCCAACGACAACTGACACGTCACTTTGTTTCATGCATGAGCAAACACTCGGCCACATGTTATCTCCAAGCATGCTGGGAGGTTAACGGTGCGTCACGGTATTAGAATACACGTATATAGCGGAGTTTGTTATACTTATTAGGTCTTCTCTTCATTTAGCATAATTTCAGGGGTGCACAGACGCACTTGATGTGTATGGTCTCATTTGAGTAATACAGTCGTTGCGTGGCGTGATTCATTCTGCTGTATGACATGGATTTGTCGACCACTCACACACTTACATGCGCACACGCACACACATAACTCCCCTGCTGCCCTGGGAGAGACTGTGGGAAATCATTGGGAAAGGGTCATGACCAGAAAACATGCTCCGTCTTCTTCTCCCTTCTTCTTCTCTCTCTCTCTTCTGTTCTTCTTTTTAATGTCACACGACTCACTCCTTCCACAGACCACCAGGGAACAGCGCTTTACATGCCGTTTATAGTAGCACTTGACAGATTCAGGTTTTTGAAAGCCAGTACTTACATTTTTTTAGACAGACAGAGGATTTGTTCCAAGCACTTTCATGCTTAAAAAAAGAAAATCACCAATTTGCAGTATTTTATCTGACATTCACAGTGGCCATATTGTTGTGGTTTTTGGTTAGTGGTATCTCTTTTATTCTAAAACACAAACTACAACACTTAAAGAGCTTCAGGTCTTTAAAAAGGGCGTACTTCTTGTCTCACTACTTTGCATTAATATTCAACACTTACTTATTGAGAAATCCATCAGAGTAGAAGCATGCCGATTTCTCCACTACGGCCTTTTCAGACCTGACATTAACATGCGTCTTGGGAGATCCAATCGCAAGTGGACAACTCTGGGAGTGAATGCACTCGAGACGTGTTTAGAACAAATTGAGATCCGATCGCTGATGCACCACATTCAGAGGTGGTCCGCATGTGGCCACATCATTTTAGCAGTGCATACGCTAATGTGTCCTGGGCCACATTGAAGGACCGCCTACTCAAATGACGCATGTGTGTGAGCTTATAGGTGTTGTACTGCCGGAGCGCACCAGAAGGAAGCTCCGACACCTTTTTCTCTCTCTCGAAGTGACGAAACAGAATATTGGCAGTTCGCATAAATCAGATTTAAATTCATAAACAGTTTTTTTAAGCGCTTGAAGATCCAAACATGTAACGCAATTATGTAACGCAAGAGAGCTAATATTGTAGCTTATGTTGTAAGCAGTAATGCCAGGAAGGGGTACACCCCGCAATCCTCCTTAATTGGAGAAACTAGCTTTCTACCTCTGACTCTTCCCTGTAGTCATTCTCCACCTACATATACTGAGCAACTTCATGCGACTTCTTTGAGACCAAAGGGCATGCTGAGAAGCAGAGAAAATTGTCTATTGAAGTAGGCAGGTTAAGGGAAAGAGGGCACACCTTGCAAGGAAGGCACTTTGGCTAACCGATAACTGCCCTCTTGACATTCACTACAGAGTGTGAGACTCCCAGTGAAGTCACACACGCATTATGGGGGAAGGTATGAATGAACAGTTCAACTGGCACGACCACACGCCACCATAAGAAGGACTCTTATGGTGTTTGTCTCGCTTTCTTTGCTCATGCTTTGACATATTGCGTTTGTGATTCCACAGCGCTGTGTCAGCGCAAAAGAAAAAGTCTGGCTCCCCACATTATCATCCTGGTGCAGGAGAGAAAATAAAGCTCAGGCTTGTTTGTATTTCTTCAAACCAATACCAATCGTCTTGGGCGGCGCTGAGCACGGGAAGCAGCGTCGGTGTCTTTGTAACACAGATGGCGCAGCTACAGTCGTGGAAGGGGAGGAGAATGCCAGCAGAAATCGGCGGCCAATGACAGGCCTAAACCCACAGTCTACATCTACAGACTACAGACTAGTGATTGGCCAAGTCTTATCCTTACTTTTCCCCCGCGTTGGCTATTAACTCTCTTTCTCTCCCTCTTATATGCTCTTTAGCGATAAACCAGTGCAAAGGAAGCTCATGGATTATTTAACAGGCTCGAGGCCGCACTCTGTATCTATTATTCAGAACAGCCGTTTAACACAGCTCCACTCCAGCATACTTGAGTTGTCGCACATTCTCACACACACACACACACACACACACACAACCAGCTGCTGTTGCCACACTGGCACATACAGCTGTCGCAAAAGTGGAATTTTAAACAGTTGTCTACAAACACACAGATTAACTAGCAGATAAATAGGAGATAATGTGGCCCAGTGTGCAAACCCAAAATTAAGTTTACAGAGAGCCATGACCCGGCCTTGACCCACACACACGCGCACACGCACATTTGATCCTCGACCCCTGCTAGCTTGACACTCAACGTTAACTGAACATGAGCTGTTCAGTTAGTGACAGTGACAGGCATCTCAGATAGGCCTTGGGCCCCAGGAAGTGAATTATTAAGACTATCCTCCACCATTCGATTAACCAGCAGTGTGCTTGACACGACAGAGGAAATATTTTCCCAAAGTGACAGCATTGCAAAAGTTTAAAAAACCCACTCCCGGTGGCCTGGTGGTCTGAGCTGCTGCTGAACGGGCAAATAAAATACTGCAGGGTGGTGCCAGTGAAGAAAATGCAAGTCACCTTGTGTGTAATAAAACAGCAAATGAGACCAGGTAGACTCTACCGGGTAGAGCGTGCATCCACCCGTAACAGGTCACATTCCTGTAATTCATTGCAGGGCTTCATTTGGTTATGAGATAATACTTTAATGTCTGTTGAATACAATTTGTCCAAACACTGACTGACAAACAATCATGAGCGCTCACAAACACAACATCCTGGATAGACTGGACAGACCAGTCAAAAATAATGAAATACAATACAAGGAGGTGACTCACCTGTTTGGATTTAGTTCATCACAGAAATTAACTCAGGCTTCTTCTAAAAATAGATGAATGTCTTAACTGCCAGTTAAAGATTGAGTGTATTCGTTTGCACACTACACATCCAATCGGGCTAGGACAAACAGGGTTGGGCACGCTTATCAACACTGAACACACACACACACACACACACACACACACACTTGACTCAACACATTCTTGAGAAATAGGAATGACAAATTTTTCGTGAAATATGTGCGGTGGATGAATTAAAAAAAAAAAAAGCAGATGAGATAACTATGTGGGAGAGAGAATGACTGTCTGACACAACAGACTCTCTAAGAGAGAGAAAGTGTTATTACAGCTCTATTAGGATAGAGGGCGAGAGAAGAGGAGTGTGAGGAAGAGAAGAAAGAAGACTATCTGTCTTTTCTCTCTCTGAAACACACACACACACACATTAATGATAATGAGATTAGGAATTACCTAATATAATACTGTAGGAAGACATTATGCGAGTTATTGTAGGTCCATTCCGGTACAATTTGCGTGTGTGCGCGTGTGCAGCACTGGCAAGTCAGGCAGAGCAGCACTGATCTTTGAATGTCTTTTCTGTTGAACCTCTTACTTCTTCTCCGCTGAATTGTATCAATATTTCAGAAAATGTGAGTGTTGTCTTTGTCCGTTGGCTGTGTGCATTGTCAAATGTAGAAGGAGGTAATTTCCAAAACATTGTGAATAAAAACAAACAAACTAGGAACTCAAACTTGTGCGCCACAGAATCCGAAATGAAATTGATTCGTATCCCTTTACGAGGATATGAGAGGCACACAAGTAACACAACACTGCTGCTGTCAAGGATATTAGAGAAGAGGAATTTGACGAGCTGGCCAGGTTTCAAAACTGCTTTTTAACTGTGTGTTAAGTCACGAGGACAGGATTAATCCATGCAAAAACTGCCTAGGTGTGAAAGCCACGCCTAGGGTAAAGACACAAATTGTAGTAAAAATGGTGCAAAAACAAAAGAAACCGCAATCGAGCCGATTAACACTACAACAATCGCAATGTATTTTTTTGTCTCTCTCTCCTTCACCAGCACATTCCTGCCTGGTCGTCGTCTTTCCTCTGATTTCACATGTGCAGCTCTCCTTTTACTGGATGCTATTTTTCTTTCCATGCCGTTATCACACACACAACGACAACCAGACGCAGACAGAGACACACAGACACGCTTGCAGGACCACCTAGTCAAGCGATTACAGTTGACCTGTGAACCCTGTAGAAGCGGCGGCGTCGCTGAAAACCAATGAGGTAGAAGTAGAAGCGGGGCTGAAACAACACCATGTTGGGTCACAGACCTCAGGGCAACCGTCTCCTCTCAACTTTATACAGAGCATTGCTCTCGCATAAACGCACACATAACACAGGCACGCAGGATAGGAGATATTTACTGACATACAAAGGAACATTGAAAGTAGTGCGTGTCACAGTGCAGGAGAGGGAAGAACACAGAGAAACATGCACAGGGAGTTGACTCTACAAAGACAACATTAAAAGGCCTAAATTAGTTTCTACCCTCTGTGCTCACCTCTCAGTTATAAAACTGTGTGTGTGTGCACGTGCATCTATGTATCTAAGGCTCAAAGACTTTGAACAGTCATTTTGTTTTATGTGCTCGATGTCTTATCTTCAATCATAAAACATGCGCACAGACACTTTGTTTGACAGCTCACCTCTCCTCCCCGTGCTCTGTAATAAAACTACAATCTGCTGAAAAAGGCTGAGAAACTTTGGCTGCAGAAAGTAAACATGAAATTCGTTTTCTCTTTTTTATATTATTTTTATTCTTTATTCATCATTTATAGTTTTCTTTTAATGATTATTATTCATTATTGCAGTGGAACCGGTCAATATTTAGTAACTGTACCTTAAAATGACATAAATGTTTATTGTTAATATAGAATTTTCTGCTGATGAACTCATCAATTAATCAACTAACTTTTTAATAACGGATATTTCGATTTGTCAAAGTAGAAAAAGCACAGGCGTTACTAATAACATTAACAATGTCAAGAATCCCAGTAAGCAATGAAAGCGAGCCAGCATGCCCTGAAACTGAAATGGCTAAATACAATTCAGCCACTACCGTGACATCAAAATGTCTTATTTTCATTATTGCCTCGTGTATCTTTTATATTTCGTCTTAATGCCTTTCTGTCTCCGATTGCCTTCTTGATGAAAGGTGCAATACAAATAAATTTGCCTCTCCTGGTCTTGTTTTTCTTGTAAATAAAAGCCCTGCTATGAACAAAGAAAAGTGGGGCAGTGACAAACCGCCAACCTTCCCGACACAGCCTGAATACAATGTGTAAACATTTCATGACATCAGTGAGCCAGGAGAACTTCACCGTCAGATAAGTTACCGTTTGTCTTGACCTATTAGTTTAAAAGTCCCAGTCTCAACAGAACTTCACACAAACTCATGAATGTATTTCCATGAAATTTGGCACTAAGGTCAATAAACTACTGATAGTGTATTACTCCCTAACTCCACAGGAGAAAACAGGATGAAAAAGGGGATTTTAATAGATAAAGCCAGAGTGTAGAATGGCAAACGACCCACTGAGGGCCGGTCTGCCATTTGCTTCTGCATGTTTCAGTGACATGTTTGATTTAGCTCAGACGAACCATCCGGAGGCCATGAACTTCCCAAAGCAACACACTGCTTTGGAAGAATAAGTTTGTTTGGTGTATATGTACACACACACACACACACACACACACACACACAAAGAAAAAGACACACGCAAACAAGCACAAATTTGTGCGCGCAAACACACACTTCCAGACTCACACCGACTGAAATTGACCAGGTGCCAGTGTCAACCCATGATACCATTAGACCAGTTCAAGGTCTGAACCTTGAGTCTGCCGATGCATACAACATAATGAACTATACCGAGCTGTGAGAGTATATTTTAATGAGAGTAAAATGTGGGAAAAACTGCACGATAAACAACAAAGTGAAAAGTGAAAACGGCCATCTCCTGAGACAACCACAGATAGACAGGGAAGAAATCCTTTGGGCAGATGTGGGAGAAGCTTACTAATCCTAATGTGCTTGAATGAAAAGCCCTTTTAAAAACACACACACACACACACACACACACACACACACACACACACACACACACACACACACACACACACACACACACACACACACACACACACACACACACACACACACACACACACACACACACACACACACACACACACACACACACACACACACACACACACACACACACACACACACACACACACACACGGAGAAGATAAGGGAAGTGTAGGCGAGAGTAGACGCTGACAATCACTGGGGTGGCCAAAGAGTGACTGTCTATGAATTCGACAGGCACAGACAAACTGTGTAAAATGAAAGTATTAAGAGTTTCAAAGCGATACAACACTATACACTGTATTTGTGTACTTTTCAGAGTTTTGCACAGTTCAAACTTAATCTAAGATCATAAAAATATTGCTTATTTAGCCTAGTATTCTAAATCCTCACTGCATACCTGCATTTGTCAACAGGGGTATGACTCATGCCTTCCTTTTTCATTAAATACACACAGCAGATGAGTGCGATTTGGCCGACAATACAGTCTTGACAAAGTCTACGTTTCATGTACTGCACTTCGGTGGGACATTGACTACCGCAGCGTCAATCCATTACATGTATCACTTAGATTCAGTGCACTTCTGATACAACTACTGACAAACTACCAACTCGCTGCATTCAGGGTCAAACAAAGCTGAGTTTGCTTAGGTGTTGTTGTTTAAAGGAAAGCGTGGCGATGGGTATTTAGGGACTAACAGAAAGAGGATGGTTGAAAGCACGCTATATGCGGCAGATCTCTCGGGCCTGCTGGGGGGGGGGGTCTAAAGCAAAGCCTTGATTAAAGACCGGCAGCACTAAAGCAGCGTTACACAACAGACCACACGTAAAGGCCTGGGTGACAGGTGAGAGCCTGAGGCAATGAATGTGATAACACAGCGAGGATGAGGAAAAGCAGACGGAGAGAGGTGGAGGGGAAGGAGACGGAGAAAGCAAAACACAGAAAGACGGAAGAGTCAACAGACAGATAGGAGCGATGATTCAATATGATAATTTGTCGTCTTTCAATGGAAACATATTGTGATGAAATCTTATATGGAGATATCGTGATACACAGTTACGTCGTCTAACCTGATGATAACAACCAATAACTCAGTCCTCTTCATTTGTCAAGTATTTGATTCACAAAAGAGCGTATGAAACCATGTGGTTATTTCATATCGACTATTTAAAAACTAGTTTATAAAACTCAAAGCGTTGTGAGACAAATCTCGGGAAAACAGCATGAATTCATGATGATCGCACTAACATCATGAACAACGACAAAAACGGATTTGATCATTGATTTCAAATATCTCCAGTCTCTCTATTTCCCACACAAAGCGGTAGTTATGTGATTCTGACAAGTCATCTAGTCAACAAGATTAGAGTTTTCTCTACGTCCATTTCTCAAAAGAAACCAAAAAACGATGTCAACCCCACTTTGTCACTGCTAGAGAAGCAAACCGTTATGGTCGTGTCTTTCTCGGAGCAGGAAACTGTGCGTCTCTGTTTCAGCAGGACACTAGATGCCGTTCTCCCCGTTTTCACTCCCTCAACAAAAGCTGCATGTCAATATCTCACTCCGTCACTGTTTGCCAGTCTGGAAATAGAGAGCGATGGCACCATTTAGAGCCAAGTGTGAATACACTCTGACACAAGGCCCTGACAATAGAACAGACGGTCTCTATTCGGTGAGAGACCTAAGATTAGAAGGCCCACGAGGAATCCCCTGCTGGAGAGAGTTTAGGTCCACTGATGCTGCTCTCCAAAGAGTATTGAGACAGGCTGAGTTTGTGTGTGTAAATGGTGGAGTGGGGTGGGTGTGGTGGATGTTGAACAAGTTGCAGTCAAGTGAAATTTACTTCCATATCTTTGATATACTGTAAGGTGTCCGTCTAGTCGCTCACCACTATTCACATCCTACAAGCGTTGGGCCAAACATGATGAACTCCTGTTTAATCCACTGAAATCCAGTACGATACCTGCGTCAGTACAGTAAAGCCGGTCAGCCCTCCTATTATCAGATGCAATCTCTCAGCTCGAACATTCTGGCCCACCACCACAACAAGCTTAATAACACAGTCAAGAGCTATAAACCCAACATTGCACTGAGTGTTAGCTCAGCTAAACACATTTTGTGTGATTAAAAACTGTATTTATTCCAAGAGAAGGCCTGATCTGTGCAGCAACATCATCAAATACAACAACCTTTAAGCCCCAGTGACGCGGACGTTAAAGCGCCTTCATCTTCTGTACGGTGAGTATTCTCCAGTGAAACGGAATATATAGCGTTGCACAGTTACAAGAGGGATTTAACATTCAGAAGCAGTTAACATGAAATCGCAAATGTTTCAGAAATGACTAAACCAATTAAAAGCCTATATTTTTTTAGCGGCCCAATCAAAAGAGAATTATTTGATTAAATGACAGCCAATTGAAAAACCCCACAGCATGTCTCTGTTCATGGTGCTCCAATCTCTTAATCCTGTCGCCCGATCTCCTGTTGGTACAGCGTTTCAACAGGACTAACTGGTCAGATCAAATATTTTAGTGTCGTCTAGGCACGCAGTGAACCCACTAAACCCTGATGACCAAGTGCTACGGTGAACATGTTCAGACAATGTAGGCATTCGATCTTTACCCTATAGTCCGAATATATTCAAATGCAATGCGCTCTTTCTATTATTCTTAATAGTACTGTTATTGTTATTATTACTAATATATATTTTTAGCTGTCGCGGCACTGGTCGGCTTTGTATCGCGGCTGTGGCTCACAAGTAGAGCGGGTTGTCCAGGATCTTTTAAAAAGGGAAAAAAATCATGAAAAACTCACTTTTTCGGTGGTTGGGCACAAACATTTGGGTATCAACAAGCCATTCACATTTGGCTCGGCTTCCTTTGTCACATGCAAAAAGAAGTTGAGAGGTGAACAGCCACTTACCCTTCAGTTTCTCCACCACACTCTGTCCGGCTCTCTCTGCCACCTGCCCGTCCTCCCTCTGGTAATGGTCATCCAGGAATCGGGCAGTAGCTTCTGACAGGTGGACCTTGCCCGCCACGCCCAGCTGCTCCATCAAGTTAGCCAGATTGACATCATTTGACCATACATCAAACTTGAAGCGCTTTATTCCCAGGATCCCGCACAGGACGGTGCCCGTATGGACGCCAACGCGCATGCTGACGGTCTCGCGTGTCTCCTGGCAGAACTGCTCGATGGCCTGGATCATGCCCAAGCCCATCTCTACACAGCAGTTGGCGTGGTCCGGCCGAGGCTCGGGGCAGCCAGCTACACAGTAGTAGCAATCTCCCAGAGTGCTGATCTTCTCACAACAGGTTAGTTCACAGAGACGGTCGAAACGTCCAAACAGATCATTGAGGAGGCCCACCAAGGCTGATGCTGACTTATTGGCGGACATTCTAGTGAAACCCACAATATCCGCAAAGAGGATGCTGACAGGCTCCATGCGTTTCATATTGAAAGGCCGAAAGATTATCTGTCCACTGGGGATGGAGGTCTTCTTGCGTTTGTGATTGTTGTGCGGGTGACTCTTGGCACTTGTGGCACTTTGGGCTTGTGAAGCTCCACCGCTTCCTCCGCCACCCATTGAGACGGCCGAGGCAGAGCAGGCGCCAGAGGAATAACGCTTGCCAGAGTTCTCACCGCCACCCTCATCGTCACCTTGTTTCATCAACTCATCGGCAACTCGCCGCGGCATGACAGAGTGGATCATACGCTCTTTCAAGGCCTTCTCCACCTCCAAGTCTTTGCCGTGCATGATGGCCTGGCCGACTTTAAGGAAGGTGCTGCGGGAACGCACCTCCGACATGATGAACAGGTGGATGCCGATGACATGGGCGCACAAGTGGAGCAGAGCTTTAGCCGGGCCTAGCCAGCGGAGGGTGTCTTCTTCCCAATTGGAACCTGAACCCTCTAACCCTGTGCCCCATCTAGTAGTGTCATAACTCTTTTGAAGCAATGGCAGCCATTCTAATGCCTCAAATAATATAGAATACAGGAGCCCCAGCATCACGGAGGCATACAGACGGACATGGAGGACGCTGTATAACAACAACAAAACCTCCATACACAGGGAGAAGGTGCCCACGGGGGAGATGCAAGGGATTGGAGGCAGTGCTACTTGGTCCGGTGAGGGATATGAGGCGTTCTCACCGCCAGCCCACTCAGTGTAGCCAGCAGTCTGCGTCTGTGGAGCTAAGGTAATGGCGAAGGTGAGCGCGATCAGGAGCAAGGAGGTTTGGTTGTACAGCCATGTGTAGGGCTGGGTTAAGGTGAACAAAAAGAGGAGCACCAGGAGGACAAAGAAGGAGGCTGTGGGTACGAGGAAGGTCACAGGGTCGCAGCGGTCACTATTGACCCCGAAGTACACCCCCCAGAGTACAGCTGCCACTGCCAGGTAGAACAGGACATAACGGAAGCGCCGCTGTGTCTGAGGAAAGCACCTCTCTTGGCACGCGTCTTCCAGGATTGGGGAGTCAAACTTGGGGTCCCAGCACTGAGCAGCAGACCGTTCGAACAGTGGCGGTGCCTTCCTGGCCACCCTCGAAGTTGAGACCCGGGCCGGTTTCGAGTCTGCTGAGCTGCAGCTGGATGAGATACTGTATTTGTGGAGGTTAGGGTTCATTTTCCTCACGGCCCCGTAGCCTCCAACTCCTCCTCCTCCTCCTGCTGCTGCTCCACTGCTGGCAGTCCTCAGTGGCTCGTGGTGATGCACGTGTGGCGCGCTGTTGCTGATCCGCACGGTCACGGCGCCATCGCCGCTGGAGTCACAGCTCACTTCCGTGCCATGCATGAGGAGCTGCCGGTGATGTTGCTTAGTGGCCATATTGACTGGTGGGACGAGGAGACGAGGGTGTTGCGGGGAGAGGTGTTGAATATGAATAATATCTTCTGATGGCCCTCAGGCAATTAGACGCGGTGCGTGGGCACCATGTGTGCACATGGGGCACGGAGAGAAGGGGGGGGTAAGAGAGTGACAGGCAGGCAGACAGAGAGGGAGAGAGAGAGCGCAAAGGTTTTTGTTGGAACGATCACAGTGCATGGATGGTGAGCACGGCACAGACGTATTTGCTACGCACACAGCAGCCTGCACACTCACTCACACAAGACGCGCCGTTCCAGTTTCTTGAGCAGTTCATCCTCCGACCCCGGGTTTGCGTCACTACTCGCCTTACATGTATCCTTCTCCAAAGAGGCTCTGGGTCTGAGCCCGGCTTTCTCTCCAGCTGCGGTTAAAACGCTGTCATCACTCTTTCTGGCTCCTGAATTGAACATCCTTCTCGGAAAGGACTGGTTAGTGATGCAACGTTTTTACACGACTGGAAATGACCTCCTCTGTGTGTGCGTGCCATATCTCGATACTGCTGACATTCCAAAGTCAGACAGCGTCAGGGAAAAATCCCAGATTTGTCTTTATTCCGAAATTACGTTGTTGCGTGGAAAAAACAGCATTCAGGTCCAGGGCTTCATTGGATGAGCTAATACAACTACAGGCTGTCAATAGTTGGCGTTGTGCAGCAAGTGGCTACAAAAAGTTACACTGTCCCTGTTACTCCACAACATGCGCGACTAATGGTCCTTTTACACGTCCTTTCCCAACTTAAAGAGAGAAAAAACCACCGACACAATATTGTCGTTATGATCAGCTAATAGTGCTAAAGTAAACATATGTGGACAGTAGGAATTTTCCAGCATAAAGCATTAAATGCGTGTAAGAAAAAATATCTTCCCAAAAAAATAAACAGTCCTCACTTAAAAGGACTGTATTCTCGTTTCACATAAAGTCGTTTACTTTTAGCTGTGACTGTTTTGCATTTTCTTTTAAATAATGCCGATTTAAAACAGTTGATTACGTTGATTTTAAAAAAAGTTGTGTGATCTGTAAATAAGGCGGCTTTACCTTCCACTACACCCCTTCTCGTGGCTCAGTGTGTTTAGGATTTGCATTTCTTACTCCCATGCATTCTCCTTTCATCTCTATTCCAGTGGCCCATGAAATGTTTATTCGGGAGCCCTGTCCAGTCCAAGATCCGGATCATAAGAGGCCTGACAGGCAGGCCTATTCCCACGGATCCAGCCCCGTCCTTTCCTGAACTCCCACTCCGGATCTCCACCGTTTATTCCCCCTCTGTCTTCCAAAGAGGGGGTATGACTTATTCAAAGACGCGTAATCCGAAAAGAGAAGCGCAGTAAAAAAAAATACCGTCCGCTGGCCCAAATGAGTGTAGGTTTGCCTGTGCTGGGAGTGTCTGCAACTTGTTGCGCGCAGTTGGCAAAATATACAGCTACGAGGAACAGCCTCGGACGGAACAGGCAGGTCTATAAATAGTGATGATCAAAACTCCTGCAATAACAACACCAACAGCGTGTGCTTTTCATCAGCGTAATCTGTGGAATAACAGACGCTCTTAATACAAAAAAAACTAATGGAGTAGGCTACTTATAAATCAACGCCGTAAAACGCGTGCAAAACGTCAGCGATAGGGCCCCTCTGGTTTCCAAAAAAGCTCCCAAACTTTTTTTCCCAGGCCGTATTTCCTGCGTTTGGAGAGGAGACCCAGTTAGGAGTCTCTGGTTATTTGGAGCTGAGGCTGGATTTCCTCCCCTCGCACTCTCTCCCCCCTCAGAGCAAAAGACGCAGAAAATCCCCAGAGCAATGAAGGAAACCCCTTTTGGCTATCTCCTCGGTGGGACTATCAAAAAACGCCCCACAATCGGCACCATCTCCTTATCGCAACTAATTCCTTAGGTCTGGGTAGCGCTAGATTCCTCTGGCATGCGTGTGTCCAACAAACACAACACTGTGCGCTCTTGGCTGTGGTGCGTCCTCTTCCGTCGGCCGCTGGTTGCCTCCCTTTCCCCCCTCTCCTGATATCGCTCTCTGCTGGAGTTTAGGGGCTAAATAAAAACAGACCAACAGCGGGAGTTTCGTGGATGCTCTCCGTCTGAACGTGATATCTCCACTCGTGTAACTGCCACCATCTTCGCCGTGACTGGGTCGGAAATCCTCCCCCAGCTGTTGTGGCGGAGAGGGTTGGTGTGACCAGCCTGTCAAGCGAACCACGGTTTTAAAAAAAAATCGGTTTCCGGTGCTGCCTTGCAAGCAAGGACGGCCAATAAATAGGATTAGTCAGTTAAATATTTTAATTTGGGCTTGTTCAGGACGGTGGTTCTGAAAAAGGCTACAGAACATAGCACAGCTCACAGAGGACACGCCTTGTCTTTTGTCGGTTAAAGAAGCACTATTCAAAATAATTCAGTCAGTCGTGATGTTTGACGGTAACGTTAGTTAGCCAACGTTAGCTCATGACAGTTGACGTTGCGCACAAACTTCTCGGTGAAGTTGTGTCATAGCCAGCCATGCATTTCTGGGACGATGGAAGAAATCGCTCTACAGCTAATGGAAGGCTGAACCTCCGCGCATAGACGGTATAAACTGTTAACTGCACGTGAACCCTGCAGCATAGAAGGCAACCGAACTACGCTGTGCATTTCACAAACTCGCAGCCAAGTGAAACGCCATTTTAACGCCTTTAATTTGAAGGCAGACCGAGCTCCGGTGATTTACCGCCCCGGTTGTCTGTCTGACTTGACGGTCGGTGGTGTGTAACCGTCCAGACTGGAGCTTCATGTGAATATCTGCCATTACTGTCTCACCACTGATGTCTTCACTCCCTTCACACTCAACTAATACTGAGTCAACTAGTTATGCTCATAAGCGACGTTAATTACAGTGTTGTCAACATGGTTTGACTTTTAAATCATCCCTCACACCTGCATCATTACACACTCAAGTGCAATGTTTTTGCCTTGAACATGACACTAACATTGGCTATTCTCAAGATATTAATTCACAGATCCCAGTCGTTCCTAATTAGCCTACTGTAATGACACACTGATTCACAGGGAGTGTGTTAAGTTCAGTGTGGCCTATTGACTACTAACCCATACCACACGTTTAAGCAGTGTGGACCTCTTACTTTAATATAAGTGCCTCTAATAAACATGTGTTTGTCTTAAAGCAGTGAAGTATGGCACATGACATTGCACTGTATTCCTGTTATGTAGCCTTTCAAGACATGTACGTGGACTTCAAACTAAAACATGACATGAATTACTCATAAAAGCTCATTGACAATGTTCACCATTTAAAAAAATTACTATATTGCCAATGCCTGAAGGCAGTAATTCTACTATTGATCTGTCACTTTTCCATGATTGCACCTCCCAAAATTGGCTACGAGCCTTAACGAGAGAAGCAGAACTAGTTGTCATCATGTCTTTCTTTCTTTTTTTTCCTCTTTAATTTGTCTCCAATAAAAGCACTCTGTTGTACTTCTTTATCTCAGATAAACACAAAAACCCTTTAAAACCGGTACAAATATCAAGCAGCAATCATGTTATTGTGGAAAACATTTCACAGGAAATGTGATCTATTGAGAAAAAACAAAGCTGGAGTTTATTTTTTTACTATTCACGACTATTTAATTTCCTATATTATTTTACTATAGTAATATAATTCACTTTATAAAGATGCATTCATTTGTTGCACCATAATAACAATAACCATAACATCTCTTTGCATTTCATATTTTCTGGGGGTGTTTCTAGGAGTTAGGGTTAGTAGTTTTTAAAGGGGCTCAAAACTACACACAGATTTCACAGAATGTAGAGAAATAAAGAGGTATGAAAGGAGCTTGTCAGTTGGCAAATGTTTAATTTCGAAGGCCAAATATATTGAAGAAAGGAGGCTGGTTTACTGTTACACAATACGTGTCATTGTTGTCATTTATGTCTCAATGGCTATCAAACATCCAAGGCGGTATGCATGAATGGCCACTATACTGCCGTCTCTATGGACCACACTGTGTTTTCAGCTGGTGATATTGTAGTGAGATGAGATTGTGAACAGCAATGAATAAGAATATATGTGTGTCCTCTGCCTTTGAACAAGCCGTCATGTTTAAACTTTGAATCCAATAAAGCAATACGCCTCTATGCACCATTCAACTGAGTGAGAGAGTGTGTGTGTGTGTGTGTGTGTGTGTGTGTGTGTGTGTGTGTACGTGGTATGAGGGTGGCGTGTGTGCGTGCTTATGCTCGAGAGCTTACAAGTGGTCTGTTTGAAGAGTTGATAAAGCTGCACTGATAAGTCTGTGTTAACATTGTTCCTTAAACCTGTGAGCGCTGCCTCTCAACTCAGCAAACACAGATAATAAACGGATTATTACCTCCATATTTATACATTTAGCACTTATTACATATGCACGGGTGTGTTCATGCCCTGTGTCACGGGACACAAATGCACTTGTTGCCTCGGAGCTCAGGGTCAGCAGCAGGACGGCTGCAGATTTTTTAAAGTATTTAAAAGAAGCACCAGTGAGAAGACGAGCTGCCAGAGAATATGATGACAAATAGGCTTAACTCAGTTCATATTAAAACGTCGAGGCTTTTTTTCTTGAATGTGTTCTACTTTAGAAAAGCTCATGTGCAGTATTACGAGCAGTATTTTTTTGTTAATGCTCAAAGACCACTTTGGTCGAGACTGAAATCGTTCAACAGCTACAGAATGTCCTTCATGTGCCCAGAGGATGAATCCTAATGACTTTGGTGATCCTCTGAATTTTGCTCTAGAGCCACCACGAGGTTTACATTTTTGGGTTAGAGTGAGATATGTAAAAAAAATCTCCAATACTTAGTTTTACAACCAATTACCTGCAACGGCTAATGGCATTCCCATCAGCCCCGGCTGCACTTGGTGTTTCGTCATACTTAGCAATAATTAGCCAACACGCTAAACTAACATGATAAACACTATAGCTTGTTGACATCAGCATGTTCACATGGTCATTGTTAGCATGCTGACCATAACATTTAGTTCAAAGCACCACTGTGCCCGAGTACAACCTCAAACAGGTAACTGCCATAGTGTGGCCTTCAAGTGCTCAACCAGATGTCCCACTCTTTGGACAACGATCCATCCAGACATTATCCAGACCCACTAAGGGAAACAGAATGAATGGAAAGAGACAGGATGTCAGATTATTTACGAATAATTCAGTTATTATTTGTGTTGGGGTATTTATGTCACTGTACACTGACAGTTCTGAGAGAGGAAATGTTTTCAGAAGAGTTTCATGAATGTAGCTGTTCTGGAATCTATTCATAATATATTCTGGTTGACAAAAACACAATCGATCATGGTGGTGCACAACATTGTTGCTCTAGTGTTGTGTCACTGTGTCGTTGCATGCAAACACAGCTTTACACAGTTTATTTACATGTATAATGTCATTGGTTTCTACCGTCTACAGAATGCCATGGACTGCCTGATTCTGTACTAAAAGGATAATATTGAGTATATATTGTGAAACTTAAAAGTACGGCATTGTAATCATGTGACCAAGACAAAACCTATTTTCAACCTAAAAATACTGAGCTTCATCATTGCTGTGTGTCACAATCATATATCAGATTCTATTGGCCCAAAGCTGACGTGGGTGGGAGTAATGGACACAATATGCTTGTTGTATTGCCGCAAATGGTCCCCATCTGTAGATTTAAACTTTTCAATGATACAGCACAATTTATCCATTTATAGCAAATTATTACGCTGACCCCCCCCCCCCCCCCCCCCCCGACAGTGCCACAGACCCCTGGGGGGGGGGCACATGGACCCCACTTTGAGAATCACTGCTTTAAAGTAGACTTGAATGAGTCCCAGTTGAGTTGGCGCTGCCGCGTTGCTGGGTATCTGATTGATATTGAATCGGTCCAAAGAGTGTTAATATGTTATGTTATGTTAATGATTTATTTTTTCTCTTGCAGGAAATGGTCTCCTGTTTTCTCCTTTACTTTGCATTACAAATAAAACTGATGAAAAGAAAACAAAGCTTCCTTTTTCCTTGCACTCTGCTATGTAGTCAGTCTGACTGAAACATAACTGAGGCGCCTCCTGGTGGCTGTTTTCAGTCACTGCAGGGGATAACTAACCCACTATCGCACAGCAGCATGTGTATTGTTAATGGGTTGTTGGGCTGATGCTTGCTCATCCAGCTGTTACACATTTAATCATGTTCCTCATTCATGCAATGCTGTTATGTGTGAACAAATTAGTCTGCACATTTTTATTCTGAAGGTGCAGTTTCTCCAATCCAGAGCAGTGTGTTGTGAGGATGAGAGCTCGTGCTTTTAGCTTGCATTTGGCCCATCTTTTCCAAATCCCCTGAACAACTAAATATCAATTATGTATTGTGTCAGGGGAAAACACTTAATCTGTAATGTCTTTGTATCCATAAAAAGGAAACCAAGCCTGCAGAATTTCATTTAGTTGTTTATTTAAAATAAATCACTCAAAAGAATGACAAACACAGACGAACCTAAAGGAACAATGACAAGATTGACTTTTTAAAGGAAATGCAGCCGCTTTGCGGTAAGACGAGCAACGGTTCAGAGGGCTGAGAAGGCCGCGTTGGCATTAAATACAAGTTTACATGAACAGGAAGCTACGATTAAATGATGTTGTTATATTCAGTCAAATCAGTCCCAGTGCAGCACTGAGACATTTTGAAATAAAAATGTGCTTCTATAATGAATGTCGTATATCGTACAATAGAGGAGAGAGGACAGTACAGTGTCCAGCAGTGCAGCACAGTACAGTACAGCGACTAAACATGGTTGAATCCCTGCTCAATTAAAACACTACGGGAAAACCCTTTTTCTTTATTTGGTTGTGCCACCTTTGAAAATAAGCGTCCTGACACAACAACAACAACATGCACTGGTTTTACTGTAAAAACACAGCACAGCAGTTTGGAGAGTGGCAGCGTTTACTGTCTAACTACACGACATCGGAGGAGTACGATCGCTGCCAGCATCTTTCTCTGAAGCAGAAAAACTTGAATAAATAATGTACAAACTTGAACACAGTGAGAAACCAGAAAACATTCAGTCATTTCATTAACATGGAAGGTTACATAGGAGAGAGACATCTTGGATTTCTCCTGTTGTATGTTTCTCTTGCAGACAGCAATGGCTTCAGATGGAAAGTTGACTTCAAGCCTCTTTTGCTACATTCTTTTTCCTACTAAACCATAGTAAAAAAAACAACAAGTAGATACCAGAAGGGTGTCTTATAGGACAATGTGTACCAGAGAATCGGTGCAAAACTAACCCAGGTCTGCTCAGTACATCTTTGCACATGTTCCACTCTCTTTTCCCTGTTCAGTGTCTCCATACCCAGTTCTGAAAATCACAGCGGTGAGGATTGTTACAGGAAACCCTCTGGTTGCTGCCGCCATCTGCCTCCTCTGTTCCCTCCTCCTGCAACCCCTCGCCTTCCATCCGTCTCACTGCTTCCTCCAGCGATTCTTGGGTTTCTCCTCACACCCGGGACCCTCACAGGTGCCGGGGAGCGGAGGCGGAGGTGAGGGTGCAGCCTTCGCTGGTGCGGGCGTGTCTGCGGCCTTGCCGACGCTGCTGAGCAGAGCCGGGAGCTCGTAGGAGATGGCCCTCTCCATCTTCTCTAGTAGACAGCCGCCGGTCCAGCTGCAGTGGGAGGAGAGCTGCTTGAAGCTGGAAACCGGGTTCACGCCGAAGAAATCCTGGTAGGCCTCCTTGTTGGGCAGGTCAAACTTGCTCACGTTGGTTTTGGCCAGAATGGATTTGAAGATATAGTACTTGTCCGGGTCGTTGACAATGTCTTGGAACACCTCGTGGGGGTCGCTAAACCAGCCCAGCTTGTCGGAGTAGGTCTGGAGGTAACGGTCAACCAGCAGGGCGTGGATGCGCACACGGATGCCATGCTGGCGGATGAATGCGATCTTGTTCTCCATTTGATTCTCAATCACCTGCAGAAGAGGACAGAGACAGAAATGAGAAGAGACATATAAGTCACAATGTGTAATGTAAGTGTTTTGTGAGTTTTAGCCACAATTCTTTTTAATTAGTATCAAATAAAACGTTACCTCAGAGACCTCACAAGTGTGCTGAACTCTTTAAAATGTGGTCATGTGTGTTTAAAGGAATCATATTGTCAAGAAAAATAAATGAAGAAGAAGTCATATCATGCCTGGTTGAGGTCCTCCAGCAGAGAGGTCTCCTCCTTCATGAACAGCTCTCGGCTGGTGTCTGCAGCATAGTCCTGAGGCCAGAAGGAGCTGACGTACACCCGAGGGGGCTCTGTGACTTTCATCAGGGGCGCCATGCTCCAGAACAGGGCCCCGTAGACCCTCATCAGGTTCTGGGTGGAAAGGCTGTCGGCCTTGTTGAGGATGAGGCGAATCTGGGACTCGCGGCCCTTCATCTGCCTGAAGAGCATCTCCAGCTCCCCGCCCACGTCCAGCTTGGTGGGGTCGAACACCTGGAAGATCAGATCTGCTCGATCAATGAACCACTGGCACACCTCGTTGTAGGGGTAACCTGAGGAAGAGGAGAGACGAGACACAACACATGAGGTGTTTGTGTGTGTGTTGTATTGATACCGTGTGTCACGGTAATCACCGTCTACTGTCGGTTTGATGTTGCATATATTGTTGTAGTAAGTCTACAAGTCTAATGGTTGTCTGTGGCTTTGATGTAAACACATTATTAAGTAATGGCCACTCACCTCTCTCCTGCTGCTTGCGGTTTTCAATGATGCCGGGCGTGTCGACGAAGGTGACCCTCTCCAGCAGCTTGTGGGGCATCTCGATGCCCACCAGCCGCTCCAGGAAGCCTTGGCCAAACTTCTCCAGGGGAGAGAAGGACCGTGAGCTGTCTGCTGCCATGACAATGCCCTCAATGGTCCGAGACTTCTCACCGTTCATTATGACTGTGTACTCTGAGGTGGTGGGCTCAGCACCTGGTGGAGGGATGAAGCGGGGATGATTTAACACCATCTGCACTGGAGGGTGAAGCTTATTTACTGGTTGTTTGTTGGTTCATTTTTAGCTGATATGTTCACAGATACAGTAGGTAAGATATATGTAATACATTCATATATTCATGAATCTTCCTCACTACTCTGGTCGACTCTTGTTAAAATAGGACAATAGGTTTTATAAGTGTGAACCTGTGTACAGTTCCTGTGAGGTGCCGTGAAGTCCCAGCAGGTAGTTGATCATGGAGGACTTGCCGACGCTCCATGGTCCCAGGAACAGAACCATGGGCTTAGAGGTGATCTCGCCATCTACAGTTTTTGTTAAAGACATGCGCATAAAGAAAAGGTTTGAGAGAGAAAGAATGAAAATACATTTTGCTTTAGAAAATTAATTAAGCTGCAGTTTATCTCGGGTTAATTCAGAATACTACTCTGCATGAACGTTCTTGGTCCTCTCACATTCAACGTGTTGTGATCGCCCCTTATTGTCTTGTGTCATCTTGGTGTTAAAATGTACACAAGCACACAGAAAATACCCAAATCAAATGGGCCGACTGAACAGAAATGTCCTTCACACATGAGTTACAGTCCGGTACAAGTCTTTCCATTCTGCACCACAAGGGGTCCCAGAGTCACATGACCCAGTTTGAAGACTTCATCCTGCTCCTTAGCATAAATAATACCTCCCTGCCCTCAAGTGCAATGGAACAAAGTTGTAGGGAGTCTGGCCCACACAACGTTCCCTTTACTTTTCAGCAGACAGAGTCCTTATTGTGCTTCTCTGTGCGCCTGGTTTGAATAATGTCAGGTCCTGGCTCTATTTCTTCTTAATCATGACTTTATTTGTGCTCCACTGTTCACCGGATAGTAATGTTGGCTAAATTACGTTTTCTTTTTACATGAATGCTTTGCCCATGTGGGCCTGTAAATCCTTGACAGACACTGTGGGTTAGGGTTAGGGTCCCTAATGTCCACACACTGATGGCACAGCCTGGGTTAGGGTCCCTAACCCAGGCTGTGCCATCAGTGTGTGTGGACATTAATATTTAGATTAGATACTGATGAGCAGCCCATTCGCCATTTACTACGGTCAATATTTCTCATTGCATGCTGTTTAATTCAGAGGTGATCTCAAGAAGGAAGCTGGTTTACCTGTGACTTCATGCTGCCGGAGCTCGTTGTACTTGTAGGCTTGCTCCATTGGCTTGATGGCAGTGTGGTAGATGTTCAGCAGCTTCTTCATAGCAGCTAGTGTTGGATGTATTCATTGGGATGTAATGGCGAGAAGACATGTTGGACAAGATTATTATTAATGCTCTTATACCATTACTGATTACAACAGTTCCCTTGGCAGTGCATGATGAATTGCCCTCATAAAGTTGATTAAATCGAGCTGAGGTGATTAGAAGACCGGCTCTGCTGCAGCACTTTGAAATGAACCAGTCTTCTTCGGGAGAACAGAGAGGCTTTCATGGCCGAGGACAGAGTTACACAGTCGCACTGATTAATCACCTGCCTCAAGACATGTCTGCACACTCACACGCATACACACACATGCATACAGTACACACACTCACACACACACACACACACAACAGCCCCAGGACTTAGACATCATGAAGCAATTTTCAGAATAGTTTCGGCAGAAAATCCCCCCAAATTGTCTCGAACTTCCTTTCATTCTCGTGCAAACACATCTGCTTTTCTTTTCCATTGACGATGTTGCTGTAAACAATCTTGACTTCAATACTGAACTACAGGCGTTTCCACAGCCACAGTCTGAAAGACATTTGAAACGGTGGGCAGCACAGCAGTGTTTGTCAGCGAGCATCCTATGTTTGATCAGCAGGATGTGGTTTTCCCTTTGTGCATGTGCAATATGCGTATGCATGAGTGTTTGGATGTATATATTTGTGCTGGTGGGAGAGAGGTGCTTTATGCCCTTTCACTGCATTTCAAGCAAAGAAATTCAAAACCACATGTCTTATGTCAACAACTTTCAGACGTCTTTGCTCCTCACCTGAGAGCTCTGTCGAGGGTTCAGTAGTACCCAATCGCAGCGTGTTCTCAATGTGGGTGCGGTCCCTCGGTGTCCGCCCTGCTGCCTGATGTTCTGATTGGAGGATCAGAGAGTTAAGTCAACTGGTAAGGTCAACATGCATTTACCTGTGACAGGAAGTAGTGATGCTTAGTCGGACAGAGAAGGCCTGGAACACAATTTTATTGTTTTCTGCAAAGCTACATCCAGGAAATGAACCACTCCTTTCAGCCAATTATTAAAAACTCAGCTGACATGGTTTCAAAATAAAAGTGCTCCTCCAGGTAAATGGTGTCCTGAGTTGTGAGTGACAAGACCATCTGGGGGAGAGTACAGGCCCAACTGTTATATCATGCTGTTGTCCATCTATTCCTTTCCTCTGCTATTTTGGTTTGTTTATTTCTGTACCAGAGGTTGTTGCTAATTCCCCTTTAGCTGCACACTGTGTCACATTCAGGGGGCTTTGCATGCCTCGGAGAGAAGGATAGAGACCGTTGCTGTCATTTCACAGCCCATCTCAGCTAAACGTCCCGTCACACAAGAATCTGAATTTGCTACCACTTTATAACAAAGCATACTTTCTACAGAGCTTCATATATGTGTATGACATTTTTTAAAGTCAATAATCGACCATTTGTACGGACAACTTGTGAAAAATCCCTTTGTCTGTTGTTAATCCTCTTTTAAATAAGTTATTAATGAATACATTTTGGTCCGGATGTCCGGAAGCTCATTTCCAGAGGGTGAGTGGTCTTAAAAGGGGTTTTCAAGCTAAATTAAAGTACTATCTTAAAAGACAAAGAAAGTTGTGCTCTCGGGATAAACACCAGCCACGAAGGGGTTGCACAATGTGGCAACGCAAAAGCTGTCCTCAGTGGCCTTTTATTGCTTCTTAAAATGTATCAACCATTGATAAAGCCATTAATTACAACTTAAAAACATCTGATAAAGTGTGCCTGATCAGAGAGTATAGTTACAAATCCTCAAATAACAGGTACGTTGATGCAAAGTTTCCAAATTCTTTTGAAATTCATGAATTTTACGTTTCTTTTTTACGGACTCTTTTTTCTGAGCTTGTTTTTCTCAAATTTTTGTGATCTGCTGTTTTTCCTCTTTAGGGTTAAGATTACTTGGCATATTCCATTTCCTCTTATTGTTAAATGATTTCTATCTCTGCGTAAATGATTTGTAGTAAATAATTCACAGCATAACAGTTTTCAAAATATTTTGATTCGTCATCTCAAACTCTCAGGATAAAGTGACAAAAACAAAAGATTGTAACAGTAATCGTGTCAGAAACGTATCGCAGGCTTTGTTGAAATCAATTACTGTGGATATCCATCTATCTAGTTCAAAGAGATAACACACGTAAAGTGTAATGAATGAAGTGATGAAGTGGGATCAGAGTAATAGATGGGGATCTCTTTTAAGACTCAGCCGTCATCTTTTATAGCACGTGTCAACACCCAGACGTCAGATAATGGCTTCCTTAATTACAGAAGCAGCGACTGGATGGGCACAGATTCACTGTAACGGGATCCCTGCTGCTCTACTTGTTGCTGCTCGGACTGTCCGACAGAATGACGGCAAGACGACGGTGTCCGTGAAAAGATATACGTTACCTTCTGACACAGCTTCTCTATTGAGGTGAAAGGAGAGTTACACTTCTGACATACTACAAACAGATGGTGTTATCTTTTTGTACCTTTGGTTTTTGACGGTGCAGGCTCCTCTGAAGACACCTCCTCCACTGTCACCTCCTCGTCATCGACAGGTGCCTCCTCCACCATCGCCTCCTCAATGACCGGTTCCCCTTCCACAGTCGCATCCTTTGCAGATTCTGGTGCGACCTCCTCCACAACGGGCTCTAGCTCCACTGCGGGCTCTGGCTCTGCAACTACCTCAATCTCAGGCTCTGAAATCCCCTCTGGTTCTGGTTCAGGCTCAGGAATCACCTCTGGCTCTGGTTCAGGCTCTGAAATCACCTCTGGCTCTGGTTCAGGCTCAAGAATCACTTCTGGTTCAGGCTCTGAAATCACCTCTGGCTCTGGTTCAGGCTCAGGAATCACTTCTGGTTCTGGTTCAGGCTCAGGAATCACTTCTGGTTCTGGTTCAGGCTCAGGAATCACTTCTGGTTCAGGCTCTGAAATCACCTCTGGCTCTGGCTCAGGCTCTGAAATCACTTCTGCTTCTGGTTCAGGCTCTGAAATCACCTCTGGCTCTGGTTCAGGCTCTGAAATCACCTCTGGTTCTGGTTCAGGCTCTGCAATCACCTCTGGTTCTGGTTCAGGCTCTGAAATCACCTCTGGTTCTGGTTCAGGCTCTGCAATCACCTCTGGTTCTGGTTCAGGCTCTGAAATCACCTCTGGTTCTGGTTCAGGCTCTGCAACCACCTCAATCTCAGGCTCTGAAATCACCTCTGGTTCTGAAATGACTTCAGGTTCTGGCTCTGCAGACACTTCGGTCTCAGGCTCTTCAGTCACCTCTGGTTCTGGTTCAGATTCTGCCATCGCTTCAGACTCTGTTTCCTCAGATTCAGAGTCTGTTTGAGGAAGCTCAACTGGTTCTGCTTCTGGTTCCAGTGCAACCTCTTCCTCAGCAGCTTCCTCCTCTACAGCCTCATGTATGGAGGTTTCCACACCGTCCTCCTCAGCGGCTGCCTTTGTATCCTCCTGTGTCTCTTCAACTTCTGGTTCCTCAACTGCTTCTTCTTCAGCAGCAGCTTCTTTCGCCTCTGCAACTTCCTCCTGAGGTTCATTCACTTCTTCCTCCTCGTTGGATAATTCTTCCTCTGCTTCTTCCTCGATGTTCTCCTCCTCTTCCTCAACCACAGCTACTTCCTCCTCTTCAGATGATGCAAACTCCTCAGATACTGCCTCCTCTTCCACACTTTGATCCTCAGCCTTCTCCTCAGATGTCTCCTCCTCTTCTTCTACCTCTTCCTGAGACGCAGCCTCTTCCTCTCCATCGCCTGTAATCTCCTCAGTGGAAGCATCGCCCTCCACAGAAGCTGCCTCCTCCTCTTCTTCTTCATGCTCCGAGGTCGAAGCTGAATCTTCTTCAGTATCTACGGATGATGGAGGTTTGCAGGGCTGGCATATGGCCCTCTCCGGGGCCGGGGTGTCGTTAGAGGAGCTCTGGCTGGCGGTCTCCTCTGTTGTGTCACATCCACAGGAGAAGAGATCTCCCTCTGGCTGCTGGAGCTGCAGACGCACCAGGGGATCCTCATCGTGGATGGAGGGCCCCGTCAGAAGATCTAAGAAGAGGAAATAAGTGATTAGACAGGAGAACTCTGGTCTGGTGTCTCTTTCCAAAAACATTTTGAATGTTTGAGCTTTTGATCAGCACCAAGACAAATATGTAGAATTCATCCCTGATCAGAGTCCTGATCGTCATTTACTTTTAAACGGAAGATGTTCAGAAATAAACTGACCAATCAGACGGCACTATCTAGCAGGACCTCTGCAGACCAGTCACCTTTGTCTGCTACGTCAGTGTTTGACCAGTGCTCAGTCACTGTGCAAGAACAGAGCAGATCAGATGTTCAGCACCTCACGGATTTAAGACTCACATTTCAGCTCCTTGAATGGTGACACTATAGGGAGGACTATTTGAAGCAGACGGTACGGTGGACAGTTACAGTAGACAACCTAAAAGAAGACTGCTGAGTGGACAGGGCGGCTTGGAATAGAATAATGTATTTATTGTCGTTGGATACATTTATTACTGTTTTCTGGAGCCATTTCTGCATTCAGGTCACACTGCCCCCCCCAACGCTCAGAACACAAAAAAACACACTGGTGAACGAATGAATATGTGCTTAATGTAAACTTAGTCCCCCATTTATACTCTGCGTCAAAGATATTACAATGTTTCAAAACATAATCTCTCTAAAAGAAGGAAAACATACTTGAATGACTGTTTTAAGTTGTTTCAATCTGTACAAACACAACGAAACCTAAACTGAATGTTAATCTGTAAATTTGATGAAGGCCAATACGGATGTATTTGTCTTACGCGTGTCCTTATGTGTCAGGAAGACACATATAGTAACATATAGAAGAAGATCTGATATAGTAATCTGATGTCAACATCTTAAAAAATATATTTATATTTATATTTAGTTTAAACAACGAAAACATGACGATAACTAATAGATATACAACAAATGTATGTTATATTGTAAAGACATGAAGTTTCCTCAAAAGCAAAGCCAACGATAGGTTCTCTCTTTCTCTCAGGACAATAAGATACAGAACAAGACGTCGACCACCATCCGTCAGCATCATACCGTAGATTATAGTTACTATGGCTTCAAAACTATCACAGCTGAAACAGGGAACTCCCTCTCCATTACACCTCATGTATACATGTGCATTATACTCTTCACAACCAAAGCGTTCAGCGTGAATTCTGTTTAATTATAACTGCCTGCCAGTCTTGAGACCGAGGAACGCGTAGTGGTACAGTGTGATCCAGGACAGCTAAATGTATGTCCAGTTCATGTTACAAGAAGGGGTCAGCGTGCGGGATGAAGACTAATAGCTGTAGCCAGCTGTCACAGGTTTTACATGTTCATAAGGCTTCTGGATCAATGCCCATCATGAACAAACAGGCTACCGCTAAGGAAGAAGCTAACATGTGAGGATAGCTTTAGATGCATACACTGTTAAACCTGCAGTAACTGAGTTTTTGGCCACTTGGGGTCCGAAGTTGTGAACACATCATTGACATATCAACACCTTTTAAGATGACATGACTGATTATTTGCATGTCCAGCAGTTAGAGAGCAACATTATCATTTATTTAGAGTCGGGTTTCAGGTCACCTGATGAATGTAAGTCCAACATTCACTCCTTTAGCTCTGAAACTCACTATAACGCTCTGCCAATGATTCTCTGTAGGTTCACGACTTCGCATTACCCCCGTCTCACATTGTCATTTGATACTTTATTGATCTCAATTCAACTAAATCTGATTTCCATATAAGTACACTGAGAATAGTTAAGAGTAATGACGTCTAACAAGAAGTTCAACAAACCAAAAAGCCAAATGTCCCGAATCTTTAAAGGCCCTGCACAGCCTCACAGGTGTTTTTAATTACTCTGACTGGACTCGGTAACTTTGGACCAATAAGAATGATAACAAGGTAAGTTGTCCCGCCCTAACAGGTGCAACAAAACTAATAGGTGAATGAGGGATGTGTCAGTCAAGCACGACTTGTTCACTCCCACATCTCCCTGAGCAGAGGTCCAATCAGGCAACAAGTGAAAACACCTGTGTGGATGGACCATGGGCTTTAGCTGGACGGGCTGTAATCAATCGGGACAAACAAATCAGAAGTGAGTCAACAGGAGACAAACATGAAGTTGTTGATTTTGAGGGATGCTACGCCACAATCTGAAACTATAAATAAGCTAATACGTTGCTGATATGACATGACAAGGTTGGCTATCAGCTGCTTCATGTTTTAAATGTGGAATGTTTAAAAGTACTAGTGTAAAGCCTTGAAGCTGAGTCCACCAACCCCATGATCAGCTGCTTCTGAGTCAAGAGACCTTTATATTTAAGGCTATATGGAAGTCCTAATGCTCATCTAGCTATCTGAAATGATGCTATCAGGACTCCGTGTACTCTCCTTTTTTCCGCACCATCCTCCATGACGGCTTTTATTGCTCTATTTTAAGGCCCTGAATCACGCACCAAACCATTTCAATCTCATAATGTCGCTTGTGACCTCGAGTATCTGGAAGCTTTGTTAGCTTCGGTGACCAGAGAACATCAAGTTTAAATTCCCAAAGCATCCCCACTGCGTGCAAACTGTGAAGATGTTTTGTCCCGCAGTGTTTTCTGCTCTTGACTTTTACCAAAAGTCTGATCTCATTCCAAGTCTAAGCAAAGGCAACGGTAAGAATCTAGCCAGGACGCGTCACTGTTCAATGTAATACGAACCCGGTCAAACACCACGAGTGAAACCAATGGAAATCCAGTGCTTGGCTGGGCCATCACTGATCACAATGGTAATGCATTCTTATTGGAGTTTAAGTCCCAAAATCACAATCATCCAAGAGATAGAAAATAAATAAAATCCAGCACACGAGACAGCTCTGTGACATTTGGGCTGTGAAGGTCTGCTGATATTAAGAGACAGTCACATATTCATGGCGTACTCCCTGGCCGTCGTTGGCAGACGTCGGTGTGAGCCTGTCCGCACTCGGCTGCTCTGATTGGGACACGAGGAGGGTTTGGATGCTGTCTAAAGACATATAATAATGCTGCAGCATCGCCTGTGCTGACACGTAAACAGCAACCACAGAGGATATGTTGCCAGAGTTAAATAACACAACAATAAAAGGTTGGTCCATATTGCCAAATGACCATTTATTGGTTTGTTTACGTTACATCCAAGAAGGTAAATCCTAAAGGTTCTGAGATTTTGCTCTCTGACTCCGATACATTAATTGGCTGGTTTATGTAGGAAGCACCTTGATGTGATGATTCAGATACGAGCATGAAATGTACGGGAACCAGTGGCGGGCCGTCAGGGCCCGCAAGGCCTTCTCTGCTGGGAAAGCAAAATGTATGCTGTGTAATTATATACATGCAACTAACTTGAACATTATCGCAGTATCAAAGTCAGAGTGTGCACATCCAAAACACAGCACGTTCTTTATCTAGAGTTATGAGTGTAGACTGCACATCTTTTGTCTGCTTCTACCACCATCAGAGTTTAGTGCATCGTGCCTCTCTGGTGGCTCCTCACCCAGCTGCTGCTGCAGTGAGGCCTGGGCTATGAGCACAGCGTCGCGGGGATAGAGTGGGACAGGTGCCTGTGAGCTGGATGGTACATCTTTGGGACAGAAATAGACCCATAATGAGTCAGAGGGTCGAAAAGAAGGAGGGATAATTCCACTTCTATTTCCAGTAAAGCGTGGCGCTCCACTCGTCCCTGTGATTGTCGCTAGGCTGGCCTGCAACTCTGCTGCACTGTTGCTCACCTTCCCTGCAACAGTGTGCGGCGGCGGTGCGTGACTCAGCATCTCTTTAAAGAGCAAGAACAACAAATGAGGTCAAAATGAACCAGAGGGAGGACAGACGAGGGTGCTGTCTGCCTCGGCTTTAACCAAACAGGACAAGTAACTTCTGTAAAACGTGTAAACAAGCAGAGCAACAACTGTGGTGTATACACCTCTATAGTTAGTTAAATTATGTATCACTAGTGTCATCGCGATTTCCTCAGTTAAAAAATGTATTTATTAATTAAAGTGGAATAAAGGTAAGCCTGTAAAACAACACCGAGCGACTGTAAAATGCCAAAATCCGACTGAGTAGCACACGTACATGCAACTGCTGTGAAGACACAGTCGAACAGAAATAGATCCAGTTGGGGAAAAAGTGATCATTTCTGCCAGCTTTTGCTTTGGCTGCAGCAGAGAGTGTCTCTTTGTAGTGAGTCCAAGTCACTCCGTCAGAGCCGTCGCTGCGTTTCTCTCCAGGCCAGAGAGAGTAAGCAGCAGCAGACGGGACAGTTTCCATCAGCTGGTGCCACCTTAGCCCGGACCTTTTCATTTGTACAACCGCAAAGCTCCACAGTGCTCCAGGGTAACATTCAGTACACGTTTCCTGCCCAATCAGCTGAGTTACGTAAGTAGAGACGTCAGTCACATTATGAAAGATATTTCAACGCAACTGGCAGGAAGCAAAGTGATCAATCCTGGATGAAACTCATTTAGTTGAATATTCCGACTCATTTAATGCAACAACACAATAAAAATATACTGATCTTTTCACGTTTCCTTCATTATTGACCAATACAATTATTGTCCACAGTCAAGACATACAAAGCTCTGATATGTTCAAAAACACAGATCAAATTCCTATGCAGATATCTGGTGATCACCATTTACATTTCACATACCACACCTGCTAAAATAACTCTCAAATGCATCCGACGGCACCAACACCCTGAATATAAGACATAAACCCTCCACCTTACCTGCAGCAGACAGGGCCAGCAGGGACAGCAAGCAGCACACAGACAGCAGAGACTTCATTTTGGCTGCCAGGGGCCTTCCCCTCATCTCCCCCGCCTATATATACTGCTCTGGCTGAAGGTCAGAGGGCACGCCAGTGGAGAAACTGCAGCCATATCAGCCATTGTGTGTCAAAGCAGCTGCCTGGCCCCATCAGGAATGTTTGGAGCAGAGCGAAGCACGTAGAAACTGGCTGACCATGCTGTGGTCTTCTTAATCACCTGCAGTGTAAAAGTCATTGATTTTTAATGAGCTTCTATATATGCAGAAGTGTATTTATTGCTTTCTACACCAGCATTCAAAGACAAAAGGTGATTTTTCTTTCAAACGTACACTTGTCACAGCTGAGTGTCTGTAGTAATTGTATTTAGCCTAAAGGAGACTAAAAGGAGGTTTGTGTTCCACCTGCTTATCAGAAACGTGAAGTCACTCTTCGCTGCTGCTGAAGGAGTCGCTCCATGTCGCCTCCTGGTGGACGAAGCGGTCCATATCACGCATCATGTAGGTAAAGCAAAGGAAGCAGAAGGGTGTAATAAAAAAAGTACAAATTTTATTTTTTTTTCATCTTTACAAAGGCCTGTTTACCCAAGTTTTTATAAACAAAATATAACAGCATCTCATCGACCTGGACTGATGGGAAAAATAACAAAAACACAAAAGTATAAAAAAAAAAAAAAACGATGCTCGTCATCAAAAATGTAAAACCAGACAAATGAAAAGACAGAAAAGCAGAACACAATAAACAGCTGTTGAGTCGCGTCACAGAAAAATAAATGGCAAAAAAATAATTCTTCCTCATCGTTGATTCAGGCAGTACAGAACAGCAAGTGCTTCATATCAAATATCTCAAATTCCACCAAAAGACAACAGTGCTGCAACACAATATACAGAAACATTTGGGGAGAAGTGCTCAGCCGACCAATCGCAAACCTCGGCCTGAACTCGGCCCGTGGCTTAGCATTCGTCAACGAAACACCAAACCCGTAAACAAAGTTTCACAGAGAACATATTAGAAGTCCTCGCCGTGTTTGACGAGAGAAACGCTAGTCTACCAGATAGAAAACTGGACTCAGTGAGCGGAAAATGTCAGCACGTCTCACACAAGACAGTTTCACACTGAACGCATCAGTCATGTGTTTGTAAGAAGAAAAAAAAAAAAAAAAGGAAACCTGCAAAAAAAAAAAAAAAAGCCCGCTTTATAGAAGAGAAAACAGCAATTAGTAACATGCATTCAATTGGCAACAGAACATATAAGAGATCAAAAGACAGATACAAAATCCAAATAAAAGGAATGTTTACAGCATCACGTCAGCGGATCAAATTGAGTGTGACGGGAGGGAGGCTCGGAGCAGGGGTTTCCAGTCAACGTCCCGACAAATATAAGCAACGCAACATGAGGTGGACAGACTTGGTGCAATCGGGGAGAGATCTCCAATTCAGTTCAGTACTTTTCATTAGAGTTTTGGACTTTTTGTGTCATCTGATGCACTGAAAACATAGAGTGAACTATTCTACAGAACAGCTGCTGATCTCCTCTTGGAGGGATTCCTTTTCCAAAAATGATACTTTTTTTGGGGGGTTGGAGTCCAGTAAGATGTGTTCAGCCTATATTGTGATGTTATTTGATATTCATGTGAGTATATATATCTCACAACAAGATAACACAAACCCCCCCCCACCCCCCACCCCGCTCTCTAAGCAATACCAAGCTGTGGAAATGACGAGACGAGACTCAAGACACGTAACAAACGTGACCACGTTTGTTACCAGGAGTTTGGGCCTCGGCTCGCTGCCGGTCAGCAGAGCACCGGGCCGACAGAGAGACTACATTCTGTGACTGGAGGTGTAATGTACACACCCATCAACGGTGCATAGGTAACTTCACCTCACGTATAAACGACACCGACTACTGGACTGAAGATGGAATTGCATAAATACCATAAAACTAGTGCATAGTTACTGAAATCAACAAACCAAGAGCAGAAGATGGACTGGAAGTCTTTGGAGGAAAACCGGAAGCCTTCATTTAAACAGAGCGTGTCAATCACGTCTGTTTCAGATTCAAACATCAGCAGAACTTTACATATTCTCATATGCTGAAGTCAAATTGTCTCATAATAATAATAATTAAGAATTAATAACAGTCACTAAAATGCTGTTTGTTTTACAGAAATGAAGCAATATTTGGTTCTGTTTTATAAAAACATCATTTTTTTAAAGTTGGGGTGAAACGACCACCAGTAGATAAGAAATGAACATTTAAAATCACGATTCATCTCGAGGCCTCCGGTTCTCCGTAAAAACCCGACAAACCTCCAATTTTAAGTTGTTAATCTCAACATAACAAAATGTTAACCTTCGACATTCAGTAACCCTGGCAGGAAAAAAAAAAAGTTAACAAAAACATGAAGAACATTAAAACTAAAAAGACGATTCATGTAAATTATTCAACAGCTTATTTTTTAAGGGCTTATTAAGATATCAAAACCAACCTTTTTTTTTCAAGTAAATCAGACATAATTTCATTCAACATCTTTCCTCAAATTTACTTTGCAATTAAGTTTCAATTTGTCCCTAACTTTTTAATTTAGAAATGCCTTCTGTTGTAGTTTTAAGTTGGGTTTTGTGGAAACAAAGTGATTAAGACTGGGGAAGAAGTAACTGCAGCTCCGCGTCCCCTTTTTCAGATTCAAGAGCTGCTCGCTTATTGTGTTGTTACATTCAACTCTCGCACGAATAATACTGTCAGCGCGCCGGTGGCGACAGCATGTAGCACATAAACACACGAGGAGGACGGACTGATGCGGAGAGCTTTTTACACGAGGAGACCCTCAAGTCTTCAAGTAGCCACAGACCGGCTGACGTTGAAAAACAGCCTTTCAGAAACCCCACAGGGCCTCCTCTGCGCGCTGACCATCCTACTCTTTTGAGATTTTACAGTACAAGACTGACACAGAGCTTAACCACTGGATTTAGGAGTTTGGATAATGCCAAAAAGATTTTGTTTTTAAAAAGTAGTCAAGCTCCTGGAGGGAATCTTACAGTGAGTAGGTATTTTAAGTGTTTGTGTGTGTATGTGAGTCCATTAGAGGAGGGGGGCGGGGGGGATCAGTTCATCGAGCAGTCCTCGCCCTCTGTGTCGGTGTCTGTGTCCGAGCAGGCGGTGTCCATGGCCACGTGGGCGGGGCTAACGATGACGGCTCGTCTCTGCTCCTCCTCGGCGCTCGCTCTCCTCTCCTGAGCGCGCTCGATGTGCTGGATGGCCTGAAAGCAGCGCAACGAGAAACACACTGAGGGCTGCGGCAAATATTCGGTCCAGCCGAGAGACGTCAAAGGGAAACAAGAACTCCTACCTGCACAATAGTGTCCAGGTTCTGCCTGGACGTGGACACGGTGCCGGTGGTGACAGACGGGCTCATGGTCACGACGGTGACGTGATGGTGCGGGTGCTGGGTTAGTGTCGGGGCCGGAACGATGACCGTGGGGTGGTGGGTTGGGGCAGGGGGAGTGGGAGACGCCAGCACCTGGGGGACGCAACAAAATATGTGTCAAGCCCTGCGTGACAGCCCAGAATGCCTCACTTCAGAAGCCTTTTTGTTCAAACAGCAGCGGTTTGGAGTTGCAGAGTGCCTCTGACCTGTGGACTGTGTGGTCGTCTGTCGGCAGCGTGGATCTGCTGCAGCCGTAACAGCGTCTGGGTCTGGAGGAGCGCCTGCTCCTCCTCCACCTGCTGAGTGATCACCTTCAGACGATCCGGCTGCAGCTGGCTGCTCAGAGATCGCATCTGCACACAAACACACAGCAGCGCGCCGGTTAATCACAGCGAGAGCAACGTCAGCAGCAACTCCGGGGCAACTCGAAACACATCAAAGGGCCTTTGAATGACTGCGGAAAGACGGCATCAATAATCACTGCAGAAATGAAGAGCAACGAATGCTGCTATTAAACGATAAAAGTAGCACACGGATACAACCGATGATTGTTTGATAAATAACATGAGTGTGTTGTAACAAAAGTAGGATCGTCAAAGTCTTATTTGTTTCCACTTTCATTCCAAGATCTGCTTTTCTATTGTTCTCCATTGTGCAGTATGGTGTTCTATTAACAGCACTGAATTACTGCGCAGCTCCATTTTGACTCTTTATAATTATCTCAAGCCTGCATCTCCGCTGCTGTTTACTTTTCTCTCTCACTACCCGAGTCTCTGTTTGTCTCCACCACCTGTTCAGTCCCTTTTGTCTTAACCTGCTTTTCGGGTAGATCCAGGATGTGAGCCTATCAGTCACCACCGCTCTGATGAGGTGATTATCAGTCACCTCATCAGAGTGGTGGTGACTGAATAGGCTCACATCCTGGACTGATAATCGTGTGCAGGACCCAGATACTGATTAGAAGTTGAAATGGCTGGTAAAACTGAATAGTTTGTCCGGGTGCTTTTGCTAGTTAATGACCACTGTGACATTCCACAGCCTGGAGATAACTTCTCTTATCCACAATGCCTTTGTAAATAAACCCACTGTGAAGTGCTTTAAAACATTGTTTTTGGTTAAATGTATTGCCCTAATGCTTAAAGAAAGATGGAAAGAAAACGTTTTTTTCCCCGCGATGAACGAAGAATACAATACCAGAGTAAAGTCTTGATTAACTGAAGTACTGAAATAAAAGGGGGGGGGGGGGGGGGGGCGCGTTTAACAACAGAAAAGCTATTTGAAAACATCGGTTTTCAAACTCTCACGCAGCATAATCAGAGTCTCGTTTATCCAGTCGTATGCTCACTACTTCCCAAACACACGCATCTTTGACTTTCTCCGTCTTTGTATTCTTCGTTCACCGAGGAGACGTGCAAGAAAAACGTGTTCTTCAGGACTTCGGGGTAACACGGGGTGAGTAATGCATATAAACAAATTATATTTTGGGGCGACGTATTTCTTTCATACTGAAATATCTCAATCATATAATTAGATTGAGAGAAGTTTAACACCTGAGAACCAAACAGTTACTGTGAGAGCTTGATACTCCTGAACTACCTTCTTTCATCGTCTCACCTGTTCCTCCAGCTGCATGCGAGCCAAGCGCTCCTTGTCCAGTTGCTGTCGCAGCTCTAACATCTCCCTCCTCACCTCCTCTACCTTCTCCTCCTCCAGCGTGTCTGGAGAGCCGATCCCTTCATCCTTCTCCTCCGCTCGCCTCCTCTTGGGCGATGAGCCGCTGAACTCCTGGAGGGACACGGTCAAATGTAAAACAACCGTTGTATTAAATATTACATGTTTAATATTTGTAAAGGGATGGAACCAACACAGCGCCGGCCTCTGCACAGATTCTGAGAAGTCTCTGCTTTATTTCAAAAAAAGACGCGCGCTGCTTCTGCCGAGCTGAACAGCCGGCCGTTTGGGCGAGACAACAAAGCGTCAGGCGAACCAACAACGTGGTAAACAAAAGAAACCGGTAAACACATATCTCTCACATGGCTGAATACAGATGGAGAAAGGACTGCACTGTCTTTGCCAAAAGACAGCGTCTTTGCCAAAAGACAGCGTCTTTGCCAAAAGACAGCGTCTTTGTCTTTGTGCTTCGGGTGGAACTCAACGAGAAGACCTTTTTGGGCCGGTGAAAGAATATATTTTCCAGACTACAATTACGCAAACATAATTATTACAGGTTGTGCAGCCTGTTCTCATTCCCAGGTCAAACGCTGCCGCTTTGTCACAGACACACAGAGAGAGCATACGGGCCATGTCGCGTGGCTTGGGCTGCATTCGCTCAGAAATGAGTTTGACACAATTATTATGACAAACAATGGCACGGGATTTTACCTGGATGAAGCGTTTGAGCTGGTTGTTCTGTGCCAGGAGCTGCGTCTTTTCCTGCTCCAAGGCAAAGATGTAGTCCGACGTCTGCTGCAAGATGGCCGCCTGACGGGGACGGACCAAATAAAGTGAATAGGAGAATGGTGCACGGACCAAAAGCTTAACATTGTGTCGTGATCTGCGCTTGTCACAAAGCGCCGGTGTTTGCGTGTTTTCCGCACCTTGCTGAGTTTCTCCCCGTCTGTGTGGGGCAGGAGTGTTTTGAGCGACTGGAAGCCCGCGTTGATGCTCTGCATGCGCCGGCGCTCGTTGCTGTTGGCAATCTCGCGGCGGATTCGTCTCTCCTGGTCCTGGGCCGTCTCCGGGCTGAGGGGGATGTTGGCCAGGCTGAGGGAGCAAGGTCAAAAGGAGAGAGGCGCTCATTATTCTGTCCACGGGGGCGCCGTGTCCAATGAGAAGGCACTAGCTCCTCTCTGACACACATTTGATCCTTCTTCTAATTTTGGATGAAAGTTTCTCCTTTCAAATTATTCTAACACATCGTCAACATCAACGACAACGCAGCGAAAAGAAAAAGGTGACATATATATATATATATATATATATATATATATATATATATATATATATATATATAAAAACAGCTAACAACACATATCTCTGACGTGAATCTGCTCTTCTTGGTCAAGGTTAAAATAAGCAGCAACTATTAGCAACAATCTGATCTCTGACACGGACTACTTAAACCTTGAACCTGGACTCTTTACTCGGCTTTAGTCTCGACCTCACATTCCTCGGTTTAGTCGCCTGGAGATCTTTGGGTTTGGCTGAACTCAATGCCCCCTCCCACACACACACACACACACACTGACCCACGAGATTGGATGTTATGGTGGCAAACCCCTCTTTGTCATGTTTACTCAGGGGGAGAAATGCCTGAACCATTAAGCCTAAAGGTGATTATGATTATGAAAGAGGTCAGACAGCGCACATGGCTCTAAATAGTTATCTCTATAAAAGATGAGTTTGTGGATGTGCAGCACATAGACTAATGTTCAGAGTTTTTATTATTTATATACATTTACAAAAAAGCTGCAAAAACCAAAACACCTTTATTATCTCATTATGTATGAACATAAATCTTTGAATTGCTTAATTATGCGTCAGTTTCATCTTATTTTGAAAAGCTTTCTTACATACAGCTTAATCTACCGGTTAAAGCCCTTATAGTGAATGTAGAGCAGACTGCGGAGCATCAGCAACATTTAATGAGGATATATTGTCCTCTGATGAAAACATGTAGTTGAGCAAATGTCAAAGACCGACTTCAGCCCATCATCATGTTTACTATTGCCATGCTTCAGATATCCGACCAGAAACGGCACATAAAAACAAACACATCCACCCCGCACAGTTGAAACGTGCCGGTGTTATTAAAGTTTAGAGATGAAGTCAGCTGTTGTCAGCTGGAGCTGCGGACCTTCAACATGGCCGCCGGAGGGCGCGTCGGACAGCCTGGACGGCGGCAGCAGTGAAATGTGACTCCGCCAGCAGGAGCAGCTGCTGCTGCAGGCCCCCCGGCATCATGGAGAACAATGCTTTCTACCGTTAGCACCAAGCTAGCAGTCGCCCTCTGGTCTGCTGCTCCGGGACGAAGATACACGGCCCCTCCGTCACACTTATGAGACGACACGGTTCACTTAAACACGCCAGTACACACGCGTGAAAGCGAGTCCGTGCAGCCACAACACGGCGAGAAAACGAGTGCGTCCTGGTAGCTAACTAGTTAGCCATGCTAAGCTAATTTTAGCACACGACACGACCGTGGCTGCTACGCACATAGCAAAGCCGAACCCCCAAATTCACCGAGCCGCATTCAATACCTCGACATATACGTTATGCCATACACGTAATTTTGGTAAAAATGGCAACGGGTGTGCGAAACTGTGGTTCCAAACATGTGATTTTGTGTTTTAGCAGCGGAGCGGCGGGGAACACGTTAACTACCACGTGGTTGGCGTTCAACTGGAAGCGAATGTATCGATTTCATGGCGCTGATTTACATATTTCTGAGTGGAATGGCTGCAAACAAGCCCTTGCGGGTTATTACACGTTACTAGACCAGCCAGTGTAATAACATTAAGCTGAACTAGCTTCTATATCCTCGCCGCCAACTGCAGCAGCTGGCCAACAGGCTGCTAATTTCTACAACCATGCTCCTGCTGCCAAGACATCGCAGCGAAGCTAACACCTAGCATGCTAACTGAAGTCGGGCTGCATCTCACGCACACACGCATACACACTACAGCGACACGAGGGATGATTTGTGCAAGCGGTTTCGTATCAACAGACAAATAGTCAGCTACACACCTGCAGAGACCTCCAATAACATCCTTCTCCGTCTTCTTGAAATGGTGTAAGGACGCTATCTTCTCTGTCGGCATCATGAAATATTCCATGCTTTCAAAGCCACCTTCTGTGGTCCGTGTTTTCTGTTTTTTCTTCTTCTTCTTCTTCCTCCACTGCTGTCCTTGTTAAAATACTGATGATGTACGTTTTTAGCACCGAGCTCTCGCTGTACTCCTCAATGGCGCATATTTAAAATACGGCTTAAAAATGTGCCAATCTGAAGAATAGACTTAGAAAAATAAAAGTAAGTTCAAGCTGTGTTGCTTCCCACAGCTGATGGGGTTCCCTCCAATGTGTGTGTGTGGCTTCTTGCCTCCGCCTACTACGTGTGTGTGTGTGTGTGTGTGTGTCTGATGCCTCCGCCTACTACGTGTGTGTGTGTGTGTGCAGCTGATCTGTGCGAGGCGGGAAACAGCTGGTTGGAATCAGAGCCCGTTTTCCGGAAAGCAGAACAAACAGAGCAGAAAGAGAGCCAGTGTGTGACTGCATTGCTGCACATATCACCCTCATACCGAAAATGGAAGCTAAATACGACCAATGACGGTGTAATAGCACAAGTATCAGCATTAGTAACATTAACTAACATTAGTGGGTTAGATAACATGTCTGTTACTATATATGACACACACTGCTGAAATACTTTACTGTAGCGACGCTTAATTATCTGCACAATACACTTAAATTACAGATGTTCACACCACAAGGAATTAAATCACTTACTGTTTAGTTTTTTATTATAAATATTTATAACTTATCTCCCTCTTATCAACTCTAGATTAACAGCTCTTTTTTTATCAGTATAAATTAAATCCCTTTGGATTGTTAATCATTATTTTGGAGTTTAGTAACTTGTGATGTCCTTCAAGAAAAATACAAGTTTTAAACTGAAAAGCAAATCATTTACAAAACGCATGAAGCATTTAACCTAACGGGTTGCACAACAGTTTACTATGCAGGGACACGATGATGTAAAAGCTAATGTATACATAACATGTCCGTTATTGACAATCCAACATAGTACAGCAGGTGGCAGTAATTCACCATAAC
This sequence comes from Anarhichas minor, assembly GCF_050575085.1. Classification (NCBI taxonomy): domain Eukaryota; kingdom Metazoa; phylum Chordata; class Actinopteri; order Perciformes; family Anarhichadidae; genus Anarhichas; species Anarhichas minor. The sequence goes on from NW_027466458.1 coordinate 5,819,538, forward strand.
GTTCGTTTCCAACTATTGAATATTCTGCATTTACATGTAAAATGTTACCATCAAAAGAGCTGTAAACATGTAGATCTGTCGAAGTAAAGCTGTTGTGAATAGATGCAGAATACTCTGAGGGTGGAATAAAATGCCATATTTTGGATATAATGGAAATGATGAAGAGAATGGATCCAGAATTGGCAATAAAATCACCATTTTAATGTTAAGCTTTTTTTTTTGTGAGTGAGGAGACTCAACCGCGTTTAATTTTAGCAACAGAGTGTTCCGGTGTTAAATCTGCAAGACAACGATTTGTCTCTCAGAGACTACCGATGTGAAACCAAGAGTGGCTTGGAAAATCAAAGCAGGAAGAACGAATGAACCACTTCCTCTGTTCAGCGTGTGGTCGTGTGCGTAAGGCAAACGGCACACATCGATTTAAAGGTCAGCACCTGTTGCCTTTGTCCACGTCCTTCAGCTCAGGTGAGGCCACCACAATGAAAACATCTCTTCGGACTGCAAATACTGTTCAGTTCTTCTGGTCGTTGCCTGCAGCACATAATCGAATTGTAAACAATATCTAAGGTGGTGCTGTGTGTAAACAACAAAACCGCAAGTAGTGCAGAAGTAGTGTTTCTTTGCTTTTATTTTTTCCATGCAATAAAAGTTTGCTATGCAGACAATAAAACAACATGTCTTTATATATTGTACAATGTCAAAGATAAATATTTGGTCCTTATTCCGCCTTATAGTTAATAAACAACAACCAGATTCTCTCCCCTTTTTCCCCCACATACCGTAAGTATGACGAACACACAGAGCTAAATATACAACCTTCCTCCATTCACCTGAAAATAGGATATATTATGCATTCCTGGAATAATACAAACCTGTAGTAGTAGGCTACTCTTCAAACAAGAAATACATTATATCCTACCTTTAGATATGTTCGTGTATCTATTGAGCTTAGTTAGACGTCTGCGCCAACATTACAGCTCCGCTTAAGAGATTATGATTCAAACGATTAAAAGATGCGTAGCACTGAAGGATATCAGGTAACATTCAACAGAGCAAGCAGCAGACATCCTAAAGGGCAAGTGCATCTTTGTGATGTGATAAAGCATTTTGTTTTTAAAAGCATACAATTAGACTAAATTCTGAAATTGAGCACGAAAAAAAGTCTTCTTTAGCGTCATTACAAGTATGATTTCGTTCAATCAGGCCTTTCCTTTGGCAAATAGAAACTTGGAATGCTTGAAGGTAACAGAGTATAGACGTGGCATGATAGACAAATAAAAAGGAACGCAAGGGGAAACCCTCAGAAGTACAATTGTCAAGCCTAACATTAGAAGCCTACAGTGTACATGTAGGTGAGGTCATCCTTCGTCCATACCATGATGGGAGGCGTCATGCTGAACGCCTTTTGCACCGAGCAAAACACACAAGTCTGATATTGTTGCTTTGTCAAAGTTCAACGATCACTGAGCTGTTTGGGAGCCTCCTGTCGGCACTGATGGTCTGGTTCTCTTCGCAGCAGATTCCTCCACCGCGAAAGTGTAGTTATACTAAAAAAAAAACAACAAAGCAAGGTGAGTGTATTCTTTGTTTGGAAAATTGCATGGTCTTAATTGAAGGATCACAGGGCTGAAAGTGAGAGTCAGATGTGACCCTACCTCATTTTCAATGTCTTGAAGGGACTTTATACGAATGTTGTTTAATTGAGAGTTCAGCTGAAGAGCCTAAAAGAGAGAGAGAGAGAGAGAGCGAGAGAGAGAGAGAGAGAGAGAGAGAGAGAGAGGTGAATACATGTTTATATTAGAAGCTTGGGGGTGAAAAAGCATAAAGTGAGAGATAAAAACAGCTGCGTTTTGTAATGAAATTCATCACTTAAGTATGGTTGGAAAATATCAAACGCTTGCCTGGATATTGAACTTTGGGTGAAGGCTGAAGGGAACTCCATCTAAAGCTGCAGAGAGGGAAGGCGGGTAAGAGTTGAGTGAGTTGCCTGCTGGGAGAAATAAGCAATACGTTTCCTGTGTGTGTGTGTGTGAGGGGAGACTTGGAGCACCTGTGATCCCCTGCATGCTGCCGTCAGCATCTTTGTCCGAGTTTTCCTTGCTTTTGAGGCTGCGGCGTCGCTGACTCAGTTTGTTTTGTGGCAGTGGGTGAGGGGGGTTGCTGCGGAAACAAATGGATAGGTATTTATGCCAACTGTCCTCTACTGTTGAGTTACAGAACATCATTCTCTCTTATTTTGACCTACACTTTTTATGGAGAGAAACACACACGTCTGTTCTTGTCCTTTGAATGGGCTCTATTTGAACATCTTGTGTACCAGAGGAGCCACGACATGTCCCTGAATAAACAACAACAACTATCAATTTTGCGAATTATTCTCGAGACATTAAATAAGTGGCGCACCTGGGTCGAAGGGGCAGAAGAGCAGACGGCTGGTCCAATGAGATACTGCGGATGTCCAGGCTGACGCTGCGGGGCTTCGCTTGAGGCATGGGGCTGGAAAAAAGTCCCTTTCTGCACCACAACACGTAGCCGTGGACGTCTCTGGGGGGGAAAGGCACGTTAAATGACACGCGTACACACGAGTGTAAATACAAAGGAGGAACTCAATGCACATCCGAATGCAGACCACCGTGTTACGGGGTTACGGGATTTAAGAATCGCTTTGATAAAAAAAAAAAAAGGTGCAAGTCAAATGTTTGCGTGTGTGTAAGTTACCAACCCCACACATGTGTAGTGCTGCAACATCATTTTGCTTTTGGCAGTCACTTTGACATCCAACACAGCTGTGTCCACACTGCCCACTGGGACGACGCGGACACACACACGTTTCTTCTTCGAAACGGAGGCCTCTGGACGGACGGACACACACACACACACACACACACACAGACACACACAGACATCAACAGCGAGTAAATAAGACATCAAATACCAGAAAAACATAAAATATCAGGGATGTGTGACACCTGTGTGTGTGTGTGTGTGTGATTGCAGCTTTCCACCATTGTAGTGAGGACATGTGTGCATTGTGAGGACATGTTGGCCAGACCTCACTACTACTTGTTTGCAGGTTAAGATTAGAGTTAAGTTTAAGTCAGGGTAAAGGATGGGCATTAAGTTGTGATGGTTTAGGGGCAAGAGAATTCATGATGTCAATAAAGTCGCGTAGAAAGACAAAAATGCGAGTGTGTATGTACTCACTTGCTTCGAGGTGCTCTGCTATATAGCAGTAACCGGGAGGAATAGACTCCTTGTCTGAGATCAGCTGAATGTCCGACACTACCATACCAGCTGTCAAGTTCTATAGAGAGAGAGAGACACAGTCCATTTATGGAAGACAGGGGGGACAAGTGCAATACACAAGTAATATGTCTCTCATATGATAGTTAAAAGTAAAGAAGTGTATCTGTGATCTGATCTCTCTCTCTCTGCTACCTTGCTGTAACAGAGGTAATATCCAGCTTTCATGGCAAAGCTGCGAGTAAAGTTCGCTGCCACTCCGTCTTCTGTGATGCTGATCTGCAGAGGGACAGAGAAAGAGAAGAGGTACATTTAGGAATACTGCATCTGACATCACTAACAACATGATAAATGGGCATGGGTGAAATGGGTAGAAGATGGGTAAATGGGCGATGGCTCAAGGATAACGTTTGTGGTCAATCTCGTAAGAGATACGCTCACAACTCTCACCCAACGCTATAACGCTGTAACAGCAGAGATAAAAGTGATCTCAACACTAAGACGTTTGGCACACTGGAAAAAATGCCAGCGTGTTTGCTGGTTTATAGATTCACATGCCGACCATGCATGAAGAATGAATATAACATCTATCAGCATGTGCAAGGAGGCCTGTGTTTGCAACGTATTCAACAGAGACGTTCATGACATAGAATAGTCATTATAATTACACCATGTCTGAATAGAGACTAAATTCTATTCACTGTCCATCATCACTAAGTGTGCGGTTTTCTTTTCTTCTTTTTTTAATGTCACACCTCTTTTTTTTTTAATGTCACACCTCTTTAAAAGAGTGCGTCATACCAGCAACGGGCTCAACCACAGCTCCTCACTACAGGAACAGTTTCCGTCCCTGCCGTGCTCAGAGAAGTTTCCTAAATCTCTCCTGAACAAGGACTCCTTGATAGAATTTATTTAGGCTAAGTTAGGAGAGTATTCTCAAAACGTTGTAATGCTTACAGCTCATCAACACACTCAAACTGCCCGCCAACAACATCTCACTTCACTCTAATGCTGCTGGATGTCGTGACAATTTTAACCCTGTAATAATGTACTTTGTTGTGGCACCACAGTACATCACAGAACATCACAGTACATCACAGTATACCACAGTACATCACAGTACAGAATAAGTATTTCAGGTTGTCAGTTACTAAAGCAAGGAGGGGAAGATATATTGTAATTCTCACAACACTCGAGCAAACTGTTTGTGGTCACCGCGGAGTGAAATTTGGTAAGTTTTTTAAATGGTTTAACATTGTTACTCCAGTGGCAACAATGTACTATTGTATATGAAGAGTTGTCTACAACATTAATCTCTGTATAAGTATATATACCAGTGTGAAATCTTTGGGGCAGGTGCCGGTGTTGGAGGTCCACGCCACCGCTGTAAGTGGCCGGACTACCCCATGCTCCATCAAAGACATCTGAGGAAGAGAAAAGGGAACAGTAGAGTGAATAAGGAAGTCACATCTGGCTGCATCTGGAAGGGAGGACAACAATATATATATATATATAATTTTTTATAGAAATTAGATTGTCTTTATCTGTGTGTGTGTGTGTGTGTAACAATGTGCTTTCTCTGGGACTGGTTGGCATTGTGAACCAATTTTCTGTGTCCATGTGACTTAAAGAAAGGACTCACTAAAGGTAAACAGGCTCCCATTGAGTCTAAGAATGAATCTTCTCCCTAAGCCACATTGTTTAGGACAGAAGGATGCTATCCAGAGCAGGAATTCCTCCCAAACTACAGCTGTGAATGTCAGTCCATCCTGGGAAGTTCTGCATCACCCTTTTTATGAGACGTTTGTTTTAGATTTAAACGTTCTTTTACCAAGCCCCCCTATTAACGTTGTCTATCAAGGGATATGTCATTTTATATCACAATATGTATATCATGAAACAAGAAGTCTGCTTTTGGCAAATAAAGAAAATTACAAATAAAAGTACTTCATTAAATTCATGTTAAAGCGTTTCTTTCAAATCTTCTCTTTTTCTGCCATTTGTAACATTGAATGGTCTGATACATATCAAATACCCAGAAACTGTCTTCAGTTTTCAGAAGACAAAACACTCAGAACGAAGCAAACACATCTGAGAGTACGAGTGGTGCATTTGAATGAAAGTAAACGAATGAATTAAACATTTAAAGAGAGAACTGTACAATGAGGACTACTTCCCTACATCCTACTTGCTGACGTAATAGGCCGCTAATCGTCATTGTGTGAACTGTTTGGTATCAGGGTGGGAAATCAACACCAGGTACATAACGTTGACACTTTAATTGCTTTACCAACAACTTTGACATTCGCGCTGGTATCATACTTCTATATTTCTATATTTCCAGACAAGCTCACGTGTACTGTAATAGAGTTATGAATTAAAAAAAAACTCGTATTAAAGTTAAATTCAGACGGGCAGTTATTTTGGAAGTTAACTTACATGACACGGCGAGTTTACTTTACAATAGCAGCCACTGTTCCATTGACATCTTGTTCAAAATGAGCTCACTCGCTTTTGTTCCGGGAGTCGACTAATAAAAACATAAAAAAGTAAATACTTACTCTGTCTCTGTGCCCACGTCTGTCTCTTCGGAGTGAAACGGTTTGGCACGCAAGCAACGCTTTAGTTAACAGCCGGAATTTTTTGGCGTTCTTCTTGTAAGCAGGAAGTACCGAATCCATTCTGACTCCAACTCCCGTCAGCCCACGGGGCAAGACGTCACCGTTAAATGCCGACTCGAGTCTGAACGCAAGATGGCAGCATTGCAACAGTCACAGAGACAGTCTGTTGTCCAATTTCACGCCATACATGCATTAAACATGTTTTTTATGTTATTGCTAAACGTGTACCGGAACTGTTACACGTGATATTCTGCGGTTCTGCGGCGGTTTGTGTTGTCCGTGTCCCCAATTAACAAAGGACGAAATATAAACATTCAGCCTGTTTTGGCTCGTTCAGAACAAACATACAGGCCACTGCAGATATAACTAGGTGTGGACAGAGGGGTGCTGAGAGAAGAATCGATTCTCATTTACATGAAAATGAGGGTGAGCAGGGCAGACTGGAGGAGGAGAGGGGAGAGCGAGGGGAGGATAATGAAAAAGGGTAACAGGGAATGAGAGATAAAGAAGGGTTGAATTGTTGGGAGCAGGGGGGGTTTAAAGGGCAAGGAGAAGATGTGTGACAAGACCTGGTGTTTAAAACCAGGCATGCACACACTACTGGTTTAATGGATAACACATCTTTTCTTTCTGAAAAGACTAAAACCAACAATGAATGCTACCACCATGTAGCCTTCGGTGTCGCATGTGTCCCCACAGCCTGGTGTGATTAATTGTTGAGCCAGACGACTGAAAGCACATTAATGAGAGAAAACATTGCACCGGCTGACATGTCCCTGCATTAATATTAACACGGGCACTGTAGAGTATCTTGAATCAATCCCACATACGCCGTCCCGCTGCTCAAATTAGATCAAAATCAGATTATCTTGAGTAACCGGGGTCATGATTTCTGGAAATTAACGTTGCTGTTGAGCTTTTTAAATGAAATGTTGGTGCTTTGAGCCCCACATGCCGATATAGTTCCATTATATTGAAGAGAAGGCAGACGTCTCTACGGCCGATGTCTCCAAAACAAGGCAACTCACACCAAAAACAATCTAGATTGATAAATAGCACTAATGTAAGAGGGAGAATGTGTATTTTTCGGTGAACTGTTTAAGTAAATGCATTGGAAATGGTCCCCAACAAATACACTATTAAGCCTTCTCCTGACTTAATAGTGTTTAAAAATATGTACATTTTTGAGACCCTTTTAAAAGACGTTCATCTTCAGCAGGGACCACTGGGCATGGACCTTAGTGCCACAGAGAGGAAAGGGAAGAAAGCATTTAGGACTAACACATGGTTCATTTTCATCTTTTCATGGTGACAATGAGACTAATATAGAACGTCATCAGCCTTATTCTCGAAGGTGCTGTTTTAATATAAACACACATGCAATACAATTCACAACAGTATAGCAACAGTGGGGATAAATCCACCTCTAACCCTCCCAAGGTGAATGATTCTAGGATATTTACATCTGTTCTGAGTAGTCAGTGAGCCCACAGTGAATAACCCATAACAATACCCAAGTCACCCTTATCCTTTGTTTATCATTTCCACCATGCAACATGGAGGCATACACATGAGGAATAAGCTCCTTTGATGGCTACAGACTATACATTCTCACAACAGACACTGCTCTTAATCAACTCGAACGTTGTGTGTGTGTGTGTGTGTGAAAATGAGAAAAAAAAGACACTCGACTGGAGCATCCAGAGGTGCTCGGGTCCCTGTTGGCATGGCAACATGCAGAGCAGACCACAGGGGGTGGTTGTAGGGGGGGGGCAGGGCTGCAGCGGGTGGACTGTTCCATCTCGGTGAAAATAGAAAATCAGTGTTTATTCAGAGCATTAGCTTTATTGGCTGATTGGCCAATTAATGAGAACGAGCCAGCTGTAATCTGCTGGGACTGAAACAAAAGTGAGAAGAGGCAATGTGTGGCAATGTGTGTGTGCGTGTGTGTGTGCGTGTGCGTGTGTGTCTGAATGCCTGCACATCTGCGTGTCTGCTTGTTGGGGGTGCATGCAGCTGCCCGTGTGTGCGTGGTAGTAAATATGAGAGCGATAGACTGAGTGAGAGAGTAGGTTCAGACACTCTGGTACTTCCTACTATGATGGGGGGAGGGAGGGAGGGAGGGAGGGAGGGAGGGTGGGGGGTTTCATTCATCTTTTCCATCAAGTCAGCCTCCTGTCTAGAGTGACAGACACACATGCATTCAGCTCATGTGCAAACAAACACACACTGCAGTCTCAATAGAAAAACACTATATATATCCTGGCCCACACACACATACACGTACACGTACACACACACACACACACACACACACACACACACACACACACACACACACACACACACACACACACAGGCTTACCCACAGCTTGTAAACATGTGTAGCTACTGAGGTAAGAAGGTGTATGAGAGTCCTCTTTGAAACGGATGAAACACAAAGTCACGTAGAAATAAAATGTCATTATAGACAATAGGCTACTATACAATACGATGAGGTCACCATAATAGCAGGACGGTGTCTGTAGGGAGAGGGCACGTTTTGGTATGCTAGGACATCCATCACACACACGGGCACCCTGACACACACAGACGCACACACTTATTAGTATTGGTCGCATCATCATCATCAACATCAACAACAACATTGTTTCCATGGTGAAGCGATGGCCTCCTCGCGGTCTCAAATCAAACTGCAGCATTCCCCGGAGCCCGCCGACATACTGATGGAGAGCTGCGTCAAGGGAACCAGAAAAAGCCAGAAAGAGGCCGGAATTGAATCACTGTTTCTTTCAAAATAAAAGCACTAACGCGCTACTATCTGAATCAAAAGCCGCTTTTTAAACCATTGTTCCATTTCTGTGTCGGTCACTTGACTTTGCACGGTAGCACTCTAAATAATGTTTCAGACATTTAAATTATATAATGTATAATAGTGTATAATTCAGCATTGTTCAGCAGCTCTTTGTATTTCAGTGACCATATCATTCTATTTGGATATTAAAACCATTTTACCGTCACCTCCAGGACAAGTTTTGTGGAAGACTTCACATTCACTGCACACATAATAACAGCATTTACACAATGTATCATTTTCACAATACAGATTAGCAGGCTAGTGAATTAAAGCAGATATAAATGTCCAGATGAATCTGTTTACCCTGCACAATATATGCAGTCTCAATGGATCGATTACAATACAATGAAGTAGGCAAATTCTGCTGTTGTAGGGTGCTGACCAGAGAAAAAGAGCACAGAAAATGTAAAAGTGATGAATCATAACACGACTATACCGGCCCCTTCACGCGGACAAACTGTGTTAGGACTATCTCTCGTCTGTTAAAAACAAAAGCAGCCTCACGTGACCTTTGGTTGGACAGTTTGTGTGTTTTGGCATTTTGCATTGACGTATATTCTGTAAAAAAATATCTCTGCGCGTGTACAAAACATGGCCTGTCTATTGATTTATTACTTCATTAAACCTACTCCTTTAATCGGGCTATCTGCTTTAAGGTGCATTAGTCTGAAATGTTGGAGCGGAAGTAGTCTTTTCTCGTCTCGTGTAATTTGACAGAGGACGGCATTGCTCCATGGTGGTGTTTTTCTGGGAGGAGTGGGACAACAGCCGTACGGGGAAAGAAAAATAGCAATAAGCAACAACTAAAGGCTACAAACCTGAATTTGCGGGACTTGGACGGGACCAGATAGATGAAGTTCCTCGGGAACACCTTTCCCGGACCGTCTTTTAGGTGACCGTGTCGGTTCTCACTTTTAATTACCGAGCAAGGATACGGGACTCATGGATAAAAGGAGAGCAGGCGGAGACGACGACATCAAAGGGGCTCCCGGGTCATTAGATACAGCTATAGCACCGATCAGACCATTATTTAACACGCGAGAGCCGACCAGCCTCTCTCAAACGGGAATGAGCTCCGTAACAAGCCAGTTTTGGTAATTATCTGGAGCCTCTTGGTCGTCTTTTCAGGGGAAGAAAAGACGTCCGTAGCGCGTCAGGCTACTTATAAAAACAACAGTATCTTACTGAAGGCGAACATTTTTTTTAACCGTGCCCCCCCCCCCCCCTAGACCCCCAATGCCAAAGAAGAACCCGTTTCCAGAGCCCCGGTTTTGTATCGTTTTCTTCGGATGAGTAAAAGCTAAGGCGGCTGCACTTCTGTCTCTTTTGCTTTGTTACTCACACCAACACAAGCAGGCAGCTCCAGCTGAGCCAACACTTCTCGCTGTTTTGAGCCCTGTATGCTTTTTTCTTTTTTTCTTTTTATGGGAAACTTTTCAACCTCTCGTTTTTTCTAAGTGCTGAAAGTTGGAGAAGGAAACCCCTTTTTGTAGTGATCCTCCTCCTCCTCCCTTCTCTCTCTCTTTCTCTCTCTCTCTCTCTCTCTCTCTCTCTCTCTCTCTCTCTCTCTCTCTCTCTCTCTCTCTCTCTCTCTCTCTCTCCACAATAAGAGCCACACTGTAGGTATGGACGAGCAGGCCCGCATGATGTTGGGTCATATTGGACTAACTGGACTGCCTCACGAGGACGTGGGGGATCCTGACAACATAAGGAAACATCACAACATGGGCCAGCCGCAGCAGGACATCGGTGACATCCTCCAGCAGATCATGGTCATCACAGATGAGAGTCTGGATGAGGCCCAGGCCAGGTAATGCCGTGAGCAGATAAGGCCTGATATATTGTTTAGGAGTTGGATTTGGGTCTGCAGGGGGGGGGGGGGGAATAGTCATCACAGTATCTCCTCAAACGTGCATGGGCTTACACACACACACACACCCAGACACACACATCAGACATTGTAACAGACTGTAATAACACCCCTAACTTGCAGAATGCTGATGGGGTTCTTGTGCCCCCTCTCCAGCTGTGCATCACCACCGTTCACCCCCACAGGTCTTATCAACAGTACAACACAGGCTCCACAGCACTCCCCTCTGGGCCATGAAATCACAAAGTTACTCATAATAATGCAAAATCTTATGTTAGATTGCCACTAATTAGAAATAAACTCAGTTGTACATTATGGAGACTTTGGTTGCAAGTTAAGTTTAACAGTAGAATGCAGTTTGGTTATTGTAGATACATTTATAACGTTGTTATACACACTGATGGGGGGGGGGGGGGGAGTATCCTTATTAATATCGTGTTAATTTCAAGCATATCACCCAACTCACGATGCTATCACAGTAGTTTGCTCAAAATAGTGTCTCAACACACAGGAAATACTGCGATACACATATATTCAGTCTGATCTATTCACATAATATGTGCAACTAAAATGAAGTCCTTCATTCACAGCATGCTACGTATTATTTCTGTAATGCATTGTCCTTCTCACTCTCGTTTCTTTCGACTTCATCTCGTGATGTAAATTTCATTAAGTAGAAATCAAATCGTGTCTTAAGAACTGCCTGAAGTACGACATTCAGAGTGTTATAACAAGTCGAGATAAATCAGAGATTTTATCAGCAACACGGACGTGTGACAGGATGTACAAATTCAAATAGTCAAAAAAACGGGCAAACAACTGCCAGCAAACGGCACATTTCACATCAGATGTATGCAGGCAAATAGTAAAATATTTATGCCACAGTAATGTAATAGAAATAGTGTCACAAAACTGGTGTCAGAGTATCAATATTGTACCGTAGTGTGACATTATATTGCAATATTGATTGTTGCACTATTATATTCGTGCCATCCCTATTCTATGTGGACACAGGCTTGTTCCATTTTAAGCTCTCAGAGTTTCTGCACGGTTGTGCCGTCAATCTCTCCTCTTGTCTGTCTTCACTAAGGTGAGTAAGTCCAGGTGAATTAGACAACTATGTGCTCAGGCCTGTTTTCAGTCAAGGGCTTGAACAGGTCTGGTTGCACACTCACTCATCTGAATCCAGTCTGTTCAGCACCGACTTGCAATGTGTCTACATGATCTACTGTTGGTGGATGTCAGTGCCTGTAACCAACAGAATGGCTGTAACAATTTACATTCTCTGTGTCTTTCACTTTCCATAAAAGGAAACACGCTTTAAACTGCCACAGAATGAAGCCCGCTCTCTTCAGTGTCCTGTGTGAGATCAAAGAAAGGACAGGTGAGTTGTCCATTTGGTTCCTGGTCTTATGGTTTGTTTGTTTTCCTCATCAGCCAGTAAAGAAAAGACTTTCATGCTGATAAGAATGCACATTTCTTACTCTTTCAGTGCATCCGTGATTGTAGCGGAGGTTTAAGCCTACAGTCCACAACCATTACTTTGAACTTCAGGCTTACATTCATCATTTTTGGTCAAATTGAGAACGTAAGGATAAAGAGACAGACGCATCAGGGACAGAAAGATATAAGAATATTGTCCAGCCAGGTTTTCCCAGCCTTCCTTCATCTACCCGCTACATGTTCTCAATATATTGTCTCACTTTCTTCCTCTTGTGCTCAGTGTGTCACACCCTCTATCTTCAGCTTGTGTTGACATTTTTCTAAAACTCATCTTCTGATGAATGCGCTCCTCTAAAAAGCGTCTTTACCGACAGACACTTTTGACTGAGAAATGAGATGGTCGTTACAATTATCTTACACCTTAAATGTCCGATCCTGACGTTCCATCACACACCACTGATGCAGCAGCTCGTTTTGAACAGTAAAAGGGGCCCAGGTTTGTGTTTTAGCTGGTGGAAAATCATCTCAACTTTGTCTTTGGAGCGGAGAACTCCTTCCAGACACGAAGCAGACAGAAGTGTGAGCGACACGGAGCCCTTGTTATTACCTCATTTCATTCACTCGGTGTGTAAACGGGAACCCTGAGGTTGGCTGCAGGAGGGATGCAGAGTTTCCAAGGCAACTACTGTAGTTGTCTCGCCTGCTCGCTGTCATTCAGATGTTTCACACGCTGACAGCCTCCGTTGTATATTTCTCACACCGCAGCTTTGACCCAGAAAGAGCTGATCTTTGCGTTCGGTGTCATCGGGTCATCACGGGTAACGTGCTCTGATCTGGGTTTTATGCATTGAGTTCAGCGAGTGCTCACTGCTACGCCTCTCAGCCATAACGCTCCCTCTTCCTAACTGATAAGAGGATCTGGTATTATCATTATTATTATTATCTTTTTCAGGGTCAATAAATCCCATGAAAACTTCTAAACTAGCAACGTTTCAGTCTCAGTACTCTCTGGAGCACTCAGCCCCAAGCCAATCTGTTCCTGCTAGACACATTATTAAAAAAGGCTCAGAAATGTCCCATAACAGCCATGAAGTGTAACTAAAGTTACTCAAACAGGAGGTAAATAGTGAATTTGCTCGGCACTATTTTTTTGTTTTTTTTCTGCTAAAAATAAGGCCTTCTGTAAAAATGACTACATGTAAACACTTTTAAAAAACCAATGCAAGTCCAATAAATACAAGCTGAACCGAAGTCCTCTCGTCTTTACGACAGTTACTTTGCGGTCCACCGCCGCGTTTCTTTGTCCGGCCACTAGGTTCACAGGCCGCTCGTCCCTAAACCACACTTACGAGCTTCGTATGCTAGCCGCTAGCTTAGCGAGGTCCTCTCCGCCGCTGCGTTACGCTCACGCGCCGCTGACGTCGCCTGGAAGCAATAGGAGAGCAGCCGTGAGTCGCGAGCCCGCACTAGATCTGTCTCACCCGTTCACTCGAGCCGTACTCCCACTCTTGTCTGGACAACTTGTCCCGGTCGTGCAAGAGCTCTCCCGGGTGAGTCGGCTTACAGCTTGTGGCCCCGGTTCCTTGGACCGCCACCAAAGTTGGGCTCTGCGGTTTTCGCCCGCTCGCTTCAGTCCCCCCCCCCCCCCCCCCCCCCTCGTCCCCCCCCCCCCCCTCCGTTTTTGGCCAGCAGCTCTGCCTCCACAGGTGTGTTCAATTAAGCTGCTGGCTGTGGCCAAGTCCGAGTCAAGCAGGAAGTACACGCTACAACTGTAATGAAAATAGTTAAATATGCCACAGCCTCACAGTTGTTATTGCGTCAACTTCTAATACTTCTGGTAAAGAACTCGTATTACCTGGCCACATCATCATATGCACCATTTTACGCGAAAATCAACATCTAGGAACCGCTTTTAATAACCGTGAAATATCAAACAAAGCTTGCCATTGACACACACACTTCCATAAAGCTATCCTACATGTAGTTCAGAACCCAGGCCTGTGTGATTGTGTATGGGGATGACCCATATGTAGCCTAAAGCAATGATCTGGTATGAATGTCCAAATGTGTTCTGGACCCTTGATCCGTATCACGATACCTACAAAGGGACAGAGAGTTCCTGCTTTCCATCGGTGTGTTGTTGCTTCTTCACACTGATATGCTCAGTAACTGATGTTGTGGAAACACAGCTCTGATACACACAATTGATCTCTAAGTGGTTTTCTGGGCTTCCCGGCAGTCTCCATATCTAGATTATTCTGGAAGTTTAGAATATATTACTCCTCCCTCTCTTTGTCTCGAACCGGGCTGCCTCCCTATTTCTGCTGTCCGTGTTTCGTTCCTCTCCATCCCGAGTTAGAACCATTAAAAATAACTCCTCACGTGACAGCGACATGTTCCCTGCGTCCTCCTTCGGGTACGTCTGCTCACGTCTCCGTTGTCCTATGTGTCTCTTTTTCCCCCCTCCTTCTTTCATACTATTCCCAATACAACTCTTATTTTTTTTTTTTAGCCACCCTGTTTTTTTCTGGGAATTTTTGAGAGGATTACAGCGCACAAAATAGGACCGAGGCAAAGTAAAGAAAACAGAAAAGAACTGACAAGAGTGAGGGAGGGACAGATTGATGGATGGGTTGTAGGGAGAGGCAGTAATGGTTGTGTTTCATGGTATGGCAGACAGTTGATAATCTCCAGACCCCGGAGTCCTGTCAGCCTTCACTACAAACAGATTCTCAGTGGGGGACAGTTTGCCACCCACGGCCCCGACTGGGCTCACAAAGCTGGATTTACTCGCGCTGTTCCTCGAAGCGTCATGGGCCGCCGCTCATCTCTTTATCCCGTCTACTGTGTGTGTGTGTGTTAGTGTTTGTACACACGACAGAGTCAACGGGCAATCTGGAAGGCTGGCCCACACTCTGGGCTAATTAATATGTAATTAACAGTAATGGGACCCCGGCACCATTTCAATATACGTGTCTTTGTCTTTCTGCCGCTGTCTTTGCCGCGTTAACTCTTTTCTTATACACTCAGTTCATTCTAACACAGTGGTCCTGTAATAAATGCACGTTATAATATGCAGTTTTTGTTAAAACCGTTTCAGAGAGTTGCTGATTAAACTAAATGGTCATTTTTGTTGGCTGTAGTTTGCTGTTGAATTTTATTGCATTGTACTGAGCGGCGGCGTTTTCCAATATTTAAGATAAGATAAGATAATCCTTTATTAGTCCCGCAGCGGGGACATTTACAGGATTACAGCAGCATAGTGGACAATGCACACAAGAGACAGAGTAAAAACCAGATCCAAACAAGTATTATGAATAAGTAATAAACATTTCCTCTGTCCTCTACTCTGATTTAAAAGAAACGCATCTATAAGAAACATCGCTTGGTACACCGAATAAACTAAATGTATATTTCACTGTTCCAATAAAGGAACATTTCTCTCTGATGTTCCACTTTACACAAGTAGAGTGGAGCGGTTGGGAGGTTGGACGTATAAATGCAGGATTCAGATGATGAGAAGTGCTCCTCTGTAAACGGGCGACCATCCCTCTTTGGACATCCATGCAGCCTGTGATCTGTAGCCAGTGAAGACATTCACTCGGGCTACAAGAGCACGCAGGACTTTGAGAGCAGTGGGATTATATTGTAATCTGGTTAATCTGGCACATTAGTATGTTAGGTGCAGTATGCTCATATTTGGTTGTAATATTACAGACATATTTCACATATTAAACTATATTACTGTACTGTAACATGGTTTTGGAAATTGCTAGTGTGTCTGGAATAATTGGAGGCCATCACCGATTGTTAGTGTCTTTAGATGTGTGTGTGTGTGTGTGTGTGTGTGTGTGTGTGTGTGGATGCTGTTTGCCAGATGCGGAGGCTGTCATTGCCCTCGTTGCGGGATTATGAATGTGATCTCTGGAACTACCTTGTAATTGCCACCTAATTTGCATAGCTGTGCAAATTAACGACCTCTCAAATGAGCCTTAATTTTTCACTGGGTCTTTAGTCGCTCCTTAAGAGCTGGCGTTAATTAACAGCTGTGTGTGTGAGTGTGTGTGTGTGTGTGTGTGTGGCTGTTTTTCTTTGGGCATGAGGATGCCAAGGAAAGCTGGCATCACTACCATAGCAACAGCCAGTATTTCTTTATGTAAACCTCCCTCCTGGCAGTGTTTTTTGTTGTCTGTGTCTCCCTTCCCCTGCCTCCTCCTCCTCCTCCTCCTCATCCTCTTCTCTCTCTCTCTCTCTCTCTCTCTCTCTCTCTCTCTCTCTCTCTCTCTCTCTCTCCAGTTAGCCCCAGACACTTGATCTCCTCGCCGCCTCTCACTAACAAAGCTACGACTGAGGTTTCCTCTGTCGTCCGGTGTTATATTGTGTCAGCTCTTTCCGGGCTATTAAATCATGGTTTCTCTGAAGTTTTCTGAAGTTCAACTGGGCCGTTTGGTCTGTATATTTGATTTGATGTGAGAAAACATATTACTTTAAAGCTATTGTAATGTTTCACTTTCATTACCACCGTCTACTTAGAGACTGGGCCAAACCAGTGCTCGAGGACAGAGGAGATTTAAAACATCGGCTTGTTTCTTCAGCACCCAGCAGATCATTCTTGATATTTCTGAGGAGAAGGAGTTTGCAGCTTTTTGTTTGAGGACATTCTACTGATGGAGCAGAAAGAGTGTGTCTATAGTGTGGACATATGTTTGTTGTGGGTCTTATATTGTGAGATAGTGCTCTCTGCTGGCTGTGAAGGGAACCCTGACTGTGATGGAAGACACAAACCCTATCGAGTTACACACAATTTGGTGTTTTTCATTTGAATATTTTCAACATGTTTCCTATAATTCTTCTCTTTATCACAGATTGGGCTCGCAGCACGACAACGTCTGCGCTTCAGATCGTAATGCAACAATTATTCAATCAAATAATTAAAAACGGTCAAATATCTATAAAGAAATGTAAATGTGATGACAGGGGAAGCAGACCAGAAGGAAGCGATGTTAGGAAGCAGCTTAAAGCGTTGACTGAGTCTACTACTCGTGCAGTTATTCTAACTCATGAGTGAATCCTGTTTTTCTAGTTCTACTTGCCTGCGCCAGGAATTGTGAATGAACATGTCAGCGTTGCATGAGCAGGATTCACAAACGGCAGTTGGGGAGTATTGTAAATAGAAATCACATCTGATGTGTTTGTGTCTCTATTCGCCCCCCACAGCCCTGAGCATCCGAGGCATCCAAGAAGAAGACGGCCCCGACCCTCAGATCATGCGACTGGACAACATGCTGTTAGCAGAGGGGGTCGCGGGTCCGGAGAGGGCCGGGGCCTCTGCAGCGGCGGCCGTGGTCGCCGCTGCAGCCGGAGGGTCGCCCAGTGAGGGGGGGAGCGTAGACCACAGCGAGTACAAAGAGAAGCTCGCTCAGATACGACGGATGTACCATGCTGAGCTGGAGAAATACCAACAGGTGTGGTACCTTTCATCATGACACGTGTCACATGACTGTAGATCCCACCAGGGTTTTTGAAATGAAGTGCAGTGAAAACAACATCTAATGTTTGAGTTTGTTGGATTCTTTCTTTGCCTCTCTCTCCCCCCCCCCCCCCCCCCCTTGCAGGCATGCAATGAGTTCACCGACCACGTGATGAACCTGCTGAGGGAGCAGTCGCGTACGCGGCCCATCTCACCCAAAGAGATAGAGCGAATGGTGGGAATCATCCACCGCAAGTTCAGCACTATCCAGATGCAGTTAAAGCAGAGCACATGTGAAGCTGTCATGATCCTGCGCTCCAGGTTCCTGGATGCCAGGTGGGGTTGTTTTTTTTTGCGCTTTTATTTGTTTGTTTTCCCGCCTCTTCACAACTTTCCAGTGTGTGTGTGACAGTGTACTCACAACATCGTAAACGATGAGCGTTCGCTGACTGTTAATCGTTGCAATTGCACTTTTTCTGGCAGGCGGAAACGAAGAAACTTCAGCAAGCAGGCAGCAGAGGTTTTGAATACATATTTTTACTCTCATCTTGCAAACCCCTACCCCAGCGAGGAGGCCAAGGAGGACCTGGCCAGGAAGTGTTCCATCACTGTTTCTCAGGTCAGGCCGTCAAAGACACACTCGGGGGGGGAAGGGACAACGTTTGGTGTGGTTTTGACTTTGTTCCTCCCTCTGTAACTCTCAGGTGGCGAACTGGTTTGGAAACAAGAGGATTCGGTATAAAAGGAACGTTGCAAAATTGCAGGAGGAAGCTAACCGGTATGCTGTGAAGACAGCTGTGGACGCTGCCAGTGTATCTTCACAGGCAAGCCAAGCCAACTCCCCCGCCACGCCAAACTCAGGTACGCAACGAACATACCTCCGATTCCCGTCACGGGATTAAAACAAGGAGAAAGTAACGTTATGGATAACTCTAACGTATCTGTTATAATCTTAGACGTAAGAAGGCTGCGGATGAGATCATTTCGACTTCATTTCGATCAGTACGACTTCGTGAAATATGATCAAAACAAGGCTACATCCACACTAATACTCCGTCCACACGGCGCTTCAGCATCGTTTTCGAGATGATCTCCCTCCAGACTAAAACGCCTGAAAACGAATATCACGTGACTCTTCACGTACACTGCACATGCGGGTGGGTGCCGGTGCAAACAGGAAGTAGATTGATTGCTTAGTTAAAAGAAATACGACAGAGTAATAAAGTAGTCTTTAATAATGAAAGGTCGTGTTTGATTAAAGTTTCAGAAGTTTTATTTTTCAGACATAGTTACAGCGCCGCTTCACCTCTCTCTCTCACATCAAATTTACTTTAAAATCAACACTTACACGTAAAGGTTTACTAGATTATTGGTCCGTAAATGTGGTCAACACACGTCTCTCACTCGTTCCCTCTCGGTTTCGTTGTCTGTTCTCACTCGTAGCTCTGCTGGTGGCGGACGTCTCTGTCGTACTGGAGAGCAATCCATGTTTAGTCCCTTTATAGTTTATGTGTGTGGACTTCACAATAGTTGTGCAGAACAAAATTAGCATAAATAAGAAAAGGAAAGTCCTTCGTTTTGTGTCCGTTCTCCTCAAAGCCGCTAACCGTGACTTCAGACGGCCGCTCCGTAGGTGTGATAACGCCGCTGGTCACGCCGCTCGCTAATCGCTCCATTAACAGCTGCTTCCTCCGCAGAAAAGCAGACTTTAACTGAACAACAGCTGCTAGTAAAGACAACAAGGTCAGCCACGCCTGTCATCAGTCGTCCATGTTGAATTAACCTGGTAGTCGATCGATAATCAAGGCTGTTGTTGTTTGTGAGCTTCCGGGAAAGGGTCACGTGATAGGGGCGTGACGAATCAGGGAAGGACACGTCGTGACTGCTAAGAACCAATCAAGGAGCGAACGCGGGTGTGGGCGTCATCGTTTACAAACGTATCCGTTTTCGACCGTCCACACGAAGACGCAACCCCGGCGTTTTCAAACTCATCCGTCCTCGGGAGCGTTTTCAAACTCCTCCGTTTTCGGTGCTCTAAAACTCCGGCGCAGTGTGGACGCTCGGCGTAAACGTAGCAACACATACGCGTTTTCAAATGGAAACGGAGTAGTGTGGACGTAGCCTAGGATTCAGCCCTCACTGCTCTCTCCATATCAGGTGTATGTTACGGGGACGACCACTGGGTGTATATTTGAAAATGAAATGCGTGGCTAGCCGTGAGCGGAGCACCTAGCTCACCTCTGACTCAGGACAGAAGTATTAAAATGTGTGTCGACTGTGTGCCGACAGGAGGATACCCGGCCCAGTGTTACACTCCTGACGGGAGGTTGTGAGGACTTGCCCGGAGGAACTCTTCTTCCCTCCTCTCTGTGTCCGTGTGAGTAGCCATGGTTACACCACTGTTGCTATAGTTACACACTCTCCAACTGAGGAGTCATGGTAACAGCCTTTCCCCGTGTTAGCACGTGGTGTGGTGTGACACATTTTGTGGACCCTATCGATGCGGGCCCTCTGCATGTGACGACATCGCCGACTGAAACGGGACACTGGATTGTTTTTTTATGCATTTAAAGGAAACATTCACGCTGAAATGACGAACGTCTGTAACAAGATGACGTCTGAGCGTGATTGAACTTCACAGAGTGATGAGTTAACAGTGTCGGTGGATCTACGGGTGTGTGTGTGTGTGTGTGTGTTGTTCGTTTACATCCTGCTCTGAATGTCTGTTTCTCGGTTAGGGTGACGACGGCTGGCACCACAGCGGTGATTCCTCTTCCCATCTCTCCCCACCCAGAGCACCAGGGAGCAAACACTACGTCACCTCCAGCTGATGCCCCCCCCCCAGCCCCTCCCCCCTCCCCCCCCCATCCTGCTCCTCAGACTAACACCACCCAGACTGTAGGTTGACGTCCAGCCAAGCCACGAACAGACCATTACCAAAACTCTGCGACTGTTCTGTTTTGCTTTGTGATGCTGATCGTTTTCTAACATCTCTCAAAGTTCTTTTTTTTTAATCCTTCCACTTTTACGAATGTGTTGACACCTCTTTTTTCTTTCTTTTTTCGTTTTACTATTACTCACACCATTTTTCTTCTGTTATTTTTTAAAAAAGATAAATAAATGCTGAAAAGACCTTTTTTTAATGTACTACTTCACCTTCAGTGAATCATAAACTGTATGAAGGTTCGGGGCCTGTGTGTGTCGCCTTGAACCACATTCATCGTTTTATTTCAAAGAATTTAAAATAAGACAAAAAAAAAAGACAAAAAGAAAGCATGAAGTCATTTTTAGATGTTGACAATTTTATGATGTATTTTTTCCTTTGAAGTTTTTTAAGAAAAATGTCACTAAGAAAATGCATTGGTAGAGTACAACAGAAACATAAATGGCAGAAATGACCAAAAATGAATAAAAACATTGTCACTTATTAAATTTTTCTTTGCTTCAGACGAGAACTGGTTTGAGTTTGTTGCCATTTAAATGAATTTAAATACATTATTGCTTTAACAGGTAATAACGTTTCTTAAGTACTTCTGAACCAAAGAGGCTTCAGCCCAGGAGATCAGGTTCCGTGTGCTTTGCTCACGTGCACACTTGACGTTGTGTTAAGTTTCCCATCACACTGTACCAATGAGACCATGTGTGTTTTATTTGTCTGTGCCCTCTAGTGTTGAACAGTGACGCTGCATATAAGAAGCCTCTGGATATTCTGAAGCAACTGTTTTTGCTGCCAAACCTGCCTTGTTTTCCCGTCTATGACTTTTTTTTGGCCCGAGTTCATCTTCAATGGTGGATGTCCACAAATCTTGAGACCTGATAAACAGACAGGCATTAATCCAAGTTATTACAATAAATTGTGATAATGACATGATGACGGGATGCAAGGTCCATATAGGATGATATCGTAATTATTACCTTATCATGAGTCTTAGTTGCCCATTATTTAATTAGTTAAGACTACACTTCACTCCATTACTTTAACAGATTGAATTACTTAAATTTACTTTTTATTGCATCTTCTGCACGATTACAAATCTTACATATAAGGGCTAATAATCCTATTGAAACAAACTGAGTAGAAATGATACTGACCATGCTCTCTTCAGTCATATCCGATGGTTCTTTGGCGTGTTACTTTAGTTCTCCACATATTTCCGGATGTTTTTTCATTTTATCTGATTATTCTCCAGCTTTGCTTGAGGTTACTCACAAATATCCCAAATTTAGTAACAAAAAACAGGACAGTTGTACTTTGAGTCCTTTGAATTGTATCTCATCAGCTACTTATCACTGTTGGCTCACTGGTCAATACACGACAGATACATGGAGTGTCTCACTGGAGAGAAATCATCTTCTTGGAAAGCAGAATAATACTCTGAAGACTAAAGTGATGAAATCGATGTCTCCGTGTACTGTTAGTGTCCAGCTTTTGTAGCTTTCATCAGCAGAATAAGTCCTTCAACTTCTGTCCATGCAATACCATCAACATGAGTTATTTGTAAGCAGGTTAACAGCAATGTCACTGGATTTTGGAATCAAACAATGAGAACAAAATAAGATCCCAAAGTAAGATTACGGCAGTGAAGCAGAACAGGTCGACAGTATTTGAATAGGAGAAGGGGCAAAGGGTAAGTTGGGGGTTAAAGGTTGAAAGTGACTGTATGAAAAAGAGACAGAGAAACAGTGAAAGAGAGATTCTTCACAGGGGACGAAGTGGGACTGTTCTCCGTTCATCATGGATTTCTCACCCGGGGTTCTGATCCTGTTTTCTCTGTTGTGTTCAGGTAATAAATCGGATTCACTTTGAACAGAATTGCAGCTTTTCTGCTAATTAGCTCGACGCCTGTAGAGATGTATATCTTTTTTCTTGTACTTTTAAATGGTCACACGAACTGCTGCTCACACAGCAATATAAAATAATATATGTATAAACTTCAACAGCATTGTCCTTTTGGAAACGGTGTTCCGATTACTTTGGATCACAAATCTAACTGTCTAACTTTCAATTTAAGAAATAGTCCCTTCGGAAGCCGTTGAAAGCATATTCTGTTGGTTATCCAGAGTAATGGTCATTGTTCCATGCTGTGAGCATCAAAACAAAGTTCAAAATCTCAACATTTGGGCAAATCAACGTAAAACAAAGTGCATAGCTGCCATTTTCTTTGTAATTTGGGTACATTAACCCTTTAATATAGTAATACAGATCTTTTTAGCAAAGTAAAAATAAATGAATATTCCTCTCTGACACAATGTCTTTGAGAGACTTTCATTTAATCTCTGCCTTTTTTTTTTTTTGTCATCAATAGCACTTCTGTTCAATCTGTGTATTTGCTCAGCATGTTTGCTTTGGGCTGGTGTGTGTTTACACTGTATTTTACCCAGACTCGTCTAAAGGTTCACAAAGTTGCATTGCATGTGTGTGTGGTGTGTGTGTGTGTGTGTGTGTCACTAGTTATCTCTTTTTGTGCAGTTGCTGGTCAGGCTCCTGAAGTCTCAGTGGAGCCCCAGGCTGCTACTGTGCGCCAAGGGGAGTCTGCCAGCTTTAGATGCCAGGTGCGGAGAGGTGCACAGCCAATCCAAGTGGTGTGGAAGAAAGGCAATAACCAAGCATTACCAGGTCAGGACTAACAACATGTAAGCCTTGTTCACACAACATCAACATCTGTGACGTTTCACTGCATTCTCCTTTTTTTCCTTCTAGACAATGTTAAGACTGGCCCTGATGGCTCTGTGCTGACGGTTGCTAACGCTGTACCTGCAAACCAGGGCCAGTACCGCTGCGTGGCAACCAACTCTGCAGGCCACAGCGCTGCCACGGCTGCGCTGAACGTCAAACGTGAGCTTCTGTTCAATATTTAGTTCAGCACGTATACTGTAAGAAACGTACTGTGAAATTCACAGTTATTAACTGGCAGCAATTGACAAGTTACTTACTGTAAAAAAAAAACACAGTAACTAACTGGCAGCAATTGACAAGTAACTTACTGTAAAAAAGAATCACAGTAACTAACTGGCAGCAATTGACAAGTAACTTACTGTAAAAATAATCACAGTAACTTACTGTGAAAATGAATCACAGTAACTAACTGGCAGCAATTGACAAGTAACTTACTGTGAAAATAATCACAGTAACTAACTGGCAGCAATTGACAAGTAACTTACTGTAAAAATTAATCACAGTAACTAACTGGCAGCAATTGACAAGTAACTTACTGTGAAATTAATCACAGTAACTAACTGGCAGCAATTGACAAGTAACTTACTGTAAAAATTAATCACAGTAACTAACTGGCAGCAATTGACAAGTAACTTACTGTGAAAATAATCACAGTAACTAACTGGCAGCAATTGACAAGTAACTTACTGTAAAAATTAATCACAGTAACCAACTGTGAAAAATAATCACAGTAACTAACTGGCAGCAATTGACAAGTAACTTACTGTGAAAATAATCACAGTAATTGTTACCATGTATTGTATTTTTTAATACAGTAGCAGTTTTATATTGTGAAATCAAACAAAGTAACTAAAGTATTTACTGTATTTTTAATTACAGTAGTAGTGTTATAACCGTAATATAAAGAACAGTAATCTCCAAGTATTGTAATTGTTTTGACGGTTATAGTGTTTAAACTGTAAAATAAAACACAGTAATATCAAAGTACCGTTTTTTTTACGGTAATACTGTTTAAGCTGTAAAATATAAAATAGAATGTTGTATTTGTAAGTTACAGTATCTTAATGGAATAATTTACATATTACCAGTATTCTGCTGTTAAAATAAAATATCACTATCTTAAAATACACCCATTTTTAAGCTTCAACAATAACTGTGGGGAGACAGCAAACAATACATTTTTAACAATTTATTCTTAATTGTTGAACAGTAGCAAGGATAACATTATTCCTGTGCTTGCGAGTATACCATGGCTTCAACAAACAATGCACTAGGAATTTTGTTTTCTTTTGATAACCCAATGACAATTATCTTCTTCTGAAATGTGCATAACTGACAAGAGCTGTAATCTCTAAACATTTACAATCACAAAACGATGGATATTAATATCCAAAAACATGAATATTGCAACATTTGAAACCGTGGCGATAACAAAAACACAAAAATATGAGGCCTTTTCTTCTGCCAATTTTAGATATGTTCTGTTATTGAAAAGGCACCATTTGGTAAATATATTACACACATTATTCTTGCATAAAACACATTTAAAAAAACTTTGAATACACAAAACCAAATGCAAAAATGGTGCCAAACTAATTCATTCCCCTGAAATCCACCGATCTTACTAAACATTAAGAGTGTAGAGGAATTGCCACAGTAAGAAGGGGCCAATAAACCAAGTGCTGTGACAGTTAACATGTACTCTACAGGAGGAATTTGAGGTAGACAGCTTAAAAAGTAACTCTAGCTGTCTCTCAACTTTTAAGTATTAAATCTCTTTTTGAGAGCTTTTGTGCATTTACTTCTGGGTAGATATAATACACAAATATCACACAAAAAAGTATTACATCTCCATGAAAACCTTAATGCTAACTGCAAAAACAGTGTACTATACACATTAGTATACAGTGCAGTTCATACTGCATTTGGTATATTTTATAGAAATTGAACCAATCATATGCATCAGTGACAGTTCCATTTAAAACAATGATAGTAACATCTTAATAATACTGTTTCCCCATTACATACAAAGAGAGCTCACCCTGTTCCACGGACGAACTGAGGTGACTTCACTGAGCAAAGTAGTCTGTGGCTCCTTGCCTCTTAGTGAGTCCATCACTATTCAGTCCATCAGCTCCACAGTGCAAAATGAATAGCAGATCCCTGAAAAAACAACAAAAACAATAGCAAATAAGAAATTAACTTCATTTGAGTGGATGAAGCAGGGATTAAGGAATATTATTTGACCTGTGGGAGATCAATGTCCCACATATATCTTTAGTGGTGTGAAGGCAATCTGGCATTCATGGGGTGGAGTCACCAGTGTGGGGACAGGTGTATATATTTTTTTGTTGTGGCGTGGGGGGGGGGGTTACATACACCTAGGTTACAGTCGGCCCTTTCCAGCAAACTGATGCCCGAACTGTATTATAAACAAGGTTTTGCTACCAGGCGAGCAATGTCCATTCCAACCACATCTACTGGCATAAAAACAGGAAGTCAGTGGTAAAGTAGTAAAGCCTGCATCTTGCTTGACTTGATTGGCTGCCTCTGTCAATTGTGACATTGACAAGCAGTGCGACTCCGCACCTGGTGCTGAAAAGTTGAGAATATTTTATCTAAGGTGCGCACGGTGTATGAAAGGAATGCAATGATTTTGCAGGTGACGCGTTTTAGCGACGCGTCTTGGTGTAGTCAGTCAGTGTGAAAATTGGAGGTTTAGTAAAACTCACATACTGTTGTGAGGAGGAACTCTGCTTTGTCTGTGTGCATGCCTGTTCTCTCACTGCCACCAGTTCATCAGTTCTAAGTTATCTAAATATTTTAAGTTGAAGTTCGCTCAAACAGACACACACGGATAAAATAACATGGAAGAAAAAAACGAGGCCACATCATCTTTTATCTGTAGAGCTAAAATCAGTAAGCCACGCTTGCTCTGGTTACTGATATGCTACATGTATATATGCAGATTTACAGTGCATATAAACCTGTTGACAGTTAGCGCAGATGAGTTCAATAGTATATGGCATCAGAAAAAGCCACATTCTGACAGATTAACTTCCAGCGTGCAATAGTAATAAAACTCAATTCAGAGTTTATGAGTGTTATTTTACAGATTTCTTAAATTTTACTGTTGTTGGACAGAGTTTAACATATGTAATGGGCACTTAGTGGTGGTAATGTTTACGATTACTTACTTACATTCAATTGTTTGTTTTTGCTGTTGCATGCTGGGAAATCTAGCAGATACAATATAAAACTTTTAATCTTACACAATACTCCATTCAATTCTATGCCATTAGACAATATACATGTATATATATATATATATACGTATATATTTTTTTTTAAATATCTATTCAAATTACTTTATAAAATCGGTCTAAATGATCAGATACAGTTCCTTTTTCCACGCTCATATGCAACAAAAAGTCTAATCTTTTATTCACAAATTATTTCTGTTCTGTGTGGAGCAAGGTTGTAATAGTTTTTAAATTAAGTATATTTTATATTAGTTTTGACTTTTCAATTTCATAGTTTTAGTTAGCATTCAGAGTATTTGCTGGTTTTAGCTTAGTTTCAGTTTGTCAGAAATGAATAGTTTTAGTTTTTGCATTTAGTTGTTATAGTTTGTTTTTGTTTGGGCTAGGTATAATGTCTCTACATACAAAATACAGTAAAAGTTTTACGTCCATTTTATATTATTTTTGTTGAATGCCAGATTGCGTTTATACCATTAATAGCCACATATTGGTCTTTTTTGTGACTAGAGGGGCAGAAAACAGACATCTATGCCGGTTCAAAATATCCCATTTGAAATTGACATTACATGACAATGACTATTTCTTCAGTGGAAATTAGTTCCATTGAAAACTGTCCAATGTGTGTTCTGGATATATTATTTAAAGTATCAAGGACACATTGAAAGCAGATTTAACTTTAACATTATCTAAGAGACTAATATTTCAAAACTTTGACAAATAAAAACCAAACCTTCATGGATAAATACCACAAGAGGGAACTCTTTAAAGGCCATGTTATTATAAGAGCCTCACCTCCATCTGGTTATTCTGCCAGTCAAATGCAGTGAAGTCCCTCATGAAGGATTTGACGCATTGGTTCATATCTGATGTCTTGCGCTTTACTGGTCTTCCACTTTCCATTCTTTTCTTGACCTTGGCACTGCATTTGCTGGAGTCTGGATTTACCCTGACAAGGAACCCAATACAAATGAAAGTTAATATTTAGAACCACCAAGCTCATCAGTCTTTTCAGGGCATATCAACAAGGTCATACAACGATCAAACTCTTTTTAGATAATAATTGGGCAAACGGTTTTTACAGCAAAATCAAATAGATGCTGATTGTAAGAAGTCCTATTCTTGTATTGTCCGCAAATGCCACCTAAATGCAAGTACGGTGATTTTTACCTGGTCAATGCTACAAGCAGACTTTAATGGAGAAATGCAGGTAATGCAAATGCAAAGAAACGTGATGTACATAAGAATTTATAACAATACCTTTGTATACGTTGTGGCTGCTTCCACCTGATACTCAAGGGCCAGGGCAGTTGTGAAATCTGGCATGGGAGGTAAATATGTGATTACCACACGGCCTTCTATGGACAGCATCCACCTGTTCGCAGACATACATACATACATACAATAAACATGTGCTGTACATGATTTAAAAAGTCCAATCGTGGAAAGTGAGCATATTTGTTTAATCACTCTTATTATAAACTGTAAAACTTACAATCCGTGCCTCTCCACCAAGTCAGAGACGCAAACTTTGACAAGTTTCAGCCTGTTTTTTTCTGTAACAATGGCCTGAGTTTGGAGTTCCTCAAATATTTCAGGAACTTTCTTATCGAGGAGCGGTCTCAATCCATCCTATACAAACGGTTCCTTTGTAGGCTGAAAAGAGAACTAAGAGCAAAGCCGAACAAAGCAGAAATTTAGACTAATTTCCATGAGATTCTTCGAAACAAAATTTGACAAGATGTACACATAACCCCAAATAATATATATGAAAATGTACCGAGTAAGACAGACTTCTCTTGCAACAGGTAGAAAATGGGCACTTGGAATCTGTCAAGGTAACTTATCTGTACACTACTATCAACATCAGTAAACTCTTGGAAATCTGAGTTAAATTTTAAAATCCTTTCAAGGACAAATCCCAATTTGCTCGTCTTTTCCAGAAGTTGGTTTGTGCTTTGGACACAATTTTTCTTTTCAATTCTTTACCATTCTGTAATGTGGTTGCGAGGACTTTCACAGATTCATGCTGCTCTTGTCTCCCTTCCTGTAAACAACAAACAAAACACACGTTAAGTACCAATCAAATGTATTGTGGTATTGACTAAATATATTAATTTATCCAGTGTTTTCCACTTTTAGAGGGTAAAGATGCTGCATCACACATTCACAGAAAGGGAGGTCACCTAATCTTTAGTCAAATAATCAAAACTCACTACAGGGACCTTTTTTATTTGAAAAAAAAACACACCGTTGCTGAATTATATTAAATATAAAAATTCAAATGGCATGAGAGCTATTGTGCTTATACTACAGTGCACCATTTCAACATAATACAGTTTCAGAATAAGAGCATCTACTCCTGCCTGCCAGCACATGCAAGAGGAGAGGGAGACATGGGCCCTGAAGCTCTCCACATAGATTTTATATTCATGTGCTACAGGTCCTTCGCCCTATAGCCATATAACGGCAGGGAAAGCCCTGCCGTTATATGGCTGTTCAAGCCAATTGGCCTGTTCAAGCCAATTGTAAACAGCTAGCTAATATTAGTTCCATGTAGGTTAATGGCACACTTAGTTTCTTTAACAAATCAAACACAGTTAACCCAAACTTTACATTTAATAACGTTACAGCTTAACCACTTAACGATACTTACTTTTCCTCTGCCCCATCGTTAACACCTGTCTGCTCTAAGCGCATCTAAGTCACTCTATCTACACCTCAACACCCACACACTGACGTTAAAGTTACGCACTTTCGCGCCACTTCTGACGGAACAATGAATTAAATATAACAAAGATAGCTAGCTAGGCTTGACCAACCGAGTGTTTGCTAGCTCACAAATGCTAACATGAACTGACATGACATAACGCTCATCATGATGGCCAGAACATAATTTACCCAGGCAGTTAAAGAAGCTAGCTAACGTTAGCTATCCAATATCAGCTAGCAGAGTCATTCATTCAACGTTAACCACTAGCTTAACTCAGTTATTCAGCTAACTAGCTGATAGCTAATGTTAGCCAGATGGCTAGATACTGTTGGCAAACTATTTTAAGAGATATAATGTTAACGTTACTCACTTAAATTAATCTTTACCGATATCCAACCAGCTCTGTGTCATCACAGTGTGTGCAGACGTTCGCTCCGTACCGCAGCGCCCGGAGCTCTCTCCCCCCATCAGCCGCACAGGCGGCAAGCGGGCGGGGAGCTCCGAGCGCTGCAGCACGGGGCGAAGTTTCACCGGGCGCCGCTGGACTGCACACACTACGTTACACACACTTCCATTAAAATATGGGGCCACTGTTTTGGTAATATAACCAACGCCAACAACTCACCGCTAGTGTTGGAATGTCCTCCTCTGAGACGTCCATCTTCTTTGGCAGCCAGCAGTGAAAAGAGCGGCTTGACGGTTGCAAGTTGAAACATTTGAAATAGCTCAACCGTGATTGGTCAAGGCAGTCCACTGTTCCCGCTTTACCGAGTCTCAGGAGGATACACGTTTTATATTTGCGTTTATTTGGAAAGCAATAATTTGATTTCAAGTCCGTTTTCAGATGACTTATTCATACATTAAATATTTAAAATTGTAGAAACTGAATTGTCAAAAAACACATTTTGCACTCAACAACACACTCATGTGTGGGCTGATCCATTGTCATACTACACGTGTGTCTGTTAAAAGGATACAGAAATGACATAAAATGTGTTAAAGTGCCCTTGACACAGCAGATGTGTGATGTATATTAATTCAGATTCATGTTTTTCTGCTGGATGGCACCATCCCTGAACATGTTCCAGTCTGTATTCCAAACAGTCCTGTAGAGCAGATATACTAGTTTCATCTAACAGTTGGGAGTGAGGCTGAGGGACAAAAGGGTGTGCTAGCTAGCTAATTTAGTGGTCTGATTAACAGTAAATTCATAAAATGTAGTCCCCCATGTTACTATTACTCATTTCAATAATAATAATACTTTTTATTTGTATAGTGCTTTAAAAGGTACTCAAAGACACTTTACATGCTAAAAACAGAAACAATAGAAGCAATTACAATATAAACAAGATAGATAATATAACCGTATCGAACAGCACAAAAACATACATCACTAACTACACAGGTTAAAAGCAGATTTAAATCGATGAGTTTTAAGTGCAGTTTTGAAAGTGGCGATTGACGGAGAATGTCTGAGGTGCTGGGGGAGGGAGTTCCAGAGGGAGAGGGCAGCAATGGAGAAGGCCCTCTCCCCCGAGGTCCGGTGCTTGGACAGACGAGGGGGGGTAAGGAGGTTGGCGCGGCGTCATGTTGGGAGCGTGTCGATGCAGGAGGTCTGAAAGGAAAGGGTTCAGGGTTATGAAGGGCTTTGTATGTGATGAGAAGAATCTTGAACTGGATTCTTTTCTGTATGGAGAGCCAGTGGAGGTTTTGAAGGACTGGGGTGATGTGGTCTCTGGTGCGGGAGTGGGAGAGCAGACGTTCAGCTGAGTTCTGGATGTATTGTAGTTTGTTGATAATTCGGGTGAGCCGTACAGGATGCTGTTGCAGTAGTCCAGTCGAGAGGTGATGAAGGCGTGGATGAGTGTTTCAGCAGCTGTTGAGGAGAGGGAGGGCAGAGACGGGCGATGTTTTTGAGATGAAAGAAGGCGTTTTATGGGATGTGATTGACGTGGCGTTAGAAGGAGAGGGTTTGATCAAAAGCAGGGACATCGATGCAGAGAGAGAAGTTGTGGTGGGATTTGTTTAGTGATTTGGGGCCGATGATGAGGATTTCAGATTTGTTGCTGTTGAATTTGAGAAAGTTGGCTGGCATCCAGGTTTTTATATCTGTGAGGCAGTTGGTGATGGTGGAGTGGGTGATGGGGTGATGGATTTGGTGGAGATTTAGAGCTGGGTGTCAGCATAGCAGTGGAAGTCGAGACCATGGTGGCGTATGATGTCGCCAAGGGGGAGCAGGTAATGAGTATGAGGATGAAGAGTAGGGGACCGAGTACCGAACCTTGGGGGACACCTTGGCCAGGACAGAAAAATGCCGTGACCGGGTCGATTGGCCGCAGGTACTTCTGAGCGAGGCAGCAGAGCGAAGTGGCCGGACGGGGGTGTAGGGCTTGACCATGGGCTGGAGATAGGAAGAAGCTGTTCCTTTCACTGCCCTGTAGGCTAGCACCAGAGTCTTAAACTGGATGCAACCTCTTACAGGGAGCCAGTGTAGAGAATGGAGAAGGGAAGTTGTGTGGGAGAACTTGGGGCGATTGAACACCAGACGAGCTGCAGGTTTCTGGACAAGCTCCAGAGGTCTGATGGCCGACGCCAGGGCTCCGGCAAGTAGTGAGTTGCAGTAGTCCAGGTGGGAGATGACAAGAGCTTGGATGAGCACCTGCACCGTCTCATCAGTGAGGAAGGATCGAATCCTCCTGATGTTGTAGAGCAGGAATCTTCAGGAGCGTGTAACCGATGCAATGTTTGCTGAGAACGACAGTTGGTCATCTAGGGTCACACCCAGATTCCTCGCAGTCCGAGTTGGCGTCAACACGGTATCATCAATGGTGATGGACAGGTCTCGGTGAGGGCAACCCCTCCCCGGGAGGAACAGTAGCTCGGTTTTGTCCAGGTTGAGCTTCAGGTGGTGTGTCGCCATCCACTTTGAGATGTCAGCCAAGCACGCAGCAATGCGTGCCTCCACTTGAGTGTCACCGGGGGGAAATGACAAGACCAGCTGGGTCTCATCAGCATAACAATGTTAAGAGAAGTCATGAGAGCGAATAACAGAACCCAGAGATGTTGTGTAGAGCGACAAGAGAAGGGGGCCCAGAACTGAACCTTGTGGAACCCCCGTAGTCAGCATGCGTGGTTCCGACACGGCCCCCCTCCATGTCACCTGGTAGGATCAACCTGTCAAGTAGGATGCAAGCAGGGAGAGTGCAGAGCCTGAGGTTGGAAAGGAGGATCTGGTGGTTCACCGTGTCAAACGCCGCAGACAGGTCCAGGAGAATCAGGACAGAGGAGAGAGAATTCACCCTCGCGGCATGAAGCGACTGTCACCGCAAGGAGGGCTGTCTCTGTCGAGTGACCCACCTTGAACCCGGACTGGTGGGGGTCCAAGAGGCTGTTCTGGTGGAGATAGGAAGACAGTTGGTTAAAGACAGCACGTTCAAGTGTTTTGGATACAAAGGGTAAAAGAGAAACCGGTCTGAAGTTCTTGACATCAGAAGGGTCAAGTGATGCTTTCTTCAGAAGAGGGGTGACTCTGGCAGTCTTGAAAGCCGCGGGAAAGCATCCTAGCAGGCCGCTAGAAGGCTACCCAGCTTGTTAAGATGAATACCATCGTTCTTAAAAGAGGAAGAGCGGTCCCAAAACAGATTAAAATTGTCAATGAAGCCTACGTTGTGGGTCCTTGACTGGAGTCAAGTGTGGAGGCTGAGGACTCTGCTGAACCGCTGTGATCCACGGCCGAGTGTCGGAGTTGGACCACTGATGAAAGCAGACCGTCCACGGCTGTCTAAAAAGTGTAAAAGATTTAAAAAATCAATCTTATTCAACTCACACTGGTGGAGTCTGAGTTGACCAACTCTGTGATTCCCACATGAACGATCATTTGCCGAATGGTAGACGGGAGTGCATGCAGCAGGCGAGGCAATTTCAACAGGATGTCGGGAGCTGTCGCTCCGGGGAAACAGTGTGTGGCTGCGTTGAAGAAATGGATATTCCTGATTATGGAATCCACGACTATCAGTGCCGTCGGGGAGAAGAGGGGACGAGGAGACAACACAGCGCGTGTAATATGGAGGAGACGAAGATTTAACAAGTGGTGACGGAGTGGACAGGGAAGGACTGAGAAAACGGGGGACAGAAGCTCGCCGCGGTGCTGGTGTAAAGAGCGGTATGGAGCGGCGAGTCCTGGTGCGAGAGGAGGGCTGAGGAATGACTGGCATAGGGATCTCAGGGGACCCGGGGCCGTGGGTCCCGCGAGGCGGCAGGTCAGATGGTGTAGTCAGAGGAGGGAAGTCGTGGAGGGCAAGAATGTCATATTTATTCTCCAGCTGGACATTAAGTCCAGCTAATGGGGTGTAGGAAGTAATGGGGTGTAGGAGAGGGATGTCTCCCTTTCCGGCTGCTGCGAGCACAGACCAGGGACCAGGGCTCGTGATGGGATGGAGTGGAGCTGACCAGGGCTTTAGGCTTAGCTCCGAGCCGTAGCCAGGAAGCCTCAGGGATTTTGACCGGAGGAGGGGCCGCGTCAGCAGGACTGGAAGCGGTGGAATCACATGGTCGCTGGCTGTGTCGGTTTGTGCTGGACCGAAGATGATGGTGTCCATGAGCTTCTCAGCATCCTGGATCCTGTAGAGTGTGGAAATTCTTCCTTCCAGCTCTGTGATTTTATCGATCAGGCGCGCGCAGCTGACACAATTGGATGGAGAGGTGAGTGGAGCCATAGTAGATGTGGTGGACAATTGGGCTCCAACCCGCAGCCCACAGCCTTGTCCAGGTATTAGCAACGTAGCTGATTCACAGACGGCCCCGTTTTCAGTTTGCTGATCACTCTGTATCTGTGGTCCCTGTAGCATTAGCTAGCTTCAAAGCCCAAAGCTAAAAACAAGCCGGTAGTAGCCCAGCAGGCTATCCGGTCTGGGGAATGCCAAACCTAAGAGGTATAGTACGTGTTGGCTGACATCGTGCTCCTAGTTCAATACACACGGATCAAAACAGCCAGGATCTCAAAAGTATAGCGCAAGAATGTGCCCAAAACTGGACAAAAATGCCAATTTGTGGAAAAGGGGAGCGGAGAAACAGCTCTGAAATAACTGAAATAAATAAGTGTGGAATTACGAAATAAAATTCCACTGAAATAAATAAGTCATTTGAAAAACATGTATTTATTTATTGAACTATACTGACTATTTTAAATATTTATCATTCCATTTATTTAAATATACAGATATTTATTGCCTCAATTATTTATTTCAAGACTTTTTTCAGTGCCATATTTATTTATTTCAGAGGCATTTTTTTTAATTTCATTTTTATATTGAATTAAATCCATTGCAATGCAGCTATCAGTTACTGTGATTTTTTTACAGAATATTCTCAGTTATTGGGATTTTCTACAACATGTTGATTACTGTGACTTTCTACAGTACTATGATGGGTAATGTGATTTTCTACAGTAGCTTGTTGGTTATTGTGATTTTCTACAGTACTATGTTCGTTATTGTGATTTTCTACAGTTCTATGTTCGTTATTGTGATTTTTTACACTACTATGTTTGTTACTGTGTTTTTTTTTACAGTAGATTGTTAGTTACTGTGAGTTCTACAGTACTCTGTTCGTTACTGTGGTTTTTTACAGTACTATGTTCATTACTGTGATTTTCTACAGTAGATTGTTAGTTACTGTGAGTTCTACAGTACTCTGTTTGTTACTGTGATTTTTTACAGTACTCTGTTCGTTACTGTGAAGTTCTACAGTAGATTGTTAGTTACTGTGAGTTCTACAGTACTCTGTTCGTTACTGTGATTTTTTACAGTACTATGTTCATTACTGTGATTTTCTACAGTAGATTGTTAGTTACTGTGAGTTCTACAGTACTCTGTTCATTACTGTGATTTTTTACAGTACTATGTTCATTACTGTGATTTTCTACAGTAGATTGTTAGTTACTGTGATTTTTACAGTACTATGTTCATTTCTGTGATTTTCTACAGTAGATTGTTAGTTACTGTGAGTTCTACAGTACTCTGTTCATTACTGTGATTTTTTACAGTACTATGTTCATTACTGTGATTTTCTACAGTAGATTGTTAGTTACTGTGAGTTCTACAGTACTCTGTTCGTTACTGTGTTTTTTTACAGTAGATTGTTCGTTACTGTGATTTTTTACAGTAGATTATTCGTTACTGTGATTTTTTACAGTAGCTTGTTCGTTACTGTGATTTTTTACAGTACTTTGTCGGGTACTGTGATTTTCTACAGTACCTTTTTGGTTACTGTGTTTGTATACAGTAAACGAGTTATTACTGTGATTTTCACAGTAAAACTTTGACTACAGTAATATTTGGTTGAATTCACAGTATTTTACTGGGAAATAGTATACAGTAAGTTACTGCTCACATACACAGTAAATTACTGTGGATTTCACAGCCGTTTTTTACAGTGTATACTTTTACTCAGGACCAAATGGCACTCAGACACAGTGAGCGACAATAGCTGGTGCACATAGTGGAGCATTGAGCTTTGATTTGATACAAACCAAAAACCTAAAACAGCTAAAAGTGAGTGAATATTGGACTTAACGTTTGCCAGGTGGGCAGAAACACGACTCCACATACATATTAAAGTTGCTCTGTGACACAAGTTATGAATTTAACTGTGGTTTTTAACCTCAGTTCAAGCACATGTTCAAGCGCATCTATATGTTCTGATGACAAAGAGGGTCGACACATGGCCCCTCACTGTCCTGCTCTCCCAGACGGCAGTTATGCATCTATTGTGACTATTAAACTCCTATGAGAGAGGTCCCCCAGTGTGGTTCTCCTGAGAAGGACAATCCTCCAGGGGAGCAGGGCCAACATGCAGGAATGTCAAAAGCAGCCTCATCCTCCTGTCCTTTTCTGGATTGAGATGAAAGGAGTTGAACCATCGCTGTATGGGACACGCCCTCGGGAGGCCCAAATGGAATCTCCACTGATGCTGCCGCTAGCATTCCCAGCAGTCCCAGCTGTTTATGAACCTGTGAGCAGGGTTCCCTATAGTCGGAAGTGACGTAACGCTTTCTCTGGACTGTCTACCTTCTTGGGAGCGAGATGTGCATTCATTGTCACAGATTAAAAGTGGATACCAAGAAAGACCTGCTGCTGATGCTGCGTGTTGCTCTATAATTCATTCATCATAGTGACAGTCAGAATGAGGTCAAAACAGATCTGCTGAATGTGTAAATGAACAACTGTTTGCTAACAGGTTTGCCATACCAACTTAAAAGTTTGTATAAAAATATTGTGTTCACAAAGTTGGTTATTAACTATGTCACTCGTGTCTGTGTGTCCTTTGTCAGATGCTCCTAAAGTGCGGCTGACACCCACAGGGCCCCTGCGAGTCAGGATGGGTCACCCTGTCTCAGTGGAGTGTCGGGCCACAGGCAGGCCACGGCCCAAGCTGAACTGGAAACGCCAAGGCTCCACCCTGCAGCTGGTTACCAAGGACACAAATGATGTCAACACCATACAGGTGAAATATGAACACATGCACGAGTAATCCTTATTTCCACAATTTAAGATAACAAAAAGAACATAATGGCCAACTCTTTTCTCAGTGGCCTGTAGTGCACCCAGAGGACTCAGGAGTTTACATTTGCCGGGCTGAAAACATGGAAGGGGTGGCCGAGGTCAAAGTTGAGATCATCGTTGAGGGGCAGCCGGGAGCACCGGTGGCTTCAGTGGGCGCTACAGAAATGACAGTGGTGGAGGCAAATACGATCACAATGGAGTGTCAGGCCAGTGGTAGGATGTTTGTGTGCGTGTGCGTGTCAATATCTCTCAGTGCTGCTCTCACTTCTAATTTTTCACTTAGCTCTCCGTTTCCCTCCCTCGTTTCAGGTTCCCCTCCTCCCGTCATCACCTGGTCCAAGCTGCGAGCACCGCTGCCTTGGAAACACACAATGGCTGGTGGAGTTTTGACACTGACCAGCGTGGGGCGCCAAGATTCAGGACAATACATCTGTAATGCAACCAACATACATGGCTACAGTGAAGCGTACACGCAGATGGAGGTGGAGAGTGAGTTGACGATGCAGATAATAAAGACACAGATACTGTACGTGAAGATTGTCACTGCTCATGATGAAAGTAACGTTTTCTCCTTCATGCAGGTCCTCCGTACGCCACCTGCCTGCCTGACCAGGTGAGGCTCCAGCCCGGAGATGCGCTGCGCGTTCAGTGCGTCGCCCACGGCTCTCATCCCATTCGGTTCGAGTGGAGCCGGGGGGACAGGGCGAGTCTGCCTCCAGGAGCCACAAGGGATGGAACGCTGCTCATCGGCCACGTTAAACTGAGCGACAGCGGGACGTACAAATGTGTGGCCACCAACCACATCGGCTCTAGTGAGGCACTGGCCAAAGTCATCATAAAAGGTGAGCTGGTGTTTGGGTTGAGGCAATTTAACGTCCATCAAAATCGGACTCTCTTTATTTTACTTTCTAATTGTGTGTCCTTTCTCTTTTTGCTTCTTTTTACAGCTTAATCCAATGTGGTCTTGTCTGATTGACAAACCATCTATGCAGCACTTTCAACTTCTGCAAGTTGTGGTTGTTGCCATCAACACAGTTTAACAGCTAATAATGACAAAACAGAGAACTTTACATTTAACAGATCCATATATTTTGATGTATGAAAGTGAAATATATCAAAGCTGTTTAAACTCTTGGTGCTGTTAATGTGGGGTTAAGTTTGTACTTTTATATTATTGTTGCTCTAGCTGCATATCTCCCCTCGGATAGCTTTTCTCTGGAACTCAGTGTGGACGTCACAGCGTAGTGTGTGTGTGTGGGAGTTTCTACTGGTGGAATGCCTCTGCACCCTGTCTGCCTCCCTTCATGTCATCTGCTAAGTCGGCACCTTTGCACTTCCAAAATTGAGGGAACGACGAAACAAAGAAAAGCCTGATCTAATATAAAAGCTCTTATTATGCGATTAAATTCAAAAGAATAAAGACCGAATGAAGTTTCATTCATTTCAATGAAAAATGATGCTTTATAAAATGTTTGTCTGAAAAGGTGTGTGTGTTGGTTTGCAAAATGCAAATACTCAATCAATGTACCTGGTTATTAAATTCAGCTCTGAAGTTCACATTGTGTTTATAGATGTGTTTGCTGAGGAGACCTCGGTGGCTGAGCGTCCGTTAACGGACAAAACACTAATCTCAACATTCACTGGTCAAGAGCCTTGTGACTCCATTTCAGCTTTTTGTTATACTCGGATTTTGGTAAAATATTAATATAATGACAAATGCAATTATCTAACCATCTATAAAGGATGGTTAGATAATAGATACAAACTTTGAAGGTGCAGTGTACAAATATTTCAAAATTTAAAAATGTTCAGACTTTAGCCTTCAGCCCCAGTCGACGCTGACTTCACACAGCTGCCTCTGGAGAGACTTAAGCCCAGAAAGGGCCGGCAAAGTGACGGCAGGTAAAGAAAGTATAGTTTTTACACTAGGGAGGGGTAATGCTAAGGATGGCACCAGTGTATCATCAAGCCATTATTTAAGGCCTGACCAAAATATCCGAAACACAAAAATGGTGAATAAAAAACCCCCAGTCTGACTTCTCAATTAACTACTACGTAATTCAGTCTTTTTCAGCAATTATTTTCTAACATGTGGGGCTTAAAATGTGTGGTACTAGTGTTCAATTATTTTGAAACATTCAAGGAGAGGGCCTTGACATTTTTTTTCCAAAATCCAGCAACACAGCCTCCCAACACAGACTCCCATGTTAATGTCTTTATATCTGATGGAGTATATGAGTGGTGTCTAATCTGAGCATTGCTTCATAAAGTAATTTACATTACATTACAGTCATTTAGCAGACGCTTTTATCCAAAGCGACTTACAATTCTTTAACCACATGGTGGCAATATGTAGCTTTAAGGCACACACCCATTGCCTTCAGGCCAAGAGCAATTTGAGCCTTCACACCCTTAACAACTGGAGGAACAGATGCAGTGCACAGTCAAGCTTTT
Source organism: Anarhichas minor (assembly GCF_050575085.1). Classification (NCBI taxonomy): domain Eukaryota; kingdom Metazoa; phylum Chordata; class Actinopteri; order Perciformes; family Anarhichadidae; genus Anarhichas; species Anarhichas minor. The sequence continues at coordinate 5,858,708 of NW_027466458.1, forward strand.
GTTTTCCAAATCCCTAAATTACAAAAAAAAAAGCAAAAGCACTTGGCTGATCATTGCAGCTCTCTGAGTAAATATGGACTGTAAACTCCTCTTGAGCAGGCAAAGTTCAGTTTGATCAGTTGCAAGATGACGCAACGACGGCTGTGTCGACGACAGAGACAATTTAAAGCCGCTTCGACTAAATGAGGTGTTAGCTTGACTTTTAGGGTTTGTGGCTGCAGCCCAAGGTTGGAAAGAGAGCTACCATTTCCAAAGCTGCTGCCAGGACGGAGCCTGTATCTGCTGTTTGTGATTGTGGCCTCCCTCGTGAAACGCCCAACCTCCACGCAGAAACACGCTTTACCCTTTCCACTATTCCTCCCCTCCATCTTTACAAGCGTCTTCAAAGCCGGGGAGGAAACATCTGCCCTCTGTCACCTCACTCCACCCCCTCACTTCACAGACAGCCTGAAGGAGGGAGGGAGGATGAAGGAGACTAAATAGATGCACTCCTGAGGATATTAGAGGACGGAAATCTGCATGCGTTTTTTTTATTTAGATGGATAAAGAGCTATTGAGCTGGAAAAGAGGGAAAAATGCATCAGCGACAGAGAGGACACTCTAATTCATTAAATCTGATCCCCCACTCTCTCTGCGTATGCCTTTGTATAATAACTAGACATGGACATATGGTCCCTAATGGAGTCTGATATAAACAGTGAGGTGCATAGGAGTCCAGATGACATCCCTCAAAAAGGATGTGCGCACACACTCGCACAGTTTGTCACAGTTCTGCATTGCGTTGGTTTGTATTACAGTAGGAGTAAACAGCAGCGTTACATTTACTCAGGACCACACTTTGCTTATGTTAGCCTTAAGAGGCGAGGAGAGAAAAAAAAGAAAACAAGCAATCAGTCTTGTAGCGTGAGAGTAAAATACTCCCAAATATTCTTCTTCCTCTACGCCAGATATTCCAATAATAATTAAAAACAACGGCAGCTAATTTTGGATAAAGATCATTGTGATGTCCCTGCAGTAATAATATGGGGATCATTCAGGAAGGAACCAATGAGGTGACAGCTTCCTCAGGAAGTTATAGGTGGAAGGGGGGGAGGGGGGGGAGGGCGCGGCTGTCAAGTCTGTTGCTATGGTTTCCACCTGGCGAATTCAGATAAGCTGTGGCGGGGCAGCCGCTTGTTACTTGGGTACTAGGAAGGCCAGCTGATGGACCGGGAGTCCAGTTCCTGTCTCGTGTTGGCTGCTGTGCCAAGTAGACAACCAGAGCGCATTACAGCAAACCACATCTCACATTGTGAAAATGAAATGTTTCTAAGTAGTGCAACAGGAAGCCACCGCAATTTGCCCATGACGCTGAGCTCAACAAATAGTTTCTATATCACTCAGCTAAAATATTGTCATGCACTGAAAAAGTCGGTTATTCCCCGGAGGAAGTTAGGTTTAACAGCTGACAGGAAGGGCTACGTCCACAGGTCACTGCGGAACAAAATATAGGCCGCATATTCCATTAAGTGGCTATTCTTATATGATCTGGATGAATATTATGTGACGGTGCTTGAAAGCCCACTCTTTACATATGACAGTGTACGTCAACACTGGAAACAATTGACTGTATAGTGTGAAAGGAGTTGTTCGCAATGTTCAAACGACAAAAGCCACCTGATCGCACTTTCCCCTCAACTTTAGGTTCACTCTCACTGTAGCAGGCCACTGCCTGCACGAAAAAGCACCAAAGAGCAGACAAAGTGAAAATATGGTGAACGTAGTGCAGCATTTAACAGTTAAAGAGTCAAAAAATATTTTTGTGGGTAATTTATCATTTTTATATCTGAATGTGGTCATGAATTCACATTAAAAAACATGAATTCAAACAATGCAATGACCAGTAAGGTTTGAATATCACCACTCCAATCACAACACATCATAGAGGCAAACCTGTTTTCACTGTTCGATAGCTAACTTTCCCTCGGATGCACTGACACAGAAAGGAACAACAAAGGGATGTGGGAGACAACCCTACGCTATTCAGGGTCATATTTCCTCTCCAGACACTGGTGATACATCCAATTTGGATTCATAATGGCAGGCAGTGATGGGTGAGGGTAAGCATAATATTTATGTTGGTCATTACAGCTGCCAGTGGCATAATATGCATATTTTCAACAACCAGAAGTGGGCCTTTAGTATCAAAAGGTTGAGAACCCCTGCTTTAGGGGGTCACAAGTCATATTTGTTGGGAACCACAAACATAAGAGACTTTTCTAGTATACATGTTAAATTACATAAAGCGAGAGCTGTAAAACCTTGGTTTGATCCTTTGCATCAAAGCTTGAGTGTGAACTGAAAGCACCGACACCTTGCTGCGTCTGTTGTTTCTGTTCTTGGCTGTGAAGATGCACACACACTTTATTCATCACAGAGATGCAACCTGGCTCGACACAGCCCCGACAAGAGCTGCCGGCCTCTGCCTGAGTCGTGTTTTAATAGTTTTAACAGTGAAGCAAATGGCAAAGAGGGCTGTCACAGCATTTACCAGGGGGTTGTGAAATCTAAAATAATCCTAGTTACAGTATACTGTATGGTCTTAAACTACCCTGGGACAAAACCTTTCAGAATAATATTTTCTGAGATTCAGACGAAAGTATAGAGTCACTTCTTCTCCCACAGCTACACCACAGATTGACTTCAACAGACACCACACAATAAAAAACAGATGTCTGTCTTAGTTTGATGTGTTTTGTAAATTATTTTTATTTTCTTAAAATCGTTTTTTTTAATGGTATTTGTTTAACAGCCTTAATCGTAGGGTGGCTGTAGGTGGGGAAAGCACATAACAACAGCCCGGTTGTCAGTAGCATCCAGCGGTGGTTCACACTAAAACCACAGCCAGCTCCATCTTATGTAAAGACGTCCTGTGATCGCAGCCTTCTTCTCTTTACTTGAAACTCAAACAACATCAGGTCGTCTTAATCACACACAGTGCACACATGCACACACACTTTCAATACCTATTTTCTTCTTGCAAAGCAGAAGCTGTTACTTTTAAGTGTCTTTGAAGCCATGACGGATCAAAGGCTTTCAGAATCTTAACAACAATTGTGTGCGAGTGTGTTCGTGTGTGTATAACTTGCCTCCTGACAGTCACCCGTGTTTGTGGGTCAGAAGGAAACCACTTGAGGTTTGGAAAACGTTCAAGCAGCACTTCTTGTTTAAAAATGCAAAGTGGGGAGGTGAGGGGAAACAAAATGACACGTACGGTAGGTCACATGTCAAACCCAACAACATATAGGTTTTACATTCTGTAATTGTGTTGATAAAACAATAGTAGACAAAAACTAAAACTGAGAATGGAGTGACATCTGTTTTCTTTACAACAGTTATTCTCTTTTCTATTACACTTGTCCATACTCTACCTCCAGAAGAAAAGAGGTCCTCAACAAAGTGTGTGAGAGGGGCAGGAAGAAGGATGTGGCAACTGAGTGAAAGGCAACAGAGAAAGATAATCTCTTTATTCATCCACTCCTCATTCACTCCTGTACTGATCGAAAATAACTTATTACGATGCCAAATTTTGTAAAAAAACAGTGAAAAGTTTTTTTCCAAAGATTGTTTGTCCGTGTCTGTGGCCGACTGAGTCTCTGGATGTAAACAGCAACTGCAACTGTGTGATTATGATCCATTTACTCTCCTCTGTTTCCATATGGAAAGATCCTGTTTGTCAGTTTGTGTATGTGTGTGTGTGTGTGTGTGTGTGTGTGTGTGTGTGTGTGTGTGTGTGTGTGTGTGCCAGCAGCTTCGGACACTGACATTTAGTTATCTGTCAGTGTCACAAGTTGTATTCCACATTTGTAACATTATACAGAATCTTTCCACCATACTACAGAAATGCAACATAAGGCCACTTGTAAATGCCATGACAATGACTTTAAAGTAACATTCAATTTGTGGGCAGCTGGGGTATTGCACAACATTTATTGCGCTGGGAGACTGTCTGTAGTTGACAACGGCTGATTTATATTTCATTTATTGCCAGCCCCTTGAGGATCCATTCCTTCCCACGATCCACGGCTGGCTTGCGACCCTAACTTTGAAAAGTGATGATTTAAAATACTGTTCCCTTTGAAGTTAAAGAATACAAATATGAATCTTTTAAATCTCTCTTCCTAATCTGTCAGGCTTCGCTAAGGAAAAAAACAGGCTGTTACATAGCTTCTAGATTGAAGTTTATTAGCAATTATGAATGAGAGGGTTTCTCACGGTCATTTGAAATGGTTTCAGCCTAATAGTCTATTTCACAAGCCATGCAGATCAGCATCTCTGAGGACAGGTCATACCTACAGTCTAAATGTGACCAAATACCTGCAAAACCGATGACGTCCCCGTCAGTCTGAGCTGTAGTTTGTGTTTCGTTCAAATGAGCAAATGTTAGCATTCATTAGCATACTAACATGGTAAACATTATACGTGCTTAGCATCAGCATTGTGAAAATGTTAGCATGCTAATGTTAGCTTTTAGCAGAGCCGCTAGCATAGCTGCAGACTTGTATGGATTAAAAAGGGGTAATCCAGTCATTTAGTATTGCAGTTACCTAAAGAAAAGTATCGTTTTACTTGTTTACATTGATTACATTACAAGCGGATGATTAGCCGAGAGCATCTAAACCTTAACTTTTGTAACCATGCTGTAAAAAAAGGCACCAGAAATAAATAAAAACATCACATCCCTTTGTTAGGAATTTTGCACTTCACCTCTTGTAAAGCGCTGAGTGAGCGGTGGAGTCCAGTGAGTCAAATTGTTTCCCCACGACTGTCTGGTTGATCTTACTTATATCTTGTGCTCAAACACTTGCAGGCATTGCAGTGTGACCTCTTTTGTTCGAAGTGACAAAGATGCACACAAAAGCACACAAGCACAAATGTAAGACTGGATCTTACAGTTGTGCAATTGTGCAGTTCTTAAAGCCTAATGATAAAGCTTGCGCATGTACTGTATGCACTCATGGACTTACACACAACATACAGGTGTTTCTGAAGTGTAAATCAGGACACAGGAAGTGGGGAAACAACTTTCAGTGAAGGTGTTACATTAAAATTAGCACACTGACATTTTGTGTACTTGCATACACACAACACTGTGTCAGTTTGAAAAGGTGGTCATGAAAGTGTTTCAGTTCAGGCTATTTCAATCAAGTGAAAATGTGTCACATACTCATGCGGTTCACATTACCCCCCCCCCCTTCAACTTTGTCATTACTCTCTAATGATCACTGCAACTTGTCATTCTCCCTCTGACAGATTGCATTTTTCCCACACAGTCTTTCCTTTTGGATGACTAATGGTCACAATGGGCTGACGTCCATTTTATGCATGTGGGACTAATGTTTGCTAGCTGCCAACATGAACACACACAAACACTCAGATTGGAGCTTTCCATGTGGAAACACTGGAGTATATATTCGTACAGATACTGTTTGAAATGCAGTATAAAAGCATCTGCTTTTATTCAGCCTTTTGTTTACTGGAGATGCTGAGCTGACATGAACTTGCATCCTCTCATCTTCTTCCTGCCTACATGTGCGGGTGATTTGTCTGTCTCCAGGCGTCTGCTCATTTGTCTCTGTATGTCTGCTCCTCTGTCTGCGTGAATATGATGAGAAATGATGACAGAGAGTCAAGAGGATGCTTAAGAGAGCGACAATGAGAGACTGAAGGGAGGAAAAGAGGTCATATCAACCAGCGTTTCTCTCTCTCTGTGAACAAGCTGAGAAAGGCTGAGGACACACAAGCGGCTTGCTGTGGAAATTGCTGCCACTGCGTGCAACAGCTATAGTGTGTTGTGCAACAATTGTGTATGTTTTGCTTACTGGCAACAGCAGACATAGAAAGATAACCTATCTACATCATTTATACCACAAGCGTGTGAGTTTGGCATGTGGTAGAATCTGTTCTTGTATGCTGCAAGGGAAACATGACTACTATCTTATCACATATCTGGAAAAGGTCTAAATCTAAATGTCCTGCACATTATGTTATGTTCTTACTCAACTCACTCTCAGATAATATCCTTTACAGCTGCTGTGTCTTGCATCTATGTTTTTGTGTCTTTTTGCATCAGAAGTAGAGCAAAATTCAACTGACTGTAGGGGTGGAGCGTGTAAAAGGTATGATATGTATTCGCCCCACGGTATGAATTGTGACTGTACTGTGCTGACCGGTAACAGAAAGTAAATAACTCACTAAAGTCCGCGAGCTGCTTGGCTAATTTGTGCAGTGCAAAATGCCAGAAGCATTCAGTGCGCTGTCTTAGAGCTGCTAATGCACTGAAAAAACATTTATGTTTTGTTTTTGTAATGTTTTTGTGAGGTGGCTCAAACAGATACTGGTATTGAGTGTAGTCTGATTTCTGAAAGCACTTTCTGAATAAAGGGAGTTCAGATTCTGCGTCTGCTTGTATTAATTCTTTAAAAAGTAGCCGTATGCTGTAGTGTGGTGTAGCGTGTAGATTCTCGACGCACCTGAATGTAGCCTATCGAGAATCGTGAGGCAAGCGAAGATTCAAAGCTCTAATCTAAATACGTACACTGAACAAGACATAGACATGGATCAGACGCATCGTTTATCTGCTCCAACTTAAGCTTATATCGTTAGCTTGTTAAGCTAACTAGCTCACTGCCATTAACTAACTTAATTAGGGTATGCAAAAGAAAAAGTCCTGTCCACAACAAGCACATCCATTGTGTGATATTTCCCAACTGCATTGAAGGCAGCCCTGATGCTATCAGCCACAATGTCGGCTCTGTCCGGCTCTTTAATGGATTTGGGGAAGTTACACTCCTGCGACCACAGTCACGTTACACGCCTGACTGTACATAAGAAGTGGATGTAGTCATCGTGACATCACCCATTGGTTTAAGGACTGTTGTTTTGAAGCCTCAAATTTGCCGTCGCCATCTTGGATTAGGGCCTACACCATGTTGTTTTTTTCCGCAACCAATGAACGGAAGTTACCCTATTTGGAATGCTGAGGAGTGACGTAGAGACGCCGTATACGGCTCAGGTAGCGGCAGCGACCTGTCAATCACAGTAATCCCGCCCTAAAGCATACTCCACTTTATGGTCTATTATTAATTATTATTGGTCTATGAAAATTATTTACTAAACGAACATCATGCTGTGTCGAAGAAGACTTGAAGCTAGCGATTAAGACCATAAATTCATGTTTACAATGTTCACTGAGGGAATAAATCAAGTGAAAGGTAGGGTCAGTTTCTCATAGACTTCCATCTCCAGACTTCTTTTTGCAACCGGAGGAGTCGCCCCCTGCTGTTCTTTAGAGAGAATGCGAGTCTTAAGAGACTTCCAGATTGGCTTCACTAGGCAGAAGTGGAGGTTAAACGGGATATCTGGAGCAGAGCAGCAGCAGCTTCCGTCCTCCGTCTGTGTCTACCCAGGATGTATTCAGCCACAGTATTGAGTAATAGGTCATCCGAGTTTTGGGCTGTGCTCAGACCCCAATACACAATCACTGAAGTTACGTGTGAAAAATGGAACAAAATAGACTTGACTCTTGCCTTCGACATGACGCCAGTGTTTTATGTGGTCATCATGGCATTCTGATGCAAGATTTGGGGTTAAAACAAGTCAGCTGGAGACATTAAAAATGTCAGCTGGATATTACGTTTTTAACCAACTTAAATTCTAAAAACCAATTTGAGCCAATTAAGTTGCAAACTAGAAAGAAGAAACCTGTCTTTATCTCATTGTTTAGAATTCTTCACGGTAAACCTGTCACAGTTATCACTGTAAATTGCATTGGTGCTGGTCAGATTGAGCAACAGTGACTGAGGGGGGATGGGGTGTAACGGTTAAAGTTGAAGCTGCTGCAATTGAGTTTTTGTTTCCATGTAGATAGACTCACCCAGCACTCGCCAAACCAAAGTAACCAAACACTTTTACATAAGTGTCTTCACATATTTATGTCTTATTCCTTTACTGGTTTATACTAGTTCAGTCATTATGTAGAAATATAATTAAAATGTGTGTGGATAGTTTTAACTCAAGTTATATCCAACCCTGTTTTCTCTGAACCACATGATTGGGGTCCTGTGGAGAATTTCATGTTAATAGAGGTCATCCTGCATCCGTCTCCAGTCTGTTTTCTTGCTGTCTGGGGGGTTGAGAAAACGCAGACAGTTTGTCACTGGAATTGGGTGAAGGGCTGAACTTTTAGGGGGGGAAAGGAGGAAAAGTAGGAGGAGATTTAGAGTAGGAGTTGGGAAGAATGGAACCAGATATACGATTACTTACTGGCAAAACTCAAGTACAGCAGCTGCTTAAATTGAGCGTTAGTCATAGGCCTCTCTTTCTCTGTCTCTCATGAGTGTTGTGAATAGCTCCTGAAATAGAGCCCGCTGGAGCGAAAAGGGAAATGTGAAAGACGGCGTAGACAGAAGGGGGTTTTGTGCAAGCAATGTGATAGGGTGCCAGTGTGAGAAACGTGTTCACATGGAAAGATATGGTAGTGAAAGAAAAGAGCAAGAAAGAGTGACGTGACAACGACAAGGCTACACAGATACGTGAAAGGGAGGGAGAGAGAGAGAGAGGGAGAGAGAGGGAGGGAGAGAGAGAGAGGGGGAGGGAGAGGGAGGGAGAGAGAGAGAGGGAGGGAGGGAGGTGTGGGGAATCAGGCAGAGAAGGCGGGCTGAGACTGAGAGTCTGAATCTGAAAGAGCAAGAGAGCCGGTGAAGGTTCACAGTTATTTCCCCTGCCATAGAATTATCCTCTAGAGAAAGGATTTATCTTTTTGTTTTACTTTCATTCTGGATTTAATGGACCTTGGACTACTGAGAAGTCTGAAAAATACTCAAATCTTTCTTGAACGTTGCGACAGGATCTTTTATTACAGGACATCAACCAGATTTACAACCAATTCATAGTTCTGATAAAGTCTGTGTGGGGATATTGGTTTGCCTTTAACATGGAGTATTGGAAGGCGCTACTTTTTGTGGGTAAGTCCATCAATGAGAGCTCAGTGTGTGTGTGTGTGTGTTTGTGTTAGCGTGTGTGTGTGTGTGTGTGTGTGTGTTTGTGTTAGCGTGTGTGTGTGTGTGTGTGTTAGTGTGTATGTGTGTGTGTGTGTTTGTGTTAGCGTGTGTGTGTGTGTGTGTGTTAGTGTGTATGTGTGTGTGTGTGTTTGTGTTAGCGTGTGTGTGTGTGTGTGTGTGTGTGTGTGTGTGTTAGTGTGTGTGTGTGACTGGGTGGGTGAGTGAAGGTTGAGAAGAAAGACATGAAATAAAATGTACAGGGAAGTTTAGAAATGTTGTAATTCAGTTGATGTACTTCTACTTTTTGTTTCAGTTAGACACACATGTCTATGACTGTGGGGTTGCTACAGAAACATGTGTGAATAAATCACTTATCTATATCAGTAAATAGGATAGTCACAGCAGGACTGGCGCTACAGGACTGACCAGGCCAGTTAGAGCAGCTCCTCAGGCTGTCAGAGTAAAATAAACCCAGAGTCTGGATGAGTTGTGGCAGCGTGCAGAGGTCTGATGGCACACAATAACTCACAACAGGAAGAATATCATTCTTTCAGGGCAAACCACAGACCTGGATAGGATGGGGATATTTCTGGTTTACACATCTGTGTCAGACATATTTCAGAAGCTCATCACCATAGAACATATTTATAAAAAAGCTTTAGTCCATCTTTGTACAGATATCATACATTCTACTATAAGCATGTTATTATATCCATACTATGTCAGACAGACCTATTACATCATATCTAAAACATAATAGGTTGCACTGAACTACCACTAGTAATAGTACATATACTGTATAAGTATAATGTCTATGCAAAAGTAATATTCTGTTTATTTATTTTACTTAATGATCTCATCACACTTTGGTTTCCTTACCAGAGGCCAACATGTTATCTTATCACATTGTTGGTTCATGTCAGCAACAAAAGCACTCATTATAACAAAACTAGAAAGGTTTCCCCTCAGCACCACGGAGCGTTTCAGCTTCTTACAGATTAGCGTTTTGGTTTTCTGGCCCACAGTTTCATGGTTTTGATTTTTACCACTCTCACCAGCCTTGTTTCCTGCAGCAACAGGCAGCAAATATTTCTGTCAGAATGTCATTCAAGTGTGGAAGTTTGAATGTTTTTGAGAAAAGGAGCTATTCCACGATGTGTGACCCTACAACAGTACTGTGTCCAATGATGTTTTTAGACTATATGAGAGTAAGAACAGCTGCTCGTGATTAAATGCCTAAATTCATATGCCAGTAGGATGTCGAGCAATAACTTGAGCCTGTCCATAGTTTGTTTTATTGGTGATCAATAACATCATGATGTATGTTTACTGAGCACTAAGGTGTTGAGGCAAGAAGTTATTTTACTTTTTTTCAGAACTGTCTTTTCAAAGGTCAGCAGAAGCGATTGCTCCCATCAGTTTGAAACAGGTGTTGAATTGTTAACATCTGAATTTACAGCTTTTATAAGTCAGCTTAACCGTTTATAAGAGTGAACTGAGTCCTTTGGTTCCGAGGGAATTGCAGTTGCTTTCATATGCATGTCACACAATACACACAGAGAGAAACCCTGGCAACAGGCAACATACGTTGGCGGTGTTTATAACTTCCCCTTTCTATCAGGCCCAAAGTGAATGCAACAGGAAGAGAGACAGACGGACAGAAATGCAACATACAGCTTATAAAGAAAGATAGTTTATGAGACGAACAACTATCTCATTCACCACTAAAGGCTTACCGGTGAATGAAAATCAGCTGCAAGCTGAGCATAAATTCACTCTTTGTATGTTTTCAGGCTTGTTTCTATCCACAATTATGTAGTCATGAAGTTAGACTCAGTAACACTGCTTCACACACTCACTGTCACTGTCAACCTCTGCCTGGTTGTCCTACGGTGGTGTTACTGCAGGAGCTCCAGCTTCATCAGAGAACAACAGAGGGCTCATTGTAAACCAGGGAGGGAAAACAGGAGGGATTTGGGCTATTTTTTACTTACACCATGTGTGTGGGGGGGGGGGGGGGGGGGAGACAGACAATGTGACTGACAAGTGTCTGTTGTGGTTTGTAAATGATCTGAGGAACAAGGGGTTGGGTCATGGGGAGTTTCGCAGGAGGAAGAAAACAATCACTAAAATCATGCACAGTTTTAGGTCGTCTCCAATACACCATGATGTTCATTTAGTAAATGATGGTCACATGTAGAGTAAAATAGACGGGTTTGGTTTCCTAAAGTAGCTGCCACAAAGGTTTCGGCTACTTGTTTTGAGCGAAACATATAATGCCCGACAACGAAACAAAGAAACTGATGACCTAAGCAGTCGATCTCTTTAAGTTGACTATAACTGACCCCAGACAAGAATCTGGAATGAAAGGGAATATTGACTGCTTTTAAAAAAAGTACAAAGCTTATATTTACCCTCTCAGTTGAAATAAATTCAAATATTACGTTGAACAACATTACTTCTATTAAATTAGCAGACCAATGCATTACTTGGAAACCATATGTTTACACCAATAACCAATACCAATAGGAAAATGAGAAAATGTGTTACTCTCACTTTAATTGCTTTACTTAACTATTTCCATCCAACTTTATTAGGAACTAACTTGCTTTAATCCTTTAGCATACTTTTACACCAGGGCTACAAATGTTTTTGGCTAAACACTAAAGTCAACAAGCTAACATGATCAGAATGACAAAACCAACATGCAGATGGTTAGCAGGTGTAACATTTACCATATTCATGGGAATTCACCCAATACTGTTGAGACATTTCCACCGAAAAGTCAGGAGTCTGCTGGTGGCGCTATATGAAAAGTCAGGCGACTTCCAAAATCATTAGGATGTATCCCCTAGGGACCAGAAATGTTTGGACAAAGTTGCAATCATAGAACAGCTGCAGAGACATTTCAGTCTGGACCAAAGTGTTGGACCAACTGACCACTGATCCCTTGAGCAATGCTCGACCCACTGTTGGTACCTTTTCACATGCAAATTAAAAGCTTCATCTCTGGAAATCGTGTGATAGCTCCGCAGCAAAACTGCAAGTAATTCAAGTTGTTTCATTATGTTGCAATTTGATGAGCGCTCTTATGGGCATTGGCAAAAATGAAAATGGGGTACGACTGCTGTGGGTTACAATTTTTGATCAAATGTTGCGCCATCAGGGAAGTGGCTTTTGTAGTCAATTCGAGGGTTAGTCGGGCTCTTCAAAAGCACTTTCAGGGAAGAATTATGGTTGGAAGTTTCCCATAAAGGCCTGAATGGCTAAATAAAGTAAAAAATGGGGCACAATACACAGGTATAGTTGCTCTGCTTTATTAGGTCTACCTTGTTATTGTAAGATTATCCTTCATGTGAATTGAAACTAAATGGCCTCTCTCTCTTTCCCCACAGGCCTATTGTGTATGCTGGGGGAAGGTCTCGCTGAGTGTGGCCGGGGCTTAAGTGCCTCAGAATCCGGTGCATGTGATGGTAATAATCTGCCATGACCTCTAACTTCAACCATCCCTCTCCACTGTCTTGTTTCTGTCTACCTATTTTTCTATTGTGACTTTTTACTAAAGACAAGAGCTCCCAGAAAGAAGTGGTGTTCCTTTAGCAATACCTCTCACTGGAGTTAGAAAAGAAGCCTTTTTATGGTGACATTCCACGTTGTTTTTCCATTTTAGGCATTTATTAAGCACCGCTCATGTCCAGAGTGGATTGCAAGGAAAACAACAGGAGATGTTTAAATTCTTAGATCACCACGATTAGCCAAAAACAAGCTAATCGTGGTGATCTGAGAATTTAAACATGGAGCTGAAAGAAAAACAGCTAATGATAGAGACTGCTTACAATCAAAATGACAAGTTCACCATCTACTGAAAATGATGTTTTATTAGTGGATTGACCTGTGAGATTTAGCAATATAAATGTACTCTCTTTGTTTTTTCTATTCGTATCGAAACACAGATGACGATGAGTGCCGAGAAGAACTATGTGGCAACGACACAGTGTGCATTAACACGTATGGCAGCTTCCACTGCCATTGCCTGGAGGGCTACGCAGACGTTCACAGGCAGGTTAACTTCACGCATGGACAGTGTAAAGGTGAGCGTGTGTGTGAGCGTGTGTGATTAGTGTCTCTCTTTTGTCGAACCGGTCTCACTCATCTTCACTTGTTCTTCTGTCAGATATCAACGAGTGCAGAGATCACACAGATACCTGCGGTCACGCTGCTAATTGTACCAACCTGATTGGGAGCTACAAGTGCACCTGCCACGTTGGGTACACCGACGCCACCAGTAGCCTTGGAAACTGCACAGGTGAATACTGTCTACTTATTCAATGTATGTGCGATGGGACAAGCACAGCCACTGAACGTATCGTTAGGCCAGATGGAGGTGGAGGTGGGAAAGTAAGCGACCAGGCCCTTCGCCCTCACTTTAGCTATTACAGTCCAAAACCAAAACCAAGCTCAGTGCTGGTTCGGCTGACTTCAGTCAATGGCTTGTGTGACAAGTACACAAAACACCACACATATTGGCAGCACTGTAAACATTACAAACTAATAAACACATATTTCATGTGACTTTTCTTGGCTGAATCCAAATGAAAATGGCATTGTACTCTGCCAACACGTAAAGTTAAAGTTAACAAAAGCATCTGAGCTACTTTTCTGCTATTTTACGATCATCTGAAAGAGGATTGAGCAACACACCTGCTGTCTCACGTGTCCTCTGCACTCCGTGGTAGCAGGGTTTCCTGTCTTTACCACAACGTGACAAGCAGCATGTCATCATGGCAAAGTAAAGCAACATTCTGAACCCGCATAAATAGTTCAAAACATATACTTAGTATGCTGAGGCCTTAATTATAAAAGAGTTCACAGCAACACAATAAAACAAACTGACTCAGTAATCTCTGTCCTACAGCAGTATCTACGTATTATCAGCTAATATTAGCCACACAAACTACTGGTAATACCAGACCAGGTGAGGTTGAAGTAGCAAAACCCCCAAAAAAGTATTGGTTCGCTTTACTGGAAATAATCTCCTCTTTTCTTTTGCAAGAGGAGAAGAATGTGTTATTCTTGTTTTCTTTTGTTTTTTTTAAAGTTACTGTAATCCGAACAGTCGAGAGATTGTAGTGATAATGTCCTCTTTTGCTAAATCCTGGAGCTTCTCAGTAAAGAACAGAAAACGACTGCTCTGACAACATCGCTGGTAATTTAACAAGGATACGTATGGGCACGTTTATCAAATTCTAATAAAACTCTGAACAATTATGGAAGAATCAGGGAGTTCATAGCTTCCCTCCAGCTACGCAACATTTCCAAAATTTAAAAACTGTGTCATATCCGGGTTGATCTCGAGAAGGTCCTACATGCTTTTGTTTCACGGTTCAACTATTGTAGCTCCCTGGACTCTGACCCAAACCACAAAGCCATCTCCTGCCTCCCGCTTGTACAAATTGCAGCTCTTAACAACATCTCACTCTGGTTGCATTCAAAGTTCAGAACTGTCTGAGCTCCGTTTGCCAACAGCGAATGACTCACATGACTGTGCCCGTAGTTACATTACAGAAACGTTTTTTTCCATTTCCAATACCTGCTATATTGGGATTGGTTTCAGACTGGTCTCTCTGAAATCCTTGCCCATGAGGAATGTCAGTGATTAGTGTCTCTCTTTTGTCGAACCGGTCTCACTCATCTTCACTTGTTCTTCTGTCAGATATCAACGAGTGCAGAGATCACACAGATACCTGCGGTCACGCTGCTAATTGTACCAACCTGATTGGGAGCTACAAGTGCACCTGCCATGTTGGGTACACCGACGCCACCAGTGGCCTTGGAAACTGCACAGGTGAATACTGTCTACTTATTCAATGTATGTGCGATGGGACAAGCACAGCCACTGAACGTATCGTTAGGCCAGATGGAGGTGGAGGTGGGAAAGTAAGCGACCAGGCCCTTCGCCCTCACTTTAGCTATTACAGTCCAAAACCAAAATCAAGCTCAGTGCTGGTTCGGCTGACTTCAGTCAATGGCTTGTGTGACAAGTACACAAAACACCACACATATTGGCAGCACTGTAAACATTACAAACTAATAAACACATATTTCATGTGACTTTTCTTGGCTGAATCCAAATGAAAATGGCATTGTACTCTGCCAACACGTAAAGTTAAAGTTAACAAAAGCATCTGAGCTGAGAACAGAAAACGACTGCTCTGACAACATCGCTGGTAATTTAACAAGGATACGTATGGGCACGTTTAACAAATTCTAATAAAACTCTGAACAATTATGGAAGAATCAGGGAGTTCATAGCTTCCCTCCAGCTACGCAACATTTCCAAAATTTAAAAACCGTGTCATATCCGGGTTGATCTCGAGAAGGTCCTACATGCTTTTGTTTCATGGTTCAACTATTGTAGCTCCCTGGACTCTGACCCAAACCACAAAGCCATCTCCTGCCTCCCGCTTGTACAAATTGCAGCTCTTAACAACATCTCACTCTGGTTCAGGTTCAAGTTCAGAACTGTCTGAGCTCCGTTGACTCAACAGCGAATGACTCACATGACTGTGCCCGTAGTTACATTACAGAAACGTTTTTTTCCATTTCCAATACCTGCTATATTGGGATTGGTTTCAGACTGGTCTCTCTGAAATCCTTGCCCATGAGGAATGTCAGTGATTATGTCTCTGTTTGCTCTTCTAACACAGACATCGATGAATGCAAAGAAGCTGACAAAGAAGACCTCTGTGGAAAAAACGGGACTTGTGAAAACAGAAATGGGACTTACTGGTGCACTTGTTCAAAAGGATACACCAATTATGGCAACGACAGGACAACATGCTCAAGTGAGTGAATGCATACGCAATTCCTCTCCATCACTATCTATTATTACCTCATAGGAAGCTTCTACATGTTCACGCCCTCCTTGGATAAACTTCCCAACACACACGTCATTGTGGTAGCTCTGGGTACTTTCTGTGTTGAGTCCTCTGATCCCAGATATCCTGTGGCGTGTGTCTCATGGGATGATGAGGATGAGTTTCTGTTCAGGGCTGCTGTTTTTGCTGCGTAGATTTTGTCTTTCACTGCATACTGGAGTGAAGTATCAAACCCTACCGGTGAGATGATAATCTGATGTTTCTCTCCGTTCCATCAAGAGCTCGACTGTGACAGCTTCAATGGAAACGGCGGTCCTGCGCCGGTAAGCTGCATGTTTAGATACAACATTATTAGTGGGTTTTCTTAAGAATATTTCAACCAATTTCCTCAATTTACTAGACCTCCCTGCAGCCCTGTAGTTTTGAGTTTACACATGTTTTAGTAGGGCAAACTGAATAGTCTTATTATTCTCTCTCCCCGTCTCTGTCTCTCAGTCGCTCGGAGGCCTGGCAGACATTTTGTTCTTGATGAGAAACAGCTGTTTGGCTCTGTCTGACCCAAGCACCGCCGGTGATGGAAAGGTGCTACTGAAGGTCAGAGCAGCAGATACAGAAACACGATCGCACACGTTTCGTACACAAACAAACCCATACAGTATTCTCAATTCTCCCTCTCGCGTCCTGCAACTTGGACAGAAACTTTTCACAGCGACCGAGGCCATCTTGTCCCCCGGTCACCTGGACAGCAGTGAAGATGTGAGCGGATTGCTCGTTGCGGTGGAGAACGCTATTATGCTCATCGGCCCGCAGCTCAAAGACGGCCGCACCAAGACAACCACCACTGAGACAGGTACCAGTGGCCACGAGCTCAGTTGTGATTTGCATATTGTATTATACTGTAAAAAGCTCACAGGCCTTTATATGGATGAGAAGATGCATGCATGAGGTCAATAAATGATGTTGGGAAAGTTGATGTGAACTGGGTGATTTGAAATGAGTCATCTGCTCAAATAGATATAGAGATTGCAGTGCAGAGAGGAAAGACTCCCCCCACTGGACCAATCCATCTGACCAATGACAATGCTGCCCTTGACACTGACTGGACAACAGCAGCTGGGATGGAATCATACCCTGGTAAACTTCTCCTCTCTTTGGCAACGAGGCAACATTTCAGTGGTTTATCAATGAATATTATCATATTCCGTATCGTCTTTTACAGGTTTTGCTCTGGCTGCGTTGTTGAGCTACAAGAACCTTGAGACAACTCTTAACCGGTCCTTTGACGGGCTCACAGGACATGAAAAGGACGGCGTGAGTCCTTCCTTTCAGATCTCCTCTAAACTTGTGTCTGTTGTGGTCTCTAACCCATCCACTCAGAACCTGAGCAGCCCCGTCAACATCACCCTCAGACATCTACAGGTAGTCCAACCGGTCACACCGTCTTCTCAGTGTGGTCCTACTTTCTTTTTTAAATCATTGTAGTCAAAACACTTGGGAGTACTGGAATATGAAGAAAGACATATACACAAAGCCTGCTTTTGACATGACGGTATTGTTTTGTTCACAGGACAATGTGGAGTCAGCTCAGCTGAGCTACATCTGTGCGTACTGGAACGAGAGTGGGGCCTGGTCCACAGATGGTTGTTATCAATTGCAGTCCACTGCCACTCACACTGTGTGTACATGTCAACATCTGAGCAGCTTTGCTGTGCTCATGGCACTCTACGACATGGAGGTAAGAAGCACACACGCCATAAAAACCCTTTGTCGCATTATGAAAAGTAACAACATATAGTAAAAAAGTGTTACTGGACCTGAAAAGGGCTTTAGGAAAAAACAATATTTATACATTTTTATTTTATTGATTTAATTTCTTTTTTTTCACAAACTATTGTTTAATTTATACATATTCCACAATTTATTTCTGTGATTATTTACTTCATTATTACCTATTAATTTATTCATGCAGTGTTTGGCCGCAGCAGGCAGCTGTATTAGCGAAGAAGCTCTGATGAATAACCTAAACCAGCAGCAAAAGGAGACGTTAGAAATAAGCTATTTAACTAACTATTTAGCAGCTAAATAGCCCAGATGTTTACCTCGGGAGTTTGTAGAGACCAAAGAGGAGAGTAAATATTGAACTTACATTCGTCAGGTGGCCAGAAACACGACTCCAAATGACTGATAATGTATCAGTTCAATGTGTAAATAGGCAGCTGTTTGCTAACAAGTTTGTCATTATCAACTTTATTAAGTGATAATATATCAATGTTGTGTTTACAGCTTGTTTATTTCACCTCCAAGTGGCCAAAAGATAAATTAATGCTTATGGACAATAAAATGCTTCTTACTTTTCTCCTCCTCATTCCCCTACATGTCAGAGTAACACACACACACACACACACACACACACACACACACACACACACACACACACACACACATTATGTTGTAAATGATAACCTCTGGAACTATCGCATCTTCTCTACCAGCACACCTTTGGACTCCAGTTGGTGACCAAGATAGGGCTGACCATCTCCCTGCTGTGCCTCGTACTGTGCATCCTGACATTCAAGTTCTGCCGCTCCATACAAGGAACCCGCACCACCATCCACCTGCACCTCTGCGTCTGCCTCTTCATGGCTGACCTCATCTTCCTGGCTGGCATTTCACAAACTAAACCTGTGGTATGTTTGGTGAAGCAAATAGCGACTGCAGCTACACACATACTGCTGCAATCATCACGATTGACATTGTATTTACTAAGAAAGTAATTTGATTAAAACGTTTAGACTGGGTTGAACTGTTCCACTCATTTTCCTGTTTACATGCAACAAAGTCAATGGGAAGAGGCACTCCTCGCATTAACTCTCAACATTAGAGCGTTTCTGTAATGTTCAACCTCAAGCATGTTACACCCCTGTGGTTATCTTGAAGGGAAAAAAAGGAGAATAAATTGTACTCAGAGGCTTTTTCACAGACAGTACTTTTCTTGAAAAGGCTGACAGTGGAGCGGAAAATCACAAAATGGCCAAATAGGATGTTCGTTTGTTGTTATTGTTCGACTAGAGAGCACTTCTGAATGGCATAGAATTGTCACTCATGTGTCTTAATCAGTGGTGGATAGTTGCTGTATTTAAGTACAGTTTTGGGGATCTTATACTTTCCATATTATGCAACTTTATATTGTACTTCACAACATATCAGAATTTGTATACAAGTTACAAGTTTTGAATACTTTACTTTTGATACTGAAGTTGATTTTACTGACAATACTTTTACTAACAATTTGAATGCAGGATTCTTACTTCTAATACTATACAGTGTGTGAATTTATGGTCTTGATTTGATTTATCTGACTGTAATCTAACTAAGGTCATGATCATCAAAAATAGCTTTGACACTTCTTATTTAAAGTATTATCTGGATCTGATTGGTGCTGTGAGACATTTCAGTCCTCTGATCTCTTTCTTCGTGTGCTCACATTATTACAGGGCGGCTGCAGGTTCGTTGCGGCGCTGCTCCATTACTTCTTCTTGGGAGTGTTTACCTGGATGCTGTTAGAAGGGGTGCAGCTGTACCGTATGGTGGTCCTGGTGTTCAACGCCAGCATTGGGCCCCTCTACTTATTCCTCACTGGTTATGGGACACCCCTCCTTATCGTCGCTATATCTGCCATCATTAGACCAAACGGATACGGCACCGACCATTAGTACGTTTGTCTTTGAATACTTTAATGTGTGATAGCAGTTATGTCAGTGCATTACACAGACCTGCTGTTATCTATCGCTGTGACTTCAGGAAAACTCTGTCATGCACATGCGTTTCCTTCCTCTCATCTAGCTGCTGGCTGTCTCTGGAACACGGCCTCGTCTGGAGTTTCTACAGTCCTGTGTGCTTCATCATCATCCTCAATGTCTTCTTTTTCATCATCACCGTCTGGAAGCTGGCCCTGAAGTTCACCAGCCTCAACCCAGACCTCTCCAAACTGCATAAAATTAAGTCAGTGTGTGTGCTTGTTTGCGTGTAACAGTGCCTGGCTTTGTGTGTTGTTAATGTGTGACGTAATGTGACCTCACCTAAACCACTGCGCACGTCAATACGTATGTTGGCCGAATGGAGCAGCTTTGGGACCTGAAAAATGCATGGATGGAAAGAATGTAGCTGATGTTATTTTTAGTACCAACTCTGCTCTCTAATGACATGCTGCTTCCCCACTTCCCCTGTGGATTATACTGCTAGCTATTAATGGGAATAACAGGGATATATCACCATATACTACCAAGGGCCCATGCAGAGTTGAAATAGTGTTCCTCTGTAAGCATTTTTCCTTCAAACGAATCTTTTATATTCACCTCTTCTTTCCACTGTTTAAGGATTTTCCAGACGCTGCAGTGATAACTGAGTCATCCAGGTGTTTGGGCTCATGTTAATCTGTCCTTTCATTCTCTATCTGTTGCCTTTTCTCTGAACCCACCCTCCCCC
This sequence comes from Anarhichas minor, assembly GCF_050575085.1. NCBI lineage: Eukaryota > Metazoa > Chordata > Actinopteri > Perciformes > Anarhichadidae > Anarhichas > Anarhichas minor. The sequence goes on from NW_027466458.1 coordinate 5,879,112, forward strand.
TTCCTCCTCCTCTGCAGAGCTTTCACAGTGACAGCCATCGCCCAGATGTGCATACTGGGTCTGATGTGGGTGTTTGGGGCCTTCCTGTTTGAAGAGGGCACCACGGTGGAAGCATACATCTTCACTATCCTCAACAGCCTGCAGGGAGCACTGGTCTTCATCATGCACTGCCTGCTGTCTAAACAGGTAGGACACAGCAGCTGTATGTGTGTGTGTGTGTGTGTGTGTGTGTGTGTGTGTGTGTGTGTGTGTGTGTGTGTGTGTGTGTGTGTGTGTGTGTAACTGGGTCGGTATGCATGCAGGTAAGATATTAACACACCAGATGAAACTACAAGAGAAAGTGTGGGGACAGAAATGTCAGGGTTTTGAGCAGTGGATCTTTGTTCTGATGTTCTGCTGCCCCCTGCAGGTGAGAGACGAGTACGCCCATTTCCTCTCCTGTGTCTGCACATCACAGAAGAAGAGGTACTCCGACCTCAGCAGTACCAATCCCTCCAGTAGTCAGTCACAAGTAAGTTTAATGGGACCTTACTCACTACCACAAACACAAATACTCAACTTCGGTACTTTTGTACAATTTTGCAGTACCGCACTTTGAGTATTTCCTTTTTATACTACCTAATACTTGTGTACACAATGTTTACGTAAATATACTTTTGAATGTCAGACAATTACTGGTTATGAAGTATTTTAACCTTGTGGTATTGCTACTTTTACTTTATTAAAATCATACTTCTTCCATTGAGGCAAACACATTACAGAGCGTTGTCTTACATTGTTTCTGATCTTTGTTTGTGTTCATTCAGGGTTCTCGGAGTGGGCAGAACACCGGAGAATCAAAAATATGAAGCGCTCTATCAGTTATTGTACCCCAGAGACAGACTGTCACACCTTTAACCTATCCGGGCTAAGTTTAAAGGTTTGGAAGACTTAAATTAAAAAATCTGTCATTATTTGCTTACCATGATGTCAATTGAAACCATTTCAGTTTTGTTGTACCACTATACCAACTGTTTCATCAGGGCCTCCAAGAGGTCACAAGTTAAATCTGAGACATTATGAAGACCAAATTCTTTACAACCAAGAAACTCCACCAATATGAGTGGCATCGCCTGCCAATCAATTGCATTATGGGTCAGGAAGTCTGCTATTTACCTCCTTAGTTTTGCTTATTTTCCTCACTGATGATGCTACATTGCTGTAAATGGTGGATCAAGTTGTATTGATGATGACTGAATGTGTTATTTAGTGTCATTACAGTCACAGCAGACAAGAAGTAGCCAACTACTAAAGGTTTTTATTCAGGAACTCTTTAAATAAAAGTGAAATATACTACAATATCTTATCGGTTCATCAAAAACATATCATAATCCCAATATAAGCTGTATCTCCTTTCAAAGGATTAAAAGTGACGCACACACACTGACGTAGAATATTTAATTTCAATAGCAGCGTGCAGACTATAAAGCCTACATTATGTAGGCTACAAGAACATATGAGTGATCCTCTTCAAGCTTAAAGCATGAGCAAACAGTTTGTGCTGTATTTTTTATAAATGTTTTATGTAAAATAAATAAGGGTGGGTGTGCTTTTTGAATCCATGTATTGTATTTAAATGGCAAAGAATCAATTGACTGATGATGAATATGTTCCAGTTCCTCTGAAGTTCCCTTCATGGTTCCTGCAGATCCAACATGTGCTCCTACAAGGATTTTATGTCTCTTGTTTCTTGATTTTTAACAAAATAAGTGATTTTGTTTTTATCACTTGTGGCTATTTATAGATAATCTTTTCTTGCAATTGAGATGAGCCTTTTGTCACTGGTGTTTGTGAAGCTACGTGTTTTTCTTTTAATAAGAAAACAAATCCAGCCCCAAAATAGCTGCTCGGCAAATTCACAAAAACAGACCCACCCTTCTGATGAGCCGGCAGCTTCCTGCAATCAAACCGTGTTTATGGAAGGAAATTCCATTTTGTTGTCATGTTGTCTTATTACAGCCGTTAGCCAATGTCTCCACAGATTGTCAGTGACTGTGAATTATCGCATCCCAGAAATGAGAACTTCAACATGTTTTGATGAGGTCTAATGGGAGTTGTACAGACCTTAGTTTGTTTGTGTTATTGCACTTTTACATTGTGAAAAAATGATAATCCAGCACATCTTCACTCAAATGGTGCAACCATCAACTTGAGAACCAGCCTCACTCACAGAACCTGAACAGTTTACTTGTTGTAAAAAAGCTATTAGTTTGGAATACAAAAAATCTGTCTTTTTATATGATTGGTTTTGTCCTGCAGCATTTGTTTGTATTTGAATTGCTTCTCCCTTTCTCATCTATGAGCCAGATTAAGACCACGTATGTGTTGGTTTAACAACTAAACTGTTCTTGGGTTCTCATGTGCGGCTGCACTCTTTTTGTGACCAGCGATACGTTTTATTCATGCATTGCAAAATGTATTTCTGTGAGAAAAAAAAGCTATGTGCATTATGCAGCATTTTGTGAATGTAAGAATCTTATTTTTTAGATCTAGGCCTTCTATAGCTGTTCTACTTTGAAGGTGTATGAACTTATTTTTCTACTTTGTTTTGTTGTATGTTGTTTGGTACTGTTTTCTTTCAAGAATATGCACCACCATTTTTATTAAAGCTTCTATTTCATCTGAAAAATCTGTAGTGTTTTTTTTAGCGTTAGTCCTCAGCAGATGGATAGATAGATAGGTAGTGAGGTAGATAGGTAGGTAGGTATAGTAGGTGGGTAGATAGATAGATATATAGATATGTAGATAGGTAGAGATACATTTCATAGTAGACTGATGAAAATGAGTCAGAATGACTCAAAGTTGCAGAGAGTCGCCCACTTACTGTTGCAGACAGTACATCAAGATGGATGACTCACTGACATGATGATTGTGAAACATTACAACCCTTCACTATATCTGTGGTGGATGGTGACAGCCCAATAATTCACTCAGCTATATTTGAAATGAGACTCCGTAACTTTTAGCAGGATTCATAAATATATCAAACTGAGTGAGGAATGTCTATTAGGCAGCAAGATCTCTGTAAAGTTCGACAACATTACATACTGGTCATACCAGTAATGTTAGCCTGTAGCAGCAAAACCCTTAATTTGATAATGTGCTCAATCTCCCTTCAACAGATTGCAGGTACTTTTGTGTATTTATATTTTATGCTCCGTTATACTTCTACAGTTCAAGGGGAAATATTGTATCTATGTAATTGTCATTAAGCTACCTGACAGACCAAACATGTAGCCTCCAGCTCATAGAATAAGATGAACTGCTAACAATTTGCAGAACAAACTGCTCTAAGATTCTGCTTGTATGTTATTATGCAATATTATATCTGGCGCCATTCTACCGCGCTTTAAGTTGTGATGCACTTTGCTGACAATACAAAAAAAAGCATTTTTATGACTTGTACTCCTCCACTGCACATTATTTACTCCAGTAAATGAATTCCCCACGGCCATTTACGATATGTGTTATTCCGAGTTTCTCATGAAATGAACAATATTTTTTCCCGAATGAAATGAGACAGACAGACATTCATGATGTATTAAATGTGACTCTACGTTTTGTTCTCCCGGGGTGGGGGGGGATCACACCGCAGGGGGCGATGCTGCCGTGACGCAGGAGTTTATGAGTTGTATCCTGCGCCGCATTCAGATCCAGGACGTGCTGCCGCTCATCGCGTATATTATAGCTCCACTTACAAAAGTGGACTGATACATCTCTGGACTCGTGTAGGAGCGCGTTGCTGCTGTTGACTCCTGTCTTTATTATTTGACTTGGTGGAGCACGATTGGAACTGTCGGACAGGTAAGCCTCCTCTCACCAAACCACTATGTACTATGTACTATGAAGGTTTCTGTGCACGAAGTCGCTGTTTGTACGCACACAGATTAGTGCCATGCATCTGATGAGTGGTGTCACAGCGTGCCTCGCTGTGTTTGGGGCTGACAGGCTGCTCTCCTTGCCCTGGCTCTGCAGCCTGTTGGCAGGGCTGGGGCTCTTAGTGGTCTGGAGGGGTTCCTGGAACTACCTGCATGTCGCTCTACGCACCATCAAAAGAGACTTAATGTAAGGATTTATTTGAATGCGTGTTTCTACTCCATTCCTGTTTCAAACTTTCTTTCATTCACCCCTGTTCAACTCTTCTCTAAAAGGTGCCTGGTCGTTATCCTGCGGGTAAGGTTTTCCATGAGCCGTAATCTGCGAAATGGAAGCACCATCCCTGCCCTGTTTGCCCAGGTGGTGGCACTGCACCCGGACAAACCTGCTTTGATCTACGAGGCGACAGGAGAGGTGAGGACTCATCGAGGATTACGGATGAATGTCGTTTGACCGAGATGGATGGACCCACTGCACTTCCATCTTCATTTTATTCCAGGTTTGGAGTTTCAGGGAGCTGCAAGAGCGGTGCCATGCTGTGGCTCACTGGGCGCTGGCACAGGGGTGGGCTGAGGGAGACGTGGTGGCTGTGTACATGGAGAGCCAGCCCTTGGTGGTGGCTCTGTGGTTGGGTCTGGCTATGGTCGGCGTGGAGGCTGCACTCATAAACCACAACCTCCGAGAGCACTCGCTTCTGCACTGTGTCGGCGTGTCTGGTGCTCGGGCAATGGTGTTCGGGGCAGAGATGAGAGACGGTAGGAACATGTGGACAATGTAAGGCAGCTTGGGGTATTGACTGAGGACTACTGAGTACGCAGACGGCGGTTTGACAGTCACATCTGTAACACATGACTTTTGGATTGTCCCCCAGCGGTGTCAGAGGTGAGTGACTCCCTGCAGCCCCACATGGTTTTGTTCGGCAGTGGTGAGCAGGACGGTGAAGAGAAGCTCTGCAGCCTCCGGGTCCAGAGCCTGGACGCCCTGCTGGACCGCTCGCCCAAACACCCACCGCGACACACACTCAGGAAGGACTTCAACGGTGAGTCTCTGCGGAGCGTTTGTGCGTGGGGTTGCCGGTATGACTGTGTTGCCATATCAGGTCCTCAGCATGTTACAGGATATCAGTTTTGATTGCAACACCATGTTTTTCTTAGCAAGTCTTTGCCTGCCAGAGTGAGCTCGTTGCCAGATATCAGTCTCTCTGGCCTTCTTTGATCCACTCGATGGAGGATTTGCATGAGCACACGCACACGCACACGCACAACTGTCAAACAAATCATCAACTCATTTCAAAGAAACACTAGATATCATCCAAGATCTAAGTGCATCTTGAAACATACTTTCCTTTACATTTCTATCTAAACTTCACTTTTGACGTGAGATATTAGGTGCTATATCTGTGCATTCACTTTCCCCTTAATGATTTGCTTCTTATCTGTATTGGTTATTCCCCTGTTATCTCATGACATTCCTAAGTTAATACTCTTCAAGTCTTTGCTTGCGCAGGCTGTCAAATAAACAGAGAGAGTGTGGAAGGAGAGACAGAAACATGTTAAGGAATGAAGGGGAAGTAGTGAGCTTTCCCTGTAAAAATCCAGCTCCATGGGCTCCCAAGTTCAAATACGACCCGCTAACCTTTGCTGCATGTCGTCCCCTCTGTGTCCCACTCTCTCCAGTCTATCTGTCCTTTCTGTCTGATGAGGGCCAAAAGGCCAAAGTAACAACTCACTTTTCTTTTCCTGTCTTCTCCTCTCTCTCTCTCTCTCTCTCTCTCTCTCTCTCTCTCTCTCTCTCTCTCTCTCTCTCTGCATTCAGACAGACTGTTCTACATCTACACTTCTGGTACAACAGGCATGCCGAAGGCAGCTGTGGTGGTGCACAGTCGGTGAGTTTATCTGTGGTTTCATCTGATGCACTGTAAGCTAATGGAGGGAACCCAAAGTGTTTGCCTGACACTTGCAGTAGCAAGTTGTAGGAACCGTAAACTCTGATGATTTATCCACATGCATCTGACTTTATATGTATCTCATTTGTCATTGTCTGGTGATTAGCTCTTATTGCAGTAACAAGTGTTTTAATAAAAATAAGGATTTCTGGTCAGTGTTGTTTGATGATGGATGTCAGTCACTTTATTCCATCTTTCTTGTCAGGTATTATCGCATCGCTGCCTTTGGTTTCCACTCCTTCGGTTTGTGTCATAATGACGTCATCTACAACTGTCTTCCCCTGTATCATTCTGCAGGTAGGAATCACTCGATCTGCTCTCTCCCAGCCGTCATCTGCTTTTCCTGTCGCTCCCCATATTATATCATTGTGTCTTTTTAAAATGCTTAATTTAAAAACATGTTGTCAGAGAGGTTGAAGGCTATTCCTCTCTGAATGAATCTGTTAAGCTTAAGGGAAAAAAAGAATAAGAATAGGTTGACCACTATCGTTCCTTTCTGCATGTACACAGTATATGTTTATTCATGTGAAAATATGAATGTCACCAGGTACCATCATGGGTGTCGGCCAGTGTTTGCTCTTTGGTTTGACTGTTGTAGTCAGAAGGAAGTTCTCAGCCAGTCGCTTCTGGGATGACTGTGTCAAACACAAGTGCACTGTGAGTTCACAACGCCACCAAACTCAGTTAACAACGAGGAGTGTCGAGCTGCCGGCCAGCTGTCCACCTGGTTCCCTTGAACTGACCGATCTCCTTTTTGTCAAAGGTAATTCAATACATAGGTGAGATTTGTCGTTACCTGTTGGCCCAGCCGGTCCGTTCATCCGAAGCACATCACCGGGTGCGTGTTGCCATTGGCAATGGCCTCCGTCCTTCTGTGTGGGAAGAGTTTGTCCAGAGATTCAGAATCCCACGAATTGGGGAATTTTATGGCGCCACAGAGTGCAACTGCAGCCTGCTCAACATAGATGGAAAGGTGTGTGTTGTCTTTAATTATTTCAGAGTGTTTTCCAAACTGCAATCCTGTCTGACGTGCATGTCCCACATGTCCAGGTGGGGGCGTGTGGCTTCAACAGTCGCATCCTGCCCAGCTTTTACCCCATCAGACTGGTCAGGGTGCAGGAGGAGAACGGAGAGCTGCTCAGGGATTCACAAGGCCTCTGTATACCCTGTCTGCCCGGTGAGAAGACACACACACACACACACACACACACACACACAGTCACAACTGGATAAAAACGTTTGAAAATGTTGTTCCCCTGTCCCTCTCCGTCTCTGCAGGTGAGCCGGGCATGTTGGTAGGACGCATCAACCACAATGATCCTCTCAGGAGATTTGACGGCTACGCTGATAAGGATTCCACCAATCAGAAAATAGCTCACAATGTCTTCAAGGTGGGGGACTCTGCGTATGTCTCAGGTATGCCTCAGTGTAGAGCACAGTCAGAATAATAATAATCGAATGTCTGGGTTCATACAGGTTCCCTCCCACAGTCTGAAGACACACAATATAAGACAGCTGGTCTGGAGACTTTAAATATAAATGTGAATGTTAGTGATTCACTGTCTGTGATGGCGGACTGGGAACCTGTCCAGTGTGTTTCCTACCTTGCCACATTTACAAGCAATACAGAGAAGCCAACAGTGAATCATAGTCATATCAGAGCAAAGTCAAAACGGTACTGGTGAGTCATCATCACTACAGACTCTACTTTCCGTCTGTGTCCTCTACTCTGTGATCCCTTCCAGGGATGATGACGATGATTGTTACTATTTCTGTCTCTGTCTGTCTGTCTATCTCTGTCTCTCAGGTGACATGCTGGTGATGGATGAATATGGCTACATTTATTTCAGGGACCGTAGCGGCGACACATTCCGTTGGCGAGGGGAAAACGTTTCCACCACGGAGGTGGAGGGGGTCCTGAGCCGCCTGCTGGGACACGCGGTCGTAGCCGTCTATGGAGCTTCTGTACCAGGTAGAGATGAGACGAGACAGTCGGGACGGGACGCCGCATGAATGAAGGACAAAAGATGAAGTGCTTAATGTGTGGTTCCAGCGTATAGTCTTCTGTTCATGGCTTCGCCTTTCTGTCTGTCTGCAGGTGTGGAGGGGAAGGCCGGTATGGCTGCGATAGCTCACGCAGGAGGCGAGTTTGACCTCGATGCGTTCTTGATCGCTGTACAGAAAGCCCTGCCTTCCTACGCACGCCCCGTCTTCCTCCGACTCATGCCATCTGTTGACACTACAGGTGAGACGGTGATGCAAGGACATGCAAACACACGCACACACATTCGCAAAGTCACACGTGAACTAAAGTTTCCACTTTTGTCCTCAGGTACTTTTAAAATCCAGAAGACACGGCTGCAGAGGGAAGGATACAAGCCGCAAGACTCCAGTGAAAAGATTTATTTTCTGAACGGTCGCGCCGGGCGTTACGAGGCTGTTACTGATGAACTACATAACGCCATCATGGAGGGGAGAGTGTGTCTGTGAGACAGGAGGAGGCTGAGACTGTTGAAGAGGATAGTGTGTATATTCAAAAGGAGAAAGAGAGAGAAGGAAAACACAGGCATGTAATTCCAGGGACGAATACATCTCTAAATGCTGATGTGGAAATATGATTGTGCCACTGTTTGTTTTTTCTTGCACCAAATAAATCTATTTTATTTTACCAGATTCAATACAAATTTGAATGTGTTGCGATGGAACAGATGACAATATGAAGCGTTTTACATAAAAACAAATTTAGCTTTCAATTTAAAGAAAAACTCACGTTATTAGCCTCTGTTGTTGGGATGTAATACAATTTCAGAGGATTTAAATATTGATGAGCACACAACAAATATATATTTTCATCACACTCCTTGAAAACAAAATCCGATCAAATCAATTCTTAAGTGTATTTAAAACAAGACAGTTTACATCGACGCTGTGCTCAGCGGTGCTTTGCTCTAAATGCTAACATGCTCACAATGACAATGCTTACATGTCGATGTTTGGCAGGTATAATGTTTACCGAGTTCAGTGTCGTAGCTTATTGGGTTAGCATGCTACTTTTGCTGATATTACTAATCACAAAGTACAGCTGAGGCTGATGGGAACATTAAGTGAATTAGTTTAGCAGGCATTTAGACACAAACCAAAGTACTTTGATCACATGATCCTGCAAATCAATATTCAAGATATGACCAAATTAATTATTGAAAGGAACATAAATGTCTGTACCAAATTTCACGGCAATACAATCCAATTGTTGAGACGTTTCATTCAAAAGTACAAATGTTAACATCATGGTGGCGCTGGATGAAAAGTCAGGGGATCACCAAAGTCATCAGGATTCATCCTCTGGGGAACATGAATGTCTAACAATTCATGGCAATCCATCTAATAATGTTGAGATATTTAAGGCTGCACCAAAGCACTGGAGCAACATTGCCATCTTCAGAGCCATGCTACTAAAGATTAAGAGTAACACCTGTGTGACTGTAAAAGACGGCATTATAATTAATTATGGCTCATTTGACACACAGATGATGAACCATGTGATCAACATGATTCGTTTGGATGTGTTTGTGGTCGTGTGTTAGAGTCATTGTTGATGAGCTCTGTTCAGTGAAACAGGTCACACTGAACCTGGGCTCTCTGCTCTGTGGTTTGACAGGAGCTTTGTTGTCCGTTGTCTTTTCCTTTCCAGTAGGTTTTCGATTTAATGAGCCGGCCCTTCGAGGTGCGTCTCTGAGGTTTGGTTTTCTTCTCCTCTCTCAAAGAAGAAATCTGCAAGTTTTTGTCTTCAGTGGGACGTCCGCACTCTGACTTCTTCCCGTTGCTTTTGTTCGATGCAGCGTTAATGTCTCCCTCAGTGCAAGAGTCGCTCTTCATCGCCTGATTCTCCTCAGTGATAGCAGTGTCCTCCACAGGGACATAATCTGACCCCACGCTGACCTGCACTGTCTGTGCCAACACAGTAAAGCCTCCGCACAACGATATACTCTCAAAGTATGGGTACACCTTTTCAGTAAAACGATGTCTAAACATGAAAAGATGTGTGTCAATTATCGGCATTCATGAATTCCAGCGTCCCTTCGTCCCAGTCCAGCCTCACACGGACCCTGCTGAGGTGGTGTGAGTTTAGGGTCTGAGCAGGAGCTGTCAGAGCTAGGTACTCGCCCTCTCGCAGGCTGATACACCAGAGTCCTGCCTCTGGACAGGCCTCAAACCTGGACCTTTTGGACACTGACTGAGCAGCCACACCGACTGTCCAATTGTTGGTGTCAGCAATCTGTTGAAATCAATAACTAGAAAGATTAGACAAACAGGGTGGATGGCACGGATAATAGCTCAGAAATAAATGCATATCAAGAATATTAGAGCCCAACCGATACCGGATTCTTGAGGCTACAAATCAGGTGTACTGAAACTATTTTCCAAGCTAATACTAGCTAATAATTATAGCTTATTATAGGCTCAGTATGTGGATACCTCAATATCCCAACAGTGCACTCCTGAGTCAAAGCCCTCTCTCGCTAGGATGCAGGAATAAGGGTGGAAACGCTCAGGGTTAGCTGGGACCGGTACACCCAGACACTGTTCCAGCCCCCGTGAGGTTCCAGGGGTGATGTGGACGCTGTTTAACCCAGGAGACACCGTCAGAGAATGTCCTGGGGTCCAGGGTCACTGGAGCTGGAAGATAGGGGGGGTCAGAGGGCACTGAAGGAGGGAGGGAACAAGAAGTGCGGGCATGCAGAGACAGAGACTGACTGTTCGGGGCGATGTGTCTCATCTTCTCCCACTCGACATACTGGAGGTTATCCAGGTGTTTGGCAACATCTATTGGAGGTCTGCACCCCTTCTGTGGCTCCCTGTGACCTGTCCGTGCACTGCAGTAAAGACACATGCAGACAGTTTCATTTCATTTGCATGTATATGTGCTTGTGTGTGAAAATCCCCCACAAATGGCACATACTGTACCTATTCATCCTGTCCTGGTGGTTCTGTAAAAAAAAGAGTTTGCATGGTTACTATTTGAAGTGCAAACACCTGCTCCCATTCATTGACGAAATAATGTAACATTTGACTGATTGTTACCTCTAAATATCCAACACCGTCTCCTCCTGCATCCAGCTCCTCTTCAACCAGTTGCATCCTGTCTTCCAGGATGTCTTCCATCAGCTGACTCATTCTGTCTATCTGTTCTTCTGCATCTCTCTTCTTCTCCTCCTGCTCCTCCCTGAGCGCCAGCAGCCTGGCAGCTTCCTCCTCTCTCAAAAACTGGTGAAGACTCTCAAATTCCTTTTTCATGTGCTCCTCTGTGAGTTCTCAGCCTATATGAAGAATAGAAAAAGCAAGGGACATGTGAGGAAAGACGAGTGAACCGATCATTAAGTTAAGCAATGCATCTGAACTTTTTTGTGATTGTAATTTTTGTCAACCTGGTTATGTTTGTATGCATCTTCACAGGTCTGTGTGACCTTCTCATACAGAGTCATCTTCTTCTTCAGCCCGTTTAGTGATGTCTTGAGCTCCTCCTAGTGGCCAAAAGGACGATCACTTTGAAAATCCGCTCCATTAATGGATCTGTTGCAACCATATCACAGGAGGCAAGTAGTAGTAACAGCATAATGTCAAGTGCTCTGCCTGAGTCAGTCATGTGAACTTGAGTAATGAACACTATGGCAGCTATAGCTATTTTAGAGAAAACTAAATGTAGGGCAGACATTTACTGATAAAAAACGTTACATCGTTAAAAGCTTCAACATTAACACTCTGCGTACATATTATTACATCAATCCTTATATTTAAGTGATATGATTTATGATAATAGAACACTGACATTGGCAATTCTGAGTACTTTAACTGAAACAAAAATACAATATGAAGGTCAATAAATTCATGTACTTAAACATAATTGTACGCTTTATGTCCCTGCTGGTTTTCAGTCATATTTTTTATCGGTATGACTATGAAAAACGTATTAAATCGAATAGTCTGCTGTATTAAAAAGACCCTAAATCTGACTTGACATTATCCCGAGAAGAGTCCTAATCAGGCAACGTCAGGGAAAACACCTGAGCGCTCAGGTTTCACAAACAAAATACATGGTGACATTTGAATTTCATTAATCAAACTACCACACATTGTAATAAGATGTGTTCTACTTCAACCAGCTGAAACATGCTGCTCATACGTCAATGCATCAGTGTTAATAAATCTGGAATATTTGAAAGGAATATATAACACTGAGTTCACACAACTTGTTTGTGTGTGTCAAACTGCATGTCTAATGAGATCTAAACATGCATTTGAGACGTGATGATAGCAACAGTAATTACCAGCTTAGTTTTCCAACTCGGTCCCTTTTTTAAACCTCACTCTAAATTCTGCCTGTGCAAACTAATCTTGGATTAACGTGCGCCATCTGTTTGGGCAGGAAAATAAATATTTACAGGAGATGAAAAAATGCCTGACTGCCTCCTTGTTGCTTGCTGTGGTTCGCAGAAAGCATGTTAATAAAAAAGTATGGAAAGAGTCATGAGGGGGCACACTTAGTCTCAGCAAAAAACAGGGTTCAAATCTGGGAAGAGCCCTGCTGTTATTTGACGTCTTTGTACGGCTTTGTGGCAGCAGGGACGGCTCTAACTAGAAAACCAGCATTCAAGCACTCTTGCTGGCAATCATCTGCCCGGCTGAAGTGTCCTTGAGGATAGCAGTGAATCCCTGCCAGCTGCTCTGTATCCAATCCTTCAGGCGGATGCTTTATTGCTTTCAGTGGAGGAATAAGGAGGCCGATTTCAGGCTTTTTACTTCAGTGTGCTCCATCAAAAAAAAAAAAAACCAGGATGATGAGTGATATGATTTGTCCTGGCTCTTTTTTTTAAAAGATGTGGGATGTCTAGATCAGAAAACATGTGATTCAACAAGGCATTCAGACTCTTCCTTATATCACTTGCAGGCTCATTAGAATGTACCACACACAGCGCAACTTTGCAAAACAAAACCATATATATTTCACGCAAGCCAATCTTCTCTGAAGTGCTCAAACACATCAGTGGCACCTGATTACTACCTTGCAGTCTGCTGCAGCCTCAGTCAGGAGGTAAACCCTGTGGCCTGCGTGGCTCTCAGCTGCACATATAGTTCACATAAAGGCTCCAAGTCATCCAAGCAGAACATGGACAGACTCTCTTCATGTTCCTCACACCACTCCGGAGAGTCAACTGACCGGGACGCTGAGGCGAGACCCTCTGCCTCTGCCTGGTGAAGGGAGACGGGGGGGGAAGGATAGGAAGCTCATGGTTGTTGGTGGTCTCCAGACTGTAGCAGCGAGTTTGCATGAAACAGATGTAAAGTGAGATCATGGGAGAGCATAAAAAGGGGGGAGGAGCAGTGTGTTTGTGTGTTTCCGTATCAGTGTTGTATATGCAGTTGCCATGCATCATGCATCAGCACTGAAGTTACTTAAAGTAGAACTGCTTACACACTCCTTTTCAAACTTGAAGCTGAGCCAACGTGCCCACACCAGATTTAGCCATACATCACTCTGTAGTGTCAGATTGACTTTCATGACCCTGTGATTTATGCAACATTCACACATCCCAAGGCCAGATTTATTCCTGTGCCTGTGCTTGTTACTGTAATGCTTTACGTATCCCCCCCAAGAGAGGTATAGCACTTCTTTCACTAAATGACATACTTTGCATGCAAAAAATAAGATGTGATTGGACATTTTGTTATTTGTCATTTCCCATACAGTAGCACTTCATGTACTGGATGCCAGGCCTGAGCCATGTTAAATGGATCCAGTTTCACTGGCCCTAAATAATTTGAGCTGCTCAGTTCCAGAGAACATGTAGACCAGATCAGCTCTGACAGGCGAATCACATTTCATTGAATCATAGGCTCTAAAGTGAAATGAATGACATATAATATGCTCATTCTCCTGGAACATTTTGAGCCGCGATGTCTTGGTAGAAATATGTCAGGTCCCAGGGATGCACTCGTTTTTCAAAAGCTAGCCTTTTCCAAATAACTTCCTCCCAGGAAATTATTTTATGATTTGCTTGTGGTGAAGTTTTAAGGACCTTAAAATGTATTTTAAAAAGCTGCCTGAACAGAATCAATTCAATTAACCTCCAAAGGTCTGATAACTTTGTCATGATTCTTTCAAACTCATGCTCTACAGATAAAGAGAAATACAAAAAACATTCTTTATTTTATTATAAAACAATCTTTCATGTTTATATTATATACAACAAAGTCAGTTACTTTTTTCCATCCATCGAGTCTATACCTCTGCCTACTCCTTTCTGAACACATATTTGTTTATTTAGGATTTGCTGTATAGTTACATTTCATTTTATTGTTATTTTTGTTTTGTTTTCATATTATCTGTTAAAATTCAAATATATCTATAGAAATAAATTACTAAAAAAACAAAAAATTCATGCAGAAAGTGTAGCGTTGCAACACATTCTCTATACCGCTCGGGGGCTGCTCATAATTTAAAAACTGAAATACTTCATTTAAAAACTAAAAACTGAGCCCTGGGTTGGACCATTTAAGAGTTAATCAAAGAGATAAGCGTGTGTTCATGTCCTCAAAGCTTTCTTTCATCGTCTCATGCAGGTTTATCTGTTATCATGTAAAGACATATCCATGTCCACTTTGTTTATACGGGCGAAACTTTACACGCATGATGGTCTGCATGCGCACCTACAAACCTCCATCATCACACACGATTTCTGCAACAGATTTGGTCACAAACCTGAGCAGCAGCCCCCCCCCCCCCTTTTATGCAACCACTATGCCCTCACATACTGGCTGGGACAAGATGAGACACATCACCCTACGCCAGCTGTCTCTGCATGTTTCCTTGCATGTATTTTCTGTAATGGTTTTGTAGACCTCTGTCTGCTGTCCTCCTCCTCGGCTCTGATAATCCTGACAATGAGTGTTACGTGTCTCTTCTCTCTGACATGAAGAGTTTCAGAGACAATGGCAAATGGTGAAGTTAAAAGCTTCACTGCTCTTAAAGTGGTTTGCGGCACACAATTTTCCCTCCAGCCTGCACAGCTCTTTCATCGGTTTGCTCAATGACAACAGCTGATGGTGGGTTGTACCACTTAGCATCAGTCACATCATGCTCAGAAAATGGATTTTGCCGCCAAAATGTTGAGAGGATGAAGTGCTAGAATCCCCCTGTCTCTTTCTCCAGCCCTCCATTATTCTTAAGTCAGGGCCAATTATAATCACCACTTCATTTTCATTCTCTCTGAAGTACATTTCTCATCCTGATTCCATTGTGCAGGAAGTGGCCGCACCCACCTTTGATGGATTTGCCTCTACCTGGCAATACTTTCTGGAGACATGCGATAACATCATAGACGGGATCAGAAAGCAAAGCAGTGAAAGATATCGAAAAAGAGGTGCGTTGGGCAAAATTGTCATACGCCTTTCTAACCCCCCCCCCCCTGTTCTAATGTTTTTAAGACGCTAGTTTTGATGTTGCTCTGCAAGGAAATATTCTAAACCAGTTGCATCAGGACCCATGTGTGGGCCAAAATAATGTGAATCACTCATTGGTTGAACTGCCGTCAACACGTGTTCACACTGAGGCACTGATGTCACAAATAGCTTTCCTTCATTTTCTGTGAATCACTGTTCTGGACTCAGCGGTGGTAGCGGAAGAGTTTTTTTTCTGTCTTGCTCACAGTAACAAGAGACAGAGAATCTTTTAACAAAACTTCCCTCGGGCGACAGGAGAGGTGTTAGTTTCTTTAGACCACTTATTCATTTGACTGGCAGCTATGTTATTGTGTAACTATATGATGGAATGTGAAGGGAAGATAAATTGTGAGGCCTGAGGCATCTGATCTGTGGAAGCTCGTGCCATGTTTCTTTCTAAAATATTAATAATTCTTAGTAAGTTTAATGTATGAAATAAATGTAGATCGTTAAACCTGTGTGGATGATCTATTGAGCATTGTTGCAAAATATACATAGGCCTACTTGTACATAGAGCTTCACTTCAAAGTGAACTGATAAAACAGGCAGCTCATTCACAGACTGTGCTGAAGAATTCAATGCTTTCTGAAGATGTTTTTCTTTTTCTTTCCCGTAGGTGCTGACGCCTCTGAGTGGCCTCGGACCAGACGATGCCAGGATGTGGCGGTGCCTCGACAGGCTGGAGTTCAGCTCAGAGGGGCGAGCGTGGCTCCAGGAGACATGGGGAGTCCACGGAGGAACCTGGAGGCCTTTCTGTCTCATCCCTCCGCTCTTCTTCTTTCTCTTCCAGGTGGTTGATATGTGTGATGTGATGTTCTGGAGGTTGCTCTGTCGATATCCATGTTTCTCTTTTGACTCTGCCCAGCTCACGGCGGTGCTGTGCAGGGTAAATAAGAAGGTGGTCAAGGTGTGTAGCAGGGTGGGCTCGGGAAAAACACTTCTTTTATTCATGTCACTCAGACCACTCGCGTATCAGTCTGGCTCTGCCTCACAATGCAAACGAATACAGCACCTGGATACAGAACTGTTGGCTCTTCGACCTCACTTAACTCTGGAGGCGGTCCTGCAGGTAACACTGCCAGCGTTCACACGCGGAGTGGGTGAGCCGGTACGATTCTATATATCTCGATGAATGTTTATCTTCTTCATTTTGGTCCTCATTTCAATCTAAGTCCCATCGATTGTAGGATCTGTCTCGCTACTATGCCATGGTGATCTCAGAACAAGCCCTCTTCATCCTTCCCGACACCATCTTCCACTCCGTCCTGAGAGACAACCTGACCTCTTACATCCAGTCAGGTACAGTGTGTGATGAGGGATTGTATTAGTTACTGGTTGGATCAAAACGATAGAAAGTGAGTGGCAAGATTAAGCGCTAAATGTTCAGCCCTGTTTGAAAAGCAGAACTCATCCGTGCTGTAACTATGGGCCTTATTATTTGCACCATTTGTTTGCTTTTGTTATTCAAGAATATTTTCATTTCCTGCAGGGATGAGGTGCTCCCTGCCACAGCGGTTCATGCCTCTCCCTGTCAGTCCCAGCAACCCCTGCAGCTCCAGCTCTAGTTTCTCTGAGCCGGTGCTCCACGAGATGCAGCCTCTCGCTGACTGCCAGCAGACCTTCTGCCAAACCTCTGGAGGCTCCACGTCAGGATCTGAAACCCTCACACCAAGCAGCACCGTGTCCGACCGAGATGACAATTTGGCCGACGCAGAAACCTTTGAAAACCAAAAGAAATACCAAAACATAAAGCCGACAACTTGACTGTACCTTTGCTACTGTATGTCTATTTTTTATTTGTTCGAGGTGAAGCGATTAATCAATTTGTGTCACGGGACATAATGAGGACTCAAATGCAGACAGTCAGATAAGTGAACAAAAGGGTTTTATTAACGCACGAAACAAAAACAGGTAATCCAAGGACGAGACAAGGGGGGAAATCCGGCAGGACAAGGCAGGGCAAAAACAGGGCAGACAGACTGGGAAACCGGGAACAGGAAGAGCAAAACGGGCGGATAGGCAGGAAACAAAACAATGATCTGGCAGTGAGTGAGTGAGTGAAAGACAGGGGTTTAAATAGTGACTAGAACAGGTGAGGAGAGTTGTGCTGATGAGGGAGAGTGTGACTGGCAGGTGCACTGAATGAACTGATTAGGGACAGGTGAAGGAAGTGAGGAGCTACAGGAAACCACACACAAAACATTCAAGGCAAAGCCTGATTGTGACAATTTGTCAATGGACAGAAAATGAATCTACAACTATTTTGATATTCAGTTAATTAAGATGTGTATCAAGCAAACATTTTAAACACTAGCTGATTCAAGCTTCTGAAATGTGAGGAAAGGTGATTTTCCTCTGCTTCACATCATAGAGAAATGAATATCTTTGGATCATCCGGGCATAGAGTAGAGTAGAATAGATGTATTGCATGCACTTGTGTTGGTTTGAGCTACATCACTGAGTTGTCAAACAGCTTTTATAATGTTTTGTGTTTTTAAACATATTTTTGACTTCTTTACTAAATTACTTTTGGCTCATGTGGAATAAGCAAAGTTGGCTGTACACGATCACATGCAAAGCTTTGATACATGTACAGGATATGTATTTCATGTGAGTGAATTGTGTATCAAACATCGATGATGCTGCAAAGCAGTGACTCCCAACATAGGACTTTTGTTTATTTTTTACATGAATTTCTGCTTTTCTTCTTGCCATATATACTTTGCTTGCCGATGAGACAAGCCTGCAGCAGGATATTGAACGCACGGACACGCCCATGTTGCTTTCTGTCTGTCCTACGTAGCTGGATCCGTTCTTAAAGGGGAGGACATCATAGACAGAGGGAAGCCCAACAGTCTCTTTGGCCTCAAAGGATACACGAAGTTATTTATATGAAATACGATTCATTTTAAACCAAAACTGGCAGGAACTCCCTGATATGATTAATTTTAACAATCTACACGAGGCACATACATGTGCATCAACGACTTTATTTTGAGAACACCAAGTTCCCCTTCAACCGGTCCAGACATGCCCTTTAATTCCGCCTGCTCCTCCGCCATGTCGCCGCTGTCGGCATAACACAACAGCGGGACCCTCAGCTTCCACATCCTCCGTGTCCTTCTCTGTCCGCCGCGTCTCCAGCGAGTTTATCTCCCCTGCCATGCCCCGGGTCACCTCTCTGCTGCCCGCCCTGCTGTGCGTCCTCCTGCCGGGCCCGAGCCGGGGATATTTCCCCGAGGAGCGCTGGAGCCCCGAGTCTCCGCTCCTCGCTCCCCGGGTTGTCGTCGCGCTGGTGTGCCGCAACTCGGCGCACTCTCTGCCGCTGTTCCTCGGAGCCATCGAGCGCCTCAACTACCCGAAGGACCGCGTTGCGCTGTGGTGAGTGTCACCGCTGCAAACCGTTGTAAACGTAATGTATCAGGTATATAATGTCAAAACTTTGAAAAGTGTTTTTAAGAAAATAGAACAGGCAGTAAAGTACGACGAAGTGTGATCCAACGTCCGTGTGAGCTCACACAAGGCAGCAGCAGAGACAAGTCCTGTTGGACGCATTATAGAGGAAAACTCTGCCTGCCTTTTGCGCGTGCCCTTGTGCGTGCTGGCCAGGTGGGGCCGCTGTGTTATTGTCAAGATGTAGGCTAACGCACGAGCGCGTTATCTCACCAAAACACTTTGCAAATCAAATCAGCGGTGCAATGAGTAACAGTCAGAGCAGCGGGGTGTTGTGGAGACTTCTCCCCCCCCCGTGCAGCGGAGCACGGGGGGCGGGTTGCAGCAGCAGCGGACTCGCGCCTGTGGAAAAAGTTCCATTCAGTCCCAGATCACCTCTCCATCCCCCCCCCCCCCCCCCCCCCTCTACTCTACCCCACCCTCCCCTCTTCTCCTTCCACATCTTCGTTTTGCAGACTCGACTAGAACAAAATCAGTAGTTGTAAAAAAATGTTATTATAATTGGCACCTGAGCCACCAAAATATTGTGCAAATGGACATCCTCAACCTCAGTCAGCTTGTCGTTATGACACATGCCCCCCCCCCCCCCCCATCCTTCCAGATCATCCTGGTCTCTCCAGCATTGCTCCCTTCCTCATGTCTTTTTGATCCCGTGCCAATAGATCTGTTTTTAGATATATGGTTATTAAAGATGAAGCGTAATCTTTTCATCGGCGTTCAGACCTGACAGGTTGGATAACATTTCTTGGAAACCCAGTGACCTGATGAAGAGCAACAGCCTCGAGCAGAGTTGTGTCTAGCGTGGCTGTGTTTGGATTCAAACTAAACACCGTTCACTCCTGTGAATCTAACGTCTGCTCCAAACGGGGGGCCTCTTCTGAGAGTAAATGTTGCAGTGAACTTTTTCAGTTGGCGCTAGAATGAGGGATTCAAGTGTCTGTGTGTCTGTTTAAACAAACCAGCTTGGAGCTTTCCCCCCCCCCCCCCCCTTCCCCTCGTATCCCAGCCAGCAAATACAGCCTCGGTGCCTGCGTCTAACTATATGCCCATGTGGCAGCCGGAGCTCAGTCTTCTGCGCGGCTGCTTTGATCTGCAGCACATCCCTTGCCTCAGTGGAAGAATAGATATGAAGAGATTTTGGGAAAAAGCGGCATGAAAGACTTAAACCGAGCTGCTAGCTGGCCACCTGTCGATACCTGACAAGACTTCACAGCAATCAGAGAGGGAAAGGTAGAGAGGGGGGGGGGGGGGGAGAAGAAGAAGATGGATTGGTGAGACGGTCACATGTAGGTGCTGGGACGGCACGGCTGTGCTGAAAACACCACGGACAGACGGGAAACTAACACATGCGGCACGCCGACTGTCACTCACTCCACGACGGAGCTGGGAGTAAATCCATTTCTCTCATATTCCCACATTCTTACCCTCTCTCTCCGGCTCTGTCCGTGTCGCCGCCCCCCTCCCTGACACACACTGAGATTTGTTGTGATAACGCAGACGGCAGGCGAATGCCGCCGCCCCTCTCCGTCAGCCCCCGATTGTCTGTCTGTGCTCTTCTTTGTCCACCGCGTCTGACATTAGTGATGCTCCGCTCCAATGACAACGAGACCCTCACAGGACCAAAGTACAGACAGATGATGAATCAATATTGTGTCATCTGGGAGTTGGTATCTTGAATATGTTTTACCCTTGAAGCAGCAGTCATCTGTGTTTTCATATAAAACAACTACTGCTACTCATGAATTAAATGAGTAAACGGTTCAGGCTTGTTTTAGAATATCACACAATTTAAGTTTGTCATTGCTGACTATTTATTATTTATTGTTATTTAATCTGTATTACCAGTTAAATGTGCTCTATCAGGATGCATTTCATCGGATCAGACTCATTCTGGAGTAGCAATCGTAACACCGATAGGAACACAGATTCCAAAACCTTCGCTGGAAGTATTGCTCAGTACCAATGAGATACAAATACCGAGAAGTCTTTTTCACCACCTCATTTAAAGCCTGCGTACCTCGATGCATGCAACGGATTGGGATCTTTCAGGTACCATGAGCGTGTGACTACACATCGCTTCTTACTGTAAGTGGCTTTAGCTCGCTGCAATAAACGAATGGAGATGGAGAACACAATAGAGGCCCTGTTGTGAGAGTGCCGTTTGAGTGACGGAATAATAACCGCTGTCAGATATTTATGAATAAGGAATTGTTGTGCACAGCGATTGCAGCCAGTGGCCCGATGCAACCGAATAAAGGCGGAATCGCTGAATTTTAACGACAGCGGTGAGGAAGCAGTTTTTTATGAGGAGCAGGCAAGGCTTGATGCGGTCAGTATCTGGACGAATATCAGAACGTTGCGGCCCTAACAAAAGCCTGTCTGTCCCCCCCCCCCCTCCAATTCTCCCACAGGGTGGCGACAGATCACAACATAGACAACACCACAGCCATCCTGAGAGACTGGCTTATCAAGGTGGAGAATGACTATCACTATGTGGAGTGGAGACCTCAAGATGAATCCAGGTACCGTGTGTGTGTGTGTGTGTGTGTGTGAGAGAGACACGTACTTTACTTAATGGGTTTCTCTGTGCACGTCTCAGAGCCTTTGAAGACGAGACGGGGCCTAAGCACTGGAATAATCTCCGCTACGAACACGTAATGAAGCTGCGTCAGGCAGCGCTGGAGACCGCCCGTGAGATCTGGGCCGACTACCTGCTGGTATGTCATCATCCACTCAACGGCTCCATAAGCCTCCTCTTATTAGGCTCTCTCTGTGAGGTCACTGGGTCAGATGTGTGCATCGGCATCCCGCGGCTCCACGGTAAACGTTAAAAATGTGGACGGGAAAGCGGAGCTCAATCTTTTACATAGAAAAGAAAAGGAACTGCATTAAGGAGACTTCTACGACCTATGACTAAAGCCACCTTTCAGACATTTTCATTGACTACTCACTAATGCACTTTATTATTTATAATGTCTTAATTTCTACTTAGTCTTTAAATCTAATCTCCCAGAGATTATCTCTGTGACATGCAAGTGCTTCTTTGTGTTATGAATAATGCAACCTGCTGCATAATGAGCTGAGCTGATGTAATAAAGTAATGGAGACGATGGAGCCGGTGAACGCCACAATGTGAAGGAGGGGGGGTGCAGTTCAAACATTTGTTTGTAGGCAGTTAAACCCGTGATTAGATTTTAATTATTTACCACTTAAGAGTTAACTGTTAATGTAGAATGAAGCCTTAGTATTGTTGCTATTGTTACAATCATTTTAATACGACATAAGCACTGATTTAGAGATGGTCAAAATGTTTTCCTCAAGCCTCAGAAATAGCTGGTAAATTCTGTATATAGTATATTGAAATTCTCCATTGAGCTTTGAACTGAGTCAGCCGTCTCAATATGATTTTAACCCCCGCCTGTCTCTCAGTCAGCAGGGAGTTTTTCCATAGACATGATGTCAAATGTAAAAAAACAAGAGTTTTATGGCTGATGCCGAAATACCTGAGAGTTTAAAGAAGCTGATCATATGTGGCTGATATCTTCTTCTTCTTTCTTTTACAACATTTTGTAAGGATTCCTTCAATTTAGGTTATTACAGAACTATGACCAAGATGTGTACTGAGCAGGTGAACAAGTATGCAATAGTGTAGTTTCTAAACTATCTAAGAAATATTTATTTCTATTTATTTTCCGACATGTAGGACAATGCTGGTTTATCTGGGATTAGCTAATACCAGCTAACATATCAGCCCCACTGGTTAGCGGTCAAAGTAAAAGTACAAAAAGTACAGTTTATAATCTCAGTTCAAGAATGAACTCAGCTTTAAACCAGAGTGCAGAACATCCCCCTGCAAATATTGGAGCAGCCAGTCGCCCAGGCTTGTTTTAACTCCCGGGCTGTGGGATAAGACAGGTGAGGAAGCATCTGATTATGTTCACGGTCCTCTGTGATCGAGCCATGTTGCTGTGGCCCGATTTTTTCATTCAGTGACAGCGGGGGGGGGGGGGACATTTGTCCCTGTGCTTGCATGTTCACGTTTGTGTGTGTGATTTCTTGTCGATATTTTGTGCCCTTCTCCTCCGTCTGCAGGTGGCCGACTGTGACAACCTGCTCACCAACGCGGACACGTTGTGGAAACTGATGAGTGAGAACAAGACCGTCGTAGCGCCAATGCTGGAGTCCAGAGCTGCGTACTCTAACTTCTGGTGCGGCATGACTTCACAGGTATATTCTGCTACAGGAAGAATATTTAGAAACACTATGGCGACATTAGAAATCAGAAATAGAAATGGACATAATCAGATGCTTTCTATAAGACGATTATACAAATATTCTGCGTGGGCTTGGAATTATGAACAGCACGTTACCGTAGTACAGCTTTTTCTTGGCACTTGACGCTTGGCAAAGTTTCCACCTGCATCTTCGTTCACTCTTAACACACAAACTGGACCAACAGACTGTCGAGATTACTCTCCATCATCATCACGGCGACGAAGAAGATAAAGTCTGCTTCTCTGTGGGTTACTGACGGGGAATAAAATGTCCCTTTTAATGCAGTCCTGCTGAATAATAGCGCTCCTGCCACCTTCTTAGCACATAAATATGATCTAGTGGGAATTTCACACTTCATTATTTTTTTCCTGTGCACGAGGAAATCAAATTTCACACTTTCTATGAGTCAATTTCAAGGTTTAGAGAAGTTTTCTTATTGTATTCCAGTGTTTCATCTCAGATTACTGGGCCGGAACTGAATGTTCTGCTGAATGTAATCAGTAAATTAAAGTAAATGATTTTGCTGATATAATAGGATTTAGCTTCTAATAAAGCTTATTATAGGACTGGTGCTCAGCTCATTATGTTTAATTTGCTCCACCTTCTCAGTTTGTTACTGCGGGCTTCACTAGATATTACCAAAACCATAAACCACTGTGTCTTTTATCGATGTATGCCTTATATTTTAATGAAGATTACTCAACAGCGGCATGTTTTTAATATGCAGACACACTGGTGTCGGTACAGTTATGCCCACATGCAACAAACTACTGATGTATCGGGCTTTACGCATGTCTCGGGTAGCCTGTGATCTGTTGAGACAGGATGCCTTTAAGTACTCGTCTTTTCAAATCAGAGTAGACATATGGACATTGTCTATCCTCCAGCACAGAATAAACCAACTCATCAAGAGTCGGCCTCTCATCTTCTTCAACGACAGTTAATGGGTCTGAAGCCGCCGAAAGGCTAATGTCATTGTCTCTTCCTATTTGTCACTATTACTCAGTGTCATTCACTTATTATTTTATTCTCCACAATTAAAACAAATGTTCTTTTTAGTAATTTGGTAGTAAAGTATGCAGGTTCAGATCAGTCTTCTTCCCTAAAGGAAAAGAGTGGGACACCAGAGAGCTGTGTGTAACCGTACAGTGTTTGTGTGCACTCACTGCAGGGTTACTACAGACGCACACCAGCCTACATGCCTATCCGTAAGCAGGAGCGTCGTGGCTGCTTCGCCGTACCGATGGTCCACTCCACCTATCTAGTGGACCTACAGAAAGAGGCCTCGCGTCAGCTGGCGTTTTATCCACCACACCCAGAGTACAGCTGGGCCCTGGACGACGTCATCGTCTTTGCCTACTCGGCTCGCATGTCAGGTGGGACAAAGGCAGCCGAGATGGGCTTGTTATCTGGAGGGCTGCTTAATATCTTTCTAGACAGCTTGCTGTGCTTTGTGTTTGTAAGCATGTGGTGTTGTTTTTCTGCTTTTATCTTCTCAGATGTGCAGATGTACGTGTGCAACAAAGAGACTTATGGGTATTTTCCGGTGCCGATGCGTTCCCACGGTTCCCTGCAGGATGAGGCGGAGAGCTTCGTGCATACTCAGCTTGAGATCATGGGTGAGTCGAGAGGGCAGAGAGCGCTCACGAAGACCAGGATGATTTCTTTGTGTTTCACAGTTTTAGTGGTGAAGCACTTAACACAAACTAGGCCGTGATTACGCCTGGTTATGTCTTTGTGCTATGTACTGACCTTCTGTACCTAGAGTACAACAGGAGAGGAAACAGAGTGAGCACTAAACAAACACAGCGATAGATTATGTTTGACTTTAGCTCTATAATTCAGGGACTCCCAACATTTTCATTCCAAGGACTCGAAAAATAGATTTCACGTTATCGAAGTAAAGGAAACTGCCTTTAGTTAAATATCACTTTGTCACAACATTATATTCTACTGTGCACATAGAATGTGCATGGTCTTTGTGCAGCATTACTGTATGCATTGCCGTGGAAAACTACAATTTGAAAACCAATAATGATAAAAAAAATAGTCATCTTTATACTTAAACATCTTGCTGAGTTCTAGTGTATACAAATCAATGGTTGATTTTGGAAATCTCCTGTGGATCCACATTTGGGAACCCCTGTCCCACCACATTTCACATTCTCTTTGTAACAACCCCCCCACCCCCCCTTTTCCTTTTTTGAAAGTGAAAAATCCTCCATTGGAGCCCTCCAGCTTCCTGTCTCTCCCTCCCAAGCAGCCTAACAAGATGGGCTTTGATGAGGTACACACACCAAGTCGCATACACACATGGAAACACACACACACACACACACACACACACACACACACACACACACACACACAATAACCTAAGCATGTGTGTGAGGTTTTTGCATTTGTGTGCACCCAGGTGTTTATGATAAATCTGGTGCGGAGATCTGACCGTCGCGAGCGAATGCTAAGAACTCTGTACGAGCAGGAGCTCAGCTGTAAGGTTGTTGCTGCTGTGGATGGCAAGTACGTCTCTCATCTCCCTCCCCCCCCTCCCCCTCCCCCCACTGCCTGTGTCTTCCTTATTTGTGCCTCTGCAACATGCCGTGTCGATTGATGTAGGGAGGCTGAGCTGAGACTAACAGCCAGGTGAAAAGTAGTGGGTGTATGCTGTCAATTAGATATTCTCTGAGCCACGTAGGCTTCAGCTCATCTGTGAGTAAAATATAGCTCTGATTCCTGTGTTGGCTCCCCAGTCAGGTAACAGTTTTACACATTTAATTATGAGAATGAATAGAAAAACAGCTCGTAAAACATGCATGCCTTATGTTAGGTCTGTCCCTTTGCTTCACACTTCACACACACACTTCACACACACACACACACACACACACTCATCAGATCCATATGATTTGTTGTTTCCATCTCTAACCTCCTTGTTTTTCCCTTCTCTTTCCCCTTCAGAGCGCTGAACAAGACTGATGTAGAGTCGATGAGGATTAAGATGCTGCCGGGTTACAAAGACCCTTATCACGGTCGGCCCCTCACCAAGGGTGAACTGGGTTGTTTCCTCTCTCATTACAACATCTGGAAGGAGGTGAGACGCTCGGGCAGGCCTCAGGCCTCTGGGTCTTACCTGTGCACGGTAGATAACGTTTACTACTGAACAACACGGTATCTCAGTTTGTCTGAGAAGTGGCAGCTCGGTGAGAGTAATGAGATCGTTTTATTTATGTTTCAATAAATAAAACGCCTGCCTTTCAGCAAGTTTCTGTTTAGCAAAAGGAACCCTGTCGTCGGTTATATGTCTTCATGTCCACAGTTTAGTCCATCAGAAAATGAAATGTACTCGCTGTGGATTAAACATTTGGCACTTTTCCATCACAATAACAGATAGCAGACCGTGGTCTGCAGACCTCCCTGGTCATCGAGGACGACCTCCGCTTTGAGGTGTTCTTCAAGCGACGTCTCCAGACGCTGCTGCAGGAGGTGACGACACACGAGCTGGACTGGGATCTCATGTGAGTGATGTAAAACGCCACGTTGTAAACAGACAGGATTATCCCCCCCCCCCCCCTTCAGCTCAATCCGTCCATCTGTCACACACGATCACATGCTGAAAGCACTTGTGGGAATTACTGAGATGCTGCAGCATTTTCACATCGGACTGATCACTGTCATAGATAAGCTAACGAGGAGGAGTTATTCCCACAAAGTGAAAGAAAGCACCGTTCATTTTCTGCATAGTGACTAAGTGTGTATGGACGCGACAGTCAGAGTTCTTTGATTAGAAACATCTAATTGCTGAGCTTAGAATTAAGATGAGCCACTATTAGAAAGCTGAAGTCTAAAGATTATACCAAATATGTTACAATATGCTTGAATCAAATCAGTTTTGAATTTTAAGTCGATTTTGGATACATTTAACAGCTATGGTGTAGTGCTTTGCTCATCGACTGACTGCATCAATATGTTTAAGTGAATTGATGTCAGTCTGTTTTAGATGCCTGTGTTACTTTAGTGCTTATGATGTTTATTGTCCCTCTTATCTTGAACTCTAAATACAGTTACATCGGGCGGAAGCGGATGCAGGTGGACCACCAAGAGAAGTCTGTGCCAAACATCCACAATATCGTGGAGGCGGACTACTCCTACTGGACACTAGGCTACCTGCTGTCTTTACAAGGAGCCCAGAAGCTCCTCAGGGCCGAACCTCTGATCAAGTTGCTTCCCGTCGATGAGTTCCTCCCCGTCATGTACGATAAACATCCAGTGTGAGTACAACCCATCCGTCCGTCTCATCTGTCTTTTTGATTCTGTCCTGTGGCGCTCTTGTTAGTCTAATCACGTCCCCGCTCCTCTCACTTCTCAGTTCAGAGTACATGGACCACTTTGAGATTCGGGACCTGCGTGCGTTTTCTGCCGAGCCGCTTCTGGTGTATCCAACCCATTACACCGGCGAACGGGGCTACATCAGTGACACGGAGACCTCGGTGGTCTGGGACAACGAGACCGTCAAAACCGACTGGGACCGAGCCAAGTCGAGGAAAACTCAGGAGCAGGGGGAGCTGAGCTTCGAGGCCCAGAACTCTGACGTACTGCAGTCTGAACTGGAGAACTGGAGCGCACGGGACGAGCTGTGATGAAGGACGTGAGGAAGAGAGACAGAGAGAACAAACCGAGATAAGGACGAGGGAGATGGGACAAAGCTGTGATAGTGGGGGGATGGAAAAGATGGAGAGAATATAACAGAGTAGATGGACACGGGGTTGGTGACTAATGCTTCTGTTCTTCTCTCTCCACTCTTGATCTTTCTCTTCAGAGATGAGGTGTAAAAGTAGAGTTAAGTCTTGAAGAGTCAGTCTGCATCCAACGCTCATCCCTTGACCACAGCCTGGTCCAATAGCAGTTCCATGTTTTAAATAATATTTTGCCCAGACGTATCCCAAACCACATTATATATAAAGTCCCCCAGAGGGAATGACATGTAAACATATGAATTGGAAGAAGATGCAGTATTTAGCATAACTCTAACACGTCTCTAAATGACTTCTAGTCAGATTTCAACTGGCCAGCACAACTTCACATCACCTGATTACACGTGAAGGCTTTCTATCGAGTTTTATACTCTCAGTGGTTCCCAACCTGTTTGGCTTTTGACCCCTTAAAGAAATCTATGTCCACCCGTAACCGCTGATCACCAGTTGTATCTGTCGACTGGCTGTGATGAGTGCGACCAACGAGTAGGGAACCACTGCGCTGTCTTCTTCTTCTCTTCTTGATGCTCTTCACATCTTGCTCTTTAGTTATTGAAGTAAGTTTTATACGGTTGTTACTTTAATAACGTTACACATGTTTCACTCATGAATCTGTGTTGCCTTTTATTTCATGGCAAACCCTTTTACACTTTGGTAACAGCTGTGTGTTGTTTTAGTGTTTCAGTGTTTTCCACTCAGTTTTAACATTTTAGCATTTTGTTTGTTGATCAGATCAGAAAAACAAATGAATATAGATTTTTTTTATTTTTTTAACTTTTCCATGTTTAGTTCTCTCCACAAGTGTCTTATTTTTAACCAAAGAATGAATAAAACCTTTTATAATGATTGGTTGTGATGTTCTTTACTGAATTTAGCTCGGACTATAACTGACATTGCACAAAGTGTGGGTTCAGCAGCTCTGATCCTGCACGGACACGATGTGAACGTCCCGCTGCCCAGTAGAGACGCTTCTTTAAATCAATATTTAGTTCTGCTCATTAGCAATATTATTACTCCATGTAAACACAAAGAACTGCTGCGGCAAGTCTTTATATTTGCTGGTATTTGATCACAAACCAATCTATAATTTTTACCCATTGATGAAAAGATCACCAAAGTTAAATTCAATAAGCATCCACCCAATAGTTGTTAAGACAGAACAGTCCTGCCTAAGTGGTGGACTGATGCACAGTGAAGATGAATGTCATGGCTGAGAAGCTTCAGCATGTGTTGTGTTTGTTTGCTCACATGTCCACAGCATCTTTGTTTGTGTTTGTGTAGTGCTGTGGCACACGTCTGTGACTCAGGCTAATCCTATTGGATCACTCTCTCCCTACTCTATATTTACCTCACCGCTCTCTGAGATTAACTCAGGTATTTTCTGCTGGTGCCCCTGCAGATCAATAGCCACTTCTCTACAGTAGAAGCTGCTGGGGGTTGAGTTGAACCAGGCTCAACTCAAGCTATCGACCTTCTCAGTTCATTTCCTTGAAGCTCCGCATCCTGGCTGTCAAATTATCTTGACAGGATGCAAAAGAATCAGTATATGCTCCGAGGGGTAAATGAGTGACATCAGTAATTAGCAAGACTACAATGTCCTTTTTCTTTGTCTCCTGTCTGTCTTTATTTCCACGATTTAACCTACATGTCAGTCCTCCTTTTGCAATCCAATTAGTCCTTTACTTCATCCTTCCTTTCCACCCTCCCTTCCTCTCTTCAAGTAATAAGATTGCCACTGTTGAGCCGGAGTTTTAGGGACCAACAGTGCACACACACACACACACACACACACACACACAGGAGCAACCTCTGCCCCTGAATTACAGCACTGCCACACCTCCAGCTATCTGTAATCTCCCTCCGTAGACCACACAGACTGCCGAGTAAAGAAATTACAGAGAGAGGAGTGAAGAGGCAGTGAAAGGTGCACAAAACAGAACAAACTTCACAGGATTTAAAGGAAGACAGAAAGCAAATCAAAGAAATAGGAAAATGGCTTGAAAGAGAGGAGGAACTGGACATATTTCTTTCTCGTATAGGAGTCGAGGAGTTTCAAGGTGAGGTCAATTACTTGTGGTACATGCAGCTGACAGCCCGTACAAAGATTGATGGGCTATTAAATTAGCAACTAACAAAACAAGGCAGTGTTGCTCGTATATATCAGGTGTGATCGTCTCAACTCCAATCAGTGAGCGGGATTATCGTGAAATGACTTTTTCCAAATGTAGGATTTAAGCCCCGACCTTTCAGAGTCTTTCAGTAAATCCTCCTTTTTTTTTCCAGGTAAGATGCAATACTGCTCAATTTCAAACATATTTCTCCTACATCAGCCTTGGAAGTTTCCGTCCAGAGTCGTAGTCTCAAATAGATCTGGCACAGCTCAGAGCCGGAGAGCCAAATCTAATTTGTGAGGTTATCGCTGTCAATTCACAGCCTGCAGCGACTGCTGCCACAGTGAAATACAGGCTGCCCGAGACAGATAAAGCACATTTCAGAGATGTTAGGCCTGAACTTTATTTCTATATATGAAATTTATTTCTTATGTGTTTTTTTGTTCTGAGCCATAACACCATCCCACAAAGGGCTGATTCATACTGGCTGGGCTGTTGTGTTTCATTTGTCTTCAATAACTATTGTAGCTTATAGACTGGATGTCCTTCAGTATAGGTCGCAACACAAAAATCTGTCAATGAGCGGCATCACTCACAGGGCCAGTGTGTAGCATTAGATCTATCAGCAGGAAGATAATATGATATTCATAACAGTGTTTTCTTCAGTGTGTAATCACCAGAAACTAAGAATTGTGGTGTTTTTATTACCTTAAAATGAACCATTCATATCTACATGGTGAGCGGGTCCTCTTCACAGAGTCCATCATATTGCACGCCCATGTTTTTATGTTTTTAAGGCCACCGTAGTTGGCTGTGGTAACTTTGAGCTGCAGAGTGCAAAACCTTGGTATCGCCAAACAACGTCTGACTTCCATTGCTCTTAAAATATTGTTCATATAATAAGGATGGCCTCTGAGCATGAGGAATGGCGTTACCACGTTTTTTGGGAAGGGAGAAATGAGCAAAGGGGTGTTCAGTTGGTTGTTAATTGCAACCAGACAGCAAGATGCCACCAACTCCTACACACTGTCCTTTTTAACGAACCTTTTAAATAGGTAGCTACATTAAACCTTTTCAACATAGGTGGTTACATTCTTCGGCCTTTCTTTCCGTTTGGTTCAGTGTTTTTTCATAATGCCACAGATAACTTAACCAATCAAACAATACACTTTATTTCACCACAATTACAATTACAACATGTCAAACAGTAATAGTCTGTTGATCAAGTAGACTAGTTTAGACAGTTTACATCTGAAAACCTGTTGACTACTTTGTCCCTTTGTAGGAATATTGTCACCATAATAACTGTCCACATCCAGGCCATTAAAAGAAAAGAATCAGATTGAATAGGTGTCTTCCCTCCATTTAAAGAAAATGATTAACAACAAAATGTGTTATCAGTCACTCATCAATTACTCGACTCTTTACTTTGCACTGATTTGGTATCATAAGTGGCACAGATAACTTCATTCATGTATTTTCATGTTCATGTATATAAATGAATAGTTGCTAATTGTGATAACAATGAAAGCTACCTCTGAAGAGCTTCCTCTGCTGCACTGAAACAGATGTGCTTCTCTTGTTACCAAACACAGATATTTTACGAAACAGATGTTTCGTAAAAAAATAGTTTTTAGTTGTTCTGGATGAACATAGAAGAAATATAAGCAGTACAGTATATAAGTGTCTTTGTTGCGGCCAATCAGATTTGAACAACGAGTGACAGACTCCTACGTGAGAATCTGCCAGAACCGTTTTTGTTAAGCAACATTTGAATCACAATCATGACAGTTATGGAGTTATGGAATCTGATCCACCCACACCCACACGGTACAGATGAAGCAGAGTTCTTGGAGGCCAAAACTCTTAATAAGTTTTTCCGAACTTCGATTTTTGTCTCATTTAGTCATGAATATCTAGTACCTATGTTTTGAAACCAAAATTAGAAAATAGACCATAATGCAATGCAGCTACAATGTGTGTATTCACAATTTGGAGGAAAAAAAATCCATACTGTTTCCACTACGGTGCTTTTGCTATTTCTCTTTCCAAACACATATATTAAATCTCAGCTGTGTGCAATGACTTCACACTCTGTGGCATATTGAAAGCCATTCTGGGAAATCACTAAAGTTAAATTCCTGAGGCTGCACTGAGAGTCTCAGATGATCTCTTAAAGATATCCAGCAGTGTAGCCTTTGTCCTTCGGATGCAGTCGGCATGGATACAGGCAATGAACCGAAGCATGATAAAGATAACACATTTATGTGGTAGCACAAACATATGAATCTGTATTTCACCATCCCTTCTCCAACAGAGGGCCTTTACCCTTTCTGTCATCATGGTGGACCTGTTCCTAAACCGAGTTCTGGTGGAGAACAACTGGGACCAGGATGAACTCAACACGGAGCGAGAGATCATCGGGATCCTCGAAAACCGCATCTTGGTGCTGTTCTTTGCGTCTGCGGAGTGTGGCAAGTGCCAGGAGTTCCTGCCCGTTCTGAATGACTTTTTTAAGAGACTGAAAGATCCGGTGTACATTGAATACCCCAAACTGCTCGCACTCGTCTACGTCAGGTCTCTATCTTTCTTCCTCTTTATCTCCTTGATGCACACCTGTGATTGCATGAAGTCACATTCACCAGTTTTATCATTCATAACATTTCCATATCCATCTCCTCTCTCCAGCTTGGACCAGTCGGAGGCGCAGCAGGATAGATTCCTCAAAGAGCTGCACAAAAAGGTTCTGTTTTTGGCCTTTGATGATCCATACAGGAAGTAGGTGAAGAGAAGAAGAGAGTCTGCATAGTTTGTATGTTTCTAAAGTCAAATTAAGACATTTAATGGTAATTGCTATACATGTGTGTTTTTCTGCTTGTCAGAGAACTGCAGGCTAAGTTTAAGGTGAAGGACGTACCAACAGTCGTGGTCCTTCGTCCTGACGGCTCCGTCCTCTCTCCAAATGCTGTGCAGGACATCTGTCGTTTTGGGTGTGACTGTTTCAGAGACTGGCAGGAATCAGCAGAGCTCATTGAGAGGAGCTTCATGCTCAATGAGGAGTTCGACAACCTAAATATGCGAAGTGTTACTGAACCCGTGAGGAGACTCAAGTACAAGACAGAGGACGACAAGAGGAAGAAGACGTGGTGGAAGTTATGGGAGAAGGGCAAAGATAGAAGTGAGGAGGAGGAGGAGGAGGAGGAAGAGGAGGTAAAAGATGCAACGTTGGATAGAAAGAGAAAGGAGGGAGATAAAGGAACATGGTGGAGGAGATGAAGTAGAGAAGCGATTTGTTGTCTTAAGTCTTTAAGTCCAGCCTCCTACTTAATCCTTTGTTGCTGATACTGCAGCCTCTTTCCAGGCTGTTTGAAAAACATTCTGCCTGCAGTGGCATGTGGAGCAGAACTTAAATAAATGCACACTGAAAAGAGGTCCCCTGTTGTGCTGCCGGAGATATTGGCACGTAGAAGCACAACGTAACTGTGCCGCTCTGCACAGATCACACAGAACTTTGAGGGGAATGAATCTCATCGTGAGAAATATGCTACTAACGTTACTGCTAACTATATAAAAATATATATCTATATATATTTTTTCCAAACTATGATCCAGTCTTATAATACTTTGTCAATTAATGACAGCAATAAGTATGATCAGTTTTCAGTCATCAGAAACATACACGTACACGTACAGTAGCCTACGGCTCATTTCTGCCGATGTAAGCACATAAAGGTCCAGCTTCTAAAGCTCCATGTTTGGTGGATGTTTGAAAAACCAAATGTTTGTTGTGATGATATGTTATATCTGTGTGTAATTCAGCTTTTTCTGGAGTTGTTGTTCCCCCGAATGGCCAAAGAAAAAAAATATAACTGCAGCTTTAAAATAAATGTAGGTGCTGGCGCCTGCTGGTGTCAAATCAATATTTTGTCAAGCACTGTGTGTATGATATTTATAGCATTATTTTTGCCATGTTAATTATGGCGTGTCTCTTCAGCTAATCTTTATTTTATTATATATATATGTTGTTAAATATGACTTGTATTGTATAAAAAAACAATAAAGGAAAGTAAATATTCTGCAAACGCAAGTTTCAAGAAAGTCTCTCATGCTGTAATTTCTATGCTTTCTGACTCTGTCGCATGCCTTTACACACACACACACACACACACACACAAACACACACACACACGCACACACACACACACACACACACACTGTGAGCACTTCATGTCTCTTGTCCCTCTGTCACCTTGTCTTTCAATCCCTCCCTCCCAGACAGAGGAAGGGAGGTGGAGCGCAGAGACAAAGGAAGAGGGAGTGAGCGGCTACAGACGTCAAGGTGAAGGAGACACAGTCGATGAGGGGACGTGATATAAACTGACAAGCTGGGAACTGATTCAAGTACGACTGAGTTTGAAAAGAAAAGAAAAAACTATATTTTGAAAGCTGTTTTCTTTCTGGATTTGTGACCTTAAGGGGAGGTCATATTTGTGAGAGGTAAGCAACTGTGAGGATTATCCGATTTAACAGCAAGCAGCAAGATGGGCCACATGATTAATGGGAGGTTTGTAATTCAAACATACCGTCTAATTTAAATGGCAGAGTCATCAAATCATATAGTATGCAAGATGAACCTTTACAAAAACTTTTTTAAACTGTTCTCATTTGTGTTTTGGGTTGTTAGTCTGTGATTAGTCTCACAGATATGCATGCATGTAACAACCCTCATCTGTTTTTGGTCTTCTTCCTTCCACTACGTGCTATGTTGCTGTTGTGGTTCTGATGATTTCCCTGTTAAACCATCGTGTATAAATTGTTTGTTCATCACTCCGTGGGCTCCCTAAGCCTCCTTCCTGTGACACTCCATTATGGTGGACCTGTTCGTTGAGCACGTCCTGGTGAAGAACAACAAGGACCAGGACGAGCTGGACACACAACGAGAGATCGTCGTGCGCCTGCAGAACCGCATCCTCATGCTCTTCTTTGCATCTGCTGCATGCCAGAGCTGCCAGCAGTTTGCTCCCACGCTCACCGGCTTCTTCAAACGACTGACAGATGAGTTTTATGTGGACCGTGCGGCTCAGCTGGTTCTCCTGTACATTAGGTACAACACACACACACACACACACACACACACACACACACACACACACACACACACACACACACACACACACACACACACACACACATTATGGTGTTGCATTGGACTTGTAATGGAGCACATTTATTTACAAACCTCAAAACCCAAACTGTATCAGATGCTCTTCCCCCAAACTAATTTTAAACATGACTTTGCACAAGTTCTTGTATGCGTAATGTTGTGCACATACTATTCCCTTTGTATCTCTTGGAAAGGATAAGGAAATATGATTTTCATACTCTTTCTCAGTTATTGCCCAGTTAAAAATAAAATCCTATTTTTGTGAGAACCAAATGTCCTCATAAGGCAGGATTCTAACAAACATTTGGATAGGTTTCCAGACTTTTAGTCTATCTGCCTACATCTCCCAGCAACGTGATCTTCCTTTTTCCTTCGTTTGTCAGTTTGGACCAGTCACAGGAACAGCAAGAAAGCTTCCTCAAAGAGCTGCCCAAGAAGTGCCTGTTCCTGGCCTACGAGGACCCCTACAGGAGGTGTGTGGGTTTGGCCACTTAGTTGTGTGCGCAACCTGCTGGTGGATGATGTTAATGTAAATATACCTTGCTGTATAAATCCATTAGCTGTATGCCAATGTGTGTGTGTCCACAGGCAGCTGGAGGCCATGTTTAATGTGGAGGAGCTGCCCACAGTGGCGGTGCTGCGCCCCGACGGCTCCGTCCTCATCCCTAACGCAGTGGAGGAGATACTGTGCCTCGGCCCGGACTGCTACCGCAACTGGCAGGAGGCCGCAGAGATCATCGACAGGAGCTTCATGATCAGCGAGGACTTCGAGGGGAAGTGCATGCGCAGCTTGAGTGACCCAGTGAGGAGGCTGAAGTACAAGGTGGAAGATGAGAAGAAGAAAAAGACGAAGAAGAAGAGCAGAGGGTGGGGTGGAGGTGGAGGGGAAGAGGCAGAGGTGGATGGAGGAGGACCATGGTGATGGAGACCAACAAGAGGACAAGACTGTGAGTTTCCTCAAAAGGTGATTGGATTGATTGATGATGACAAGTTCTGTTGAACCAAACAAAACCCTTTTCACAGCTCAATGTCGGACAATACTGACATCCCTCATCTTATTACAGAGGTAGACACATCAAACTGACGTTTCTGTGACGAGATTTGCTTTTCTATATCAGAGCCAAGCAACGGGCTGCAGACAAATCTCTCGTATAAGTGGTGTGATATGCCAACAACCAATAAAAAGTAATGTAAATCTTTCAAAATGGAGCACTAAATACTGCTAACCTCAGTTTAGAATTGGCTGTTTTTAATGTATTTGAAAGCTGCCAAGTATACAGTGAAGCCAAGGTCATGTCTGAGCCAAGAAACACCATAATGGCTTGTTTTATTACACCCACGAGATTATTCCAACCATTTCCCCATTTCCAGCAACACAGCTCTGTAATGCAATGAACTTTTACATGATCATTTGTACCATCCAATCAAAACACGTCACGCATAATCTTAAATCAATGAATTATTCAACCCCATTAAAATAATTTTGTTGGGGACTGTTGGTGCTTTGAGTGTTTACGAAGTCTCGCTCCACTTTACAGGCTACACAAGAAGCAATCAGGGCTATTCAAAGGCAGTCAAGTGAAATTATGGAGATACTGGCTTTTCTACATTATCAGTGATTTCCTTTGACATGACTCATCCTCTTTTCATACCAAGGACTGTCTTTAGTCTTTGCACACTTCCTCGCACGTGGTTAGGCCTACTGCACGAACGAGGCTTTAAGTCGGGGGCTAGATGAGCTAAAAGAAGACGGGAGGTTATCTTCTACGTAACAATGTAGGAACGTATATAAAGAAAGCGACAAACACACAGGGGTGAATAAAGCTGCAGGGAGAATATAAATTGGGAGGGCAGCTGACCTAATCAGGGGCAGGTGAGTATGAGGGCAGGTGGGTCAGATTTTAAAAATAAAACCAAATAATATGCACAAACATAATCAGGTTGTCTTTCATCCTCTATCCTGTGAGTGACCCCAGCCTTCACTCTATGATGTCATTACTCCTAAAGTGCAAATACAAAAAGCGATAGAGTGCTTTTTTCTTTTTTTCTTTGCATTGTAGGAGCAATGACAGTAATGGCAGAGGGAGCAGAACATGCTTGGGTAAACATGCCTCTGCAGAGACAGACGATGAAACCAGATTGTCATCAGGTGCCTTCAAGGTGTGACGGGTTGATTGGTAGGTTTGACGCGCTCGATAAATGGCGGTGACATGATGAATCATTTAAAGGCAACCCAGTGTTATAGACAGGTTGACAAACATTTTCTGTCAGAGCTGCTCAAAGCGAAGCTCTCCCTTTAGTTTAATGGACCGAATGCCCGCGTGCGTGTTGGATGAGCACGGACTGCACACAATAGCGCTGCATGTTCTTGTCGTATAGGAGCAACGTATAAATGCTAAACCTAAATCTGAGCTGCTCAGCCCATGTAACAAAGACACAGAGGCCTAAATAAACATGAGCCGCATGTTTATTCCCTATTATTCCTCTCCTTTTGCCCACACAGCAGCTTATTGTTGCTCACTCAGACAAACCTTGGGAATATAGTCTCCCCGCCTCTCTGTCTCTGCACACACACACACACACGCGCGCACACAAAGTCACACACTCACGTTGCGCGCTCTCGAGAGCAGAACGCGCAACAAGCGGACCAGCGGATGGAGAGAGAGAGAGAGAGAGAGAGAGAGAGAGAGAGAGAGAGAGAGAGAGAGAGAGAGAGAAGAAGAAGACGAGAGAAGGACGGATGCAAGGCGATGCCAGGAGCGGAAAACCTGATCTCTCCTGGTTTATCCAGCTGTTGTCGTTTTGAAATGATTTTTTATCACGGCGAAATTTTCTAACACGGTTCCTGCATTTTTCTTTTTTTTTGGTTGAGAACCTGATATATCCCCCAACATCCGTCCTGATGTGCTGCTGCGCCTCATCACGATTCTTCGAGGATATGCAAAGCGGCTGTCATCGCGTCGACGTTATTTTCCATTAAATGCAAGGATGTAATATCGGACGCATACGATCAGCAATGACAAACGACGCCCGGGCTTGATGAGCGAAATAAATCGACGGAGCCGCTCGGGTCTGTGCGTTCATTTGCGCCTAATTATTGTTTTCGCGTGTGATCGTGTGTTTTCCTCCCGTCGTCCGTCGGAGCTATATAAGGCCCACAGCCCGCACCGTCTCTGGCCATGAAACCCGTGGGAATTATGATACCAACGTGACGCACAGTCACACAGCACAGCGGGGAAGACATCGAGCCTCAACAGGACGGAGGGAGGGTGTGAGGTCCAGCAGAGCAGAGCAGAGCCCTACACAGAACACTGATCACAGGAGGAGGACGCCCAGTTGTTGTTGGACACATCGCGCTAATGACTGCCGTATAGCCCAGCAGGTATCGCCCCCAAACGTTTCCCCCACTGAATATTAGATTTTTTTGTTTTTTCATGCATCGGGCAGAGCGGAGCGGGAGAAAGGGAGGAGAGTACAGTGGGTGCACGAGGGCGCGGAGAGACGAAATGCGGAAGACGCAGTGAGCGAGGAGGAGGAGGAGGAGGGAAACCGGAGGATTGACGGTAAGATATGGATGTAGGCTGTAAGGATGCACCCCGCCCCTCTTCTCTCTCTCTCTCTCTCTCTCTCTCTCGCTCTCTCACATGCACACGCGCACATACATGATCAATGCCCGAGAAGACAGCAGAGGTGCCCTGCTCCTTCACTGCTGCTGCTGTCAAGGTCCATTTGATCACTGAGGGACAGGGATCTGATGCAGGGCCTAAACTGCTCCCTGCCGTTAAAGCTGGGTCAGTAGTATAGGAGTGTGAGGCATGTGTGCTGTGAAATATTCATGGACACGTGATTAGCCTCCTCTGGGCCTCAGAGGAGTGCAGGGAGAAAGTGGCCTAATGACTCAGGGTGTCCCGTGCTGGCCCAACAGAGGGGTCTGTCACAAGTGGGCTGAGTTATGTTCATTACACTTGCACACATCACACTCCTTCGTTGCAGTGTCTGGTGTGCTGCAGAGGAAAGCGGTGTAAACATACACACACACACACACACACTCGGATTTGGTCATGTTTGCTGGTTTGGTTTGCTGATTCACCTCAGATGGGAACATGAGGAGAAAAGAGAGGGAGTAGAGGAGAGCGCAGGCCGAGCGAGAGTCCATTATCAATATTTCAGCGAGGGGATGAGAGGACTGGGTCAGTGGAGGAGGCCAGGCCGGGAGGGGGGGGAGGAGGAAGAGGAGACAAATGAAGGAGGTGGAGGGTTGAGGGAGGGACGGAGGGATGAGAGAGAAACGGCTCAGTGGCCGACAGGACTCGTGCTCCTCTGTCAGGAGGAATTTCCGATACATTTGTAACCTTGAGTGTGTGACGGACGTTTGTGAAAAGGATGATTGCTTTGCACTGATTTATATGTAGAAATGTTAGTGAACACCAATTTTAATAAGGTGACTCACCTAGTTGTGTGTGTGTGTGCCTGCACCGTGCAGGTTAGATAGAAAACAGAGGTTTGTTTCCACGTAAGGATCATTACATCAACCACTGAGGAGAAAAAAAAGAAAATGTATATTTGCCTCAACCACTCAGACACGCACACATGCACACACACAATTTGGATGGATTTGACTTGTAAAACGCAGCATATTTGTCTCTTTTCTTTTCGGACCCCCTCACTGCAGGTTCCTATCGTGTCTCTTTGCATCAGTCAGACACACACTGAGCCTGTGAGCGTGTGAGGCCCGTTCAAGGCTATCAGTGGAATATTAATATTGTGAAACGAGATTAAGCCTCGGCTGGGATTTCACTTGTTACAATATTGCAATTAATATTTCATTATAGAACAATACA
Organism: Anarhichas minor; assembly: GCF_050575085.1. Taxonomy (NCBI): domain Eukaryota; kingdom Metazoa; phylum Chordata; class Actinopteri; order Perciformes; family Anarhichadidae; genus Anarhichas; species Anarhichas minor. Next base: position 5,919,068 of record NW_027466458.1, read on the forward strand.
AAAAAAATAATTGGGTGATTAACTGACAATGAAGGTTTTGTCTACATGCGAAAGAAATAGGAAAAAAGTGTTCTTTGGAGCTTAACGTTGAGTTGCTTGTTTTGTTCAATCAAAAACCTTCATCACATGTGACAGAACAAAATAAGTGATATGACAAAGCAAAGCAGCAGCCAGTGAATCTTTTGGCATTTTTTGCTTCAAAGATTATCGAAATGTGTAATTGCTCAAAAGCTGCAAATTGATTTTCCGTCAATCGTCTAATTGGTGTAATTCTGCTGTCGAGCCGAGCGTTCTGTTTCCCCGTGATTGGTTGCAGCTTCACGGAGCTTATCAAACTGAAACTGAACAGTGATGACCATCATATCCATATTGTGTTTTTCTCTCTCAAAAGTCTTGTGTGTAAATGTCTCTAAAAGCACAAATAATCATATATTCTATTAAGTACAAAATGATTTGTTCAAATATATTGTCCAGGAGGTGTGGGTGATATACTTGTTTGACCACGGTGTGCCATTTAAAAACAACAACATGATATTGATACATATTAGTGAGTTTTCTGAAAACACATTTGAGAAACAAATTGGATAAAATAATCCAGCAATCCGTCTGCAAAACACTGCAATTGTTTCAGTACAGTGTTGGGAGCCCTAATTGGCTCTTCATCATACAGAGGTAAACCATATGCGTGATCAAATAACCAGGTTGTCTGCTTTTGGTCAAAGAATGGTGCATTTAAAACTACCTCACATATTACACAAGGGACAGCTTCCATCTTGTAATCGTTGTAATCGTTATGGGATATACTCTCCGACCTGAGTCGCATTCCTGTCATCTCACCTTATGAACGGCTAAACGGCTTTTATGGCTAAAAGCGAATTGTCCGGCTGAAGCCTGTTCTGCCGTCCTGATAACAAAAGCTGCTGGATGCACTCGGCTCTGCTCTGTCACACCTCCGTCAACCATTTCCCAGAAAGCAAGAGGCAGTTTTTTTTGTTGCCATGACTTTTAGTCACGCTTCAAGATCACAATCCTGTTCTTTGTCCGGGACTTTGTCTTGGTGACATGTTGAAACAGCTCATATTATAGCGAGAGGTTATGCTGACACACAAATCATGTTTAGTGCAGAGGGGCAGGACGGGACGCACAGTACGACAGACGATGCTCAAGGTTGCTCCAAATAAAAGTCTGTACTTTTCCCAATGTCAGCCTCCGACATAAACATGAAGGTTTCTCATGTTATCCCTCCACTAAGGTGATGCAGTCTCTTAAAATGCTGTAAGAGCAGGAACAGCTCGCTTTTCCGTACACTCGCTTTATGTGCTGCGTTCTCAAACTCTCTCTGACACCCCGCACTCAGACAGCATCAACATGTACGTGCGTTACTGTAGATGTGTCATGTGTTCAACATTAGCAACCCGTTATGAATATTTAACCAACCCCAAGACATTTGGTTCCCGGTCACTTCACTATATTGAAATTTAGATTTTCCAGGATCTACAACATGACCTTTACTGCAGCATTTCCCTGCGGTTTTATTGTGAAAACTACGAGCAGAGTGCTGGGGATTAATCACACGAACACAGTGTGCCATTTTAAAAGGATGAATCACAGTTTTTAAAAATGTGTCCATGTGAATTCCATATATTGATATATATAATGTCATATAGTGTCTTTTCTTTAAAATCTTTTTCTTTAAAAAAAATAAGCAGCCAGGAATGTCCAATATTTCCCACAAAGCACTTCTGCTCTTTGATTTGCAGTGTTGCTCTCAATAGCGTAATACACTAAGTGTGGCCCAATCTCTTACCAAAGCTGTTGCTGTCCATACTGGCCATGAAAAGATCCCGTCTTAGAGATGGGAAACAGAATCGACCGGCTTCGTTCTGAGCAAAAAAGTAAAGCTATGTATGGTAATTTTGAGACAAAACTTAAAAAAATACATACTTAATTGCTGCATTGTTCTTAGTCATATCGTCTCTACTGGTTTCACATCATACTTTCATATTAGTATGAGCGTGTGTAACAGGAGAATTGCATTCTGTGTGGTGAAAATTCAATTTATTGATTGTTCATTTTGTCTATTAAGTGTCAGAAAATATAGAAAAGCCCAGTTATGATTTATAATTCCCCACGGCCAAAGGTGACGTCTTCTTTGTCCAAATATATTTATTTTAGTTTCACGCGCAACAAAGAAAAGCAACAAATCTGCACAGTTGAGAAGCTGAGAGTTTGATCATTTGATTATTAAAGTAGTCACTACATTGGAGTCGCACAAAGAAGGGATTGCTTCAAAGACGCTATGGAGAGGACGGACAATTACAGCGACAAATAGCTCTTTCAACGAGCAAGACTTTTGAAAAACACTACCTGTCCTCGAACATCACGTTGAGGTGTTGTGGGCTGTTTTCCCCGTCTGTGTGGTGTTCTTCCACTCGACAGCTACTCATCTCAACTATTCTGCTTCATACTGAACAGTGAGGAGGTAAAAACAAATCAGTGATAGATGACCAAACGCTCCTGAAATTCTCATATTCCCAGAAAGTGCTTATAGTGCACTAAGGCACGGTGTGCTTTTAACTCAGAGAGTGAGTGCCGAGGGCAGACTTACGATCTTGATAAATATGTGAGGAAACGTATCAATGTTTAATCAACCTTCCTGCAGTCTGCAGAAGAAGACTCGATTCTTTAGGTGAAAGGAAAGGACTTCTCACGCAAAAAGGATGTATAGCTACACACACGTGAAATAGTATGAGAGGCCACGGATGGCATTTGGCCCCCTTGGCCTTCCATATTTCAAATGTCGTTATCAATCTTTATAAGGGGTTAGCGTTACAGATATGTAGTCACTTTGGTATTTTAGCAGATGACTATATGTTAAAACTGAAAGATAACATTATTAAAAAACAGTGGATGACTTCGACAAGTGACTTTTAAAACATGAATATATCTGCAAGCCATTTCCTCCCATTTCCTCCCATTTCCCCAGCCCCCGATGCTCTCAGGGGCGTCCGACATGCAGCGCAGGTCGTACCGTTCTGAACTTGGCTCTGAGCGTCGCTTGGTTTCCCGGCTGCAACAAGCGAATGATTGACGGAGGGCGACACCTCCATTCCCCAGAGTCGCGCATCGACCAGACAAACATACAGGCTCTAAAACCCTGTAAGTGGCTTTGGCTGCGGTGAGTAGGCCTCAGCCCTGTGGGAGCTGTGGAGGTCAACGGTCTGAAACAGGCTCGCCGTCACAGAGGGCACCGTAGCGTGTTTTAAAATCCCCTCACAAGCCTCGAATATCATCGACGGCAACAAGAAAATTCTCGACGCTGTTGTTATTAAATAAGTATTTCAGCCAATAAAGCTTTTACTCTCGCTGTGCTGTCATGAAGACTAATCTCTCAGTCTCTCCCTCACCTCTTGATTGCCCTCTCTCTCCATCACTCACTCACACACGCACACACAGAGACACTCACTTACTCTTCCATTAGGAACAAAACACTACAAGTCTGTTTTGTCACGTTGTGCTTCATAGTGATCCGCCCTGAGGCGCTGATAGCTCTCTGACCAAAAGAGGGGGAGGTTGCTCCCTCTTTCTCCCTCTTTCTCCCTCTGTCTCTGTTGATTTTATGGCCTCCGCCTCCAACAGTGTGATCTTTGTACCTGCCGTGATTTCACATCAGTTTGAATGATTTCCAACAGGCTGACTTTAATGGCTTTCAGGTAACATTTGCTCCCCACAGCAGTGAGTCAATCAGTTGTATTTATTATAGAATGCTTATATTATGAAACCCGCAGGTTTCTGAGTGGCAGACTCCTGTTTGACATCTCTTCAAGTGAAAAATATTTTCAGATCATTTTATGGATTAACCAGTTAAAGTTCATTTTATTCTAGAAAATGTCAAAAAAATAGTGAAATTGTCTACTACAGCCCTCGAAAGTGAAATTGAAATTTCCAAACGCAGATTCTCACATTTGAGAAGCTGGAACCTGCAAATATTTGTCTTTTTTTTTTCCCTCATCGATGACGTAAAGCCCTGAAGCCAAACACTGTTGAAAACCACTTGACCTTATTTGAAATTGTAGCAAAACTCCCACAATTTCCAAAGATACCAAATATGTCAGGCTGAACTTTCTTTAACAAAGAAAAGCTACTTAACGAGACTAGAAATGGAGCACTGTTTGTGAAGGGGTCAATTTGATAATCAAAGTAGTTGCTAGTACATCTTCTGCTGCTACTGAGTCACTATTAACAATGCTAGATATATGCAGATAAATGCAGTTTCTCTGTGTATTCTGTATGTGCGCACGGTTGGGTGTGTGTGTGTACTACTCACGCTCACTCTCACTTAGAGGAGGCTGCTCCTCCAAGTAGGCCGGTCGGTGGCCCGGGGCTGGATTTTGGTTGCAGGCAGGGAGCATGGTGCTGCGAACAGGGGGACTGGGTGTGTGGCTTTGTCAAGGCCCATCAGTGTCCTTGCTCTACTTACTCTGCATCAACACTTAAGGGTGTGTGTGTGTGTGTGTGCATGTGAGAGAGAGAGAGAGAGAGAGAGAGAGAGCGATGGTGGGGGTTGCGAGCAAAAGAACATGCTGCCATAAGGGTTTTGGATGAGATGAGTTGTATAGCGTGGGTGTGTGTGTGTGTGTGATGACAAAACGGAAAGGTTCTCATTCTGGTGAGTCTTTTATGTACTGTGTTTAGTGTGTGTGTGTGTGTGTGTGTGTGTGTGTGTGTGTGTGTGTATCACAGTTGTCCCGAGGCCTTTATTACAGTCTAGTTGGTTCAGTGGGCTTAAAGAAGGCAGAGGTCTCTCTTCTCTTTCTTGTGTGTGTGTGTGTGTGTGTGTGTGTGTGTGTGTGTGTGTGTGTGTGTGTGTTGGCGTGTGCCCTGTACAACACACGTATTTGAATGCATGTTGGACATTTGTTGAGGAGTGACCTAAATCTGTCTGCCATCATTACCTAACAAGAAGACGGAGAGAAAAGCAAGTCACAGACAAACACACGCAGGCACACATATGTATCTTTACACACACATGCGCTCTTACACCCCAACACACACACGCACACACACACGCATACAAGCAGAAGACCATCATGCTGGATACTATGCACACACTGCAGCAGCAGACTGGAATGCTAAGCAGTGGAGAAAAAAATGCCGTGCAATATGCCGTTCAGCCTCCATCCTCCCTTCTGTCCAGGGCCAAGAGTTCAGACTATATTAGGGAGTCATATTACTGTTGTTCTCTTGTATCTCGTCCTCCTGCGTCCCGTATGTTCCCTAGTAAAACTCCACAGCGCAGCATCACCCTCTGATCACCTGCGCCCTCAGTCAGCTGTTTACCTCGTCACCCCTGCTGGGGAGGAGATCGTCTCCACGACATCATTTATTTAGGATTACTGAAAAGTAGTCTAAGCTGAGCCCAGCCCTCTGCCTGTGTGTGAGTGTGTGTTGGTGTGTGTGTGAGTGTGTGTGAGGATAGAAAGATTAAGAGTTTTTTATGGGTCAGTGGCCACTGTTACGCCTAGCTAATTACAGATTTAAAACACGTACACACGTGTGTGCTTTCACTCACAAACACACACAGTTACACACAGCCAGCACATCTCTCTCTCTCTCTCTCTCTCTCTCTCTCTCTCTCTCTCTCTCTCTCTGCTCTCTCTCTCTCAGACTGCACTGTGCTATCACCATGGTAACAACAGATTGAGGGTCTTTTCGTTGCACCAAATGCACAATTGTTATCTATTCCTCTCTGTCTGTCTGTTTCTATTATTCTGTCCACCTTCCACCCCGCTGTGTTTTCTCACGTGCACTCTTTTGCTGTCAGTGTGTGTTATAGATCATCCAACACACACACACACACACACACACACACGCACACACAGACAGACAGACATACAGACAGACACACACACACAAGGCAAGGGTGCACTTCTTCACTCTCAATCTTACACTTCTTCCTCCACAGGCTCTCCTAACGCGGCTGGTGGTGTGACGTCCTAACTCTTCCCGCCCAGCATGGCTGTGTCACTGTGGTTCCTGGGAGTGTGTGTGCTCGCTCTGGCTCACGTCACGCCCTCCGGTCAAGGTAAGCGTAACGGCGCTGATGTTAGTATCATGTCGATGTGTTGATCGGTACACAGCAATCAGCAGGATGAATCACAAAATTTTTTTTTAAAAGGAAGCAATGGATGATGCCAGTGTTCAGTAGATTTGGGTGACTCCTGTATAAGTCATTGTTCTGCAAACTGAGCAAATTCGTAAAGAAAAGTGGAACTCACTGCCGCTAAAGAAGGGCAAAGTCATCTTGTGACCTGCATAAACAAAAGCTTGTCAAAACATCTGAAGAGTGCAGCCTGTTGCTCCAGAAGCCGCCAGCTCCTAGTTAATAAACGACCAGTCATTCAGCACCACGGACAGTTACAGTACACCAGTAGCATACTAATTTAACTGTGGGTTTCATCCTGACACAGCAAACACCTTTTTATGTGTGTACATGATACTCAAAAGGATGTGAATAACCGGATTAAGGATATGGTGATGTGATTTCCTCCAATAACCCTGTTTTACACAGATTAATATGGCAGTCAGGTGAGTTTACATACAGAGAGATATGACAAAGTAAGATATAGTCTTTAAGGGAAAGGAAAGAACATAATACAATCCTTGTCTTTTGTGTTTACCAAGCATCTGAAAGCCAGCAGTATGAGCTTTATTCTCCCCATTGAATTAAAACACACGATACTGTGATGTACAGGTACCCGCATCTCATCACAAGCAGGTGTCACAGTGGAGGTGCAGTGTGATTTATGTCAGCAATCACAGTCTGCTTGCATCTGAGAGTCCTTCCAGTGTAAACTCTCACACATGCCTGCAGGTTGTTAAGATTAAGATTCAATTAAATCACACATTTTCACAGCGCGGAAATGTGTGTTAGCTATGTTGCGCTTACATCAAACAGGTGTTGGCATGTTTAGATTGAGATAATCAGAGTGTGATATTTAAATTACGTTTGTTGTTGTTGGGAAATTAGTGAGTGTGTTCCCCGTTCAGAACAAGTGTACGGGGGTGATTTCTTTTATGCAACTCACCAGTTTAAATTATGTAAAGGCTCAAAGTTCTGCATAATTAAGGGCGTGGCCACTTTGAGTGACAGGTAGGCGCCTGCCGTCAAACCCCAACAAAGAAGAAGAAGTAGGCGTAACCTGGCTAATTCGAGCGACTGAACTTGACCTCTCGGCCGTATTCGTGGTGTTGTGGCTTTTATAGAATTTTTCATGCAGTGTCGGACATATTACGGCTTACTGTGCGGCTAATTGTATCCCGGGCATCCTGGCCAATGGGCGGGCGTTGGACGATAGTTTGGATGACTTTTGTTCTCGCGTCAGTTTCCAAAAGGATATCGAGGAACTGTAATGTTCTTGTTTCTATGAAACATGGCTAATTCCTGGAATTACGTTACTGGTCAGTGCTCGTCGACTCTAGTTCTAATTACAAACAAAATTAACTTTACTATTAAAAATGTACTAATTAGCAGGCGCTCAGCATTCTTCGGCTTGTTAGCTTAGCTCGTTGTATTAAAAAGACACTTTGAGGACTCGGCTTTTGATACATTTTTTCCAATAACGTTACAAAAGGAACAAGCCTGTCTATGCCAAAATAATCATCCACATTCATTAATAGCACTAGCGTTACCTGCTAACTAGCATTTGTTATGCTAACGATAGCACCATCCTCTTTTCCAAATACGATCGCTTCTGGTTAAAAAGAACAATATGGCGACGCTCGGGCCACCCACTTTGAGCTCAGAAACCTTTGAGTTACTAAGTCTGAAGACAGTGTCAATGCTTATTGTTCTTAAGAAATGATTGATGAATGAAAATTATTTTTCTTCTACCTTCTTCCTACCTCCACCTCCCTCATGAGCAGCTATGTCCCGGGCCGCCATGCCGTTCGGGCTGCTGCGTAGGGAGCTGGCATGCGAGGGTTACCCCATAGAGCTGCGCTGCCCAGGAAGTGACGTGGTTATGGTGGAGACCGCCAACTATGGACGCACCGATGACAAGATTTGTGACGCAGACCCCTTCCAGATGGAGAACACACAGTGTTACCTCCCTGACGCACTCAAGATCATGGCCCAGAGGTGTGTATGTGCTGGGTTACACATCTTGCTGACTGTGTTTGTGTAAGAGCTTAAATCACACAGCAGAGGCGCAAATTGTAATGTCATTCTTGTGACGTTTGAGTACGCGCAAACATTTTGGAAGCAGTTAAACCAATCAATGAGAGCATCTACTGTTTCTTACATACCGTGTGTGTGCACTGCTATACAAGATACCTGTGGAGTCATGTCAGAGGAAACGTTAGACAAAACCAATACTTGTGTTGTGAGTCATGTGTACGTGCGAGTGCAGTTATCTCTCCAGCTGAGTCTGAGTGCCTGACTGCACCATTAGCTGTGTACTCCGCAGTGTTTTCCTAGAAGAACTGATCAATATTCAGTGAGAGGGAGAGTAGACAAATGGAGTGTCCTTTGCTTCCCCTTTCCTGTCTGTTAATCACTCTCTCTCCTTTCATTGTTTTTTCTTTCTATCATCCCTTTCACTAATCCATCCATCCGCTGCCCTCCAGGTGTAACAACAGGACTCAGTGTGTGGTGGTCGCAGGGGTCGACGTCTTCCCAGACCCCTGTCCTGGAACATACAAGTACCTGGAGATCCAGTATGAGTGCGTCCCTTACAGTAAGTATTCGTATATATAAACACACACTTAAACACACATGCACCCACAAACATGATTACATGCAAATATGTGCATGTGCACGTAAAACACTGAGATTTGACCTATATTTGTCTAGCTATATTGTAGGCTTATGTTTTTGTTTTTTGTTCTTATAACCTCTGATGTCGACTGAGAGATTGATGGATAGAAGTTTTTTTTTTCTCAGGGAGTGTGTGTTTGTGTGTTTGTGAGTGTGAAATACATGATGAAAGGTGGATGGAGAAGGAACAGAGAGGGAAAGTGTAGTACATTTGCATACTGTATGTCTTGTGTATGGGTGTGTGTGTGTGTGAGTGTGTGTGTGTGTGTGTGTGTGTGTGTGTGCGAGAGTGCATGTGTGCACTTGCGCGTGCATGCGTGTGTGTTTTCTTTTTCAGATTCACGCCCCGGGAGTTGCTCTCTTTTCTCCACAGGAGCCTGATTGAGGAAAGGAGAGATCGGTGGAGGGGGGGGGGGGCGAGGGAGGATAGGGGGGAGGGGGGTATGCTGGGTCTCTTTTGTGCTTCTTCTATCTTTTACGTGAACTATATAAAGTTTGTGGTGAGAATGAGTTCCAAAGTCTTTATCTGTGCAATTCTTTCTTTCTTTATCTTTTTTTCTTTCTTTCTTCCTTTCTTTCTCTCTTGCTTGCTTTCTTTCTTTTCTTTACTTCCCTTCTTTCACCCTCTGACTTCTCTTTCTTTCTCTCCCTCTTTTTTTCCTATGCTTGAGTAGAAGTGGACCAAAAAGGTAAAGACAAAACATTGTAGCATCTTGATCTCTTACCCCCGACCCACACTCTTTTCTCTCCTTCTCTTCCTCTCTCCTGCCATCTCTCTCTTCCTCCTACCCTAGGACGTTGTTTCGTAGTCATGCTGGATGTTGCCCCCCTTTTTTCATTTCCTACTTGGTTATTTTGTCACCCTCATTTTATCCATCTCTTGTGGTTGGAACCCGTCCTTTTATCCAATTTTATCCAGGTTCTGCACATAGTCCCTCTTCCTCTTTTCTCTCTCTCTTTCTCTCTCCAGTTTCTCCCCCTCCTCTTCCTCTCTTGCTCCTGGTCGATCTCTCTGTCTCTTATTTCTCTCCCTTAGTCTCTCTTTGCACACACAAACAAAAACACAACTGCTCACACAAACATAAACATAATCTTCTTACCTTTTCTCTCTTTCTCGCTATTTCCTTTTCACACACAAGCACCGTTCTTTCTTTCTTGCAATCATTCCTTCCTACTTGTCTGATCATCCTCTTCATGCTTATTTTCCCTTTTCTTCCCTTATAGGAAGAGCCCCTTATTTATCTTCATAGGAAAAATAAGACCAAATGTGTGTGATTGTATATCCTTCTGGATGTGTGCTTACCAAGCACTGCTTCCGTGTGTGAGTGTGTGTGTGCATGCCTGTTTGCATGCCAGTGTGAGACTGTACAGTATACATATGTGTTCATACAGTTATTGACATGTGGGTGGACCAATCGTTGTGCTCGGCGTAAACTAACCTGCCCTCTCATTCACTTCAAGGCAAAATTTAGCTCCGCCTTCTGCGTCCCTGATTCTACCTCACACCTTTTTTCACTCTTTTTGCACTAACCCACACCCACACTTACGCACACACACATGCACACACACACAAAGCACATAAATACACTCACACACCTTTCATTGCAGTGTCCCTGTTGTATTACTCACCACACACACAAGCACACACACACACACACGCTAACAGTGTGTGAATTTCAACACTTTTACGTCTCTTCTGTTGCTTGCCTCTTGAGATCAGCACAGGTGTTTTAAATCCCTCTCTTTTTCTCTTCATTCTTTTTTCTTCTTGCTGCATCAACCGCATCTAATTCGATCCATTTTTCATACATCGATCCATTTTCTCCCCATCTCCCCTATCTTTCCACACTTTTCTCCTCCTCACTTCCTTGCCCGCTCTTCTTCTTCTCCCTCCCTCCTCCTCTTCTTTCTCACATCCTGCTGTCTTCCCCTCCTCACTTCCGTCTTCCAGTTTTCGTGTGTCCCGGCTCACTGCTCAGCATCCAGCCGGCCTCCTCTCTCCTGGAGGCGGAGCATCAGTCGGGGGCGTGGTGTAAGGACCCGCTGCAGGCTGGTGACAGGCTGTACGTCATGCCGTGGACTCCATACAGGACTGAGGTGCTGTATGAGTACGCCTCCTGGGACGACTACCGCCAGAACAGGGTCACCACCACCTATAAGTGAGTAATCTCTCTGTGTGCACTGTGTATTGCTGAAGATGCAACCGTGGGCTCTGGAAACATCTCTGGATAAAACAATTATTCTGTTCTAGGTTGCCTAGCCGCGTGGACGGTACAGGCTTTGTGGTGTATGACGGTGCCGTGTTTTACAACAAGGAGCGAACGCGCAATCTGGTCAAATATGACCTGCGGACACGCATCAAGAGCGGCGAGGCAGTGGTGGTCAATGCCAACTACCACGACACCTCGCCTTACCGCTGGGGAGGGAAGTCAGACATTGATCTGGCGGTGGACGAGAACGGCCTTTGGGTGATCTACTCTACCGAAGCCAATAATGGACGCATCGTGGTCAGCCAGGTACAGTAGGAGGAAGGAAAACAGATCGATGACTGGAAAGAGAAAAGAATGGTGGGTTTTATTACTGAGATCTATCATTTTCCCATGTCTTTTTATTTTTTCGTTTGCAGGTGAACCCGTACACCCTGCGCTTTGAAGGCACGTGGGCCACCGGCTTTGACAAGCGCGGGGCAAGCAACGCCTTCATGGCTTGTGGGGTGCTCTACGCCGTGCGCTCCGTCTTCCAGGATGATGAGGGGCAGGCAGAAGGCCGGGTCGGCAGCGACATGGTGGTTTATGCCTACGACACCAGCCGTGGACAGGAGCTGCCCGTTCAAATACCATTCCCCAACCCTTACCAGTACATCTCCTCCATAGACTACAACCCCAGAGACAACCAGCTGTATGTGTGGAACAACTACTACGTGCTGAGATACCCGCTACAGTTTACACCACCACCGCCCACTAAAGGTTTGTGGAACAAGTGTACTTGTCTATTTGGACATACTGGTATGTGTTGAAACCAGAGAAACAACAGTGTTGCCATCCCTCCAGGTCCTCTCTCGTCTCTGATGACGACCGTCCGCTCCTACACGGCCACTGTCTCGTTGACCCCAGTGCGGCCGTCGGCCTCTCACCCCATTGGCGTCATCAACCGAGGACCCTTTGACCAGCGGCCGATCACAGCCATGGTCCCTCTGACCCCACGTCCACCTCTGCGTGTCCCCTTGGCTCCTGGTCAGGTGGGCGGATGTGAGGGCCGGGTGGCACGAGGGGTGCAGTGGCCGCCCACGCTGAAGGGCGAGAATGTGGAGAGGCCCTGCCCGAAAGGGTCACTGGGTAGGTGTGGCGTGTGTGTGTGTGTGTGTGTGTGCCTGTACAGATGTGAGCATGCCAATCTGCGTGTTGCGCTGTGTGTGTGTGTATGTGGGCTAGTTGCATGTGTGAGTCTGTATCTCGTTTCCCTTTGAAATGTAGTCGGATGTCCCCTCTTTGAACTTGCCCTCATATTAGAGCGAGAAGAAGAAAGAGTTTATAGGGTTCGTCAACTTTTCCTCTCGCTGTGCAGCTGTCTTCCTCAGCTCAGCGCTCCCTCTGAAAAAAAGCTGTTATGCAGATTATGTAGATAAGCCTGTGGTGCGTTATGCCTCGTCCTAATCACATTGAATGGTTTGGACATGGATTTAGCACAGAGGTGATGTTCTCACCGGGGAATGATCTGATACTAAATGTTTACAACTGAACATGGTGTAACAGACACTCTATTTCTGTGCTTTATGAAATATATTTATGCTTTCATGAGCTTTTAGCCTCTTTTTAGCTCATCATTTTATTTTTTTACAGTACATGTACTGGTCAGTTTCAAAGTTAGCTACTTGCTGGTGAAGACAGTCAAACAACTGAAAGCTAATTAGACAACAACCCATGTGCTTTTGTCAGAAGTTGATGAATACCAAAACCGGGATAAAAGGAGAGTGAATAATGTACTTACATTCATCAGGTGGATTCGAACACGACTCCAAATGAACGCTGATTTTGCTTCTTGCTGGAGGTGTAAATAGTTTATTTGCTAAAACTTTACTTGGAAAGCAAAGAATCCCACCCTTTGTTTTTGTTTTGGTGTTTTTGGTCCTACGCACCCGTCACTAAGACTGTATGGTGTGCTGGAACTTCTAAGAGGCCAAAATGTTTTTATCAAAAAAAACAGAACAACATTAGTATCTATTACTTGACTAAACAGACAATAAATGTATTTTCAGTCCACATTTTTAGGAATATTTCCTCCTGGTTTACTGTTTATTTCATGAATATATACTCAGATTTTATTCACTGTCTTGTCTTTCGTTAATTATTGATGAAGTCCATATTTAATCAAATGCCAAAACCTTTTATTATTTTGCTGCACTATAATATCTGCTTCTAGAAAAATGAAAAAAAGCAAAACAAGTGTAAGAATTTGTGAGCTCCATGTAAGGGTAAAAGATGCATGGGAAGTGTCGAACCACCTCAGGCTTTCCTTCCTCTTCGTGACAGTCTGTGTCACCCTGTCTGTCTCTGCAGGTATAGCTTCCTATCAGTGCGTGCAGTCTCCGGTGGGCTGGAGCTCCAGAGGGCCTGACCTTTCCAACTGCACCTCTCCCTGGGTCAGCCAAATTGCACAGAAGGTTAGTCACACACACGCATACACACTGTGCAAATCCCCTAAAGCCAGTCAACAAGCAGCTCTCTCTTAAATGTCAAAATATTTGACATTACAAACACCCCCGCCTCACTCCAGATTAAGAGCGGAGAGAACGCGGCCAACATCGCCGGGGAGTTGGTCAACTTGACCCGGGGACGGATCTACGCCGGTGATGTCAGCATGTCCGTCAAGCTAATTGAACAGCTATTGGACATCCTGGACTCCCAGCTCCAGGCCTTGAGACCAGCCAATAAAGAGTCAGCAGCGCGCAATTACAACAAGGTAAATTGTTCCTGTTGTCAGTGCAGAGGTGTACTTGACCTTTCCTGGAAATGAGAGCGGAAATGTCAGTGATGATGATTCTAACATTCGATTTTTTTTATTCGTGTTTTCAGCTGCAGAAGAGGGAACGTACATGCAGAGCCTATGTTCAGGTAAGACACACAGACAGACTGACAGACAGACAGATAATCAAGAGTAAGAATAAAACACTCTGTCTTTCTATCTGTCAGGCGGTCGTTCTGATAGTTGATAACCTGTTGAGTCCTGAGGCTCTGGTGTCCTGGGCGGATATGAGCAGTGTTGACCAGTCCCGCTCAGCATCGCTGCTGTTAGACGCAGTGGAGAAAGGAGCATTTCTATTGGCAAACAATCTTTACGAAGGCCGCTTCAGTGACAGGGCACCAAATGTTGGTACGTGGTCCATCTCTTTTCTTTCTTTTGCTCTACACGTTGTGGAAATTACCAGTTCGTCTAAGCTTTTGTGTGTGTCTGTTCCTGTGTGCACAGATCTGGAGGTGTATGTACTAAATACCGAGGCAGACATACAGGATCTGACGTTCCCTCACTCTTACGACAGCGACAGCATCTTGCAGATATCAGCACTGGCTCTGCAACAGTACAGCAACAATGGTCTGTGACACACACCAAAACTAATACACATTTTATATAGCTGGGTATTATAAAGTATGTTGCCTGGGTTGGTAAACCATAGGTGGGACAAGTATCGGGCTGTGGAAGTAAAAACTAGTTTTTTTGTCCACATATCAAAATCCAAACATTATAAAATGTAAGATGGAAGTCTCGAATTGTCTCTTCACTATGTCCCCTTTTCCTCCGCAGGCCAGGTGAAGCTGGTCCTCTCTCTCTATAAGAACCTGGGCTCCTTCCTGACTACCCAGAACTCAACTCTGCGGCTCGGATTGGGGCTGGGCCAGGGATCGGAGGCCAGGCGTAGGAGCCTGGTGGTCAACTCCCATGTCATCTCCGCCTCTGTGCACAGAGGATCCAACAGAGTGTATCTCTCCGAGCCGGTGATCTTCACTCTCAGGCACCTGCAGGTCTGTTTTGAAGCCGGTTTACCTCCAATGTTTAGAATGAGCAAATTCCCTCTGGTCACTAAGTATCCTTTAGACTGTATGCACCTAAACATGTTTTGGTGTGCGTTTGACTCCACAGCTGGAAAACCACTTTGGCCCCAACTGCTCTTTCTGGAACGGAACAGGGGTTTCTGGGAGTGGCCGGTGGTCTACGCAGGGCTGCCGTCTGTTACACACCAACAACACACACACTACCTGCGCCTGCAACCACCTCTCCAGCTATGCCGTCCTCATGACATATCAGCAACCTGCTGTAAGTAACACGCACCACAAACACGCTACAGTGTTTAAGTGTGTTTTGTTTTTTATGGATTTGCATGAACCTTCTCTCACACAGAGGCACAATGACAGCGGTGCAAAATGTAGCATGTAGCATTTGTGCAGATGTATGAATGGACCGTGTTATTACTGCCAATACTGCTTCATTTAAGATGACCAGGTGCCAAACCTTAACTTCATAAATCCAGCTCCATCCTCGACCAACAAAGGCTTCCCGACTCCACCTTTATGCACCCATTTGCTGAAGCACAGCTGGACTATACCCCCACCCTGCTGCCCAAAATGTTGTTTAAAAGTCAAGCACAGAGGGGGGGGATAATTGTGGGTTGTAGCTGTAAGAGAGAGAGAGTGATGAATGCTGCAGGCTATTTTGTCCTGCTATGAAATTGAATTAAGTGTTTCTCTGCAAGATGTCCTCTTTGTTGGGTGTGATTTTATTCATTTGAATGTTATGTAACACACTTGGACTCACAACCAGAGGCACACGAGGACTCAACACCACACAATACATCCATATTCGGTCACAATCCTGCATCTGCACCTGTTCCTGCACTCATACATGATCAGACAACAAATGATCTTAAATCCCTCTGCACTTTCTTTCCCGTCTGCTCCTCTTCATCAGTTTGGGGTCGGTGTAGAAGAGCTTCTCGTCTATGTGGTTTCCTGGGTTGGCATCTCTGTAGCGCTGGTGTGTTTGGCCACCTGCCTTACCACCCTGTGCTGCCAGGGGGCACCCTGGCACACAGACCACAGCACCATCCACTGCAACCTGTGGGCCAACCTGCTCATCACTGAACTGCTCTTCCTTGTTGGTGCCAACAAGACGCAATATACAGTGAGTGCTCATTCATTACTGTTTCTAAAGCATGTTGTTTAGGGTAGCATTTTGTGAAATATTCCTTCTTCCTCTATCTAAATTTGCAGGTCGTGTGCTCCATCATTGCCGGCCTGCTGCACTTCTCGCTGCTCTCGGTGTTTTGCTGGTTGTGTCTGGAGGGGGTGGAACTGTACTTGCTGCAGCGGGAGGTGTTCGAGGGACGTAACTCCAGGAGGAAGTATTTCTACCTGTGTGGCTACTCTATTCCTGGGCTGGTGGTGGCTGTTTCTGCAGCCATAGACTTCAGAGGCTACGGCTCAAAAACTGCGTACGTTGACTAACGAGTGTGTCTGCGTGTGTGTTTTTGGAGGAAGGCAGTTACTTTCCTACATCTGTATTTTTCTTGTACCAGACGGACTTTGCTATTTAGGAGATTGTTATTTACTGTGATGTGTGTGTGTGTGTGTGTGTGTGTAGATGTTGGCTGCGAACAGACAATTACTTCATCTGGAGTTTCCTCGGACCGGTTGGTGTCGTCATTACGGTGAGTACGGAGAATACAGACACAAACACTTTTATATATTTTTAATCATCAGCGTGTAATAACGTCATGTCGAGTCATTCTTAACGAATACATATTGAACATGTTTTTGTTCTTTTTTTCGGGCCTCAGTTGAACCTGGTTGTCCTGGTGATGACCTTGCATAAGATGCACAGCACCGCTGCTTTGAAGCCGGACTCCAGCCGCCATGACAACCTGAGGTGAGTACAGCGTCTCGTGCTGATCTGTTGCGCGGCATCGTGTGCAGCGTATCGCTGTGTTTCAGTCGCTCTGGCTCCACTCACACAGTTATTAGAAAGTATGGGAAAATATTTGTGTTTCCAGACTATTGCCCCTGATACATGCCCTAATAAATTGATAGAACAGATTACACAGGAGTGTGGACTGAACGGCCTTAATGGGTAAATGCAAGTTTTTCCGAGAGCCGACTTGACGATCCTATAAACTCTGGTTGACTGAGGATTCCAAATGGGAAAAGAAAGCTAGATGCAATCTTTGTGTGAAATCATTTACAACATGGGGATGTGGCGGCTGGTGTAAGCCTTATGCAAGGGCAAAAACACCTTAACCCGGTCACAGCATCCTCTGCACGCAGAGTAACAGAGTCATTATGTCTGATAAATCTAACGAGAAGTTTGAAAATTTGAGTCTGGTAAAGTATTGGATTTTAAAATGGAAGCTGTGAAGGAACCCCGAGTAGCCTGCACTACTATATATTATGTCTGAAAACATATGAGGCGGGGAATAGGCAATGCAGTAACATAATCTTGATTCATGTTTGATCAGCACTGCCTAGTTTGACAGTTTGAGCGGAGTTCACGAGCAGTGATTGACTGCCGCGTTGGAGACGCCTCGGCTCTGATTGATTGTTTGTCTTCGGGCGAGGTGCGAATGCCATTAGGAGCACTAAGAGGAGGAACCAGATTATCTGTATCATGTACTACTGCCAGGATAAAGTGACAGTTTGAGTAAATATGACAGAAAGTCATTTCTATTAAAGTTTCCAACTGTAGCTTTAAAACTCGGGGACCGGAAAAATCAAATTACTAACGGATCTAGGTGAGTGAACTCTTGTTCTCGTCAAAATGAAAATAAAATGTGATTCGCAGGGCGTGGGCGGTGGGCTCCCTGATGCTGCTCTTCCTGCAGAGCGTCACCTGGTCCTCAGGCCTGATGTTCCTGTGTGCTCCGTCTCTCCTCCTGGCTTACCTCTTCTCCTCCCTCAACACCGCCCAGGGCCTCCTCATCACCATACTACACTGCACCCTTGCCAGGAAGGTCTGTCTCTGTGTTCCTGCGTCTTTAACTGTAAGACCCTAATGTGTAACCTCATCATTTGTGACCAAAGAGATATGTTACATGTTTGAATATTGCATGCAGGGTCAGAAGGACTACGGCCGATGCCTGCGCCTCTCGCAGTGCTGCGTAACGTCCTCTTCCAGCTCTCCGGACTCGGTGAAGGGTGCTGCCCTGCGGTCCAACAGCCGCTACACCAGCAGCCAGAGTCGGAGAGCTACTGCGAACAGACAGGTACGTTACAACACACTGCACCTCTAAGTCCCCCGAGCGCTTTGTCTCTCTCACTGCGTCTGAGTCAGTTTGACCTTGTGTGAAATGTTTTCCATTCCAGAGTCGTATCAGGAGGATGTGGAACGACACCGTTCGCAGACAGACTGAATCGTCTTTCATCGCTGCAGACGTTAACAACACACCTACTCTTAACCGAGGTAAAGATTCGACCTCTATTAAATGTGAGTGTTGCCTCCTCTGTTGTTCAGTTTTGTTTATTTATTTCCCTCCCCTCTCTCCTCAGCTGCTTTAGGGAATCACTTCCTGACTAATCCAGTGTTGCAGACTCATGCCGGAGCCTCTCCTTATGACACAATGCTGACCCAGGGGTACAACCAACCCTTCACCTCCACAGGTACATTTCATCACAACGTTCTGGGATTCTTCCTAATTTTGAGTCTGTTTTCTACTCAGATGACTTACTCTCCCTCTTTATGTTGGTATATTTTACTGTCCTTTTTCTTATGTGTACTCCCAGTACCTTGCAAAACTCTTATGCCACATTGATAATTGCCCATGTAAGGCCACTCCCTCAAGTTTCTTAATTAAAAGGTGCACAGCATCAACTCTCAAGGAAGTTTCATGGGTTCAATTCTGACATACTTTTTCGTGTTTTGTGTGTACGTAACATATATATATATAACTTGCAGTTCTTAAACAAACAGTGATGATGACACTGTTTCTAAGTTAGCGTTATAACATTATTGCATTTCTGAACCAGACGTTTTTGTTCGCATACATTACATATATGCCGATACCTTTCTATCTGTGATAAGATAATATTGACCAAAAATATCAGGTGAGCGATTTATCGCTTGGGATCTACTTCCTGAATTTCCCTGAGTGGCCTAAGACTTCTGCCCTTTATCGTTTTTCTGTTTCTGTACATTTTGAAAGTTTGGAATTAAAAGCTGAAAACGTTTTGGTTTATACCAGTGTGTTGTTCTGTTTCCAGTTTTTGTTTTTCCTTGAAATGTTTGTCTTTTAAATGTTTTTTGACACTTTCCCTCTCTGTCTCTCTGTCTTGTCGTGGACCAGTAGGAACCTTCAGAAACAAGCAGAGTATGAGCTCTCCTTTATTGTGCTCACTCGAATCATTGAGCGCCACTTCCTTGTTCAATTCATAGACTACCTGTGCAACATTTGCACACAGTAATTATTGACCATAAGGACATCACATACATCTCTCTCATGTGGCTGCATAACTGAACATTTCATCAAAGAATATTTTCAATATCAAAATCTTTGTGGGAAAGCCACACCGTCAGTAGGCACATGAACCCTAAACTCACTCATCCATTCATCCATTCAGTCACTTAAATCTCTTCATGTGAATCTTTTATGGTTTCCCTGTTTGCTAATTTTCATCTTCCTGTTTCTTCCGACAGAAGGCGTAGTGTCCCAGAGCCAGGAGTCCTGTGGGTTGGACAGTGTGTGTCTCAATGGAGGCTACACCCCCAACACCTTCACCCTGCACGGTCTGGGAACCACACCCGGGTCCCGAGCTGGAGTGGTGGGCAGCACTGACCTTCTGCGGGAGGGAGGAGTTGGTATCGGAGGTGATGACATCTCCCCAGCCCTCCTCACCCCCCACGGGGCCACAGATCTGGGCGGTGCTGGAATGCGTCGTAACTTGTCTGATGCAGCGGCGCTGGAAAAGATGATCATCTCGGAGCTGGTGCAGAGCAACCTCAGGCCCTCAGTTGCCATGCCTGTTCCTCCCGAGCGCTACGGAAGCCTGGCGCGGCCTCAGCACCTCGACAGGGCAGCCCTCCCACACACTGCCACTTTGACTCGACACGCGCAGCCGCCCCAAGAGGGGTGGGCTGCCACCATGCAGCCAAACGCACGCCACAATGCACAAGAGGCCTGGGCGCACACGCGGCACCACACACAAGACGCTGAGACACATTCCACAACACGTGGACAAGATCTCGCCACGGCGCCACGCTTACAAGACGGCTGGTCACACTCACGGGTTTCTGGAGACTCTGAGTCCCGTGAGCTGCTTAAAGACGGGGACAGGTCGTTGCAAGGCACTCTGAGTCGCCGCGGGCTCCAGGACAGGCAGCAGGCGCGCCCCCCTGATGTTCAGGCACGGCCCTACTCCACCCTCAGCCGCACACCGGGCACCCTGTCACGTCACCGCGGCACAGTCGAGCCGAGCGCAGGGACCGACAGAGACCGAGAGAGGGACAGGGAGAGAGACAGGGAGCGTTACCGGGACAGGCCCCTCCCGCCTCCTCCTCCCCCTCCCCCACAGGAGTCTGAGTCCCTGTACAAGGCTCTGGAAGAGCCCCTGCTGATGAAACAGAGGGATGCAGGTGTAGAGGCATGGAGAAGCGGCCAAGACAGAGAGAAGGACGAGACATTTCTCTTGAAAAGAGACGAAATGATGGACGAATGGAGAGGAGGAAACGACAGAGGGAGGGACGAGTCTTTTACCTCTCAGACAAGAGATGAAGAAATGGACGAATGGAGAGCTGGAATGGAGAGAGGGAGGGAGGAATCTCATCTGCTGGAGAAGAGAAGTGGAAGGATGGAGGTGTGGCGGGGGGAGACAGACCAGGAAGAGACTTTTATAACACAGAAGAACGATTTTGCGGTTGACGGATGGAGAGGTGGGATGGACAGAGAGAAAGACAAATCCTTGTTTTTAAAGGACAGAGATGGATGGAGAGCAGGGATCGAGCGAGAGAATGAGAAGCAGAAGGACAGAGCGCTGGATGTGTGGAGAGGAGGGATGGATATAGACAGGGACGAATCTTACCTGTTCGAGAGCAAAGACGGCGGTCTCGACGGGAGGAAAAGAGGGAAAGATAGAGGGTCTCTTCGTTATCACGGCGAACGAGAGGATTCTGACAGCTTTGCTCTGCCTTTGACCCCTGACCTTGACCTAGACCCTGACTCCTCACCTATCTACGCCCGGGATTCAAACCCCTCCCCGCTCTACCCCGGAGACCGACGCTCGCCTCCGCTGAGCATCTTCCCCCGAAGCTCTCCCCCGACGAACATCTTCGCTCCTCGAGAAACTAACTCGCCTCCGAGCAATCTCTACTCGCGCCACTCCCCCCAGGTGTACAGCCGAAGCAGCTCCCCTCCTCGCTTCTACACCCGCACCTCCCCTCCGACCCTCTCGTACCCGGACAGCAGCCCTGAAGGTCCAGAAGACATCAGCAGCCCCATTGGCCAGCCCCAGCGGCCCGCCCTGGAGCTGCCCTACAGCCTGGGGCGACCCCCGCTCGGCCCGCGGCCCAGTCACCTGCAGACCTTCTACCAGCCGCCGCCGCTGGCCTCCAACGGAGACGCAGTGTACACGGCAGAGCCCACCTCGGAGGGAGACGACGGACAGATGCAGCGGGTGACGAGCCTGTGACTAGGGCGGTGGTGATCGGGGCATAGAAACCAGGGATGAGGAGGAAGACGGTGGTTATCACAAATAGCGAAGATCAAGCTGATGGATGGATGACTATTATGATGACAAAGAGGATAACGATGATGGATGATGAAGGTAATGATGATGACAGTGATGGCTCCTCCCTGCTTCTATCTCCCGATCACCACGAGACTTCCCCCTTTTCATGTTTTGTTACTTTTCTATGACTGTGATCCATTTATAACTCTTCCTCCTCCACTTCCTCTCTTTACCCTCTCTTTCCTGAAACCCTTCTGTGTCTTCCCGTCTCATTGGTGCTTATCCTTATTGGCCCATCGTCTTACGTTTCTATTGGTTTGTCGGCTGGGTGTTGCCCTTCCCTGTAGCAAGCAAACAGTGTGTCAAAGAAGCACTTGTGTGTTGCCAAAAAATCCTTTCAAAGAACATGTGCATGACTTTATAGTGGCTTTACCAGGCTACATACCGTAGGAGGAAAGTGCTGAAGTGTGTGTGCGTGTGTGTGTGTGCGTGCGTGTGTGTGTGTGTGTGAATAGCTTGATGAGCATGCGTGTGTGTAAGGATGTGTGTGTGAGTGTGAGTGCGTGTATATACATCATTCTTGTATAATTAATGTATCACAGTGAAGCATTTTATCAATATCAACAGGGGGGCCTCTTACACATCCCCTCCTACTGATTTTGAACTCTTGACCAATCCCATTTCACATCAAGACGACCCCGCCCCCCCCCCCCAACCACCCCTCCCTCCACCTGCCACAAACTGTTGGTGATGGAACTCCTTGCCATGGAGCCTGTCATAGCAACAGAACTATTGACTCCGGAGCCAGAGATCATACGAAACCTCAGAACTTTTCTGCGACCCCCCCCTGAGATCCTTGTAAATAATCGACCTCAAGTGTTCTGATTGTCTTGTATTGCTATTGAAGTTCAAGTAAACATGTGAAATAAACGATACCGTCTTTCTCTTTGTGTGGATGTACAGAGAGAGAGCGGGGGTTGGGGAACGAGAGACGTGGATGGATATAAGAGAAAGTCTGATTGAGACAGATGAAAAAAAAGAAGCTGTGGTTTAATGTAACTAAGTACATTCACTCAAATAATCAGTACATGGACGTTACTTGAGTACTTCTACTCAACACTATCTGACAGCTACAGTTACTAGTTACTATGTAGATAAAGATTCTATATACTAAACATATGATGACTTTAATATGAAGCATTGTTGCAGATTAAAACAACCCATCAGTATATAAAGTGTCTTAATTTGGCACCGACTCATCCGGCTACAATTTAAATGTTTGTAATGCATCAGTACTAATAATCCAATAACATTGTCTATAATAATGGGACTCTGACATGGGCCATTGGGCTGCTCAATGAGCACTTTCACTTTTGATACTCAATAAATCAATTTGATGAACAATACTGTTATTTGAATGCAGGACACAATATCTCTAAAATGGTGGTGTTGCTTGATCTGAGTACTTCCACCAATGCTGGCGGAGAAAAGGGATATTTCATTTTAGATGACTTGACAGTAAGAGTTTTAAACAAACAACTATGTGTGATGTTAAAGTGACAAACCCAAAGTTGATTGTCAGCCAACTCTGTGGTCCCCTTCAGCGTCTTTAAGGCAAATGTTTTGGTTTTACAGCCCACAAACAAACTACTGTTTTGGTTCAGTCAAACTGCTTTCATCAACTTATCTAGATTCATCTAGCTTGTCAACATAGTGGAGCATCTTGCAGCTAAAGAGCCAAATACTTTTCTCAGGTGGATGGTGGAGACTGTACTTCTACACCAGTATGATAATGCTGTATTTCTTTAAACCATTCACCATCGTCATCCTCGTCTTGGATGGTGCTAAGCCCAGGATGCAGCGACGGTAGCACGGCAAAATAGACATTGCATGATAGCGATAATAGAAGGGGAGGAGATGAAATCATTAGCAGTCTTATACCCACAGTATACTGTACATCCGGGTGTCAGACTAAGCCAAGCCGAAGCTCCGGTGGGAGGAGGACAGCTAAGCGCCTAGCAACAGAGTCTCTTCCTGCGACCAGGAGCAGAGCTTCGCGTCACTGCTCTGCACATCCCCGCTGGGAGCCAACACCGACACCGTATAGCTGGAGACCCAGGCCGTACAGCTGGGCCCCCTGGAGGGAAGGGAGGCACGGGAGAACCAGAGCCAGGACTGAGCAGAAAAGACTGTCAGACCCTGCTGCAGTCAAGTGTTCTAAACGGACTTTGGTGCTCGGAAACACTACCACCTTTTGTCCACAGGGACCGCCACTATCAACACAAAATACAAGTTCCTGTTAGTAGCTTTAAAGAGACAATGATTATTTTAAAAAAATCACATTTTTATTGAATCATCTGTGTGCTCTTGGAGTGGTAAGTAGTCTAGCATCATACTGTCTGAGAGTTAAAGCGTCCGGACTGTTTCAAACATGATTATATCTATTGTGTAGACATTCTCTCATTATTGAACTATGTATACAACACACTGAGTGCAAACAGAAGGACACACACATCCTACCACATCTAAATGATGCAACACATTAGGAAAATGAGTTGCTTTCTCGCTATTTGTGCTTTTCTTCAAACACCATTACATTCACTGGGTTTATGTAAAAAACAATTAAAACAAACAGTTACAGTACAACTTATATCACATGTTTGTATAAAATATTTTACATCCTACGTAGCAAATTAATACAAAGTGTTAATTGATAAAACTAAGATGGAAATCAAAAAGTGCTTTTACAGTATCATTACAAAATCTGTATATATATATATATATATATATTTACAGGTAACGTATAGAGCGGCAGTGGTTGCTGTTGTCTCATCTCACAGGTAGCCTGAGTATCACATGTGAAGCTACGGTCAGTCACATGGACAAAAGGAAAGGCTCCAGCCCAGCAAGCAAGCATTGTTTTCAGCACCCTCCCTCGTCCTTTCTCCCAGTTGACACAGTTTGTCTTTTGGAGCCACATACAGTATCTCACAAGCTCTACTCTCCCTCTCTCTCACACACACTCTGTCCATATGAGGTATGTGGTTTGACTTCACAGGAAATGGTCTGACATTCTTCAAATTTCTCGTCTGTCCAAGGTGAACTACGGGCAGCAGGTGGATGTTGGAACACGGAGGGGTTGGTGGAGGTGAGGTTTAGCAGACAGTGTGGTGCGGCGGCAAGGGTCTGTCCAGGGTCTCAGTCGGAGACAGATCTGAACTCGAGCTTTTAAACATGGACGAGATGTGGAAGGCCTGGGAAACACACAAACACACACGACAAAGCTTAAGGTTTTAACAGACGTTGACATGTGGACGTGCACAAACTCAAGCAGGCCAGGTTATACTGACCACCCAGTAAGCAGTGAGGGCTCCCTGTATGTAGCCTGTGAGCACGTCGGACGGGTGGTGCCTGTAGTCTGAGATGCGGGTCAGACCCGTGTAGACCGCCAGCAGAACCAAGAAAAACTGCAGAGCCGGCCTCAGCAGCCGAGCCCCACGCCAGGTCAACCGCGCCTGAAGGTAAAACTACATGGCAAAAATGAACATGATGTCATTTAGTGCACAGAACAATAAGGGTGACATCTGTTATTGTAAATAATGACACAAGATTCTGCAGTTAACGGTATCCATGAGTGGGTTCTTTTAGCATTTATGGAAACTCTGTCCTAAGTACAATTTAATATAGATCCCCACAAAGAACAGGAGGAGTGTTTTGTCCTACTGTTTTTGTACTTGTGTTGTATTTTGAGTTTCTTGTGCTTGCTCTGTTTTATGTGTTCCGTTAGCGCTGCCCAACATGTCTTCCGTCGTACACCTGTTTAGTGTCTAGCCTCGTCAACTTTGTGATGCCAGTCCTCGCTGTCTTGTTACCAGTGTTTCCCTCCTTATTGCTGTTCCCTGCCGACTCCAGCTGTGCCTTGTCTTGTGAAAAGCTCCTTTTGTATTTATACCTGTCTGCTCTTTCAGTTCTTTGACAGTTTGTTTAACGCCACTTCCAGCGTTGAAGCCACATTGGTGCTCCTTGTGTTCTGCCTGTCTTTGTTTCAAAGTGTTTCTACTTTTGTTTTTACCTTGTTGGAAAATACGTAGTTTATTGTCTAGTTTGTGTGTCCTGCACTTGGGTCCACCTGCCTGCTTCAAACGTGTCAGTCGACGCGTTTTGTGCCAATGTTAACTCAACATGTTTATTACCGTGTTAGGATTATATTTATCATTTCAGACTTATGCCATACGCACCACTCTGTGCTCTATGAATGTGTTCATTTGTAAATATAGGATGGATGGATGGACACAGTACTTTGTGATAACTTGATTGAATACAATACAAGGACTAACAACTTGATTGTAGGTTAAGGCCCGTCTCCAAGACAGAGCCCCAAGTCAGAGTATGGTAGTAATGTTGGTAACGAGAGTAAGTAAGTGTTTTGCACACTGCTTTTGCACATTGCTGAGCGTCTCACATTTTAGCAGGAGCGCCCTTAACTCCTCGAGTTGAAGCAGTTTTTTTTTACATTGGTTGGACTTTTGCTGGATACCCGGAGCTATGGAGGCCTGGAGGCAAATTACTGCGATACCGGTAAGTTGTCTTTATTAATTTAAACTGGAATATTAATTACCAGGCAGCGTGCAGTTCATGGTCTGAGTTAAGAAAATGTTAGCACTCATTCGGTGGTTGCCAAGCAACAATTTTTTAAATGGAGCAACTGCACAAAAAACACTGTCTGACAAGACCTTAAAGCCCTGATGATTTGGGTTTAGTAGGTTTGTTTTAGGAGAGCATATAATATTACCAAACAAAAGTGCACTTATTTAAACTGTCGCAAACACACACAGTGAACCCCTGAGGGTCTAAGTTGGTGATCCAGCCCTGGCATTAAATCTCTCTTTATGAGATAAATACTGTCAACCACAGATTTATTGCAGTTGGTCCGAATACTGAACCGAATTCAGTGCATTTGATCTAAAGTTATGGTGATCATGGTCTTGTTGGTGCATTGGATATGCCTTGTTTTTCATCTTCCCTTTTTACCATTTTTAACAAGCAAGCCAAGACTGCCCTCACACACACACACACACACACCCAAGATGGCACACACATTAATATTCTGTATGCGCACATGTACATCAGGCACTTGCTCAGGGACACACATAGGCTGCCATAAACACATATAAATGAAGGCGCCTGCACACACACACACTCACACAATAGAGGAGAGCAGTGAGGCGGTGAGGCGAGGTCACACTCCTCCCACAGCAGAACAAAGCTGTCTCTGTTTGTCGCATTTCTCCTTTTAGTCCCTCTCTTTCTCCCTCTCCTCTTTCATTCCCTCGCTTTCTGCTGCTAACTGGACGGATGACGGCTCCCTGTTTCATTCATTCTCTCTGCAGTTTATAGAGAGATGGTAATTGGAAATTGGAGAGACAGTAAATTTTGTTTGCCAGTGTGTGTGCGTGTGTGTGTGTGTGTGTGTGGGAGAAAATGTGTGATAGATAGATATATAATACTCACTGCTAAATAGAGCATTGTGTACATCGCAAAGGAAGCGTGACCAGAGAAGAAGGACTTCCTAAAAATATGGAGAAGTATTTAGAATAACACAGAACAGAAGCATAATACAAAAAACGTACGTTAACACACACACACACACACCTGGCCTCCTCCTCCAACCGGTGGTCGGGCTGGCGGCAGGTCACTGTTGCGACGTATGTTCCAGGTGTGCAGTTCAGCGATGCATAGGTGACGTCGCACACAGACAGGAAGTGCGGTCGCAGCCGCCCGACACTCAGCTTGGCCATGTTGGTCAGTGATTGGCCGACACAGCAGCCAAACAGGAAGCAGCCCAGCTCCTTGTACAGACAGGACACATACAGGTTCCTCACAAAGGCCTTGGAGCTGACGCCTCTGAAACGAACTCGGTAACACTCCCCGAGGGCGATCTGGAGGTGGACACGTAGTCAGAACTGTCATGTTACATTCTCATCCTTACATCATGTAAAATGAATAATGGACGGACTGGCACAACAGGAGTGATCATTGTGATGAGTACTCACAGTGAGGCCGGTGATGATGATGCCACCCGTGATGAGTAATTCATCCGGTATGGCCTCTCGATGCCGATAGGGATAGGTGATGCTGGGGTCCCCGCACATGAAGCCCCTCCTGTATGGACTCACTGCCTTCAGCTCACATGCAAAGAGAGGGATGGAAGCTGCACAGGAGGAGAAGAAGGAGAAGAGAGACTATTTGATAGCCCAACGATCCCCAGTGGGAGTATAGACATTCCTCTTTGTGATGGGAAAGTGGAGATGATGCGTGGGAGGAGCAAAAGAGGAGCAAAACTGCAATTTAAAAAGAACCTTAAACATGCATGTCTTTCCAGCTCTTAGTCGTGTGGAATTCTGTGTTATCGATACATGCGTGCAGACGAGGGCAGGCTGTCATTTGAAATTGATTCTTGAGGTTTGTGGTTCTGCACACCAAAACGAAAACGATAATCTTTTCAATACTTAACATCAAGTTAACTGAATTGACTTTAAAACTAATGCCAAGCCCCTCAACCTCAGCTTTACTTTGTGTCTAATGCGAACTAGGAAATGTTAGCATGCCAACATGCTAAACTGAGATGTGACAATAGATAAATACCTGCTAACATTAGCATGTTAACACTGTCATTATCAGCAATGTTATAATAGCTTTTAGCTCAAAGCAGTGCTACAAAGTACAGCTCCACATAGCTGATAACAACTCCTTAAAATCGCAATGTTGACTCTAACACAAGGAACAATTTAAGGACTTTGCAGAAATAAAATATAGCCTAAAACCAACAAAAGCAAAACATGTGGTTTTTTTATGCCAACTTTCACAATGTGACAGTTTTTTTTATACTTTTTGTATCAGCACACCAAAAGCATTGATGTAGGATACCGAGCACCGGTTCACATATGACGCTCTAGAAAGAAGGAGGTAACAGAAATTCATCATAAAACTGGGAATATGAGATGAGGAGACTGGGGAGAGATCCAAAGAAGAATAGCTTTACAGGAAAATAAGGGTGGGAACCATGACTCTTTTTTTTCTGAAAACAATGCTTTGAATTGTGTGTGTGTGTGTGTGTGTGTGTATTTCTGTTGATGAGAAGAGAAAGGGGGGTTGTTTGTGACAGTTCTCTTCCCTACAAAACAAAGAGCAAATACTGCAGCAGACCAGAGCCAGAACCAGCCTCACACCGTCTCCGTTTGTCTCTTGAGTGTCCCCCCCCCCCCCCCCCCCCTCTATCTCTTTCTCTGTCTCTGTCTTGCATGCCTGCACACATACAGTAGAGAACGAGAGAGACAGACAGAGAAAGAGAGAGTCTCCCTCCCTTCTTAACTTGTCAAATCTGTTGTTAATCCAGACTACCTCTCCGTCCAGCTTTTTCCAATTAGCCAACATTATATAACCTCCTCAAGTCATATATAGGGACCATGAGAGGGAGCAACAATTACACTCACAGACACACACACACAGTGGATCGTGCATGTATTTATTTATACCAAATACAATTCCCCCTGGTCCGGCTCTGCCCTGAGAACTGGAGGTTGTCATGGAAACTGTAGAATTCCCTGGGCAATGCACAAAGCAGCTGGCACGGAGCGCTCGAGAGCGCGCACAAGCGGAAAAGAGAGAGCCAGGGATACGTCTAGATAGATGGAGACAGAACTTGAAAAACTTTCTTTCCTTCGTTCTTTCTACGTATAAACTTGGTGTTCATTTGCTGCTCATACTGTGAAGGCCCACAGGCCTGATCGTCGTGCCTGAGTGTAGTCACTGACTGTCTTTGTTGACTAAATAGAAAGGGACGGAAACAAAGCGGAACAGAACTCAGCGTGGTGGAAGTTCACCTTCACCGGAGATACTCTACATAGGAATGAATGCCATTTTTAAGGGAGTTCAACTGTAGTTTCAAAGTTAAAAATGATACTGTATGAACAAATATGCAGCCAATGATTACTTTAATTGTTGTTTAATAAAAATGTAAGCAAATGGTGGAAAACGCCCATGATGATCAAATCAGATGCTTGTTTTGTCTGACACAACACAACACAAGAATAAAGACGTTCACATTTAGTATCATGAGACAATAGAGAAGCAAATCCTCGCAATTGAGAAGCTGGAGCCTGAGAGTACAGAACATATAAAATGTACACTGATTAATTATATCCACTAATTGAGTATTCAGCTATTTGTTTCAGTTTTTAAAATT
The DNA here is from genome assembly GCF_050575085.1 of Anarhichas minor. NCBI lineage: Eukaryota > Metazoa > Chordata > Actinopteri > Perciformes > Anarhichadidae > Anarhichas > Anarhichas minor. Next base: position 5,948,832 of record NW_027466458.1, read on the forward strand.
CATAAATGGGTAAAAACACTAGTGCTCGGCTGTTGACCTGCTATACTCAGTTTATATATGAGTGGACAAAATAACAGAAACACCTCGCTGCAATCCAATGCAAACAACAACCTCTACACCACACAGCATTAATGACCACAGAGTTGTATCAGCACCTCACACCAAACGATTATTAACTTCTGTTACATTGTTTAGTTGGGATGAATTGTATTGGTGATTCGGTGATATTGACTTCACTTCTGGTCCACTTCAACAAAGTAGGTTACAAGTGAAACAATGATATTTACCCAGGCAGAGGCAGAGGAGGTCTAAGCCGACCAGAAGTTTTCTTTTGGATAAAGCCGGACCAGTTATGTCTATGAGTTTATTCCCTGTGCCGTTCTCCATCCCCATCCCTGCTGCGGCCAGGCTGCCCTTGTTGTCCGTCAGTTTGAGCTGGAGGTCCGCGCTGGAGACGACCACACCGGCGCACTGCACCCCAAATGTATCCAACATGACGATTGGCTGCGGGTGGAAGCTCGGAGTAAAGAACTTGTTGGCATCAGAAACTTGGGAGCGCCCTTGAACTGCTCATGTGCAGAGCTGCGGAGAGACTGGAAGTAAGTGGGTCCACAGGTTGACACAGTATGGTGCTCCCCACGCCACGTGCCGCGTGGATGTCAAAATAAAGTGTCTGTTTTACGCATTTTAAATTTCATCACAGAGTCTGCAGGGCTCGCCCTGACTCGTTGCAGGGCACCCGTCACCTTGAAGATATGCACCACGGAGCGGAAAACCCCAGGCTGGTTGTGCAACAGGCAGACTCACTCTCTCCATCCCTCTCTCTCTTCCTCTCTCTTTGTGCCCATTAGGTAATTACGGGTGTGATAATCATTTCCACTAATTTAAATGAGAGGAAGCGAATCAAACGCATCAGTCGCAGTGACGATAGTTGACCAATATGCAACAATCTGGGAGATATTTCTCCATCATTCACCTTTCACCTTCATTTTATTGGTTACATTCACAAAATTCCGAGTTGACCTTGGAACAACTAAACTAAAACTAAACTATTTAATCGTCACTCAATGATTAGACGGTAGCCGGGTAATATTTCTATAGCCCACTGTTTTGATTAAGTTTCCTCATGTCTGTAAATCTTAGGGACCCTTTTAATTTCCTTCCTTGATATCTTTAAATAAGCGTCATGGCACATATCCAACAATTTATTGTCGCTTCCTTTAACTTAAAGGTAGAACTTCAAAAAGATGACTTCCACTTGGAGTCTGAGGGAGGTTGAACCTTTTTATAGGACGACCTTTATAAAGGATTCACTTTGTAACAGATATTAATATTTGATAAATACGTTTAGTAATGCTTTATAGATCAGTTACAAGCCAATGTTCAGCCAGTGTTTATCATATATATTTGGTAATCAAGCAGTTTAAAAAAATGTGGGTAATCTATTGATAAATGCAAAAAGCAGAGGACATGAAACAGAGCAGTCCTGTTCTGTTTTAATGTGTGTGTATGGTGTTGCCATCTACTGACCTCACTGAAGTATTGCTAAATGAACTTTGGGTGAGGGTCAACATGTTGTCAACAATGGATAATGTCCTATGGGAGGAAGATAATTAAGAATCAATATACCCAAACTCACTGATATTACGACCCTGTCCCATATTCGTTTCTTTGGGAGGGGAGTGATTGATTGGGAGTAACAGATATCAAAATAATTTTAGTTTTTTTTAGGCCTACAGGTTTCCATTAACCACGTGAGAAATGAGACACAATAGTATTCTCACAGTAAAAACGAAAATGTCATCACATAACTGCAAGTTCCTTTATTTACCCGAGCAGTGTTGGAAAAAAAACAACCTGAAAGTTTTATAATTTAACTCTCTGCTGTAGGGGGCAGCAAACGCAATGCCAGGGGAGGTTTGATTTGACTCCTTTGCTGATGGTAAGCAATTTTTGTTTTGTCTCTGTAGAGGAAAATAGAAAGAGAGAAAGAGAGATACAGAGAGAGAGAGAGAGAGAGAGAGAGAGAGAGAGAGAGAGAGAGAGAGAGAGAGAGAGAGTTAGACAGAGAGAGAGAGAAAGAGATAGAGAGAGCCACATAGCGTGAGAGAGAGAGAGAGTGGGAGTATGACAGAGTACTTCTACTTTTCTAATTGTGAAGTGAAAACAGTAACAGTGACTTCCCCGTGAAAAAAGTCCAGCAAATCACGATGGTGGTTTTTATGTTTGTATAAAAGGCCCATACGTAATCCTGACCGCAGAATATCCAACATGAAAACCGTGTGTTCATGCGTGTGTGTGTGTGTGTGTGTGTGTCTGTTTATTGATTTATAATTGTAGCAATTGGTTTTCCTTTATGAGTTCATGGCCTAGTTTCAAATCTTCTTCAATACAGCATAAAGTTCATTTAGCAAATTATGGTCCCAAATAGACGATAAAGCAGGGTATGCTATAGGGCGGGGCTACCTTGTGATTGACAGGTTACTATCACTACCAGAGCCATGTATATGCCGTGTCGACGCCGCTCCGCCGCACTCTTAATATGGTCCTTTACTGGTTTCAAAAAACCAAGATGGCGACGACCCAACTCCAGGCAAAACATCGGCCTCCTGAACAAAGGTCCTGCTTTATTTGACCCAGCTTCCTCCTCTGCTGCCCGACCTGTGTGATTATCTTGCTCTTCAAACTACGTCAGTTACTCTGCCCTTAATGCCGTGGGTGGTTGCGCTCCATGCACACATTACATGTGTGTTGTTGTCAGACGTAGAGGAGCACTGACCAAGCTTGTTACGGAGCGGATTGGATCACTTCCTCTTATGACAGGTGGAAAAGCGGGGAGTCCTTTCACTATTCTGGATTTCTTTTACCAACAGGTTGATGATTGCATCAGCAGATTTATGGCCCCACCAGACGCGTAAAAACACGCCCACAAACACACGGATCATCCCAGCACTATATTTAGCGACATCATTATGAAATTATGTCATGACAAACAATTAAGCTGCTGGTTTCGGCCAAGATTTAGCTTTGTTAAGCAAATCTGGAAACATTTGAGGAATTTATCTTGTGCCTGGTGGTGTGCTTATGTTCTAACCACGTGTGGTTAGTTTCGTTAGGGAACAGAAGACAAGGGTTTTTGCCCCGCTGGAGCATCTGACCTTCTACGCACATTATGTCATACTTGTTATGCTAAATGCTACATTTCTCATTTTGTCTGTTTCAGGCTGACTTCCACATATCCGTCTGTCACTCCCCCACAGGAATATACCCCACAATTTTTCCCACTGTCTTTTCTCACTTGTCATTCCCCGTGGTGTTGTAATTACTGAAGCAGTTTTTATGCAATGTGCACATCATAAGGTTATAGATTTAGATTTATTATTTAGATTTTATGGGGAAACTAAGCGTGGTGGAGGAAGTCAAATGAATGTATAAGAAACAATGTCTCAGTGGGCTTTACAGACCTGCAACATCAAGGCTTCCAGACCCGATCCAAGCTCTCTAATGATGATGACAGAAAACTCATGAAAAAAAACCAGCAAGGGAGGAGAAAGCATGAACCGTTCCGCAGAAGAGGAACTTTAAAGAGCGATTCTCCCCTTCCCAGCTGTAGGTGGGAAAGTTAGATAACATGATCAGAAAGTTCAAACAGTGCATGAACATGGAATATATATAATAGCTTGGAGGACGTTCAGTTTGATGGAGAGTGTCAGGGCAGGGAGCCTGGTAGAGTTGGATCAGGCTAATGTACTGTACTTCTAATTCTACACAATATCAGCTGCAGTATACTGAATTACAGTACATGAGTAAATCTACTTTCCATCTCTTTACATTGATCGAAAGAATAAATACAATAACTAACTTTTTTAGCAGATTCCGATATACATTCCGATATATTATAATATAGCAAGAACAAAAAGAACATATTCAGGAAATATATTACACACGAAAACAATTTTCACATTATATTATTTCACATTATTGTAGCAGGGATTTTTTTTACATTAAAGTCAGTGTGGATGGATGGCTGTGGTTTATTGCAGTAATTATCTGAAACGAATTGAACAAAAAACGCAACGACGTAGACTTTAGGAGTAATATGAAAAATGTATGTACAGACAAAATTATATAATATATAATATTGACCGTTTAAGAAAAACAATATTTTCCATTTAGGGCCATGTTAAAGTGGAACTTTTTCAAATTTCAAACATGTTATATCCCATTGTCCAAAAATATTAGTACACATGAACGACTCCCTCCCAAATCTAAAAACTAGAGTGTTAAAATTCAAATGTGTGATGTCATCAGGTATAAAGTGTGTAGCTGCTCCATCGACGATGAAGAGTGAAAGATGTATTGGATGACACAGAGAACCCAGGGGGATGTTCTGAGGATATGAATACGTTTTCTGTTGCACAACTGAGAACATTATAATAGAATAAAAATCATTTTTGTATAAAAAAATTAAAGAAAACATCCATTCTGTGGGTCAAAACAATCAGTCTCCCATTCATTGTATAATATGGAGCAGCTCCACACTTTATACTTGACAACATCACAAGTCTGAGACTTATGCTGAAATTCATTGTACTATACTCTCTTTGCTAATGGCGCTGTGGTTCATGACGTAGGTCCTCTGTAGATGCATGTGAAGCTCAGAGACTTACAAAGATCAGTTTGCTGCAGGAGTCCATTATTTCCCGAGCAGATGCACGGGGACGCATTTAGGTTGGAAGTCGGGAATACCGACTTGGAAGTATTTACTTCCGACTTGCGATGGATTGCAGCACTATTTCTCTGGTTTCCGGCTTTGAGAGCGAGGAGCTCATTGTGGTATCTTGCATGCGACAGGTCTGTTGAAGTGATGATGAAGGATGCTCCGTGGACACTGTTCTTGCTGGTATAATCAAGTTTATTACAAACAAGCAACACATGCCATTACGGACGTCTAGATCGTCCGGAGGTCTCAAGTCGAATCCGAAAGTCCCTCCTTCTAGGGCGCTCGCTTCATCTTTATATAGGGTACATGTCATGCAACATACAGGGCGGAACAATGAGAGAATGTATGTGGCCCCCCTCATTCTGCACATCCAGCCTTCTGCCCCTGGTCTCCTGCACATCTGGTTTTCATCTAAGACCACTACACTGGGGTCTTCGCTGTATCGTGTAAGGCCTGAAAATATACCACATATTCCCCCCTTCGAGACTTACACAAAGTCTCGAAAAAATAACAGAAGAGACATACAAGTGTATGATCATGACAAAATTAACAACCCGTCCTTTTTAACATTAAAGCAACGATAGGCCTACGGAGTATATAAAAAAGTGAGAGTGAAAAACCTGTTAGGCAGCTAATTTTTCTTGAAATATCCATTAAACAATGTAAACAGGAAAATTCTCTCACGGTCCCTCTGCCAAGGCGACCATAAGTAATACTCCAAAACACTGAAATGAGGAATTTAGCAATTTGTGTAAGGAAATGACTTAAACAAATACATATGGAACACTCAGCAAATCAAAACAAAACAATGTCCAAAGTCAGGCTGGTCGACCCATCGCACCTTTCTATGGACCTTTTCCTGCCTACCCCACTGTCCCTAAACATCGAGAAAAAGAAAACATCCGAGGTCCCATTATATTTAGAAACCATCATTTCCCAAGCATTTAATATACAAAGACGAAAATTCATTTTTAATAATACTAAGGTAACATTTCAGTGAAGACATAAGACTGTATAACGCTGCAGTTTCTCAGCAGCCGTGACTCAGGTGTAGTATCGAAGATGTCTTGAATCTGGATGTTGTATCGCCAGTCCACGTTCAGAGTCCTTCAGATTTTCATGTTTTCATGTTTGAAGTGTCTGAATCCATTCAGCCCATCGGAGTCCCTGACAATCCACCACCCTCCCAGTGGTCTTCCCCCAATATGTTCTAGAATGAAAGAAAAGAAGGCCAGTATCTTTTGCATACAGAACAGATACACATTAAATCATCAAACACCGAATAATAACACTTCTATAATTAAAATGTGAGATTATAACTCATAATGTCCATTAATCATATTGTTCATTTGTTTCCAATACCCCCCCCTTCGAGACTAAATAAAGTCTCGAAAGAGCAAAACAAAATCAACACTACAAACTACGCAAGCAATCACATAGGTAAATAATAGGATTATAATCATGAGATATTCAAAATGGATATTCCTCCACCACTTCGATCTTTATTGCGTCATCCTCATCCATGTCCGTATCATATTAGATGTCCGCGTTATGTTTACAAATGTCGTAGGTGCCACAGATGTCGTCACTGTTGTAACATTCATCAGAACACCATTCATTCTTTCGCACATCCCTTGACTTTGCAGATGCTAGACTGCACCAAGCCGTTGTTTAATTCCAAGTTTTTGCAAAATCAATTTCACCGTCTTATCCACAAACTCTTTCCCATTGTCTGAGGATATTCGATCTGGAAGTCCCCACCTGCTTATGACCTCTCTACATAAGAACTTGGCCTTTTTTTTTTTTTTTTTTTCGTTTCAAATGCCAAAAGGCCATCGTGTAAAGGACAGATTACAGTGTAGCTTAGCATTCCCAGTATCTTTAATCATAGCTCTCAATGGCCCTGTCAAGCTAGCATAATCCTCAACCCATGCTGAAGAATATCCTGCAATACCAAGAAATGTCATCATCTCTCGAACTGTTCTGGGTTTTGGAGCCTTGCGAATAGCCTCCTTCAGTTTGTCAGTCAGAACTTTGATCTCCTCTTCGTACTTGTCTTCTTTTTCGGAGTACTTCTCAGACTGGGCTTCTAAGGACTTCAGGTTATTGGTCACATTTTTCAGCTCCTCCTCCAGGTCCCCGGCTTTACATTCTGAGAGTTCGGTCCTCTCCTCAGCTCTCTCCAGCTCTCCCTCCAGGATCACCAGTTTACGGGCAACCTCCTCGGCGATGTGTTTAGCCTCCTTCAGCGGTATCTCCTGAATCTCCATCTTCTCCTCATCCTTACTTGCTCGGTTCTCAATAACCTTCATCCCTCTCTCGCTCTCATCTGCCGCCTTCTCAGCCTCCTCCATCATTTCTCCCACTTGCTTCGGCGTATGTTCTTCACACACCCACAAGGTCACATGTGGCACACTCTTCTCGATATCAAACTCTTTGTCCAAATAGTCATTTCTGTGTATCTTCATAGCTGCTCCTTGTGGTCCCAAAATTATACAGCCCGAATTTAGTTGAACTTGTTTTGGTTGTTGACTCAACCATTCTTCTGCGTATGTTTGAGCATCTTTTTTGAAATACTTGAGCGTGCAGTGAAATGGATACTCTGGAAGCTTCGCGTCGGGCATATTTACGATGATAAACTTTTCCCACAACTTAACTGGCTCAAGAAAATCTTCATTAAGATTTCCGATCCAACATACTGTAGAAGCTTCAGTCTCTGTTGTCCTCAATAATTGGTGAACACTCTCGTTTGGCATTTCATCCTTTTTCCTATACACTCCCTTTCTCTCTTTTCTCTCTCTTTATCTGTTCTCTCCTTCTCCCTCTCTCTCTGCTCTCTCTCTTTTCTCTCTTTCTCATACTCTCTTCTCTCCCTGTCTTTTGTGCTTTCTCTCTCTTCTACTTTTCTTTCTGCTCCTTCTCTGTACGTTCCCTCTTCATTTGCTCTCTGTCCTCTCTTTTTCAAACAACTGGAGAATGCCAAGCTCCACTTGCCTCTTCTCCTTGCGTTTTCTCCTCTTTTTTTCTCCTTATTTTGCTCTGCCTTGTATGTGGATACAAGTACCAGCATTATTTTAATTACATCTGGGTTAAGAGTCCCCTCCACTGGCCATGGTTGGTCAATTTCAGGCCAGCGTTTATGCCATTTTTCCGATATTTTTTGCAATGTTTGCAATGCCTCTAATTAGAGGATTATTCTTCTGTACCACTTCAACAGGAGTGATTACCTTTGGATTTTTAGTATTCTTTTTTCCCATTATGATGACTTCCTCTTATTTTCCGTTATTTGTACTTTAAGAATTAATTGCTACAATTTAAGACTACTCAAGGCTATTTAGATTACTTCCCCCTTTCAATTAACCAATTATCAAATTAACCAATTAAGCAATTTACAAATTAACCAATTACCAATTAACCAATTAACAAATTAACAAATTAGCACATTAACACATTAACCAATTAGCCAATTAAGCAATTATGCAATTATCCAATTATCAATTATCAATTAACAAATTAACAAATTAATCAATTAACGAATCAACAAACCAATCTGTCAATCAATCAACAAATCAATCAATTATCCAATCAATCAATCAATCAGTCAATCAACTATCCAATCAATCAATCAATCTTCCGCTCAAATCATCAGACAGTCACCATATTGTTGTACACCACAGCACAGATCAGAACAAACCACGCCCAATAACAAAAATGGACATCTGCAATTGTCAGCAGAGGTTAGACCAAACAATCATATGCCATTAATTAATTAAATGCATTAACTGGTCAATCAGTTGCCAAGTTTTCTATTTATTTATTTATTTATTTATTTCTCCTATCTGCCTAGAGCATGTATTCTTTCATGTGTATAGGATCAGGTCAGTATCCTCTTAGGCTTATAAATGAAAGCAGGTTTATATGTGTACCCTCAATATTACCTACGACTGCTAAAGAGTCTGTAGATAAATTTGTACCGGCCTTTAGTAGATTGAAACGTAAGCCTCCCCTTCTCAATTCTTATTCACCATAAATGACATAACAGACAAGAAACAGGCAATGATTTAGTCTCTTATGAAATCCTTCGGTCCCGTTAACAGCATACATAAATATTATTTCAAAGTCGACCCCTTTATCTAAACATTGTAGCATTTAGTGAACTCCCACTGAACCCAAACAGTTCAAATGGCAAAGAAATTCTCTGTATCTCCCAAGAGCGTTTTATCATCACCTTTTCCTTTCCCACATTCCGACCTCCATCTGGAAGGAATTTTGAGACGAGTGAGAGGGGGGGGGGGGGGGGTGTCAAATTCTACCCTTCTTAAACGAAGTTCATTGTGCATTTAACAGCTCCTTTGTTATTTTACGTCTCTTTTAAGAAGAGCTCATGTTTTATTTACTGACTCGTTCAATTCATTACGTCTCCTCAAACGAAGCTCATTGTTTTATCAAATACATCGTGCCACATATCTGTCCTTTCAAATTATTAAATGTCCCGTTCTAAAATCACCACCTATGTACGTTTATTCAATCATAATATGTTTTTTCTTTCTTTCAACGCATCCATTCTCATCCTATGCATTTTTATGGCCCACATCTGGAACACATCAGCAGCTAAGTTACACACACATTTCAGCCGTCAACGCACACCCATTCTCCTCTCTGTCTGCTCAATCCCAAAGTAAACACACACACTCATTCTCTTTGCCTTCTACGCACATACCTTAAGCACTTCTATGCACACTCATTCTTCCCTCTCTTCTCCTCCCAAAGTAAACACACACACTCATTATCTTAGCCTTCATTCACACAGCATGCTTTTTGCCGCTATATTTCCTTTTTTCCTTTTAATAAAATTTATGCTACCTCTGAGGTGTAAATATTCGATGAGAGGCTGCATCAGACACCGTTCGTCAACCAATGTCAGAGTGGTAACAGTCAATCGAATTTGTGAATTTACACTCTCCAGTTATTAAACTGACCATAAGATGTTATTTCAGGTTTTACGCAGCCCGTATTACTGCACCTACACTTGAGGGCTCTACCTATCTGATTTGCGGCTCAATCATATGATCATTTCCTTTATTTCCTTATCACTCTTTCCTTTAACCTTTTACATTTATTTATTCAAATTACCTGGATCCAGGTTTCTCCCCTTTTTGTTTTTCTAACTTAATTCCGGACTATGTCAGAGCCATCGTTACGCGGTGACTAATATGCATGTGTCTTACCGTTAAGAAGTTGAGGGCCCCTCTTCATTAATCTTGCACGATACTATTTAGCACACCTTATCGTTACCATGAAGCTATTCTAAACTATTCCTTTTCCTTTTCCCCCTTTTTTTTTTTCCATTAAATTTAGCACGGATCCTCACTTTAAACATCAAATCAACAGGACATGTCCATAACAAGAAGGTTCTTAATTTACGGTGTGTCCAAGCAACTCCACCTAACAATTCCACATAACAGCCTCAATTAATGACCAGCATTCAATCGAGAGATCTCACCGTTTGTGAAGTCGTAGTAGGAAACTGCCAGGCCACTTCCGATACTGCTCGTGACGCCATCTTTGTGGTATCTTGCATGCGACAGGTCTGTTGAAGTGATGATGAAGGATGCTCCGTGGACACTGTTCTTGCTGGTATAATCAAGTTTATTACAAACAAGCAACACATGCCATTACGGACGTCTAGATCGTCCGGAGGTCTCAAGTCGAATCCGAAAGTCCCTCCTTCTAGGGCGCTCGCTTCATCTTTATATAGGGTACATGTCATGCAACATACAGGGCGGAACAATGAGAGAATGTATGTGGCCCCCCTCATTCTGCACATCCACCCTTCTGCCCCTGGTCTCCTGCACATCTGGTTTTCATCTAAGACCACTACACTGGGGTCTTCGCTGTATCGTGTAAGGCCTGAAAATATACCACATCATGTTCACAGATATCGATTAAACTCTCCGAGGCCATGGACATAACATATTGGAATTCTTCATTTAGGTGGTGTTCCCCTTTAAAAACAGACAGTAACATGTTATTTACTTGCCCGGGACTTTTGGAACTTCAAGAGCCCTTGATCAAACCACAGATGTGAATAATGCAATCTCAGCGAGTTGCTTAAGGATTTCCCGCTTTACAGCAGCGTTGCAGCACTGGTTCCTGAAATACAATTACTGTGACGTCTCCTTTTGTTTCTCAACCTTAAGTGACACTTCACATTTCAGTCCACATGTACAGACTGAGCTCAAATGTACAATATAGCATTCATGTGCTGTTTTTTTGAATTTCGATAGAAAACCAGTAGACTTTTTTCATTTATAATTTATTTGCATATAGTCTGATGATTAGTGTCAGCTTTGCCATGTTTATGTTTCCCAGCAGCACTTCTCACAGTCTAAACATATATATGTCTCTCTTAAATGAACCGTGCACTCTGCTGTTTCGTAACAACCACAATCATTCCCCTGACGCTTCTCTCTTTGCAAACTGTGCGGATCTGATCAGCTGACCATTGTTTTTATCTGCATGGAGCATTTGAGTGTGATTACCACAAATCCCATAAATTTACCATAAAATTACCATAAACTCTCCTGTAGGCGATCGGGGCTGAATGGATCATGATGACATGAAGCCCTCACCAGTAAATACACTGGTTGCACTGAGACACACTGGTGACCAGTTAGTGACATACTGCATCTTACAGTAAAATTAGCAAAGTATTGTTTGTGTTTTAGCTCTGCTCACCTGGAAGATTACGTACCAGGCTCATGGCGTATAAATAAATCTTACCAATAGTCTCTCTCGTCTGCACTGACGCAAACACCGACAACTAAGACAAAGACTTAGTGACTTCTGCTTTGAGCTAAATGCTAATGTCATCTCGACATTCTCACAATGACAAGCATACTAAATAAATACTTTTCTTCTACCATACTGTTTTTAGTTATGCCTACAAAAACCATATTGTTGGAAAGCTTATTTTCTGGTTGATGATTTTTGTTGGCAGCGTGGAGACCGAAGCTTGTTGGCGCCCCCTGGGACGGTTGGGACAGTTACCGGGGCATGGCTGGGACACCTGTCAATACAAAAGAGGCCCAACCAACCCCGCTCTCCTTTACCTCTGGAGATGTTTTTTTTTTTCTGGGTACAATTTAATATAGAGAGAAACATAGAAAACAATAAACTATTTCTCATAGAGGCTGATTTAAACTGAAGAGACTCACATCTTGGGCTACTTTTAAGCTATCAGTTGGAAGTCTTTTGTAATTTTCACTGATCATTATTTGCCACTATTTCCTTCTTGAAAAAAGTGAAAGTGTTAATCTGCCGCTAGAATAGGCTCCACTCTTTTGTGAAGGCTTTCCACATGATTTTAGAACCAGTCTGGGATTTGATATCTGATGATGGCTGATAGAACCTGGCATTACAATGTACATGCAGTATACGTTTAAGGGCCTCACTCTCGCCACGAACCTGGAGGCATATACTATTGCCTGTACATCATTGTATAATAGCTTTAAGAATGTCCTTGATTGGAACTAAGGGACCTTCATGGAAAACAGAACAACCCCTGAACAAAAGTATGGACAAGGTCATATAACTTATACTTTAAAATGTCCCAGGGCAACTTTCAGGAGTTGCAGTAGTAGTTGCAGTAGTATACCTACAGTGTTGCTCCCATAACTGGAACTACTGCTTTTTGGTTTACAGTCTGCTTACTCCGGAAATTACACCACAAAAAAATTCACAGGAGCAGCTTCCAGAAATTGCTGCTAATTAATTAAAATGACAGGTGTCAAATATTGTCTAATGTGTTAGTGTGATGTTGTTGTATGTATGTTATTAAAGAAAAAACACTTGATAGGAAACCGCCATCTCACTCTTGAGCACCTTTTCTGTCTCCCCCCTCTCCCTCACACACACACATCTATTGTTGTCGAGACTTTCTAAGATTGCTATCTGATTGTCTTTTTTTATTTTTTGGGATAGGCTACATCCCGCTCTCTCTCTTTCTCCCTCTCTCTCTTTCTCTCCTTCTCTTGCTCACACACGCACCTACACACACGCACACACTTAATACAGTGGGGGATTCTCGTATGTTTTTGCTCAACCGCATAATTCGCCATCTGATTTGCTATCAGCTGGCACGTGATTGTGCCTGAATAGTGCCTGGTATATAAACCTTGGTGAGTGACGATGAGAGCTTTATTTGACCTGATGATGAAATACATCTCTTGACAAATGCCTCACGCTATACCATTACATCTCACACACACGCGCACACTGCCGTTTCTGTTCTACATTAAGTTGTCAAAAAGAGAGGCTGCTTTTCCAATAATGCAGCCAAATGCAAATAAGGTTTTAATTATCTCCGTTGTGCAACTTTTGCCAGCCGTATGAGGTTTATAGTGGAGTGAGAACTGTGTCGGAATGTAGCCTAGTGATACTGGAGGATGCGCATTTTCTCTCCCTTTCGTTTTCCACGCGCGCGCTGCCTTTGGGGCGCACTTGCGCAATCTGAGGGAGAGCCGTGGAAAGTCTGCGCGGCTCGTTTTCTCACCTTACGTGAAGCGAAGGAGGGGGCGTGTGTGAGACTTTCGACAGGGAAATCCATGACTTCCGTGTTTTTCCTCCGTGTCTGAAACTCTGTGCTAAGTACAGTGGCCTATAAAAAGCCACCATGGTGCTCACAGACGTGACATTCACATTTAGACGCGGACTGGGCTGTGTGACAACAAGAGGACTATCTTTGAGGAGGTAAACAGCCGATCACCTGCAGTTGCACAACTTCAAACTAAAGCCTTTTATTCGCTGCATGAAAAATCTGGACGGCTTGGACAGTCTCCCTGAAGCTCAGGCATCGTACTGCCGATTGATGGGACACCAAGATAAAGAAATGGACGTAGAGTCTCACCAGAAGAGCGGCCGCCGTGGATGCTGCCTGGACGTTTTTCTCGTCGTGTCAATCATTTTTCTGTTCGTGGCGGTGACAGCCGGGGCCGCCGGAGGAGTGATGGTTGTGATGGAGCTGCGGTCCAAACTGGAGTCCCAGCGTCCGTCTTTTGTGTTGGAGACGTCAAAGCTGTCAGGAGACGCAACTGACCCCACAAACAAGGTAAACAAATGACTCATATTATTCACATTTTGAACAATTACCTGTTTATTCCCTCCTTTATAAAGTTTGACCCATGTCCTCGGCACATTTTAATCCACATATATTCTATTTTTTTCAACAGATGCAGAACGTTGTCTATCTGGAAGCCATGTCAAGTAAGTCTACTTTTATTTACTAAAAGCACCCATGTCACATAATTGTTAAGGGACAGATTCTCAGAATTATGAAAAATAAAAAAAATAGAGTAAGCAGATGATAATAATGTCTCTCTTTAGGGCCATAATGTAGATTAGTTCTCTCCAAAGACAGAGTGACATTTACAAACATTAAGATGTACAAATCACCCATTTGTATCACTACAGTTACATTAATGAGGTTTCATAAGGTTTTGAGCTGCGCCAAATCATTTCAGACTTAAGGCAAGACAACACTGAAAGGAATACAACTATCAAGCATGTTCTTGAACTTTGTAAACATCATCTAAATGAGATGTGTTTGTCTCCTCCTGTAGGCGAGTTGAAGTCCTCCACCATGGAATTGGCTCTGGCCAACTTCGTTGCTGAGAGTTCTGTGGGAAGCAACTTCGTGTTTGACGCAGAGCAGCATTCGCTGAAGGCCAAACGGGCGGGGAGCTACTTCATGTACGTTAGTCTGAACCTCACATGCACCTTTACGTGCAATGCGGGCCTCCTCAGCGTGCGCGTGAGCGATAAGCTCACCTGCGAGGTGCAGCTTCCGGAAGTGGCAGATTCAACGATTGTGAGCAGAAAGTGCTGGACAGTGAGCCAGCTGGAGGGGCAGACACTGACCGCTCAGATGACTGTACCGAAGGAGGGACTGGTGAACTGGAAACTGGAGCTGACCGGCTCAGGATTTGGGATGTTCCTTGTGGACTAATGTGCACACATGCAATGCAGCTGTCAGGAAGATGCAGATGTGCCCGTTGACCTTCGGGGTCGTGACTTAAGAACAACACCAGTTTGTGTTTTCTTAAAGTCCAAGTAGGTGAAAAAGGACAGGCGCCGATGCCTTATTCTAAGCTATGACCACATTTCTTGCGAACTGAGACGATGAAGCTTGGCAGGACTTTTTCAGGTGGAATCTGAAGAGAAATTGCATTTATGATAATGCAAACAGCATGTGGAAAAGACTAGACACTCACCTTATTCTGTACAAATGTGCATACAGTATGTTACTCTGTATATGATATATTTATTTGATAATATGGAACTATTTATGTACCTATATATATATTTATGGACATTTATTTTGATGTATATCACTACATTAATGTTGATGTGCAATACACAGCCTACATTGAGTGAAATGTGATTTATAGCTCTTTTTTCATTTTATAAATGGCTTAGGGCATAAAGTAGAGGCTTACAAAAATGTGTGATTATGATTCTGCTCCTTAGGGGCCTCATTTACATATTGTGTAGTAAAGGTAAAGTCAGTCAAACACTTCTGGCAAATGATGAGTATCAATAATCAGTAACGCTCTGCACTTAAAAAACTATTACAGAAACAAAGTCCCATAAAAATGATCCTTCTGTGATTGTGACTAAGATATCTGTAATATGTGGACACATGAATTTCCGATATATGTAAGATATGTAAGTCCTATGGACAAACTACACATTGTTGAATGTATTTTATCGTAATCCATATTAAACATGAATACGGTGAATGCTGAGTCCGTTTTGGTGTGAACAGTAGAAAATGACGAGTGTGAAAGTGATTGTGAAAAAGTTTCAAGTGGAATATTTGAAAAGCGTATATGTAAGGGAAAGTTCCCTGCTGTTACGCAGCGCATATACCGGGAACTGCATCGACATCACTTCCTGTTTATTTACCAAACAGTGTGGGTTAGAAAAAAACTCTTATGTGGGCCAGCAAACAAACATGATTACACCTCTTGTGTGATACAAACCCAAGTGAAAACCAAATGTACCTGCTTTAAGACATACACGATTCGGCTTTCGTTTTGTCAGAGCACACATGAAGCAGAAGGCTCAAATATCTAAGAAGAAATGCTGAATGCAATTTGAAGAATTATAGCTGGTTTAATGAGATCATTACTTCTAAAGCGTGCCTGTGTGTGTACAGAGGGATTTTTAAAACGTCTGCTCATTCTCCTCCAAACTAAGAAACTAATCAACTAAGTACAATTCATTGATTATGCTCAAAGCTACACATCGGTGGCTCAAGTTGTAGTTGCCATTAGTTAAAGTGGCTATAATCAATATCCTTATATTAACAATGCCATGTATGTATTAAATGACAATATGAAGGGGTTGTTTGTAGGGATGATCCTGCAGAGAATCATCACTCAAATCTGCCGCTCCTTGTTGCCCTGGTTCACTCTAACCACTCTCACAGCATCATATTTGGCTGTTTTCACTGAAAAAGCTCTCTAAGCCCAGTATACACTACCTGCTCAACACCAAACAGCAAACAGACAGTGACTAGCTGATAAACATAAATAAAGTTATTGTTATTACTGTGGGGCATTTAGCAGCTAAAAAGACACATTTTTACTTCCTGTGATGGTAGAGACCAAAACAGAGATAAAAGAGAGGGAATGTTTTTACTTACATTCATCATATGGACATGACATCAAAATAAATGATCATGTTGCTCTATATAACATCTGGATATGTAAATAAGCAATTATTTGCTAACAAGTTTTCCATATCAAATGAAAAGGTGTTGATATGTCTGTTTTGTTCACATCTTGTTTCCACACGTGGCCGAAAACAGTTATTGCAGCTTTAAAGGTTCACTGTGGAATTTCCCCCCTCTAGTAGTGCTATGGAGCCGTTTTATATATATACATACAGTGGGGGAAAAAAGTATTTAGTCAGCCACCAATTGTGCAAGTTCTCCCACTTAAAAAGATGAGAGAGGCCTGTAATTTTCATCATAGGTATACCTCAACTATGAGAGACAAAATGAGAAAAAAAAATCCAGAAAATCACATTGTCTGATTTTTAAAGAATTTATTTGCAAATTATGGTGGAAAATAAGTATTTGGTCAATAACAAAAGTTCATCTCAATACTTTGTTATATACCCTTTGTTGGCAATGACAGAGGTCAAACGTTTTCTGTAAGTCTTCACAAGCTTTTCACACACTGTTGCTGGTATTTTGGCCCATTCCTCCATGCAGATCTCCTCTAGAGCAGTGATGTTTTGGGGCTGTCGCTGGGCAACACGGACTTTCAACTCCCTCCACAGATTTTCTATGGGGTTGAGATCTGGAGACTGGCTAGGCCACTCCAGGACCTTGAAATGCTTCTTACGAAGCCACTCCTTCGTTGCCCGGGCGGTGTGTTTGGGATCATTGTCATGCTGAAAGACCCAGCCACGTTTCATCTTCAATGCCCTTGCTGATGGAAGGAGGTTTCCACTCAAAATCTCACGATACATGGCCCCATTCATTCTTTCCTTTACACGGATCAGTCGTCCTGGTCCCCTTGCAGAAAAACAGCCCCAAAGCATGATGTTTCCACCCCCATGCTTCACAGTAGGTATGGTGTTCTTTGGATGCAACTCGGCATTCTTTCTCCTCCAAACACGACGAGTTGAGTTTTTACCAAAAAGTTCTATTTTGGTTTCATCTGACCATATGACATCCTCCCAATCCTCTTCTGGATCATCCAAATGCTCTCTAGCAAACTTCAGACGGGCCTGGACATGTACTGGCTTAAGCAGGGGGACACGTCTGGCACTGCAGGATTTGAGTCCCTGGCGGCGTAGTGTGTTACTGATGGTAGCCTTTGTTACTTTGGTCCCAGCTCTCTGCAGGTCATTCACTAGGTCCCCCCGTGTGGTTCTGGGATTTTTGTTCACCGTTCTTGTGATCGTTTTGACCCCACGGGGTGAGATCTTGCGTGGGGCCCCAGATCGAGGGAGACTATCAGTGGTCTTGTATGTCTTCCATTTTCTAATAATTGCTCCCACAGTTGATTTCTTCACACCAAGCTGCTTACCTATTGCAGATTCACTCTTCCCAGCCTGGTGCAGGTCTACAATTTTGTTTCTGGTGTCCTTTGACAGCTCTTTGGTCTTGGCCATAGTGAAGTTTGGAGTGTGACTGGTTGAGGTTGTGGACAGGTGTCTTTTCTACTGATAACGAGTTCAAACAGTTGCCATTAATACAGGTAACGAGTGGAGGACAGAGGAGCCTCTTAAAGAATAAGTTACAGGTCTGTGAGAGCCAGAAATCTTGCTTGTTTGTAGGTGACCAAATACTTTTTTTCCCCACTGTATATATATGTATATGTATGTATACGTGGGTCCCTGTTTTGTTTGCATCGTGCACAAACATGCACACAGGTGACGAGATTCAAAATCAACAATGGTTTCCCACTATTCAACTAATCTACAAGTGGTGGTTATGCACCAAGAAACACAGCAACGCACCGAAGACACCAAGCAAGTAAACATGGATGTCAACAATGTACCACCACTACCACCACCTGTTGATCAGTGGAGTGGAGTGTGAAACCATTGGTAATTCATATCTACTATCATATCTTAAACGCTGAATAAATGTGATGTATGCACATTCTCAAAGTAACTAATAACTACAGTGAATGTAATGAAGTAAAATATACAATGTTGGCCTCTGAAATGTGGAGTAGAGATATAAAGTGGCACAAGACAGAAAGAAACCAAGTAATTCACAAGTACCTAAAAATTGTAAAAAAATATTACAGCACTTGAGCAATTTTCCTTGAAATCTTCCGAAGCTGCGAAGAAAAACCAGCAACAAGACGGCGTGTTTTTAATATGCAAAGCGTTCATGCTCAAGCTGCAAGAGTATCATCTTGCTGTGTTTTTGTTTCACACAGATACACAGATGTGTATCCTCGTCTCAGAGCAGGAAATGACCCAAATATCTCAGCAGCTTCTGAGGTCAGTCTCTCCACTCACATTCATTTGGCTACCTGTCTGCCTACCTGTCTATATGGTTTCCTGTGTCTCCACGCTACTCTCATGTGCTCGGTGCACTTTGCTTTCTGCGTTTCCTTTTCCACCCAAATTCCCTGACAGAATTCGCTCGTTGGTTGCCAAACTCTCCTTTACTTAATTTCTCTGTACCTCCATATGTCCTTTCTTTAAACATTTGACACCATGCTGCAGTGTATGCAAAACGTTCCCCTGTAGTGTGAGAAGAGCTGAGTCAGCCACAGCAACCTCAGCAACTCTTCCCCTCCATCCTCTCCTCAGTGCATCCTTACTCAACCACATCCTGCTCTTCTCACACACATACACGAACACAGTGAGAGAGGTGTTGGTGTATGCTATGCAACCATGTTATGTGGTTAGTCTCATTGTGCTGAAGCTATCAAAACTGCTTCAAAAAGAGTCCTTTTTTTGTTTTGCACTGTTTATCACCTGGCCCGTAAAGAAATCTGTTCCGTATCGACAACAGAATATTTGTTTAAAGCGTGTTTCTCTCGATACCTGTTCAAGCTATGACCTTATCAGGAGCTCAAGCCACCTCACACTTGTTTGATAAGAAACCGTATTTTATTCACACAAAATATGCAACATTGTAGGATTATATAATCTGAATATCAGATACTTTTTTATGACATCACAACCATTTGTCGCTTTTTCATAAAGGATTCAAGTCCATTAACTGAGTACGGTATAATTTAGATTATATATATTGGATTACATAACACACAGAGAGGTATAGAATCTGATCACAATGTGGGAAGCAGAATATTGCCTGGAGATATCATAAAGGCCCCCATGAAATTGTCAGCAGGTCCTGGGCGAATCTCGGTAATATTTTCCAATGTGACATAAATTTTATCTTTACTCCGCAGGTGAAAGATCCCAGCCAGAAAACTGTTCCACAGATCCTGCCCGCCTGAAGCCTTGGAGCGAGTCTGGGTGTGGCAGCGGTAACTGGAGGAAAAATGCCCGAGATGTCAGAAAGCAAAGTCACCACAACATAATGAAGACGGCATTGATTTCAGCTTGCCGTTAAATACACAGGTGACCAAGTTGCATACAGGCTGCAGCCGAGTAAGCAGTTGTAAGCACATGTACTCCGACAGAGGAAGGAAGAAAGGAGTGGTGAAACTGACTAACCTTTTTGATCTCATAAGCATTATAGGAACGTTGTTGTAGGCATTGGTGTCTTTCATGACCTTGTGCTGGATAACCGAACACTCCTCTGCAGCATTTAATGTCAATTTGGAGTAGAGGTAGTAGTAGCCCTCCTTCTCCACCGACAACCGGCCATGGCCGTCGTAGACCATGCTGTGGGTGACGTCATCTACCCACACCACCACTTTGTCCACTATTCGATCGGTGAAGCCTGGGATTAAGATGAGATAGAAGAGAGAAAAGCGTTGTTGTGAACAAAGAGAATAAGGGGGAATGGTTCGGGTGAATCATTGGGGTTATATTCAGTATTCTGGTTTGAACGGTGAGACGGCTCTAACCTATCAGATGAGCAAAGGGCTTCTGTTGGACCTGATCCAGATGTGGTGGCACTGTGGGAATCTCATTGGACTCTGTTCAAGAAAGCAGGGTAAGACCAACCAATCAATCAATGTAAAATCTTCACATGAATTCACGTGACAGGTTTATTAGCAAGTTCTGAAAAAAATGACTTTTCGCTGATTGATTCCGACGTCATATGTTTGTGGCTCATCATAATCAATCATGAAAACAGACAGTAACTCAATACCTTTAGGTCCCACCTGTCTGATTATGGCGCCACCCTGAAACGGGAAAAAAAGGTGTTTAATCGGAAAAAAAGCCATCACACATCTATTCGGCAGAGCAACAGTGTAACACCTGACTCATACGCCCCACACGTACCTGCTGGCCAGATATTTGGGGATGGGACAGGTTCTGACAGAGAGGATGATATCTACAGAGGGAAAATTCCTGCAGGGAGAAGAAGTTAAAAGAGAGAGCGTGAGACTTACAGAATGAACATACATGAGTAATAAAATATGTGCGTGTTTGAAAGCAAGATGTCAAAAGTTCAACAACACGTAAGAACAGGAAGTGTCCTGTCTCGGGGAAACCAATAGAAAAGTACACAAAAAGGAATGGCATATCATCATTTGACACATAAAAACATTGAGGCCCCCTATTTTAAGAAAAACAACAGAAAATGCATTTTAAATTTGTTTTTTAATCAGAGTTATTTAGTGGTTTCACTTGACCACTGATTTTTGTTGTTGTTATTTAATTTGGTCATTTACAGTCATGCTGTAATAAAGGTATTTGAATGCCTCAGCCTTCATGTGATATAAACTAAATAATGTAGCAAAATGGTACGTGCCAACGTTATGTCTCGAATATGAGCTACTGAGAAATACAGTGGCTGGTAAAGCGATGAGAGTCATTTTTGGACATTGCACAGGTTTTTGTATTTAAATAACATGCATAGTTTACAACATAATAGAAACACGTATGTAAGAAACATTATGAAACTGTCTTAGAAAAGTGAAGTTATACTGTGGGTTTGCCCTTGAGAGAGAAAAGAAAGGGAAGTAGAACAAGAGAAAGAGTCCATTTAACACGTTTGTCATTATAGACCTTTAACTAAAAGAGCAAATGACGACCCACCGACAAAGCGCTCGGCTGTCCGCTGTAGTGTGTGTGTGTGTCTGGTTATGACGTAGGGGAAAATAGGGACATTTTCCAAACACAGATGCTTCTCCTGTCACTCACACATTCACACACACACATACACAATCACATGCAGGCGTCAGCCTCACCTCCGTTTTTTTGTATAGTCTGTAGATGAAACATCCCTCGACAACAAGTCCCAACAGTGTGAGTCCCACCAGCAGCAGAAGGAACTTTTGGCTCACTCTCGTCCATCTCGAAACCTTCCCGCTGGGCTGGGAGATGTAGCTCGCTTGTCTGTCCACCACGAACACCTGGGGGCATGTGCCCACACCGCCCTCTGCCATCCCACCAGGTTACACTCCAACTAGGATGTTAGGGGCTAAAGGTGAAAGGGGGGAAAAGACAGGGTTAGGTAAAGCAAAGAAACTGGGAACAGAGAGGCAGAGAGACGATACAAAAACAAAAGACACAAACAGACCGAGAGGGAGGCATGAGACATGCAACAAATGCGATGCAACCAGCCTCTGGGAAACAAGGTGATTTCTTCATACCCTTACTACTGCAAGCACACAAGAAGCATGTAACAACACCTACAATAAATCAAAAAGACATTTCCTATTCCTATACTTTGTTTAGGTAGTTCAGTAAGATATTACCTTGGATTTAAATGTGCACTATAGATGTTTCTACACAGCTCAGTCAACCATTCAGCAGCACAGGGCGGTTTTGACACGCACCTCTGAAACTCCCTCGGGATATAAAATGCCAGAAAAGTTCTTAAAATACATGTTAAAATTAAAATAACATTACAAACATTCTCTTATATATCACTGTGTATCATGAGTTCTCCAGATGTCTCACCTTCTGAGAAGAAGAAAATCCTCTGTCTGCTTCGCCAGTACTGATCTCCCTCACCTCTTGTGTTTGCTCGCCTGCTGTCAACTATCACTATTCATGCTTTTGAAGCAAGTAAGAGGAAATGAAGATGACGGAAAGAGAGAGAGAGAGAGAGAGAGAGAGAGAGTAGTGTGCATGTGAGTGTGCGCAGGACACTCCCCACCAATATAGTTATCGTTCCTAAGCTGACACTTCCTTTTCTCACTTTTCAGTTTCTTGCTCGCTGTGTGTCATGTTCTGTTCAACACTTTTGGTTCATTTGTCTCAGTTTGTCTGTCGCCAATTTCTGTTTGTCAGCTGTGTGACGTCTTTGAAACAGCAGAGTTGGATGTGGAGGATGAGTTGAGTGGGGTCAAGTTGTTAAATTCTCGCCCGTATACTTTTGACCGCTGCCGACGGCTGCTACCACAGCCTTTGCACTGTGTCACCCACACAGTCTTACTAATTTGCACTTTACTGCAGCAGACAATTTTACAAAGCCTCTTCCCACACTGTCAGGCTTTCTCACATATATTCATAGGACTTTGAGCAACATGTGTTAATATTTGGGGTAAGTCGTGGCTCTCTCTCCTTCCTGCTGACTAACCTGCAGTGATTGAAGATGATTAATGTGTTGCAGAGGTTTAGAGGCTGTGAAGCAAACTACGGCCAAGTGCAAGACCTCATTAAGCAACACTTTCTTTTCCATTACGATCACTGCATTGTTCAAAAGTTGCTTCACTTTTTATTCTTCCTTTTTCCCCTCAGATTTGTTGTCATGGGTCATTTAGCAATACTTGGTTTCTGTTTTGAGGTACAATGTGCTTTTTCCTGCTTTGTCCATTTGCGACATCCCACCAATGCAATTCTTCCTTTTGCATGTATATGTGGACAGCTGAGCAGAAGTGCAGACATGTCTGGAATCTGTGTATCGAATATTTTTCTTTCTCTTTTGTTCTACCTCTTATTCTTTATTATTCACATACCTCAGAACCAAGTATTCTGATAAATACTTTCATGTCCCTCTCTTTATCTTTTTCATATGTGCTGCATGCTGCATGTTTTCTTCTATTTCTCCGCTGTGTAACAAAGAGCCAATAAAGTCTTATGACTTATGAAAAGAGATGATTCAGGCTTTGTTGCATGAGAAACTCAATCAGTTTTTGTTTTTTTTTGTTGTAGGAGGGGGCAGTTTGACATGACAGACTCCACATGTTGAAACTTACTACATACTCTTTGACTCACTTTCTACCCACACACTACACAGACACACACACAAACACACACACACACATGCACACTGTGTTCAGTGGAGATAAACACTCTGGGAGGACAGACGGAAGTCTACAGACGTGGTTGGCAGCTGTGGTTGTTGCTTGTTAAATGCAGTTATTGAGAGACAGAGATGGACCTGGACATGTGTGGAACCCCAGAAGTACCTTTGTGGAACTGATCACAAAATTATACATTAACTAATAAATAAAGAGGAGATTTATGGAAAATTAAAAAAACAACAAATCTTCTAATTTCTAGGCTACTTTTTATTTTTTCATCTCCTCACTTTTCTAGCACTTGTTGAATAATTATCTGTTTCCTATTTCTGCCTAACAACGTTTCCTGAAACATTTTTCTCTTTGTTGCACATTCAGTAATCTGCTATTTTCTTTGGTGACAGGCTGCTGCCTGGTCTGAATCTGCAGCGATGGGGCTGCTTGAGCCCCATGGGGAGGAGGACGTGCACCTCAGGAGCAGCACAGGTGTAACTAACAACATTAATGATAGATTAATTACATTTAAGGGTCCCAGAAAACCTTTAAAGTGAACCAGCAGGCACAATACCAGGGCTTTGGCTGGCTTTGAATCACCTAAATGATATGAAGCTATTACTAATGTCACACCTGTTGTCTAGGTGTCTATTTCTATAATTTGCTAGGTAAACACCCTATTTGCTTGGTGCACTACGCTCACCCCCTGATAGTGTTTCATAGGGGCCTCAACAATTCCAACAATCAATCAGAAAGTGTTTGCGTCGCATTCAAAAGATGACAAAATGACTGTCTGACCGGCCAATGATGACACGTAATAAAATCATAATCATACTATTAATAATTACACATCACAGTAAATGCATAGGGGTAAATAAAATGAATAATTATGGCTGAACTCCAATTAGCTGCTTCGCTGTCATGGCTTACTTCCTACAAAGAGAAGTCAGATTGTGTTTTGTGAAAAAGGCCTGGTGAGTGTCTTTTAATAAGGTTATCGCAAATGACTGAACAAGGGAGAGATTTAGGACTCAGCTAGGGAAAAAATAATAGGGAACCCCAGTAATAAGAGTCTCTTTGACTTCTTATTTGCACTAACTATACAGATGATACATGCAGGTTAACCCAACTGATCACAGCAACTGTCATAGCTGCATTGTGTCACAAATGGAGGTAATGCATCGTCTTGTTCAGTAGCTCGACACATCTTTCAGCACGAGTCTACTGATTACATACACATAAGTCACTGATCATCACATCAATCAAAATATCCCCAGAGTTGTGATGTAAAGATGTGCTAAAACATTATTCAGAAATTGTACAAACATTCATTTTCTGACAGCTTGACAGTTCCTTCTTGATTTACTTCCTAGACACACACTATGTGTGGATGTAAACACTTGTAAGAGTTCATTTAACACTTCAAATTGTTGTTTCCTGTATCAGACACATACTGTAGTCCGGTCACACTCCGTTTATTACAGATCCATTACAGATCATTTTCACATATCACAGCAGGGCAGACACAGCTGCAAGTAACACACTTAACGATGGGTAGGTGTGTCAGCTGGCAAGCATTGACAGTAGCAGTAAATATTGCCGATGCTTGATAATTAGCACACCTAATACCAAACCAAGCCATTACTCATTTTCATAGCTGCAGCTTACAAGTGAGGAAGGAAAAGAAGGGCTAGTCACCTTGTTCCTCCCTTCAATCTCAACATTATCTGAAATCCTAATAAACAGGCCCCTTGCTTAAGGCCTGAGAGAGGCTCACCCCTATAAGGCTCTGGGGGCTTCGGATCCGTCACAATGTACACAAAAAAAAACCAAAATAATATTAGAAACATGGCAGTAATGGCACAGAGATGATGTTCATACTAATAGTTACAAAAGACAACAATATGCCTGACCCTGCTGACCCGTTCTGGAGCTCCCTCGTGGCCTTTTGTCTTCCAATAAAGTAGAATGAAATAAGATAAATTAGCATGATGTCCTTATCAGGGTTAGTTCATTTTTACCTTGGAAAGAGCAAATGGCAATGACATGATAAGATGTTCGAGTTATTATAGTCATTAAAGTTTATTTAGCATTTTAAATAGTATTTGGACAGCTGCAACCACAATAGATCTAACTGCACAGTGAAATATCCAGTCTATGTCTGCCAGCAAGAGAGATTGTTCCCAACCTGGAAACCAAAAATTGTTTAGTATTAACAAGTCACTTATAACACCCAAAACATATATAAAAAAAATATGAATTGATCTTTTAAATAAAGCCATTAGTTATAACCTATACATCCTTTATAACGTGGTGCCACTGTGTTTTGTCACTTCAGAGACATGTAACACGCGCAGGTCACACAGTAGCATCTCATCTTGAGGTGGTTCTGAGTGACGACCTCTTGCCCTGCAGTGATTGGAGGAATATCGCTACTCTTCCTCCTCTGATTGGTCCGCAGGATCGCCCCTCGTTCTGGGTCCTCCATCCAATCACAGCATCGCAAAGTTCCTGCTGCGGAAGAGGGATGAGAAGGAGATGGCTGAACTTAGATAGCCCTGTGTTTGGGAACATCTTCACCATGGACCTTCTCCGGAGGAACGAGGGATGTGGAGCGCGACTGCTCGTCCTCGCGGTCGTGTTCGGCTGGTGTTTAGGGGCCGCGAACTGTTTCGGACAGAACCTGGACAGCGAGTTCACGTTCCTGCTGCCACCCGGAAGATCCGAGTGTTTCTTCCAAACAGCAATAAGGAATGGTACGATGGAGGTCGAATATCAGGTAACTGCGTGTGTGGTCAGCAGACAGAATCACTCAGCATGTTCACGGTCACGTGCCAACTGCTAAACGCTTAAAACAGCGACACGGGAACACGGTGTGGAAGGCTAACGGTGACTAACCTGTAACGGTGCTCCTTTAGCTAGCTGACATGCTGGAAGTGTGTCTGCACACTCTCACGAGCCAGCTTTAAAGTGGAGCTGTTGGCTAATGGCAGCTCTTATGTCTCCATTATCTTCATATTGTGGGAGTTAAATTGAACAATCTAACAACATGACATTTTCCAGAAACAAGGGGGGGGAATCAAACAACGTCGTTCATAGCACCTTTTGAGCAAGATTGCAATAAAACAAGTACTTCCTGAAAGAGAGACGTCCACACCTGCTTCACTAAGAAAGATCAGTGATAACAAAATAGTGTGCAGGAAATGACATAGTACACACAATGCTCATAGTAAGCTTGAATGAGTCACTATGTGAATGATGGACAAGTGGAAGTGTCGGATCCTATCAGCCTCTGGTCATCCAGCAGGTTGTTCTTTAAGGGAGGTCCTGGTCCAGGTTCTGGTCCTGGTTCTGGTCCCGATATATATCCGTACGTAGTATCTAGTCAAGTGTCTGTGTTTACCTTTTAGCATGTCTATTTCTGTGTGCATGTACATTGAGAGCAGCAAAATACCAAAGTCAAAATTCATTGTATGTGTACTTACTTGGACATTGAAGCGGATTGTGATTCTAGGAAGGACAGATCCTCTTATCTGTTGTCTGACATTCAATCAGGCAGTAGTTTGAGTTATTCAGAGGTCAACTGCCGGATCTTAAAGTCAGTTCATAGTATTGATTTACAGGATTCCCTCTCGTGAGAGTTCATTTAACACTTTGAGTGGTTTTGAGCAGCTGCCACAGTGAGGCCTCCAGTCTACTGTTTGAGCTAACAGTTATCTCCATTCTCCATTAATCATGCAAAATGTTCATCATAATGACTTCAGATTGCTTGTTTTGTCCAAAAAAATATTCCAAAACCCCAAATAGTACCAGTTCACTATCACAGAGGTCGAAGGAAATTGGCAAATATTCACGATTGAGGTGCTGGAGTTTGTGAATTTCGGGCATTTTTTAATTGATCGACCAACTGTTTCAGCTCTGCTTCTGTTCAGAACAAAACAGATCACTTAAAAAATACATGTAGCAACACAGGAACACGTCGTGTAATATAAAGTGCTGCTGTTAACCGGTGTGTTTGTTTAACGGGTGAGTCCCAATACACCCTCTCTTAAATGGCACTCGTAATCTCACTTGTTTGTCTTTGGCGGGTGTCCTGGTGGTTAAGAGGACACGGACCACATAACTGCACTCTGCCCGGTACCGTCCCAGACCTTTGCCTGCGTGTCATACTCCTGTCTCTCTCTTCACATGCAGTACTTTCTGTCTCTCTACTGTCACTATCTCAGAAAGACAAACTGCCAAAAAATATTCTCCAAGAAAGAAAAAGAGTGTATGTGTTTGTGTGTGTGCACCTCCAGGTGATAGCGGGCTCTGGTATGGACGTAGACTTCGCCATCATCTCTCCAGAAGGCAGCCACGTCATCGTAGAGTCTCGACGCTCTGACGGAGTCCATGTGTGAGTGCTACCTCCTCGGTCACGTTTGATATTACTGAGCTAGTCGGTCGCTTCATATTTGACATCATTTCCTGTTGTCCCAGGGTGGAGCCCACGGTGGAGGGAGACTACGAAATCTGCTTCGACAACAGCTTCAGTCGCTTCTCAGAGAAGATGGTGTTCTTTGAGATCATCATCGAGGGTCAAGGAGGAGATGTGGGTGGAGATGAAGAGTGGCCGGGATTAGTGGAGCCTGACGGAAGCCTTCTGGAGTACAAGCTGGACGACATCCGGGTGAGATGGTTGTTTGGGGTTTAGAAATGAATTCATGAAGGAATTTTAGTTACTATGCAGCTGGCAAAACCAACAATCGACTGATCCGACTAACACATGTTGTCTGAGATATGTTATTCCTCTGTGCCATAGAGCCACATCGTTGTCCAAATCCTATTAAAGGCACATCAGTGACGAACATACACACTGTAGGTTATTTAGAGTCAATCCTACGTACACCGTCCCATTGCTGTAAATAGTCCCCAATAAATGCACAATTTTATCAATCAATTCAATGATATTTAGCTTCTCTTCTTCGTGGAACTATATGTCACTTCAGTAGGGACACATTGAATTTGAGGCTGAGTGCCACAGTCAGACTGGGGAAGTGGGAAAGTATTGAAAGACGCAGTCGTGGTTTTGGTCTCCTCGTGAGATCTGCTGACTTTATGGAAAATATAGAATAACGTCAGCCTCAACCTTTTAACTGATGCGCGTCTACTGGACGTCGACTCCTAACTGCTAAACATGAGCTAGCGTCGGGGTCAGACTAGCTGGACCAGACCAACATGATGGTTCGGTCCATGGCATGACCCGGCATTATGACACACAATCAAAACCAGCTCAGAAAATAAACATGTCTGCTAAAGGATGAGTCGAGAGTGATTTAATATTCTGTGTACTTTTGAGTCTTCTCTGTCTCTCACTTCCACTTCTCTCTCATTACAGCCACCGCTTTCTGTTTGTTTGAATCCCTAAAACCTTCCTCTGATTTTCCTCAGGAGTCCATGGACTCTCTGCACAAACGCTTGGAGCGCAGCCGGCAGATGCAGACGGTGTTGCGGGCTTTTGAGGCGCGGGACCGAAACCTTCTGGAGGACAACCTGTGGAGGGTTTCCTTCTGGTCCTGTGCCAGTGTGCTGGTGATGCTGTGTGTGGCCTTTACACAGGTAAACGCAGCGCCCGACGCAACACGCGCAGCACTTCTAATTTGAGTGTGTCGCACACCGACATCATGCTATCTTTGTGTGTGTTTCCCCATCGCCAGGTCTACACCGTCCGTAAACTGTTCGACGATAAGCGGAGGGTCTGCACATAATAAGAGGAGAACAATCGAGGACAAGATGTTCAGCTGGTTACCCATTCAGACTTTGCTCTTATTATTTTCATTTTGTCGACATGAACACCAGCATTCGTCGTCAGTTTTAACGGATTTTACGTCTAAAGTCTTGTTTTAGATCAGCTTGTGAGCAATAATTAAATATGATGAGATGATGAAGGGTAACCAGAGGAGGAAGATGGTTATTTTGATTTCATTTAGTGCCTTTTAATGTCAAATCTCACCACAAACCAACGAGGAAATGCATTTTAAAAAGGCACTGCCTGCATAGACGGAGCAGTAAATATTGTAGCATAACTATGTTTGTGAAACTGGTGAGAGGTTTTTGGAATATTTCGTCAAAGGCGAGATTGTCCTCACTAAAGGTTAAAGGTCGGTTTACATGGGATAACAATGTGCAATAGTGTCGTTGGCGTATTTGTTCTTCCTAAAAGTTAAAGATCTCTCCATCATATTAGTGAGGTGTCCGTCTGACCGGCCGTCAGCTCTTTTGAGATGTTACTGATTTCTTTTCACGCGTCGGCTCAGGTCCACGCCGACCTGTTGACCGGTAAGAATGTAGAATCACAAAGAGGGATGATTTGCAGTGCGATTGCCAATAATGTACAACGTGTCAGTGCTCTTCCAGACAACTGTGTAGTACGTATGTGTGTCAGTTCAGATATGTATCAGGATAATTCAGTGTGAACATACGGATTGTTAGATGTGTGTTCTTGTCTTCTAGATGATCAAACTTTCTTTTTTCTCAGATGTTTGTTTGTGTCAACAGAATGTGACATTTTGATTCTGCTCAGACAGCCACTGTGTGTTTTTAAAAAGAATAACAGGCTTTCATTACATGTTCAGTAGAAGTAAAAAAAAAAAATCAGGTTTACATTGGTCATTGATATTAATAAATACATTTTTTTACACAGGAAATACTTGGTTTGATGTCTTCAATGAATAAAACATGGTGACACAGATTCATCTTTTGAAGTGTGTTTTGTCAGGTCGGCATATTGTGCATCATGAGAAACCTTAGTGCTGTTAACACCGACATGATTCATGATCTAACAACAGCAAATGAGGCTTTAAACCACAAGAAACCACATGTATTTAGTATCTTTCTTTTATACAAGCTTGTTTTCATACAACCCTGCTTGTCAATATGCAGTATTTTCCCCAGAGACACCTGGAGGAAGCGAGACACTTTATTTCTGCTGCTGTCGCTCCCCTTAACGTCTGACCTTAACCTATAAAAACACTGTCAAAATCAACGTTGGCATTATCTGACATTAAGTTGAAGTTGGTATAGAGAGTAAATACCAGGTATATTTGATTAGATACTTAAAGAATCAGCATGAATTAACTGCACTTGTTGGTGAATAGTAATATCTGAAAAACACTCGATTTGATGAAATTGCAAAGTTACTACATCGAGGCATTCCTGCTTTATATTGAAGTGTAAAGTGACATGTGGCTGCGAGAGAGGAGCTTATGAGTTACATTTATTGTTCATAGTATGAATTGTCAGATTGTCCAGTATAGCAATATAAGAAAACATTTGCACAAGTGTTAATTACGTTATTCTTTAGTCTAGTAGGAAGAAATAACAAGAATAAAGACAAAACATTTCATGATAGTTTCTTGATGTTTTAATTTGACACATTTTTCTCCCGTTTCCTTGTCGACTCATCCACGCTCAGGTTTGGCACATTACAAGTGAGGAATTATGAGACAAAGTATTTCAGTAGTAGGCTACTAATAAAAAAGAGAAACTCATGATTATTGAACTACAGTATACATTAAATACTAGAAATGCAGTGGAAGCTTAACACACCTGTATGTACAGCAGTGATCGGTTACATTGTGAACAAGGCAAGCCTAACACACAAGATGATCCAGCCACATCCATCGTCCTAATCCTGCATCTTTACCTTCTTTAAATGTCTAATAAAAAACAAAGCATCAACGGTTTCAGAGTGAGGATATAGGGACAGCTCTGGACAACAAACGCTTTGGTACACCGGAACTTCTGAAGCCAGACTCTTCCAGCTCTTGATGACCGAGTCCAAGTCTGAGAGTGCTCGACATCAGAGTTTCCTTCACCAGTGGTTGGGACGAGATGGGACGTGAGGCCGCCTGTGGGAGAAGACCATGCAAAGATTTCTGCGCTCAGTTTCTGTTCTTACGTGGATTAGCAGCAGCTGACGGAGACAACGGAGAAGAGAACAGGAGTAAGACTGCATACCTTCAGTCATTCCTGCCCGGCTCTGTGAACAGCCCAAAAGGAGTGAGTAACACTGTCTTTACTGTGTGCAGCCCACAGCTCCGTCATACAGTGAGGAAGGAAGGAAGGAGGGAGGAGAGGTCATGCCAGGCTGCGCACAGAAAAGTGAAACGTTCTTGTTCTGCATGGCTGTCTCTCCGTTTGGCTCTCACGCAAGTCAAAAGGTCTCGACCTGGACTCTGTTGCGTAACACTCACTGAACTGTACGCTGACGGTCACATACAGTGACAGCAGGTAGGTGTACTACATGTTTACCGTCATGTGCACGGACAACGACAGATGCAACAACAAAACAAGACGAAGGAAGGCTTGGTGGTGCATGAGAATCCGAGACAAGAATTGAAGCAAAGAATGTCTAAACAGCGAGAACAAGCACCAGCCAGCACACCTTCTGTTTCTATTCCTTTATTCAGTCCATCACGTCCTGCACCTTCTGAAGGCCCCTTTCCAAACACGAGCCTATTTTTCATTATGGCTTTTTTAAGGTGATGAGTAATTACAAAATATGTTTTGCTCAAGGCACTTGGATACATATTTCTATAAGAATGAGCAGTGGTTGGAGGTAACCGTCTGAACTAGAGCATAATTATCAGTAATACACTAGAAGACACCTGTGCTTTTTCCCCAGCACCCTTCCTCTTCCTCCTCTTTCTCATTTTAATTGGTCCACAAGAGAAACACCAAAAACCAATAACTGAAAAATCTAATAAAGTGATAAGCCAAAAATATTGAAGCATACAAATTCCATCGCTCAGTCTGAATTTAATGAGCTCATTTGAAAGCTTTGAAAATCAAACAATGGAGAGAAAGGACTTCATCGAAAAGTGCCGCTTACTTAATGAGGTGCTTAGTGTGTAAGATTACTGACAAAACGTTAGCAAGTATACAACCCACAAAAACATTACCTCCGACATAGTTTTCTTACCATTATATAAAAGTTATGAATCGTTTTAAGACATTCCATTTCAAATGAAACAGCAAAAGATGACTTGCTGGTTCATAATCTTTAAGTCAATAACATCATCAAATGGATCCCTTTTCATAATACTGAACGCAGAAGATTTCATCATATTCCTTGTTAAAAAAAAAAAGCTACCCACATATTAAGTCAAAAGTACATATATAATGTTTCTGAAATGCACAGACTAAAACAGCATCAGATTACCAGTTACAGTAGGACAAAGTTTGTAGTTATAGGAATATTCATGGAAAAATTATGACTATCTCTGCTCAGGAGAAATATAAAAGTGTAAACAAAAAGGGTTTATTTTGTGTGTGTGTTCTAGTCAAGCAGGGAGGGCTCTGAAGGACGTATGACAGTGGGTCGGTTGGGAGCAGCCGGAGGTCTTCTGCTGCAGAAAGAGAGGAGGAGAGGGGGAGGGGAGGGGAGAAGAAACATGCAAGGAATAATATCATCAGATAGTCATGCACCAAAGATTCCCAAAACACCAAAAGCCAAAGCATACAGGACAACCCTTCACCAGCAGCAGTCCCAATTGTCCCAACAACTTCCATTAATACCAAAGTCACGAAAGTCATCACATTGTGTGTGTTTACGATTGTACCTGGGAATCCCGGGCGGCAGTGCAGGAGGCACGCGGGCCGGCCTGGAAGGGATAAGAGGCACAACACCAGAGTTAGGATCGCCCGCGTAGGCCGTTTGGCCTGGCGGTCGCGACGGCACGGGTGGCGCTCCGAACGCTGGTGAGGGGTTGAGAGGGGGTGGAGGGCCCGGGGTGGGCCCCTTCACCCCTGGGGGTCGGCTGGGAGGGGCCACTGTTGCTGAGGCGGGGCGGGACGCCGGTGGAGGACTGACACAGAGAGACGGAGCGCTTTAGAGTGAAGAGTCACATTTTATGCGGAGAAATAACGTGACGCTGATTAAGAGATAGAAGTCTGTTTACTGGTTGTGACAGTTTTTGTGCATCCCCACTACAGCTCGACTGACTCTAGATGTTTCAGGCCGATGGTGATTTTGTTTACGTAAACACATGACAGCAATCTTTATTCCTTCGATTTTTGTTTTACCAGGATACATAATCAGGACATTGTACAGTAGAACAATCAACAGTGGCCTCCTGTGGCCAAAGTATGTAATGGTGACTCTGTTTCTACAATACCTCAAACCTACTTTGGCACGATTGCACTCTGGCCCGTTTACACAGACACAGATATATCTGCAGAATATTATTATTATTATTATTATCGGCCGATGTATTTGTGTTGAATCACGTTCGTCACCTTGGGTCCTTGGGGATCCATTTGTCGTCTACTGGTGGAGGCACTGGGGTAGAAATAGTGGTGGTGGTGATGTCTCCGATCAGGACCAGCGCCTCTTTCAAAGCGTGATACATCCTCAGCATCTCATCTCTCCTCTGAGCCTGCTCTGGCGACTCCTCCATCAAACTGCCCTGGTCCCCGGCCGAGTACAGGTAGGCCAGCAGCTCAGAGTGGATGAAGTCCTTCGCCTGGAGATGGGAGACAAAAAATGGAAGTTAATACAGCTAGACAGCAAGGCAAGAGAGAGTGACCCGTGTTATCGATAAACGACCTTCCATCTCATACCTCTCTAGGTCTACAGTGTGATTGGTGGTAAAAGAGAGAACACGTACGCTGTTGATCATGAGGTGCATGATGGTCTTGGGCATGAGGTCTCTGATGGACTTGTTGACGATGCCGATGTACGAGTCCACCAGGTTGCGGATGGTCTCCACCTGCCGCTCCAGCTGCGGGTCCATCGACACGGTGTCGCTAGGATTCATCGCATCTTCGCTCTCAGGCTGGAGGAGACCAAGACGAGAGAAGGAGTCGTGAGGGATGCAGACGCAGAGATGCAGTATTTAAACTGTGAATACACTCTTGTGTACCTGGTCTTTCTCTGGGTAAACACCAGCTCTGAGGAAGGAAGCCTTCCAGCTGTCAACATCCTCCTGAGTGTCACATGCCAGCTCAATCTGACGCAGGTCTTTATACACATTTCTGTAAAACACACATTAACGAAATATCAGAACAGACAAACACCTTAGACACGATTGTTTTAGAGGATCAAAGCATCCACACCTCTGTTCGGTGTTGAAGATGGCAAAGACATGTTTGCTGGACATGAAGCCCTTCTCCACATCTCTCAGCTTCAGGTTGTCGAGAGGCAGCATGTACTTCTTCTCTTTCTCCTGATGAAACAGTGATGCAATGACAAACATAAAAGAAGGCAGACTGTAACGAACAAACCATCAACTCACCGGAGCAACTTCAAGTGAGTTCGACAAGTTAGATCCTACGGCACATGATGACTACAGATTTACTGTAGCGTTAGATTAGTAACTCTTTACTTTACCAGATGGAACTTTTATCTTTGAAAACAAGCCCCCCTTCCTCCCTTTCACATGAAATAAGGCGAGTAAACAAAACATTTTCCTGCATTTATTGTCCCGTAAGCAGCCTTACCTCCTCATCTTTGTACCAGGAGAGAGACTCAGCGGTCAGGACAAACCAGTAGTCCTTGGATCCCCCCTTCATGATACTGATGTTGATAGTCAGCCAACCTCTGCGGATCACCTGCATGTGAGAGCCCAACAGTTGAAGAAACTACACACCCCACAAGAGGAGTAGGTAAAACATATCTACAGAAAGCAAACAGAAACCTAGAAACACATGAAAGACTAAATATAGTCACAACAGCCATGCAAGAGCAGCAGTATTCTTCATTAAGAAAAGAAGCGCACAGTGCAGTCAGATCAACCCGTAAATACACCACAAACTCAGAGACTGGAAATAAGGCTCCAATGAAAATCACCTTCTCTGCATCCCTCTCTGTGTCAGACTGACGGACAAGACAAAGCGAACAGACACACAGGGACAATCAGGGGTGGAAGTAACACATTACATTCACTTTTGTTGCTGTAACTTAATTTTCTTTATACTTGTCGGCCTACTTTTTGAGTATTTTTTAAAATTCGGTAATTTTACTTAAAAACAAATATTCATCATAACTGTTGTACTTCGCTACATTCCAAGTCACGTGAAAAAGTCCCGACAAACTGAAAGTAGATAAATCATCGGCTGCAGCAGAGAAGAAGCTGCAGGTGTGTCTGCGGCTGCAGGGGGGGCGGAGCTCCACGCCCAGAGAGGTGACACTCCGGAAATGATACGTTTTAAATGTTGTCCATAGCTTGTTTATAGTTTACTTTTCTGGTTTTAATTGTGAGGCTACACTATGGAAGGCAGTTTGTATACGTATAATTGATAATCAGTTGTATGCACAGACTGCCCCCCCCCCCCCCCCTCTAATTCTGCATAGAACTATAATAATTAGGGATGTTTCAGCATTGACGAGCCAGGCACCAAAGAGAACGTTTTTTGTAATTTATTTCAGACACCCAATCTACTCTTCAGTAGGTCTCACTTATGTCTATGCACATGTATTTGATCGTTAAATAAACTCAATGGTCGCTCATTAATATACACCTGATTTTGAGAGGTGTCTGCAGGCTGACAGTCTGCAAGCTGACTCTTTGGGAATAGTTTAATGAGGGCTGAAGCGGTCAGTCGTATCATGAATTCACACTGCTGGCTGACTTTGTGACCCACGCAGGTTATGTGTTCACACCACTATGTGAGAATCAGAGACATGGATAACAAGACGGGCTACTTATGTTCCACCATATTCTACATAATGATGAAAACAACACAGGACCAAAACAGGATGAGAAGAAACATCTTTCGGCCTATTCGCTGGGAGAGAAACTTTGAAAACTGGAAGGAATGGCGGCCATCTTGGTACATGGTATCCAGTTCTCAAGATACATCCTTTAGTGAAACGCTTTCGCTTCCCCCTTCTTCATCGAGGAGCCCAAATCTTGTTTCTCGACACGGCCTGAATGACCGTTGATTCCCCACCCACCCAAAGAGGAAGTGTCAAGAGGAGGTGCAGGGGGTACGGTACTTACAAGAATCTCTCCCTGGGCCAAAACAAAACAAAAAGCAGGAACAGAGGAGGAGAAAGAGGAAAGGGAAATAAAGAGAAAAGACAACACGGGGCACAGACAAGAGAGTGTAAATGTGAAGCAACAAACGGGCAATGATGACAGGAAAGACAGGCTGAGACATCGACAGAGAGAAGAAGAAGTAAAAGAGCAGCAGGAGAAAGCAGCTGCTATGATGCTACAGTGTGAGGGCTTTATATGGCGCCTCTGTTGAATCAGGAGAGTTACCTGATTGGGCATGACTCTCTTCTTGGTGGCGTTAGCAGCAGTTCTTTGCTGAGCACTGCAGGAGAAAGATTAAATAACATGAACTCTGGTGTAACGTCCGAGGATGAAGGGGTAGCCGAACAAAAGCACAGATTATTTATTGTCACATATGACGAATGAAAGCACCAAATCCTCTCAAATGAGAGACTGGGACTTGAGAGATGTTTGCATAAATTATGAATCTATTCAATTCCTTGTCACGGTAGACGAATCATTTTCTGTCCTTCGTCGAAACAATGAAAGAGCCATCGTTACAGCTTTTAACACAACAGACACTTCTTTAATAATACACAGTACACTTTACCAAATAATGCATCGCCTTATTTGGGGAAAAAAAACATACAAAAGTCACAGATGCAGAATAGTAGTTACAAAAAAATAATGTAATTACTGATTGTAATATGTGGATATCTTTAGAAAGAGAGTTCCTTGTTCAATTGGTGGTTAGGTAATATTCTGAGGTAATGAATGTTGTTCAATAGATTTTTTATATACATTTTTTTTAAACTCTAAAATATCAATATTAGCATTGGCCTCAAAAAAATCTATTAATGATTGGGTTGTAGTAATGATGATTTAACTTATTTTGCCTTTCTATAAATACTAAGACTGTTTAATTTCTTTCCAGCACTACAAAACATTTCAATAATTTCAGATGGAAAGCACAATGGTCTTTACATTTGACTGATCAATCTCTACGCTTTAGGGGGCTGGATGTTGGAGAATAAGGCAGCACCTAATGTTGATTTTTGTAATTCATTGATTTATCAATTATCTGCAAATTCATTTTTTGGATCAACAAAATATTTGAAAACAGAGAAACTTATCCATTATCATATCCATATTAGATTTATTATTGAAACTGCTTGTTTCATACAGCCGACAGTTTCTGTCAATAGTCCAACCAATTAATCGCCTACTTGTTTCCGCTCTAGATAATTTGAAGAGAGCTCCATCTCTGATCCTAATGAAACTAGTTAATAAGTATCTTGAGTACGTATCTTACTTGGCAAATCCAATGAAGTCCTCATGATTAGTGTTGATGTAGGAGAGCTCAATGTCAATCAACAGCAGCACCTGAGGGACGGATCATTAAACACGTTATGTACACAAGAAGGTGAAATTATACAAATGTGGGCTGCATCTCTCTCCAACACACACACACCTGGTCTTTGGTCTTGCTGTCTCTCTCTCTGACGTAGGTGGTGACGATCCTCTCTGTCTCTTCTCTCAGTCGAGGGTAGGATCCCAGCTGTAGACACACACACACACACACATACACACAACACACGCACTGCTGCAGGCACCGTGATTACAGGACACACACCTGTATAGACTTACGCAACACCAAGTATCCTCACAAGCAGCTACACCCAACCACCAACGGCAAAGACGCAGTATAAACACACACTAAGACTGTGGAGGCATGCACTAATGAGCTCCATATCAGCTTGAGATTCCAACTATAGATGTTGTGATCGCAATTAAGCGGTTCAAAATGAAAGAAAACAGTGAGTATTAGCATAGTATCATCTCAAGCTGATAGCGAGTCTCAACAAATCAGGGAGGAAGTGGGAGAAAAAGATCAGGTTAAAGTCCAGGAAGAGATGAGGGTTTGGTAGGGTCTGCTGGAATCGGGTGTTGGGAGGGGAGCGGGGGGGGGGGGGGGAGCGGGGGGGGGGGGGGGTCAGAGGACAATGCATTAAAATCTCCCTGCACAGGACAGGGTGGGAAACAGCCACAGTCGTGCCATTTCTAAGCAGCCATATCTGATTTGATAAGTGAGGCAGGGTGAGGGGTTGTTACGTAAATCACCAATTGCAGTGCTGATTGGGTAAGTGGGCTGGTAGGGATCCAGGATCAGTTCGTCATTAGAGAGGGAACCACAGGTTAAGGGGGGGCGAGACGTGTGCCGAGTGAAGCCTTCAAGCAGCGGTGAAGGGGAACGATCAACAATAAGAGACAGCGACAAGTTAGTTGATGACATTTTTGTGATTCCCCTTTCCTTTGACTGCTCTCCATCACTCACATTTCTTTCTTCCCTTCACTCTCTCTCTGTCTGTGTGTGTGTGTGTGTATTCATCTGTCGCTCCGCTGTTCCTGTTTACCTTTTCAGTGCACTTCCTGATCAGGGTGACAAGCTCGGTGACGACGAGGTCGACACATTTCAGACAGGGGTCTTTCAGCTTAATGATCTGCTTTTTCACTATGGCCTCAAACGCCAGGTCTGGGGTGAACAGGCCTGTCCTGTGGTGAGGCGTCACGGGAGTTGGAGGTTTTATGTCGGGTGGAGGAGGAGGAGGAGGTGTAGCACGGGCCATGGTGAGGGGAAAAGGGAACGGTGGCAGAATAAATGAAAGCCCAAGTGGGATGCAATAGTTTGGGGAAAAAAGAAAGTTTCAAAAAAGGAAAAGAATGAGGATGGAGATAGAGGAACATGAGCAAAAAACAAACAGGTATTTGGTTAGTTCTACTTCATGTACACAACAGAAACAAGCTGCAGGTGTTTATCAGTCAGCCTACAGCTTATAAGCCATGCTAGCATCATGATTCTATGGATGGCGATGCCAGTTGTGGGACCACTTTAGTCCAGAATAAAATACCTCACCAACTATTGGATGGATTGCCAAATCATTTTGTACAGCGCCACCATCTGGTAAAACTTTAACCCACCCATTCCTCTACGTTGATAGTAGAAATTGTTAGTATGCCAATACAAGATGGTGAACATCGTAAACATTATACCTGCTAACCATCGTCATGTCAGGATGCTGATCTTAGCATGTAGCTCAAAGCACTACTGTGCATGACAGTAGTGCTTTGTTTCAGCTGTAGCCTAAAACCAAGCCTGCAGCTTGTTTTTGTAATGAACCTGTACAGGAACATGTCACATCCCGTCTGTTTCCAACCACACAGCCTTCCAGAGACACCACTCCAGTGCACTGCAGTACAGCCAGGACATTCAAATACATCCACTGATGTTCATGCAAGTGAACTTCAAAGCAGGGCTGTAAAAAACTCAACCTTTATCTTTGAATTCATCCCTTTTTTTTTGTTCCAAGATGCCGAAATGATGTCCAAAAGCACATAGCTGAAAAACTCAAACGGCTGCTTTATACAACAGTTTGGCACCAAAATGGCCTCTGGCAGCTCTAAAGTTGGCTGGTCTCTGTGGTGTGCATGTAGTACGGGTGTGGCAGCCAGGCAGGAGACCATGCAGCGATACCTTATTAGTGCACTGTCTGAATGTGTTGATGAGCTCCTGGATGACCAGGTCGATGCATTTCAGACAGGGCTCTTTCAGCTTAATGATCTGCTTTTTCACTATGGCCTCAAACGCCAGGTCTGGGGTGAACAGGCCTGTCCTGAAGGACATACAGACAAGTCAGACATGGAGACGTGGAGCAGGAGAGGGGAGCAGAGAGACACGCAGGAAGAGAAAGAGACAGACTCACAGATGGAGGAAGACATGAGCACACACACACACACACACTGACGAGGACCAAATGAGGAGTAGTGAAAGAAAAACTAGAACAAATAGAGTGGAAGACCGCTATAAGGCTAACAAGCAGCCAGGGAGACTAAAGAAAAAATGAAACAGATGAAAGCGAACAAAGACAGACAGAAGAGACGGCACACTTTAAGGGTAACTTTGGTATTTTTCAACCTGGACCATGTTTTTGTGTCTAAATGAAGCTCTAGCGCTAGTTCAGACAGGAAGACTATCCCTGTACGCTCATGCTCGTATGCTTTTCTCTCATACCGCTCCCTAACTAGCAGCACATTCTCTATTCCGGCTGTCACTGTCAGAGGCGTCATAGACTATCAGCTGTTCAACAGCTGGCCGTTCCCGGCTAATAGCGCAGAGTCACACCCTCTTCGTTAGCCTATCAGCTTGCCGCTGTCTCCTCTTAAATGTGCCCTATCCCCGCCTCCAGCTTCCTGCTGCTTCTTCATGCGACCCTCCTCCTCCCCAGCACCATCCATCTTCGCAGATGCAGTACTCCATCAGCAGCTCCAGCGAACTCCAGCAGAACCTCCAGCCACCACCACCAGTGTCTGGACTCCTCGGGGGGATTTATATATATTGTTGCCACTCAGGGCAATCACAACGCGATCACAAATCTCCTTGTCGAGTTCAAGCGCCAAACAAAAACATGGAAAATTAGGATCCAGGTTGAAAAATACCAAAGTTACTCTTTAAAGGGGGGACATGAAAAACAGAGCATACACTAACACCTGAAGACAGAGAAGACCGTACGTCCGGCAGACAGGAGAACAGACATAAAGACAGCGAAGACAAATGTGTGCAAAACGCGATGTAATGCTTGCAAGCTTGCCTGACTCCGTGAATGTTCTTGATGGCGTAACTGATCTCTCTCCTCAGCTCCTTCTCATCAAACTCCATCTAAGGCACGGGGCAAAAAAAGCTTAGATTTTATTTGTTCTATGCAAAATGAAGTCTACTTATTGTCGAGCGTACACTGACACACATGAGGCCAGACAGAAGGGATAGTGTGTGGTTTGTGTTCCCTTTCTTAGCGCTGGATTTATGAGAGCTTAGGCAACACAGTTACAGTATAACCAGTATTTGTAAAGATTGCCACATAAGTACTGTCAATAAAAAACCAGTCGGAGCACATTATTAACTTAACTATGACTGATTGAGCCACTTGTAAGAAACAAACAATCCTTTCACACAGTTGGTTTGTTAACAAAATAAAAGAGCAATTCCTCGACAAATGAAAAGACTTCTAACTTAAGTTAAAGTCAAAACCTGCTGAAATTCATAACTATAATACACTCAAATGAAAAGCACTACCAGACTAATTCATCTATAAAAGATCATTTATAAAACATAGAAAAAGTCACCTTCACTAGCTCGAATGGAAAGCGCTCATGGAAGATGCGGTTGATCTTTGCTCCACCTGACAAGTTGGAGGTGTCCACCTGATCCCCCGATCCCTCGATGCACTTCTCAAAGTCCACGCCAAACTGCTGCACCATCCTACGAATTGCAAGTAGTAGACAAGAAATGTCTTAAACTTCTTGAAATAATGTATTTGTGTGTCTGCGAGCGTCGCTACGTGCATGTGTACTGACTGGAGCAAGGCCTTGGTCTTGCGCGTGGGGTCGTCAGGGCGGAAGTTCTTGTACTCCTCCACCTCTTTCTCCAGCGATAACACCTGGCTTTGCAGCTTACTGCGTAAACCTGGCAACGTGTCTCGAATGTGGTTGGTGAGTTGCTGGAAAAGACACAAAAATAATATATTTTTCCCAAAGTTATACAATAAGTCACTGCCTATTTTTAAATATGACTTCAGGAAAAATGTTAACGCTGAGGAGATCCGTGTTTCCATTTGTTATCATGTGTGCTGACCTGATTGAGGGTCTTCTGCAGGTGTGATGTGCCCATGCGTTCAGCAATGTGTCTGTATCCAGGGTGGGACAGGAAGAACTTCCTCTCAGCAGCCAGTGCGGCGCGAATGTCTTTCTTTCCATCAATGTCCTTTTGACTGCGGTT
Organism: Anarhichas minor; assembly: GCF_050575085.1. Lineage (NCBI taxonomy): Eukaryota > Metazoa > Chordata > Actinopteri > Perciformes > Anarhichadidae > Anarhichas > Anarhichas minor. The sequence continues at coordinate 5,991,231 of NW_027466458.1, forward strand.
CACCACCCCGATGTAACCTCAAGAAAAATACAGACAAGGCCCATTCTTTATGGCTTAAGACTAAAAGCAGTTAGCTCCGTCAGAGCTGTCGTTTGCACTGTTAGCAGCGTTAGCTTCTAGCTGCCGACTTAGCCGTCGCCATGTTGAGAATTTATAGAGTGTGTGTGTGTGTGGTCTCACCTCTGCGGAGCGGCAGTAGTTTGTTTTCCAGGATGTCTCTTGCATCCGTCCCCTCATCCATCAGGTCCAGCTTGGTGATCACACCGATGGTCCGTAAACCTAAAGACAGGCATCACAGTACAACAGTGTGTTAGTGCAGTCTTTTTATATATATATATATGCATATACACACAAACTAGCGTGTATATGCAGGCTTTTTACACACACGAAAACCTGCTAAAAATAGTTGGTCGACTCCTTTCTCATTGCCAGCAGACGAGTATCCCTTTCTGTCTGTTTCTGTTTTGTCATGTTCGATGTCACCGGCCGGCCAAAAGCAGGGTTAGTAGACAGTGAACATTGAAAATGTTTCGGTGGTTACTTTAAAAATAGTCTGCTACTTATTATTCAGTCTCTCTTGCGAACTATGAAAACAGAGTTGGTGATTGTTGGAACAGTGGAAAGGCTAGTTTTGATCAGTTTGATTTAGTTTATTTTGAGTTTGGATGAAGTGTGTTTTACGACAATCAGCGCGGTAAAATGACTGTTGTCTGGTGGCTTTGAGGGAGCATATTCATTTTTTTGTTTGTTACGTTAATAAATAATAATAATTGTCTAAATCTCGTTTGATTTCATGTAGTACATAATTACTTCAATGCTTGCACAAAGCCTCGGGCTGAAAAAGGTGTAAAAATGAACATGTCAGACCGGGTGTCATGTTTTATCACCGCTCACTAATCGGAGCTGGAGAGGATAAATACCCGCCACTACTGCAGAGACATTTGTCCAGGGAATGAACGCCGATTGTAATCTTTCCAACTGAAGACAAAAGCCATATGTTGGTGGGTTTTTGCCCAGTTGGAAAGAGGTTTAAGATTCTACATATATGGCCATGCTAGCAGCTCTGTGAGGCTGTGCACAGCAGAGCTAACTGCTAACATCAGCATGCTAACATGCTTTCAATGACAACGCTAACATGTTGAGGTTTACCATCATGTTTGTTCAACACCTTATTTCACCGGCTTAATATGCTAACATTAGCTTCACATTAGCATTAAAAACACAATGTAAAACAGAGACTGGTTGAGAACATGCAGGTATTTGGTCATAAACCAAAGTATTAGACAAATTGTTATTTTTCTATCTAATGATGTCATTAGATGGGAAGTTAAGGGAAAACTGCTAAGCTGTAGTTATTAGCCACTCTACAGTTAAACGCCTGTACTTTTAATAACATCTTCTGGATTGAATGAAAGAAAGACAAACTAGAAGGTGATTAAATTTAAATATATCTCTGTTAATCTTATTCAATGCATCTATGCTGCCAGGAAGTCTTTTAATAATGGAACTGTTAATTACTCTGACGAGTCGGCCCCTGCACGGAGGCAAATATTAATAGAAAGAAGAGTGATAATGGCTGCAAGATACAGCAAAAAGTAATTAGCTTTGTACCAAATTAGAGCCAAAAGAATAGAAAAAAATATCCAGAGAAAGGGTATCAGAAGACATACAGATTAACTTGAGGCCTGAAGGTCTCACAAGGTCCCCTTACCCTGAGGGTCCACCTCCTTGGAGATCTTGAGGGCGTCGGAGTTGGCCAGGTCAGTGTTGGCCGGGGTGACGGCCAGGATCAGACAGCTCTCCTTGGTGATGAACTGCATCAGCATGTCCCTGATCTGGTGCTCGATGTCCTGAGGCTGGTCTCCCACGGCCACTTTGGTCATCCCCGGCAGGTCGATCAGGGTCAGGTTCAGCACTGAGAGATTTTGATGGGGTAGTAGGCAGGAAAGGAATTAATTAGAGGTTGAAGACTTGCATCTAGAAGGCGGGGTTTGTGTGTGTGTTACCATTGGGAGAGTAGACACGGAGGTTGATGGGGATGGACGAGATGCCCTTGTTGGATCCCGTGATCCGGTCAGTCTCTGCTTCAATCTCCAGACGGACCTCGTCAAAGTCCACAAACTTACGTCCCTTACAGTGCAGGAACTCTGCATACTCTACATGGAGGAAGTGAGAGATTAAGACAGGAGTGAGGGCGAGTGATGGATGGGAGATGAATATAGAAACAGATACGTTAAAATAGGGGACAGAGAGCGATGGCACAAAGAGGGGCAGTGCAGGAACTTCAAGGGAGTGAAATTAGACTATTAATTTCATTAAGCATGTTGTAGTAAACTCTTGTACATTTTTAAGAAAGCTTGTGCGAAACATTTTGTGTACTTTTGGATGGTTATACGACTACATGGTCTCTAGGTTGTGCCGACAATAGTCCTTTCAATTCGATTGAACTGTTGAAAAGCCCGGATTTAAGAGCGCAAACACTTTCCCCGACTGTTTGACTCGTGTACACAACTTGCCTGCTTTACTGTTGACCAGCTGGAGGATGAGAGGACGACGGGTGACGATGCCAGATCCTCTGGGCAAGAAGTCCCTGGGAGAGAAAATGAGAGAACAAGTTAAATACAAACGGACCACTTTGGGACGAGGACGTTGACGGACAAAATGTCACAATAAATGTTAAAATAAGAGAAATTGTGTGCACCCGCATTGATCCCCGATTAAATATTCAGCAACATAATACTCTCAGCAAATAAATACGAACTGTGGAAAGAAATCCCGTTAGCCCCTTTGTCTTCATATGTTCTCATGATAAAGTACTGAATACGTGTCAGCTTCTACCAAAATAAGAGCACACACTCTACAATTGATCCCCAGCACACTTGTGCATTATTGATGCAAGGAAAAGATCGACTTACACCCCTGCTCATTATAAATGGTGCAAAGAGACAGAAACATGTCTCAGTTTCCCCTTCTTATCCCACACACGTTCATCAGAATGGAAACTCGTGTTCAATACAGTTGTGATCATTTCCAGGTCACTGACTACACATCTCTCCAGGCTACGATGAGAATATGTCCATCTGTCCCTGCCGGGTCAGCAGCAATGACTGAGTTGAGTTTCAGTATAAGTTAAGCAGGACACACACACACACACACACACACACACACACACACACACACACACACACACACACACACACACACACACACACACACACACACACACACACACACACACACACACACACACACACACACACACACACACACACACACACACACACACACACACACACACACACACACACACCCTGTGCCTGTTGTCCACATGCTGACAGAGCAGTCAGGATGTTACACAACACTGATTCCCATCCTCTTTCCTCATCTCTTCCTGTCACTCATGAAAGCGCAACATGAAAAATACATTTACCAACAAGAAGGTTAATCAATTAAATCATCGTTTCATTTATCCAGTAAACAACCAAAACATTCGCTGTTACAGCTCCTCAAACGTGTGCATGTGAGCTCTTTTTGTGACTTTATAGTGTAAATCATTGGTTTCTATCTAGAGCTGAAATAATTAGTTGATTAATCGATTAGTACCAAAATTCATCTGCAGCGGTTTTGAGTATTGGCTAATTGTTTTAGTAAAAAATGCCAAATATATCTGGTTTCAGCTCTTTTCTTTCATTGCACACTGAAAATCTTTCATTTTGGACTGTTGGTTGGACAAAAACAGACAATTGATAAAACAAAACAAAAATCAATAATGAAAATAATCGTTAGTTGCGACCCTATTTCCAACTTGTGTGGCTTTTTGGCCCTGTGAAATGAAGCAGTGGCTTCTTGCCACCCCCTGTCACAGCATACATGTGAGCACAACTCCAGACTTAAAACCATCCAATATTTACCAAACAATAGAAATAATTATATTTTTGTCTTTTTTATCTCATTAATCATCTTGTGACCCCTCAGATTAATCACGTGACCCATTGGAGGGGTATACAGCTACAGCACTGACTGAAACCTACTCGAGTAAAAATAAAAGAATAAACTGATCTCACGAGCCAACGTCACTGCAGGCTAATTAACAAACGCGTAAACAGCTAAGTAGCCTTCTGTGGGTATCTGGTACCCAGTGTGTCATATACACATGACAGTGCAGCTGGTGACATCACTGATGACCCCAGCACAAACGCATCAATGCCCCTACTGTCTCCCCCAGCCACTGCTTGGGACTCGCAGACAAAAGGCAACAGGAAAAAAAGGAGACGTGGCGGGCTAATCAACATTCCCTCTCCCTTGGACAACAAGTGAAATCATGTAGACAAGTCAAGTGTTCCCTTTTTTTCTGGCCATCTTCACTGGGAGATAAAAACACAAAGCTGCTGCGGATATCTTCAGATTAGGCCTCTAAGGCGGCTTCTTCCCCTTCCCTTTCCTTACAGATAGACGTTTCCTCGAGGCTTGTTTTAACTGCCAGACAAACTGGCTCAGTGATTATTTCCTATGTTGGTTTAAGCTGAGCAGAGATCCTAACATATGGCGTTAATGGCACAGTTGGGTTTGCTTCCATTTGTCATCAAATGGGATCCACACAACTCATTCAAATTCCTTGACACTCATCCATCAACCTCACGAAGACATTCAGCAGCGCAGGCATGCTGGGAGTGCAGACTCCTGTCGTTTTCTCCTTCAATACTTTATCTGACAGCGACCTCGTGAAATCCGTCAACTGTCATTTTGTGGCCTACCTCACCCTACCTGACCTTTGTAAGGTGAGGCCTATAAAGATGTGTTTACCAGCGCTGGCAAGCAGTCTCAAGGAGAACAACCTTTGTCAATGTTTGACAGACTGAGCCTAATGTGAATCAGCGACTGAACAGATACAGTTGACTGAGCCAATACAAAGTTATATTTCTATAAATCTAGGAAGACGAGCTCTAGACTAACATCACTTTTATACACATTTTAAATCAATGTGGCCTCCGTTTTTGTCTCTCCATCAACAGCTGTTTTATATGCGTAACATGCGTAATTATGGATCGTGAATAGCTCGGCTCCAAAATGGAAAGAATCCGTTACCAGAAAAAAAAGAAAAGCGTTAGGAACTGGGAGGCACCGAAAAACTGAGCGCGCAACCAAGTGCTTAGTTGGCGACTTTTACGCAAAAGCTCGGCGTAGTTTGTCCTAAAAGAACAACAAGGGCCACACACTAGAGTCACGGAAGGAAAACAAATCACATTCACATCGTCAGATTGATCCATATTAACGGTACAACCTCCCGACGAAATTCTCCAACACGGAGCTCTTCCCTGCGCTCTGGCCGCCGACGACCGCTATCTGCGGCAGGTCCAAGTTGCAGCTCTGGCCGATGGAGCTGAAGGCGTCCTGGAGTTTGTTGATGAGGGGAATTAGGTCTTCCATCCCCCGGTTTCCCATAGCGGCGGCTCGGTCAGCCCAGCGGGCTCTATCCTGCTCTTCTCCCCGGTCAAATACGAGCCAAGGGGTCGCTCTTCAAAGCAAAAGTTCCCAGATGTCACTGCAGTCTGCCGCAGTCTCCGTGAGTTTATTTCCGCAAAACACAAGGCAGTTCAGAGTCAAGAGTCCCGACCGCGGTCAGAGCACCGGCGAGCTTAATATCTGAGCGAGTGCATGATAAAAGTAGCAACAATAAAGCGAAAACTTCGGTCATCATCCGGTCAGGCGACACCCAGCCTCCGCCGGAGATCGTGGCTCCGCCTCCAGCGTCACTCTCCTCTCTCATTGGTCAGCTGGGACGTCTGTCAATATACAGTGCATGTCAGCATTTTTACAACACAGTTTCTGGACTTTCAATACGAAGAAAAGTTACAAAACACCTGGAGTTCATTTATTTATTTTGCTATTGTTTTATAGCAGTTTTCGCGAATCAACCCTTTACAAAAATAAAACATGAATATTGAGACAGTTTTTTCTTGTTAGAATAATTACATAATAGCCTTTAAAACATGTCATGACGTCCATGTCTAGTAAACATACTTATGATGAGTTATAATCTGCCTATAGCACTAATAATAAGCAGTCGTAAATATTCATAATGCTTCATAATAATAATCATAACACATTAAAAAGCATTATATAATGACTTAATAACTGTCACTTTAGTATCAAAGTATATTATAACTCCCATAGTGGTAATACATTATAATCTTTTTAAAATGCTTGTTTTAAGTAAAGTGAAAAAAATTGTAATGTCAGTAAGTGACCAACAATTATAAAGTATTATCATTCTTGACAGTCATTATAAAATGCTTTATAATGCGATATGATTTTTGTTATAAAGTATTATGTGGTGGCTGCAACTAGCCAAACCATCAACCAGGCACAGTGACGGTGCTGTTTCACTGTTCTTTAAATTATGATGCGAGATATAAAGACTGACTTTATATTCTAGATTGAGTGCACGCGATCAGATAATATCGAGTTACGGTTGATAAAAGTGTTAACTTTCCTGTCAGGGTTTTGCAGCCGACCATCCTTCTGGCAAAAGACCGCGCAGCTGCATCTACACCTGCCTAAATAGATTAGCCTGGACAATTGGACTGTGCCATTCTACAACAGCAAGAGGGGTGTTACAGGAGCCACTACATCTGCACCACAGAGGAGGAATGTCTTCAACCCCCTGCAATCAACTATGGACTGGCCAGCATAGTATATGTATCATGCAGGTAGGAGCTGGGGAGGGCACTCTTATTCAGAAGAGCACTCACTATGTTGTTTTAAACTAAGTTCTGTTTAATTATCTTGTACTTAGACTTCAGTGCAATTATGTTTAGTTATTCTGATTTGTCACTTTGGCTTCATTTTGTTATCCATCCTAATTATTGTAAATACTTTGGGGGGGTGGAATCCCTATTTTTCCCACTTTACCTGCTCTCCCAGCTTTATGCGTACCATGGTCCCTCACACACTATGAATATAAGTGCTTTAAGAAAATAATAGGTATGTTTATAATGCATTATGGATATGGCTGTCATAAAGTGTCCCCATGATGTCTGTCAAATGCACTTTAACTGTAACTGATGGGGGACAAAATCAACAGTCCTCGTTTTGTGCAATAATGTAGAAATTTGTCTGAAGCGCCAGCGGTCTCAGTTAGACAAATGAATATATTATCTGACAACGTTACAGTCCATTCAGTATACAATTCCATCAATGAGCCTCAAAAACACCAATTAGGTGTGAATATCAAAGACATCGCTGTTTTTCTCTGTAACAGGTGGAGGTTTTAGTGGATGTTGAACATATATGTGACAGCTGAGGCTGGAGAGTCGTCACACCGGCCAATCACCTGCTGATCACCTGCTCAACCAGAAGAGGGCGCTCCACAGCAACACAAGGTAAAGACGACACGTGTTCTCATGCACCAGATGTAGGCCTACTGTATTTAATACAAATATGCTGTACACTCGCTGTTCATCACTTATGACCCTTAATAGATCATGATTAACTGAAAGTGGTAACACTGAATATTTTCTATTATAAGGACACTTAATTATGTTTGATCACAGAAAAAGTTGAAAACAGAAGCAACCACAATAATTGTTTTTTAAAACAAGAGAATTTAATTCAATAACAATTTTTTGTGAAGTGTAAGATTTACTCGCATTCACTGTCACTGACCCAAACCCAGCTGTCATCAAGGTCATGGGTGTCACCCCGAGACCTCCTGATAGAGGAGTAGTCAAAGGTCGGCGAGCGGTTTTTCTCTGTGTCAGAAGGTGCGTTCCCCTCTGTCGAGACCTTCTGGAAGTTGACACTGGCGTAGTGGAGCTGGTCCTCGGGACAGTTGACAGTTGCATAGACAGACAGCAGTGCGTCTCCTGAGATCGCCTGCTGGTTCAGCATCTGTATCTCGTCATAGTGGGGATCTCCATGATTTTCCTGCAGAGGAAGAAGGGGCGCAGTGTAATAGATGCAATTGTTGTTCGCATGTGCAAACTCATAAACACAAACGCACACACACACACACACACACCTCTGTGTCGTGTTCATCGTTTGTCCTCTGCTCTGATGATCCGCCTGCGGCACAACACACTGGGAAAAGAACATTTGAGTAGATGGAAACCAGATTTTTTAAAAATCTTTCAAAGTTACTCAAAATCATGTGCAAGTTAAGCTTAAGTTTGCCTCTTAAATTCAGTTATTCAGCATTAAATGTGTGCGTGTGTGTGTGTGTGTGTGTGTGTGGGGGGGGGATTTTCAAGTTGTTGTTTTTTCAAATATCCAACCCTCACCTTGTGTCCTTGGGAGTTTGTATTTGCACAGTATAAATACAAGCACAAGTATCAGTAACAAGGCCAGACACACTACCGCAATGGCAATCAGATCTGCAACAAAGACACAAAAGTTGAAGTTGTTAAAGAATACATGCCGTCAGCAGAGTTTCATTGTCCTCAAAATTCATGCGTAAAGGGGAGAGGTTGTGTCGATGTTTGTTTTTTGCAGTAAAAGTGTTGCGTGTATTTAGGGAGGTGTGAACAGCATCTGTTTGTTTGCAGTAGCAAGTGGCAACCGGAGGTCACCTGAATGGAGAACTTTACGGGTTGTAGATGATTCTGTTGTCTGCAGAGCTGGAGAGTCTGATCTTTTGGTTGGGATGTGTTCTTCAGTTGTGTGAGGGTAAAAAGCCAGAAGGTTAGAGATGTGACAAAAGGCACAAGGCACACACATCATCCATCCATCTCTGTTTTCACCATCTCTTTGTTCCCCCTGCAGGTTCTGTACTCCATCACTGTAATCATAGTACTTTCCCTCATTATGTTCATTCATAAATACTCAGTGGTGAACAAATCCTGCATTCAAACCCATTCAAAGTATTGGAAGCAAAATCTACTTAAAGTATCAGAAGTAAAAAATACTTAGTTGCTGTGAAGCAGGATCGTGTCAGTGTTATATTGTTATTTAAATTATTACAGCAGCATTTTGAAGTTATGACCTTTTAAGGTTTTCATGAAATTTTAATTGTTGATACTATTTATGGTCTGCATTGTTCTCTGCACTAGCCATTAGAAGTATTTACATTCTGTAAATACCTTTTTATAGTTTTCATCATTAGTGGTGGAGTCTGCCATTCCTGCCCTGGATTCAACTTGCCTACACACATACCAGCTTGAGTTGTTTGGCTACACTGATAACTGATATACCAGCTGCTCTTTATACTCCGGTAAAGTAGCTGCTCAACTTTCATGTTGCAGCTGGTCAAAAGGAAGCTAATTTTAACCACTGTACAAGTACCTGTCATCCATGCAAATGTGTAATAGTACTTCAACTGATCGTGTGTTTTCTATGTTGAGGCTTAATTTGATGTATCTAGTGACTGTAGCTGTCAGTAGATGTTGTGCAGTTATGCTAACTAGCAGAAAATTTATATACTCAAGTAAAGTACAAGTATTTACTTAATGCTAGTACTTGAATGTACTTCAAGTTTCAGCTCAGTTATGCAGCTGTGTGAGACAAAAACAATATGAACAGACCTTTAAAATGGGTGAATAATAACCTGCAAAGTTACTACACATCTATTCATCAACAGCAGCACAGATGTGTTCTGATAAAATAATTGTCCTGCATTTGGTTCATAGATACAGAGTGAATAAGTTGTGTTTAAAGTAGAAGACAAAAGTGCTCAGTGTACTCGCCTACAGAGAGGAGGATTTTGGTGGATCCAGCATGCTCCCCCATCCTGCTGGAGCCACACCAGTAGTACCCAGAGTCGTCTGTGCTCAGATCGTTGATGTACACGTAGAAGTACTTCTTTCTGTCATCCCGTATATGAAACCTGCCTTTAGCCACATCTCTCTCCTGCTCTGTTGTATTTATCAGCTGATTGCAGTTGAAAGGATTCGCCCCCTTGCACAGGAACTTCTCATTGTTCTCATGTCTGTGTGGATGGGTGCACTCAATTTGGACAGTCTCTCCAGTACTGTGGTTTAATGCCACTGGTGTGATGTCATTCCAGTCTGAAAACATATTGTTATGTTCAATTATTGGATTGTTTTTCTTACCACAAACACAGAAATGCCTCATCTGAAATAACCAAAACTGTGTGTAAACAGTACAGCACCCCGTCACTCCTAGTGAAAATAAAAACAATAACTATTATTATTATAATTATTTATTTATAAAATTATTATTATATCATTTTGACAATGCTAACTTTAACCATGCAGCTGGATAATTTAATCTATAACTATATATCATATTTTTTAAGCTGGTTATGTTTTCTATGTATAATTTACTGCTAAGTAAGTACTAAGTATAGTGTCAGATACATGCTGTGAGTAAAAGTACATTTTCCTTTGCATTGTAGTCTAGAAGAAGTATGAAGTAGCAGGAAATTAAGAAAAATAAATTCTCACGTAAAGTACCTCAGTGCTCTTTGAGCTGCAGGCGTATGATTTTTTTGTCTTGTTTTCGTTTGACATTAATTAAACAAGCTAGCGCATCTTCTCAACAGTATTTTGCGTGATGCTTTACTACTTCATCGTACTTACAGTTTATGTCAACACGTCCTCCTTTGTTTCCTGTGACAGATGATAATCTCACACTACCTGTTGTAAAAATTGTAAGAAAACAAGAAGTTATTACTTCATAACACTGTAAACAGGTTTTTCACTCATCACATGGAAACACATGTAGTATAATATACCTGTCATTAGGTAAATGATGACTTCCAGTGATGTTCTCATTTTCTCAGTCTATTTTTTTCTAATATAGTTTAAATATCACTTTATCAAATATGAAGCCGTTTTTCTCTGCTTTCTCTCGGCGTGGCATCAGTGTACTACTGTCACACCTTCTGTCTCTCTGAGCAGCTTCTGCTTTCTGGAACATAATTAGAAATATTTGCATTTTAAAATGAGGATTTTGTTTTTATGCAGAGAAAGAAAGGAAGTAGAGACAGAGAGTGATGGAGAGCGAAAGTGCTGACAAATATTCAGAGTAATTCTTCATCTGCTGCATCTCATGATCTCCTCGTCTGTTAAGACGTAAAACCAAATATGGTTGTTCTTCACAGAACATTGTCCACAATGTCCACAATGTCCCGGCTTTGGATCAAAAACGTCTGTAGAAACTCATTGATTTAACCCATTCAGACACAGGTTCCGTTAAATAAATAAAAGATGTTGTTAAATAAATAGAAATATTTGATAATTTGAAGTTGACAATTAAATTCCATAAAAATCCAAAACCACTTAAGCCCCATTTATATGTTATATTTGTTTACATTTTGGCAAAGTGGCCCCATTAAAAGCATGCTGAATCAGTTATTAGCAGTTCCAGTTTGCGATGGATACAAAGACAACTGTCTCTGGATTACTTTCATTCTGATACAAACTTAAAATGTGATGATTCTCTGGCAAGTTCTGGACCTTTAAGGAACATATTTTCAGAGATTAATATAAATTCAGAACTGAATCTAAAAATGAGTGTCACATGTCTGTGTGATCAGGTACCATGTGACTTTCACCCGTTCACATTATCTTTGTTTCGCAGTTCTTCTCCGGGGAGGCCTCCAGATGAAGTCGACCTCTAAACCCTTATGAGTATCGTATCACTTACCAACATATTTGCATTTTGAGTTATTTTTAGATGGTCAAAACAACCATTAATGGGAGGATACCTTCTAAAGTTTTAAGCGAGACTTTGAAAGCAAATTTAACACATTCTTCCTCATACAGATGGAAAGTGAAATTAACAAAAAAAAACATAACTTTGTTCAAATCAAGGCACTCAAAGGTTCTGCTGCTACAGCCTTACTTTGTCCGGTATGACCATTAGCCTTCGGTGGCTAATGTTAGCAAACTTTAGACAGATATCATTGTGGAATTGACATTACTGAGTCACTTTGTGGACTTTATGAGTTTTACCATTTACCATTATCCTGTAAGTGCTACTTGTGGCCACAGGTGTCACTGTGCGGTAGAAGTTGCATAAACTTATTTGACACTTTTCAGGCAAACATCCATCATAAACAAATTATAGCAATCATAAATACATTCACCTTATTTCTCATCTGAGGAGGTTAAGAAAAAAATAGATTTGTTTTTATAATATGAGTGGAATAAAGGTGGGAGATGAATGAGACCTGACTTTTTAATAAATAAGGTGTAAGGTTATTGGGTTTATTGGAGAAATACTGTTCCACACAAGAACAAGTTATAAAATGATACAGTGAATAAGCAAAATAACACACTGTGACTATAATTATCAAATCTGCCATCAAACTGCATGGATGGATGATTGACAAGCTAACAAACACACAGATGAGGATATGAAAGCAGGTCAAGCAGTTGATCTAATCTCTCTCCAGGGCCGGGGGGGCTGCCTCCGTGTTGAAGCTCTGGACCCAGACAACCTGGTTTGTGGTCAGAGAATCGTTGGATAATCATGTTGCAGAGACTTGCAAGTTAAATTGAGGTCACTGTATCATGTCTGTGTTTCCTCAGTCTACAGTACAGAAACACCAACAGACTCAGCAGCAGCAGCCACAACAGCTCTTTTCCTGCCAGTGGTGGCAACACTAGAGCAAAGTGAAATGCCACATTAGAATACTGTATACCTTAAAAAGATTTATCCTAGTTATCTCTTATATGTTTACCTGTTGAGTTTTGCTTATTTCCAGGACAAAAAACCCCAAGCCCTCTTAAATTTATCACAACTGCTAATTCTTACTTCAACTCAATACAAACAACCTCATAAAATACATTTAGTATTTGAATAGCAAACTATCGTAAACTTTCCCTTTTTAAAACCAGTCCAATACAAACCCCTGAAGAGGAAACAGGGGATATTACAGTATGCTGCACACAGATGGAACCAATTTCCTGATGATTTAGACCTTGTATAAAACTTATATTAAAAACTTGTCAAAGAAAGCGCGGTAACATGTAAGGAAAATGGATAACTTTGACTTACCTTTGTAGACTTTTAGCTTGACTCCTGTTTTAGAATCAAACGTGTACATATCTATTTCACAGCAGTATGTTTTGGCATCATTCAGGGACAGTTTATTGATGGTCACATGCAGGATCTTTCATATCATCACAGGGGTAATATGTCCCTCTCTGTGTCCTCTCTTTAAACATTTTAACGTTGGTTTTAATGAGAATCATCACATTAAAACATGTTTCATTCCCAGGGTCATATCGGCAGGAGATGTCAACTCCTCCCTCCTTTGGTGAGATGTGTCTTTGATTCTTCTGATGCTTCAAATTAAAAAAATAAGCACAGTAGGTGTTTGTTTTTTGGCTAAATTACGTATTTTTGTTGGCCAACCTGGAAGTTATCATCACTCTGGTTCCCTCAACAAAACGTCAATGGGATTCTTTTCATTGGATTTTGGTTTATTGCAGAAAATAAGCTCTGTGTTCAGCAAGATAATATTCACAAATGAACACCACTTTTATTGTTTTTTTTAATGGGAAACCAGAAGTGCAAAAATGCCAACTCATTTCCTGGTTTTAGAACTCCTTCCTCCAGCACTCTATTGCGATCTTTGCAAACATTCTCTCTCAGCTTGTGTTTTCCTTAGACTCTACTGGGTTCTCTGCCCTTAACCAACTCTCAGGCCACTCCACTGAGTCTAAATTTAATCTGAAGGCTTACATCCTCTTCTAGAAACACGACTGGAGCCCCACAATGAACCGGGAAGCCTTGAGGTTAATTAGAGCTGTAGGTGTGTCCACTACAGCCTCTTCCTTTGCTCACATGACCTTCTCAGTTTCTATTTCATTAAAGCTGAGTGAGTGTGTGTGAGTGTGTGTGAGTGTGTGTGTATTGGTGGTAGGCGTCTCACAGAAGAAAAAAAATACACAGAAGAAAATCTATCTATATTGATTTGACAATGTTGTTTTTATTAGGTTAAAATACAAAATCTACTGACCATAATTATATTTTAGTTATCTATATATTTCTTAATCAATAAATACATTCTGAATTATCTGAATAATTAATTCACAACAACCTGTGAATTTAGTTTTACAGAAATGTGTGAATGGTGGGTATTTTCAGTTGAGCATCACACAGACTTTTACTGCACTTGAGATGATCACAACTGAGTTCTGATATTGTAATAGACTGCGGATTCATCTGCTGCGTTGTGATTAATGGCAGAGTATGTCAGCTCTGTGGTGCCAGGTGTGTCAGCGCTGCCGTCTGTGTGTTTGTTGAAGCTAACCGTGGTGTAGAGGAGGCCGTCTGGTTGGATCTGAGAGCCGGATGAAACGGAGTCGTTGGAATAAATATTGTCTGAGCGATCGCCTCCGAAGTCTTGCTGTTGAACAGTCGAAGAGATGCTGTTTGTCCTGCCGTCTGTTTCTCGGTACTCGTTGGCTGTTGAAGAGGGAGTAGTGATGTGGTGTCCATCTTGTTTCTGACGGGAAACTGTCGCATTGACCGGGTCATGGTTCTTTCCTGCATGGAGAGTGATGATTCACAAAGTGTTAGATCCCAGACGAATGAAAACTAGATTTTTATTACTTTCACTCCCTGAAAAAAACGCTGCATTAAAAGCAGCAAATAAAAATAATTAAAAAGTACAATAAATTTCATGAAGAAACCCCAGGGAGAGCAGCAGAGGAGAGACACCTCTTCCAGGACATATGTCAGATTTACAGAGTAGATGGAAATACATATAGTGGAAATTACAATAATATGCCTAAACTCTTTTGACTTACGCACTCTGCAACTTTATTCAAGTGACTGGGCGCCATATTGGAGTTTGCTATATGTGGTTGTTTGTGGTGGTTGATATGGCTCACTGGGCAGAAGTTCAAGAAAAGTGCTAGATACTTGTGAGGTGGCTGCTAGGCGCTTGTTATAGTGTTCAGGCCTGGGTATTGCTAAGTTCTGAAAATATTATCATACGAGTCTATTCGTTTTATACCAGAAAATGTGTGGGTGCCTCTGTTTCGATGTCTGAAGAAGATTAAAAGGACCATCGCCAGAGCCAGCACAAGCACCCCGAGACCAACTCCAATGTACACCAGCTTATCTGAAAAAAAGAGACGACATCACATCTCAGTGATGACACATCACTCAGGAGTCTCTCACACACACACATCCAGACAGTTGCTTAGGATGAACGTACTTGAATTTGATTGTGAGTCATTGTCGGGGTCCTGTGTGTTTCCTGAAAGAAATTAGAAACAATCATTTTAATTGTAATCCTCGTCCCTCAGTCACATTGTATGTGCTGTGTTGGTCTCTCATTTCTTTCCTTTAATTACTGTCTGTTGCGAAACAAAGAAGATCAGCTTGAGACAGACTGTTGTGAAATATTGGTCATATTCTAGTAAAAAGGAAATGGGACAAAGGTTTTCATCTTTGAAGTGACGAAGAATAACAACGTCATGAAAGCTATTCAGACCCCTCTCACCCTGGACAAAAACTGTTTGTGCCCCTTCCAACTGGCAGGAGGCTGAGGTCCATCAGGACCAAGACCTCACGCCACACGAACAGCTTCTTCCCGTCCGCAGTCGGGCTCATTAACAGAGCCCGGGTCCCCCACTGACTCTGTCACCCCAGGACAAATTCCCACCGGTCACTCCCCTGCATCCCTTCTATTACACTCGACACTTTACACTACACTTACATCTCACTTGTTTATAGTCCTGTCATCTGTTTGTTGTTTATAGTCCTGTTATCTGTTCATTTGTGCACTTTATTTTATATTTCACTTTATTTTATATTTCATCTTTATTTTATATTTCATTTATTTTATATCTTACTTTATTTTATATCTCTTGTCAATTTTAATATGTTTCTACTTGCACTGATTGTTGATTGTTAAATGTTTGCACCTCCCGTCACGCCAAATTCCTTGTATGTTCAACATACATGGCAATAAACGGTTCTGATTCTGATTCTGATACACAATGCCGAATCAACTCACCCTCTATGACTGCGAGGACTACTTCATTGTATGTGTCCAGACCAGCTCTGTCAATTCCACACCGGTAGGTTCCCGAGTCATCCGCTGTCAGACGAGAGATGGTCACGTAGAATGTGTTTCCTTCATCTGTAATACTGTATTTCTCATTTGAATCCTCCTCATTTGTTCTGCTTCTGACTAGGACGTCTTCACTTTTACATGGTCCCTTGCAGAAATATTTGACGTTGTTAAATGCGTTCGAGTGAGAGCATTTTATTTTGACCTCCTCTCCCACCACTCCTGTTACTGACATGGCTTCAGTCTCCCATAACCCTGGACAAAACACACAGACAGCAACAAAGTCAGATCTTCATTTTGTAGTTACACGGTACATCACCAACCAGAAGGACGTCAAATTCTGAAACGTTTACGCTTTCTGGCCCCTGACACAAGTTGCATATGTCTACAGTTACAGGCTGTTTATTCTGTTCTGATTGTTTCATTTGAATATTCTTAGAGGCTTGAAGAGGTTAAACTAAACGGTACTTTGGAAAAATGCTCCTCAAAAAGTGCACTCTGTAATCTTGATACAGCTCCCAACAAAACTGACAAATCACAAAATCAGGAAGGCGAACCCTAACACCTGAGAGACACATTCAGATAGAGGAACAGAGAGAGAGACAAACGGATTAACCTTTCTAAACTTACCTCCCACAAGAAAGATCAAAATGAGGAAAATCATCTTCACACGCAGCATGTACATCTGTCACTTTCCTTTGCCTTTTGTTAACTCACCCTGATTTTCACTTTTCTTTGTATTTTTCTCCAAACGAATGACAACTCTGCGTTTGTCACAGGTTCCTCTTTGTTGTTGCACTTCCTATGTTTAGCCGGCTTCCTCATCTCATGAACAAAACCAAAAGGTCCCTTCCCGTCTCTTGCTCGTCTCAAAGTGAAAGTTTCACATCAATCAGGCCAGTAAATAATTAACACAAGGACACCCTCAGATATTACCACTTGGTTTATTTTGGTGAAATATATCAGAAAGCAAAGCGAGAGACGGAGCTTAAAGCTTCCAGAGGAAAGCACAACATCAATTTTCTCATAAAAGTTGACAGAGAAGCACACAATCTCAGATCTACTAGATCTGCTCCTCTTCGTGGATTTGTTCAACTCTTGACAGCTTGAGTTGAGTCTTGCTCAAACACTTCTTCTTTTCAGTTGCAAAATGATTTCCTCTAGAAATACCTAAACACGGTAATAATTAACGCAATAACCTCTTGAATTACTAAAGTTCCTTTATCGCTAACTTTCATTCTTATCAATAATATTAACACCAAGATCTGGGAGCACAGCTACAAGAAAACAAAGGTTAACAATGAAGTTTCTGACTCTCCATTGGCCGGAATTAACCCGGAATTATCCTTCAACAGTTGATCTGCTTTTTGACTCCCAGAGGTCCATCTTTAGGATCGCGGAGTCCATTAAGGCTGTGATAGACGTGCTCCTCTAGCCGGCTGAGATCCAGATGTTGGTACTGCTTCGGCACATCCACATCGACATATTCGCCGAGGCCGAGAGTGACAGTGGACTCCCGATGCTTTGATGTGAAGTGGGAGCAGAGGTCAGGTGGTGGCGATGGTAAAGCCGAAGGATCGGCGCAGTCTGGAGTCGAAGAGCTGCAACTCAGTTCAGGTTCAGTTCTTACACCAGGCATCATGGTCTCATAGTCGGATGATGTCTGTGGGATGAACAGAAACCTGCTCACAGTGAACTGCTTCTTGCACGAGATGTCATAGTAATCTCTGAATGCTAATTTGTTAGTGTTTACTTGATAAAGTGGTTCTGACAGTCAGCTAACGAGACTGAGCGTCTCCAGACATGCCAGCATCACTGTGACTAAGGCACATTGAGCTAAATGCTAACATCAGCATGCTAACATGCGCACAATAACAATGCTAAAATGTGGATGTTTAGCATGTATAATGTTTACTTTGTGATCATCAATGGGTAACGCCCGACTATAAATCAAAACCTAAGCCGTAGGTTAACCCATTGCATCAATTATAAATCCAGCTCAACATTTAGCACTAAATACAAATACAGCTGAGCCTGATGGGAATGTCTTTAGTGTTGCAGGTCTATAGTCATTAACCAAAGTATGGGACACATTGACCCATAATTTGGTTAATGACAATGATGGTGTTAGATAAAAAGTCAGAGAATCACCAAACATATTGCAATTCATCCCGATGGGAACGTTAATATCTGTACTAAGATTCATGCCAATCCATCCACTGGTTGCTGAGATGTATTTCAGTCTTGATAACAGTGTCAGACTGAGCGACATCGCTGTAGCCTTGCTGCTAGTGTTGCTAAAAGTTTGGACAAACCTCTCTATTCTGGTGGGCGCCAGGTCTTCGGTGTTTAACAGCCAGCAGAAGGCAAAGCGTGAACAGACATATGAACAGTATCGCTGCCGTGCACATCGCTGCAGTCACGAACAGCGACAGGTGGATCTCTGCAGGAGAGAACAATAAGTGAAGTTCACTCACACACACACACATAGAATTATGAATACCATGAAAACACACACACACACACAATCACTCACTGTTCACTGGGCCGTCCACCGGAAAGATGGATGATTCAGTAACTGGAAAGCACAGTTACAAATAAAAGCCCAAAGTATTTATACAGAGAACAAGAATAAACACACAGAGCTCCCTGATGAATTGTGTAGTTACACAGATTCACTTACTGTGATGTGTGAGATTTTCTGGAGGGTTTGCTGTTGATGAAGGGCAGCAAAAAATGATTGGTTTACAAAAAAACGAAAAGCACTACTATTACTCTAACACTACTTATTTATAGTAAGAGGCCTGACATTTTTAGATCGAAACCACCAGGTCGACAAACTATTCAGCATCTGTTTTGTTAACTTCTTATTTCACTGTAAGGCACCAACCGGGAACCAGATTTTGTGCCATGTATAAGCAGTCAACATACGGTACCTCGGGAAACATTCAGATGTATGAAACTGATATGATCAGGGATCGCGTTCACCCCACACCGGTACGTCCCGCTGTCCTCTGAGATGAGGCTGTCCACCCTGACGATGAAGAAGGCTCCGGTGGTGTTGTCGTACAGAGAGAAACGTCCACCTTTATCCCACTGGTCGTGTTTTTGTGTCCGTATCAGGGAGGTGGAGGACATTTTGTCATCATTGTCGTCATTTTCATAGCAGAAGTACTTAGCATTGTTCTGCTGGCCGTCTTCATATTTACATCTGAAGTCAAATCTCTGGCCCTCCACACCGTTAACAGCCGTGGTTTTGACACTGATCCGAGCTGTCATTTGGAAACAAAAGCTGTTAGTTATGTAATCATGTGTTTTAACAAATAGTTGAACTCAAGTAAAGTCTATTACGTCATCTTTAACGCATAGCACGCGGCCCACCTTGGATCTGTAGTATAGTAATGATGACAGTTGTAGTGGTTCTCCATGAGATCCAGGTTGCTCCCATCACTCCCAGTTTACCTTCAGTTTGCGACACGCAGATTCCTCCCCAGCCGCACAATGAGGCAGCAACCTGGACGAAAGGCCGTGTCCGTGTGTTCAATCCGGTGCTTTCATATCCATGTTTAAACCTCTTCCTCTTTCATGAACAAACCAGTCCACACATAACCTTCAACCTGTGAAAGTGAAATCATGGCGGCTTAGGTGACTCAGAAAGTTACCTTCATGTGTATTCACAAACTTTTTTTTTTAAATCAGCACATCCGGAGTTCACTGTTTTTTTTTCTTAAATTAAGAAAATAAATCTGGGTTTAATTCACTGCGTCCTTCAAGGCAATCCCATAGTCCTCTGTAATCCTCTCGACTCATCACAAACTGTACTTGTTCTTGACTCCAGTGTTGCTATCTGGTACTGTACCACTTCCTATAAGTAGGTGTGATGAAGTTCAACTCCAGTTAAATAGATTTGTCATGGTGTGCTAACCCAGATGTTGTTATTACTGTATAAAGGATACATAAATGAGTTGTGAAAATCAATCTGCACCAATCAATGTCTTTTAATTAATAACGGATCAAATGATAACTTATAATGTGAATGGTTTCATTCGTAGTGACGGACCCACAGAGAATTATCACCAGACTGAAGTTAAACAATTGAGCGTCTCAGCTGATTGTGTTGGTTTTATGGCCCGTAGCTTTACTGTTGCCAATTATTCTCACTGCTCGTGTGGGATTTGTTTCCAGCAGCCGCAGGAAGCCGTTTCAGTTCTCTTTAATAACTTAACTGTTCCCTGACTGACATAGAAACAGACACAGTTAGTGACTATGTGGTGAACATAGTTGAGCATAAAGCAGCTAAAGAGCCAAGTGTTGTCGTCAGGAGATGAGAGAGATTTTGGGTGGACACAACTACTACTGGATGATAGTGTTGCTCTATGTTTGCTGGATGTGTAAATAAATAACTGATACTTTCGCCACACAGATTGTTCCCTCAAGTGGCCCAAAAAAGAATAACACTTGCATTGTACGAACCATTTATAAAGTATGCTTCATTAAAAAAGGCCACCTGTTATTCTTTGCCGTCATCTATATGTTGACACATATTATTATTAATAACACTGATCTGTGTAACAACAGGCTGCAATACTTGAAAAGGTCATGAAGAGTGATATTAAATATTAGAAAATGTTGAATGAAATAAAACATTAAGTTCAAGGCTGATGCCAAACAACGTATGTATGTATGTATCCATTGACACATGTCGTACTTTCTCCCTATTGTTCTATCAGATGAAAATTCATGAAGCAAGTCTGTCTTTTGTTACATTATTCATGCAAGTAAGCCTTAAACATGCTTTCTTTCCACTTCATTATGAATTATTCATCCATTTGATGATGCCCAACAGTGCACACAAAATAATAAGTTTAAAAGTTTCACAGTAATGTGCTGGAAATTATAACTTTGTGGGTTGTTTCAATGTTCAGGCCACAGTGTCTTTATTAAATATGACCACTAGGAATCGCCAAAGGCAGAAGCTTTATCATACTACGCACAGAGGCATCTGTGTTTATTTTATTTTAAGGTACAGACATACGTTAATACTTCCACTGACTTATAAAACGTTATCCCCCTTATCCATAATTACATGCAAACATTCATATATGTATTTGTGTCCCGACATAATCCGACACAAACAGTCACACCTACAATAAGAATTTTGATCGATTAACTGCTGAAGAACCATTGTATTCTTTTGTTTAAAGACGAGAGAAGCTGAGTTTAATTTTGATCAGCAGGTATAGCAAGCGAGACACGGGAACTTGGCTTGGGTCTTGAGGAGTTGTAGCATTTATTCACCAACAAATAAACTGTACACACACTGCACTGCTATGTTCAGAGCTATAAAGTTGCTGTTACCTTCATACTCACAGTCACACACGCCTTTGGGCTTACATTACACACAGCCGACAACCTCGTAGCTAAACTGATCGATGCGGTGGAGATTTACTGAGAGAATGGCTGCACGTGTCGACGTTGAATCACGCAACATTGTGGCCACGATCTCTCCCTGACAGGTGGACATTTTTTTGCAAAAAACAGAAAGCATAAATATAAATTAAAATGCAGTGGCTGCAGGTGCCACATTATGGCTAGTCAGGGCTAGCTGGTGAGATAACTTCTCATCTAATTTACCCAGTTCCCTGTAATTTAAAAAGTACTTTTGATACTTAATATAAAAGGCATAATTTAAATCTAATCATTATGAAAAAAAGAAACTTTTCTTGTTTAAAGGTAACAAGCCTAGCTCAGCAGAGTAGCAGTAACTGGTTGAGCCTTTAAATCACTAATGTATTTAGCTTGTTAATTCAAATGAACAAGAAAGCTGAAGAAACAAAGAGATATTTTGTTTGTACATGCTTTCCTTTCCTTTCCTTGCGCCCTTTACATTGTTTGGTATTTAAACTCCTTTTTATCTTAAGTCTGGGATGATTAATAATCATCCTAAAAAGACACAAAGGTTTTACCATATATATACTGTACATATGTTACACAGTTTGGTTAAGAGCCTTCGAACTTCAATCTCCTTTTTTCACAACATCACCGTTTGTGTAATTACTGCTCTCTGCCTTTGTAAGGCGGTACAATGTGGAATAACAGTGCTACAGGTACCACTCCTGTGAAGTTTACGATAACTTGATAGAGGTTTCTTTTGTGTATACAGGTAGACAAAAATCCATACAAACGCTGTCATATTCCAGTTAAAATCTTAAGTCTCAAGCTTTTAATTAATAAATTCTAGGACTGTAGATCAGATTTCATTTTATTAATCTATCTGAGATTGGACTGTCAGCACCCTCACCCCATCCGTCCTTTCTCCCTCTACTCAATCGTGTACTATCAAGGAACAAATATTCAGAAGTCTGTAAAGTAACTCCGTGAATGAAAACATATTCCTTTGTTTGCTTTTTCCAGTTAAAGGTAAGATTGTCTCTCTGTTGGCACACAAATAATGACTCTAAATCAATGCACAGACAGAACATGTCTACAACCCTCAGCATACCTTTGTAAAGGATGCAAATGTAGTTCATCATAAACGTTGGTTTAACTGAGGAAGCATCGTAGGAGGTACAGTTCAGTTGTACATCAGTGTCCATAAAAATCCCACCAATCATACTTTGGGGCGTAACTCACACTGTTAATGATGCATCCAAACCAATCCAAAGTGATCTTGGCCTCACGTCTGTGGAATCACTGCAAGATCTGGAGTGACAGGCGGATGCATTGCTCGTACAGCTCTCTGTTGGTTTGCTTGTTGCATTTTTAGTTGCTGTCGGTTTTCCAAGACAGCCTTTGCCAGTTCTTTCACATATAGGTGGCAAAGGTTTGATGTAGATCACAGAGCTTGTGTCATCTTTGTCTTGGACATTTGCAGCTGAGTGTCTTGAATGTTCGGTGCCTTTGTAGCAACAGATGTTTTCATAAATGTGAAGAGGTACGCTACATTCGACGGCTGCGGTCGCATCTGTCGGTGGATTCTGCTTTGGGTGGTGAGAACAAGAGGACTGCACGTCCTCGCCAATGTCATCGTACTCGCAGTCAGCCTGTTGAACAGTGGCGAAGGAAAAACAAATCAGCATTTATTAGTTCAAGTATGTTCTTCATCTCACTGGGCTGAACCTACTCAGTAACACATCTATAGATACCACTTTAAGTTTACTGATGTAGTTCAATATTATTAAAAAATTGCATTGTAAATATGATTTGCTGCGGACTCAAATATAAAAAAGTGCCTAAATCCTTTAACCCCACCTTTGACGCTCACCAAGGTGTCATATTTTAACAGAGAGAAATTAGCCTGGCATCTATCTTCTCATCTAACTCTCAGCAAGTATGCAAATAAGCATCAAATGCAAATGGAAACACCGATTAGGTGTGGGTTTTATAGCATCTTAAAGAGAAATATGAACTGACGGACTTTTTGGAAAACCCTCTTTGTAAATTGACCTCTGAAACCAGGAAAGGAAACTTCATCGGCTTCATTTGATTCGCTGCCAAGACGATCGTCATGTTTCTCTAGGAAGACAATTGCTGTGTGTCGTGAAGAGACTCGTACCTCCGTTTCATCTGCACTGACGCCGTCTGTGCTTTTGGAGCAAACCTGTGGTTGAGGTTTGATGTTCACTCTGTGTTTCCTGATGATTATTGCCAGCATCAAAACAGTGAGCATGGCAACAGCCCCGACTGTAGCGTACAACACGGTGCCTGACCGGAAAACAGGAGACATGGCTCAACAATTTGACATTATCCACAAGCGACTGATATTCATGCACCAACTGCACACACCAAGTGATGAGATATAAACTAACCTGTGCTGTTCTGTTTGCTGCCATTGGTGTTGTTTGAAGCTGCGAGGTTGGATGGAATATTACTTGTACATTGTGTTTTTTGTAATCTATCTTCAATTTTGATGATGTTTTTCTTCCTACCTGTCGAAAGGTTTGCAGGCATTCTGGTGTCCATTCCAGGTGTTAATTCTGTTGAGTTGGAAATATTCAGATATGTCCCTGTGGGAGAAAGTTCAGGTATGGCGGTCGTTGTCTCTTTTGCAACAGCTTTAAGGGAACAGTGGTGGAAAAAGTATTTAGAGTCTTTATTTAAATAAAAGTACCAAAACAACGCTGCAAAAATACTCTGTTAATCGTAAACGTCTTCTTTCAAAAACCTACTTGAAGTACCAGTGTGTATTATTACATTAGTGAATTGTTTTTGTATTTTTGTTACATTAGAATGAGCCCTTCATATCTATATCTTTGCCAAGTCCGCCATGTTTCTACAGTAGTCCAGAACGGACAAACCAAACGCTGGCTCTGAAGAGGGCTTTGATGGAACTCATGGTTTTGTGACACATGTGGCGAAGGGCCCCAAAAAAACACAGCTTTTTTTCTAAGGTGTCGCAAGCGCAAAAAGATTGGGAACCACTGCCGTATAATACGTTATTCATTTTGTAAAGAACTCCAGCTGCCAGATAAATGACTAAATGTTCTTAGTTGCATTCCACCACTGATGGGGAAATGTGTATACACGAATGTAGAGACAAAAATAAAAGCAGTCAGTGTACAGATACATCCAATTCAAGGTAGGAGTAATAAGATCATGCACGTACCTTCCTTTACAGTAACATGTACTTCAGTGAATGTATCCAAACCAAGTCTTTCCACTGCACACCAGTATTTCCCCGAGTCTGACAGCTGGAAGTGACTGAAGGTCACAGTGAAGACTCCGTCCCCCGAGTCCACCAGAGCTATCCTCCCTGACGCCGCTCGTCCACCAGCTTTTACTGTAACCAGTATATCTTCTCTGTCGTTACATGAATCCTTGCAGAGGTATTTATTGTTTCCCTTCGCTAATCTGTGTGAACACTGGAACGAGACTTCTCCCCCCTCGAATCCCTCGACTTTGATGCTTGAAACCTCGATCCCAGCAGCTGCCAAAATGAAATCACGTGACAAGAGTTACAGCATCTTTGAGTTGTTTAGATTGTTTGTATGTAATTAATTAACACACTTACCATAGAGAAGACAGCAGAAGATATAAAAGGTCTTCATTCTGATTGATAAAGTGACAGCTCTGTAGTAGTTTCCTGTCAGTCCCTCCAGACTCTGCACTTTAATTTACAATCTGTCTCTTTAAAAACCTAAAAAGTGGTTAAATATTTCATCAGGCTCTGCCACTGCACAGCCTTGTGCAACTGAAATAACATCTAGGTGAGTTCTCAACTATCGACCTTCTTCCTGTGGTTTTGACTGTACGAGAGCGGAAGACGATGAGCGTAGACTGACGTTAACCTGAGAGAAGAGAAACATGCGTGGGCCAAGGTGGCTGCAGCCAAGTGAGAAGACCCATATTTCCAATGCAAGCCCACACGTAGTTTCAATTGCTGGTATCATAATGTGGAGCCTGTTCTTGAATTGAAAGCAAAGAACTGAAACTCAATACGGACGCTTTTCCTCATGTCTACTACAAAAACAATTCAAACTAAGCATGTCAATTTAAAATAAAGATTCAGTTGACTTTGGTACGACAGCAGGCCTGCTAATGAAAAGTTCCAGTTGCTTTGGCACAGCTGTTTTAAAGTGGCTATAATTTACATTTATATAATAACAATGTATTGAATGACAATGTGAAAGGGCTCACTCGTAATGATGAACCCAGAGTTTTATAGTGAGTTTCAACTAGCTGTTCATCTGTCCAGCCCATAACTGTTTGGGATCACTCTCACACCTCTTATAGCGTCATTTTCAGCCACAGCAGGCACCTGTAATCAGTGGAAAATGCTCTAAAACCTGATGTACACTACCTGCAATTAGCTGGTGAACATAGTGGAGCGTTTAGTAACTAAAGAGACAAATATTTCCCACAGGAGTCAGTAAAGAACAAAAACAGAGCTAAAAGAGGCTAAAAGAGGCTAAAAGAGACTAAATATTGACGTGGACAGAAATAGGACTCGAAATAATGTAAACAGACTGGAACAGACTGTAAATAATATTTTTTTTTTATTTAAAAAAAGCCCCATTGTTTGGCAAGGAATTATACATTTTGCTTATAGAAATAGACAAGATGGTTGATGTCTCTCTGTTAGATATGAAGCTACAGTCAGCAGCTGGTTAGCTTTGCTCAACATAAAGACTATAAACATGGGGGGATTGCTAGCGTGGCTCTGTCTGTTTTATATTTACTCACTTTAGAGGTGCCGTTAGGTGGATTTGGTTAGTTTTCAACAGAGACGGTAAGCTGTTGCTGCCTGGATCCTGTCTGTATGCTAAGCTAACGGGCTGCTGGCTGCAGCCTTACACGTATCGACTCTCTCCCAAAAAGCATAGATCCCCAACTACTGCTTCAGTAGTTCATTCACAAACACCTACGAGCAATTCTAAGCACAAGTCTTGATCCAAATGTAAACCAAAGGATACCACAACATTGCAATGTTCTATTTTAGTGCTAACACCTGACATCTAAAAGTGACTCATTGTTTTTTTTGATGCTGTGTCTATAAATGTGTGTGGCCAAAACACTCTCCGAGTGGGCCTTCAGTTACACGAAGGCTACATGAGAATGGCAGAAAATGACTCTATTGTTATTAAAAGAACAGGTGGCAGACGAAGAGACTTTCACATGGTTTGTAGTTATAACACTTGAGCTTGAACGTCTCTGGGTTGACCACTGTTGGGTGAAGGTGTTAAAACTATAGGTTGTAAATGTGACGAATGTTTATTTCATGGAAAGTTAGTGACTCAGAGTGACGCTACACAAGCGGCAAAATCCTGCAAGCCTGTGCATGTGGAAAGAACATAGAGGTGTGATTAATAATTGTTAATGTGGTCACTGCATAAACTCACTGCCTTCGTTTGAACATGAAACTAGATCTTCTAAACAGACACTGGTGGAGCTGATAAAAGCAAGATACTATCAACACCATTTAATTCTATATTTATGCTTTTAATTGCCTCCTATGGGGTCCAATTCCAGAGTGAGATCAAATGTGTGTAGCACCCTCTGCAGGTCTAACTGCACCACTACCTTGAATTTGATGAAGCTCAGAAACCCAGAAATGTACAGATGCAGCAAGTCCAGTAGTGCTTTCTGTGCAGTGTGCTTTATTTAGTTGAAAAACAGATATTTATAAGGATAAAAAGCTAAGTTATTGTCATTTTTACATGTGCTTTTCATCTAATTATGATACATTAAATGCATATATTGTATTTTTTTCTAATTTGTTTGAGGCATTCTAAATCTTCCATACCTGCGTGCGCCACATAGCAGCCTCGTCCCCGTTAACAACACCTTATTCACGTTCATCAGGCCGCACCAGATCTATCTAACAGAGTTGTGTGAATAGGTTAAAATCTTACTGACCTTGTTCCTATTTTGGAAGATGACGTCACCGATGATTATCATCGCAAGAAACAGAGAATTAACTTTACAGACATCCAAAGGAAGAACATGAACATGCTATACAAAGACGTGTCCTTTATTTGATTCATAATAAGAACGTGAGATTAGCTGTGAGGTCAAAGACAGAATACACCCTGTTCAGTCCAGAGTTTTGGGGTTGAGTGCCTGGTAGACTGAAGCGTACTGGGAGGAATTGTGAATACCGGACTCTGGATCGGCATCTAAAGACTGCAGCCTCACTGCAGCCTGAGTAGAGGCAACATCTGCATTTTCCTCACAGTATTCAGGCTGTAAATAAATAAGAATTGTTTTTTAGAATGATTTTATCTGAGCAGTAAACTTATTGCTTGAAACAGTCATAAGAGATAAACATTTTAATCAAAACTAAAGCCGAATAATGACAAAATGGTCACTCACCTCACCCTTGTTCTGACCTTCTGAAACAAACAAGCAACAGGATTCATTAAAACACATGTGAATGCTCTGCTTAGGTGTCAGATCACACTATGGAATGAAAGCAGTGTGTGGGTGTCACCTCACCTGCATTACTCCACCAGTGTCTGTAGAATATAAGAGGTATGATGGCACACACCAGAAGAGCCAGGCTCACCGAAACAATGATGACCACCGTGGCGTCTGCACAGTCAGACATGCGTTCGTGACGATACAGTTTACTTTACAACAACAGGTCCTCCAAACACAATGACTAAATAGTCCTTGATATTTATATTCTTAATAGTTTTGACTCATCTTCACATGATTTTCTGCATAAAAATACAAATCCTGGTACTAAGTTCTTCAAGTGAACATGCGGGTTAGGGTGAGAGCAAGACGGCAACACATTTTTTCCAGTCGTTTTGCCCCTTACTCAGAACCAAACGGATCGAGCCACTTCTCACTGAAACTGCACTGGAAACTCTGCCTCTTCTAAAAATGGAAAGTTTCCACATCACACATTGGCTTCCAGGCAGATGTCTAAAAAACATCAACACTCAAATTTAAGATTCCACCTTCAGCAAATACATTTAAAAACAGCCCTCTGTTGTCACTCACAGTGAAGTAACAATAAGTCAAACACCTTTTGGGGTGCAGAGGGGGCCTTTAAGTTCTTCTCCAAACTGATCACGGCACGATTAGTTCCAATAGTTTATTGGGGGTTTGAAGCTTGCTAGAAGGGAACAGCTTCTGACTGTGGCTGTAAATACCTTTGAGGTTGGTTGCTGCTGTCTGGTTTGTCTTGTCCTCTGTAGCGGGCAGCGTCGATGCTGCTGCTGATGGCTCAGTGCCGGATGCAGAGCTGCCTTGGGGCAGAGTTTCCGCTTCAGGCTGAAGGGGGGTGGTGGTGGAGGGAGGAGATCCGAGAGGAACAGTGGAAGCTTTGGAATAACAGGACAAACTTGAGTGGTAATAAATTCTGTGTGCTCATGTGACATTGCTGAATCACAAGATGCACTACATAGAATATTTTCAGGCTTTCCACGCAAAGCAACACCCGGCT
Source organism: Anarhichas minor (assembly GCF_050575085.1). NCBI lineage: Eukaryota > Metazoa > Chordata > Actinopteri > Perciformes > Anarhichadidae > Anarhichas > Anarhichas minor. Next base: position 6,020,117 of record NW_027466458.1, read on the forward strand.
GTCAGCTTCATACAGCTGTGGTTGGTTTTATCCTGAAGACAGAATCAGTATGAGACACTAGTCAGTCCTGACAACATGACCCAATGATCGTAGAGTAACCTACAGTCAACACTTTGAGATTAGTTTCATGCAAAATCCTAAATAGAAGATATTGTTCATTGTTATCCCAAAACGTCCCATTTCCTGCAGGAATGTTAATACATCTAGCCATAAACTTACCATCTAAAACTATGAGCTTGACCTCCTGGTGCAACACATTAAGAGTTCCCTCCACTCCACAGTGATATGTCCCTGCGTCTGTCCTCTGCAGCCTCTTTATGGTCACGCTGAAGGCTCCATCTCCTCCGCTGGCCTCCATGCCGTATCTCCCTCGCTGCGTGACGGCCGACCTCTTGCTCGCAGTTTGAATGAGAATGCTTTCGTTGGAGCAGACTCCTTTGCAGAAGTACATGTTGTGGTGTTGGGAGCTGTTGTTTGTGGTCCAGCTACCAGAACAGTGGATGGACACCTCTGCTCCGACATGGCCGGTCACCTCCAGCACTGCTGAAGCCTCTGCACACGCAACTGCAGCATAAAGCAAGTGCATGGTTACAGCTGCTGACCACTATAGCCACTGAAATTAATGTGGAGATGTGGATGAATTGCTTGACAGGGAAGCATTAAAATGAATGAACACATTACTACTAAGTTAATACATTCAGAGTGTAAATTTGACAAATAAAACCTGTCTCTGTGAATGTTAATAAAAAAGATACATCAAAACTCACCGGAGAAGCAGCAAAACATGACGACATGAAGAATCCTCATTCTTTATCGAGGTTAAAAACCAAGTAAATGAAAAGTTTAGTCTGCAGTGTTGGGAAAAAAGCAGCGGGCTGCTCCGAATAAGTCTTCTGATTCAATGCCATGAAACATCAGTGCCTTAAAAGATCCAGAAAAGCTACAAAGCTGTGATTGTGCAGCTGGGTTGTACTTCTTTTTTTTCAAATATAAAAACGTACGTGTTTACATTTATTGTTCTCTGGCAGCTGGCTCTGCATGCCACAGTGCAACCGCAGCACATGAAGCTGGATGTGTATTGACGGTGTCACGGGGACCAGAGCCTGAGGGCAACTTCTGAATATCAGGGGTATTTCCAGAAGATGTAGCAGGATTGAGTTTGCTCTAAGCGGCCATGGAAGCACATCCCTCCTGTCGGGCTCCTGTAAATTTACCCACAGCGGGAATAAAGGATTATCTTGTTAGTATTTAGCATTTAGCTTGGCGTCAGACAATATACCAGCCAGACAGTTTCGTCCTCGGGGACTGTATGAGAATGATTTGTGTGAGAAGGGACTGAATTTTATATTTAGTTTTATTAAAAAGCATTATTAATGCTTTTCTCTGTGTTGCTTCACTTGGATGTTTGAACTTCATGGAGCAGAAGAAGACCAGAGGGCAGTGTTCACACTCACCAACTGAAGGGGGAAGGCCTTGACACTCGTTCCACAAAATCTTCTTTCTGGCAGAAATTTAGAGAACCTTGACACCACTCTCATATCTGACCGTTACAAAGCTGTAGCTAGCAGACTGTTGGCTCAGCATTAAGACTGAAATCTGCCTACGAGTATCTTTAAAGCTCACTAATTAACACGTTAGATCTGGTTTTTCTTTTATTCAGATATGAGAGAGGCTTGTCGTCTTGTGTCGTACGATGTTTTGAGTCATCGAGTCAATCACGGTCCATTATGCACAAGTTACTGTGTTGACATGGTTCATCTTTCCAGCACCAGTTTCCATTTCTTCTTTCATAACAGTGCTTGACAATTCAGTCCAACAATAAGTACTGCCTGTTGTTGCATCAACAGTTTACGAACACATTTTTAGTTGAATTTGAGCTGTGACGCTGGTCAAACAAACAAACATAACATCTTTCATGGAAGTGTTGAACCTTTAATACAAACAAAACAGAATCTGCACATGTATTTTTGCATAATACAGTACACTGTGTACTTATTTCCATCAAAATAGAATCTTATTCAGTATCAAACACAAAACAACATTAGTCGTATTTACATGTTACCCTGTGAAATGCTGCAGTCATTCTCAAAAAGCATTTTTACAAAGTCTGTCCTGTATTGTCTCATGTGATTTATAAAGCCACATGAAAAATGACTGATAAAAAAAAAAAAAAAAAAAAAAAATAGTCGGCAGCTTAGTGTGATAGTTCTGACAGTCCTGGATGTCCGTTGGTCTTGTTTAGGATCGCGGGAGGACCCGAGCGATGGTGTCCCGGGCGCTCTGGCTGAGCCGTTCTGGGAACTTGACCTCATACTCCACCAATAGGTCGCCTCGACGATCGGGGCGTTTTGGATGAGGCAGCCCCTCGCCGTTGATGCGCCGCTTCATCCCCGGCTGCACGACATCCGTCGTTGACACGGTCACCGATCTGCCGTCCAGCGTGGGCACGTTGATCGTAGAGCCACACAAGGCCTGATGGGACAGATGGGGAAATAACAGAGAAAGAAAACAAACAAAAAAACATGAATTAAGATCCTGAAAAGGCAGCGACAGGAACTTTATTCTACTCGTGATTTTCACAATCTTAACTTACATCTCTGAGTGAAATCGTTGCAGTGTAAACGATGTTCGAGCCGTCGCGTTTGAATTTCGGATGCGTCTTGTCCTTTAACACAAAGACCACGTCCGCTGGAATGTTTGTGGGAGTCTCGTCCCCCTCTTTGGGAAACGTGATTTTTGTGCCCTCTTTCCACCCTTTCTTTATCTGCACCTCCAGGATCTTATCCTCAATCCTTATTGTTCGCCCATCGGGGTTCAGCCTTTTACGAGACACCTTCATCTTCTTTAAGCAACCCGACAGAACTTCCTCCAGGGTCACGTTGAGATCGTGAACCACGGGGGGGTCTTGAGGCTTCTTCACAACACTGCTGTGAGGGCCCATTCCTCCCATACCAGAGCCGAAGGAGCGAGGGAACCCACCCATTCCACCTCCTGCCATCCCAAAGCGAGCAAAAGGGTCGTCCGTCTCCATATCCTCATCCATGCCTCCATTGCGGCCACCGAAGAACTGTTCGAAGGGGTTACGTCCACCGAAGAACTCTGAAAAAATGACATGAGGGTCGCCCTGGAAGCTGTAGCTGAAGTTACCAGGACCACCACCACCACTACCACCACCACCACCACCTGGGGGGCCTCCGCCTTTCAGACCTGAGTGAGAAAAACAACCAATTAATACAGTTATCACTGAAAAAAAAAAAGACTTCAAGCACTTAATATTAAAACCAAAGTAATGCAACACTCATTGTGGCATTATATGTGCGTGTGTGTGTGTCTTTAACTTTGATCTCAAGTTTAATTTCTTAATACAGTTTGTAAGACTTTCACAAATGAGGGTTTCTTCCATTCATCTGCAAGTCTACGTCATTGCTAAAGTTACCACGGTTACTAAACAGGTAAGACCACTAAAGATAAAGTATTTCTGTCACGCGGCCCCACCTCTCCGGTTTCCATGCACTAAAATCAAACACTGACAACACCACTCAAACATGCACACACAAGAAACACTGCGCCCTAAGCCCCGCCCCTCCTCGTGACGTCAGACACCAACCTCCCAGCTCCTCTCCTTAACTCACGTTCACATATTTTCAGTTATACTTTGTCAGGTCTTGTACAAACATGAAATGTGTGATATTCTGTGTGCAGAGCAACGCCTTTCTTTCTTGGCTCACAAACGAGGCTTTGCTGAGGCACAGAGCGCCATGACACTGAACCGTTTGGCCCCATGCATGTGTCAGACACCGTCACCCTTTCGTGTTGACATCCACAGAACCAGCTTCACTGTCAAGTGAATTCTTACCTTCTTCTCCGTAACGATCGTAAATGTCCTTTTTATCTGGGTCGCTCAGGACGTCGTAAGCCTCGGCGATTTCTTTGAATTTGTCCTCGGCTCCCGGTGACTTGTTTTTGTCGGGATGAAAGCGCAGCGCCTGTTTACGATAAGCTTTCTTTACATCGTCCTCGGACGCTCCTTTCGCAATTCCCAAAATGTCGTAGTAGTCTTTACCCATTTTGACCATCCAGAGGGCTGTTCAGTAAACGGCTGTTTATATGAACTGCAGTCGCTCCTCCTCGGTCCGTCCTTTGGATCTACTCCGACGGCTGCGCCTCGAGTGTTGTCTTTATAAACCGCGTGGAAACTTCCAGAGTTTTCCATACACAGCCCGAACAAGCTCAACTGTCACAGTAAGTCCAGGACACGCCCACCAGGACGTTACGTCGTGCTGCCTTCAGGGGCTGTCGGAAATTACCCTGCACAGTAACATACCATGCCTTATCAGTCTCCTTAATAAACTCGCTTGCCTATGTAGGGATGTATGGCTATGAACATTGGTGGAGGAAGTTTTTAGATCTTTACTAACTTTCTTTACATAAAAGTACCAATACTACAGTGTAAAAGTACTCCATTACAAGTAAACGCCCTTCATTCAAAATCCTACTTGAGTAGAAGTACAGATGTTTTTTCAGACACATGCAGCTACTTGTTTTGCCCCTCTGGCTGATATATTATTTTAATAGGACATTAATAGATTGTTGACACCCTTGTAACTGGTGGAGTTTGAGCTAGTTTTAACTGTTTCATACACAGTTTGTTTAACTATGTACGACGTTTAGAATGAAAATAACTCTTTGGTGCAACTGCTTATAACTCCCCACCCTTATTGTAAGGAGTTACAAGTGCAAGCAAGTTTGAAACGACTGTTTTAACAGTGTATTATATTATATAAATTGATCATGTGTTTGTTATGTAACATCTCAATCTATAGTCTAAAGTAATTAATAGCTATATATGTCCATTCCTAAATGTACATGTTCCATGGACCAATGTATTGCATGAGCTGATCTAATTTATGCAACCAGTCGGACACAATATCACCAAATTAAGACTCAGGAGGTAACACTTCCACACCTCAGGATGGGTGATACGTTCAGATGTGTTGAAAATGGTTTTATTGGACAAAATTCCCCTTTTGATTTGTTTCATGTCCTGTAACAAGGCTTTGCGTGACTTACAAAAAGTGACAAGAGTACGAGTAGCACATGAAGGCAGCATTTCAGATTCAATGTACAACACAATAGACTACATGCTTCAGCTCTTGCTATGGCTTTTACACAAAGATGTCACTCTGAGATTTGTTGGGCAGTCTCTGTCTGACAAGTGAAACGAAACCGGTTTGTCAGGGATGAGAGAGGGGTTGCCAGTTTTTATATTTAAAATATCTCTGCAGGTGTTAAGACTTCCACAGATCCACATACGCTACAGTGGATTTTTAAGGTGGAGCTCACACAATATTCTTTTGGAAAGGCTATAATTCCTGGTTATGCTTTTGTATATTGTAGGGTATCCATTCAAAGTATTTACTTACACATGTCCCTGTGTATGTAAGTGTATTGGACAATAATACCTGACACAATTATGGTGCCTTCAGCACAAGAAAAATATTTTGGGTCAGTGTGCCTGACTAATACAAGCATTTCATAGCTTGACAGTTTCAGAAAGTGTTGCCTTACAAAGTGGCAACATACCAGGCAAATGGCAAACTTTATTTTTGCAGGTCAATTTATGCACAAGGAAAACACAATCTACACATAAATGCATTTAAACAAGAGAAAACAAATAAAGATATTATATGAAGTGCAGTGGAGGGGGGGGGATACATAATGTAGGAGCATAACATTGAGTAAGACTGCAAAAATAAATTGGAAAAATAATAGCATTTAGTCTGCAAATTAAATTGGGAAAAGTCAACAGATTGATAAATAATTTTCGATACAGTTTAAGAGAAGTGGTCCTCAGTCTGTCGTTGCTGGTTGGACCAGTAAGCCTGCATACAAACAGACAGAGCTGCTGCTCAAAGAGCAATACATCCAATTACGTTAGCATAGCCGCGACCTCGCCATCTGCTCAAATCTCATTGGCTACGTCGCTGACAGTGTCGCCAGTTTTGATTGGCTGCGGGACGGACGTCGGGCCCGCCTACGGTGGCCTCAGCAGACACACTTCACTCCGCTGATTGGAGACGGCTCTGTCACTCATCTGGGATATTGAGGAAAGAGGGTGCTAACTGCCAGGATGAAGCACTACGAGGTAAGTAGTGTCTGTGGAACTCAAAATCACCAATGGAGCGATTTATGGGGCCAGAATGATATTAATCAGACTAATTCGGATTTTTTCTGTGGTTTCTGTGAGGATGAACTCCACCAGAAACAGTCTCGAGAGGATCGCATTCTGCAGCAACGCCGCCGGATTTAACGGCCTCGTGCACGGAAATGACCGCTTCTATCGGTTGATATCGCGCACGAAAGTCGAGCTGCTGCCACATGTGCGATGAATTAGACTTGCGTTGTGTATTTGTTGAGTTTTCGATGTACGCTGAACGTCTCTGTTAGCTTAACACGGGAGTCCTCCGTTTGGGATAAAGCTCATCATCGCCATCTGTGGCTGGAGCGACGCATGGCGCTTCTTATCTTGTTATTACTCAATAATGCAGGTGAACAGTCGAGCGTGCGAGACTTGTTAGACTTGCTCAGAAAGAAAAACCTCAAACAATGTTTTAGCTAACTGTCACCAGAAACATCCACACTCCTGACACAGGCCCGTTTCACTCCGTTATCATGACTGTGAAAGGAGTCCACTGCCACTTAAACAATGGCTGTAAGCTAAAACATGAGCACCAAAACCCATCAGACAGGATTTGAAGTCGCCTCGACAGAAACTGACCCAACCAGTGGCTGCTCCGGTTCTCCTTCCTTCTGTTGATCACAGATGAGGCTGTTGCAACCTATGAGGGGGTGAAAAACACTTGAGATATGAAAGATGTATGCCATGTTTTCATTCAGTAGTTGCATAGTTAATTTTTTTTTAATAGCCTATGTGACAGCAATCGACAGGCATCTTCAGTTATCGGCCATCCTCTCGGCTGCATTTGAATTACCACTAGCGTGCACATGTTGGAAGTCTGTGTAAAGCCGCTATGAGGCCAATGACGTGCGCACATTCTAACCATAGTGTACACTCGGATGAGTGACGACATAATCTGTGTCACAAAAACTGACGGGTTAGCCACATATTAGCAGACGGTGTGGGCTGCACAGACAGTAGCCACTGCTGGCCACGATTCCTTACGCTATTACAACTACCAAGATCTGTGATCATCACAAAATACCACCAAGTTTATCAAGTTTCTAAGTTTCCATTAGTGTCAATAGATGGTCATTAGTCAGCGGTGATCTGTCTTACTTACAAACTCACTGTCCATGAGTATCTGGAATGGAAATGATCTCTTACCTTGTGATAGGAGGTAGAGGGAAACCCCAGCAAAGAGCAGCAGAAGTCCACCGGCATAACTAAAGCCTGGTTCTCCCCGCTTCACCCTCACCCCAGAGTGCCCTACCGGGACAGAGAGTCACTGCCAGACAGAAGCTTTATATAGATGAGATGGGGGAGGTTCAGTGGCAGAGGGTATGCCTGTCATGGGGTTATTTCCCCTTAAGTCTCAACTGCAGTATCGTGTGTCCTGCTTTGTTTAAGCATACATGCATGTTTACTTTCAGTAACACGGCAGCAAGTAAAAAGCACGTATTATAGTTTTAGAAAGTAAGTGCAAAAAATTTGAAACGCTTGCCTGAAACACACAAATAAAGAAATATGCTAAATCTGTGCGCATCTCAGGCCCCAAAACCAAATCCCCAGAGAGCTCCAGTTTACTGTTGGTCTCTCTGTGAGCAGGTGTACATGGTTCAGGCCCCTGTCTGAGTTAAATTGATGGAGGACCTTTTTTAGATAACAGAAAATGCTTTCCTACGTCCGGCCTAAACTTCCACGTTGCCACTTGTGACTCTATGTCTAGCATCATTATAGAGTGGAAGGGTGGGGGGGGGGGCTTCACCAAGGGGGATGCCCCGACTAAGCCCTCTGAATCTGGAGTGTTATCACCCCTCGGTGGCAGGAAAAGGCGGCTCCCCGTGTGAGCGACTGAGAAACCGGCCTGCTCGGTTTGGTTTTCGAGGAACACGCTCGCATGTAAAACGTCATGTGGTTTGGTTTGGTCGCGTGAGACCCTGAACTGGTCAGATGTGGTGCACATCGGGGGCTGGACAGATGGACAGTGGAGTGAGCCCATGACATCACCGCATAGACGTAGACGGGTGGGGTCTGTAGGGAGACGGCTGGTCATTTATATTTAGCCGTGGAGAGGAAGACAGGGGGACACACTATAAAAGGGGGGGTTGCTTTTTTCATAATAACCCCCTCCATCTTCCCACTTAGCCAGGAGTTGAGAGGTGCCAGGGGCCATCAGGTGTCCTTTTTTAGAGAGGAGTTATGTTTCAGATCCAAGTCCCCGCAGCACTAAAATAAAGCTCCCTGCTCTAGAAGTTTCCTTCATGAGATGCAACACAGATGATCTACTGCAGACAGTTTGCCAGGGGGATGCTGGGCATTCCTGTGTATGCAACTGTGCACACACATGTGGTATATGTCTACGCTCCAGGGGTCGGTTAGCAGTTAAATAAAGCAACGCACCAGAAGTGAAGGAATGACAAGAGGGGCAGAGAGGGAGGGAGAACGAGAGAATGAGGGGAGGAGGAGGGGGGGGGCAGGGGAGAGACAGATTTATCTCCACAGCTGAGTGCTGCCCCTCTCCTCTGTGGTTTGGCATGAATCTTGGATAGACAGCTGAGAGGTGAAGAGTGAAGGGGGTGAAAAAAGGAAGATAAACCGAGTGCAGGAGGACGACTGTGGACATGGATGCCCTAGCACTAGAGGCCACCGGCACTAAAAAGCCGGCAAACGGGGCGGTGGCGTCGGCGGCCGCCCCGGTGCTGGCTCAAGCCCCGGTCAAACGTAAACCTGCTAAAAAAGCTAAAAAGGCCGTTGTTTTCTTTGAGGTGGAGATACTGGATGCCAAGACCAAGGACAAGCTCTGCTTCCTGGACAAGGTGAGGACGCATTTATTTTCTTCTTGTGTTTGTATCACTTTCCATCTCAGTTTCAGTTAACACTTTTTTTTTTCTAATATCATCTCTGCAAAAATATGTTTTTCATCTATATATGTGCACATGCAATTGTCCTTGTGCCCGTATGTTTACTAAATGCAACAGGTGCAGTGTGTCCGGTCCTAATTCATATTCGGCCATAACAAGGCGCGGTGCAGAATAGCGTTCCAGGGTATCTCCCCCCCCCCCCCCCCCCCCCTACATCGTTCTGATTGAGGTTGAACCATGTCGTGTTCTTACAGATGTAATACGACAACAGGTTTAACAGTATAACAGGGATAACACAAGCCAGCGTGGTGCTGACTAGTGGACTGTACTCGTGCTGGCAGTTTGGATTTAAGAGCATCACTGTTGTCTTTTGATGGGACGTTTAAGCTCATTGTTTTAGGTATATTGACGGTACTTTGCACTTGGCCTGTACTTTGTTATTACTGTGTTTAGATGGCTTTCGTGTGTTACCGACAGGCCTGTGAGTCATTAGGAGGGTTCAGCGTGTTGTTGATGTGTGCATTAGTGGTGTTCGACTCCTCTTATCAAAGGCTGCTCCTCAAGATCACAGAGTGTAAAGTTCTACCCTCGTTGGATTACACCCTGTCGTCGGCTTAGCAGAGTGGCGATAGCGTGCAGAATCTTAACACCTATTGGAGAGGACGTTTCGCTGGTTTGACAGATATAGATCTGGATCTGGACAGAGAGCCCTTTTTGGGGGGGACTGGTTTCTTAAGTACGAACAGACTGAGTTGGATATAAAACTCAAGTCCTGTATCATGTCAGGGTTTATGAAACAGACTCTGAATACAGCCTGTAGAAAGAGGGGGAGGGGGGGGGGCAGCGGGGGTCACAGAGAGGGTTGTTTCTCAGTGACGTCATCCTGCTGAAAATGGCCTGTGGACCTCTGGACCGCGTGAATAGAAACCAAGTCTATTACAGCAGCAGACCTCTTCAGATGGGTCACATGGTATTTGAGCAAAATACCAGTTCTCTGAGTTCTAGAGTTGCTCAGATAATCTGGCACCACCACCCTGTTTCATACTGAGCGGTGCTGGCCCTGGTAATCAGATATATCTCTTGGCCTTAGATTGTGACAGACAAACTGGAACCTTGAACACTTTTCTCTGTGTGTGTCCTTGTGGCTCAGGTTCCTGTGCGGGTCAAAGGTCGAAGCGCATGATCGTAATTTGCAATTGCACGTTTGTGACCGGAACTCGCTGAAGGTTGACAGTCTGGATTATTTTGCTCGGTGCCATCTTTGGCGTTCACACGTCTACTTAACGGCTTCTTGCAGCACACGTGAAGAATAAATGCTTTCACACTCGTCCTGTGTCACACCTGTGCTTGGACAGTGTGATTGCATACAGGCGTACATTTCACAGAAGCATCTCAGCTCCCATATTCCAGGCCAACAGGGGAACACAGGCTTACTGCTCAAATGTCGGAGAAAGCCGTTTCATCAGATATTTTAAATGTGGCTTTACGTTAGCGGACTCCTCCTCAGACCGGGAGCTTTCACCGCTCCATCATCCCGTCTGGAACAACTCTGCGTGTCCACATTTGCCTCTGTGTGGTCTTCGTGTTTCTGTTGTCGTTGTGTTTATATTTGGGCTAGTTGTTTGGGACATTGCTGGCAGCCTGGCACAAGGTCTTGCACTTTGGCTGTCTGTGTGTGTGCCTCTTTAAAACCCTAGTACCAGCTGTTAATAAACCACATCCATGGGGTATGTGAGCTAAATTTACCACTAATCACCATCATGAATGGAAAACAGGGTTTATCTGTTCCTTTGTGTGTGTGTGTGTGTGGGTGCGTGCACACGTACAAGTTCCTCCACTTATTTATTGTGGTGTCATTTATTGTAGGTCGAGCCAAATGCCACTATCGGAGAGATCAAGTCTATGTTCAACAAGAGCCGTGAGTGCCATCTCTCTGCAGCCTCATACGTCTGATTCAACATCAAGCTGCACATACAAATACTCACTTGATGTCCCGTCTGAAGATGTCTGTGTCGTGTCGTGTCTGTTTCAGATCCTCAGTGGTACCCGGCCAGACAGTCCATTCGCCTCGACCCCAGTAAGTCAGCCACGGTGTGATTGTCTCTCCGTCTACTCAAAGTGAATGTAATACGACTTCCCGACTCATAATTCACTGTACATCTCATTCAGTAAACGCGTGTGTGTGTGTGTGTGTTTCAGAGGGGAAGTCTCTGAAGGATGAGGATGTTCTGCAGCATCTCCCTGTGGGAACCACGGCGACCTTCTACTTCAGAGACCTGGGAGCCCAGATCAGCTGGGTCACGGTGAGTGCAACCCGGTGCCGTCTAAAGACAGACGTGCTGTCAGTCTAACAGTCCTGACGAGCCCGCATGCACCAGATTACAAGTGGGATCAAGAGCAGCTATATTGAGATTTCCCTCTGGGTAAAAAGGGCGGGTGTGTTTCTGGGTAGTGTGTGTGTGTGTGTGTGTGTGTGTGTGTGTCGGGAGAGACAGGACAAAGCGAGGGAAGATTATATATTTATCTTTCAACACAGCACCAAACCGATATATCAATGATATGACACTATGGCTCTAATTGACTCTGTCCTACTTCATTTTTTTTCAGGTCTTTCTGACCGAGTACATGGGTCCGCTGGTCCTCTATCTGATGTTCTACTTCAGAGTTCCCTTCATCTACGCACCCAAATATGACTTTACCACCAGTAAACACTGGGTCGTACAGTGAGTGTCTCCAACACGCCTTCACACACTTTATATAGTCGGAGCCTTCTTGAGAGGACCAGCGTGTCCTCTTGGAGTATTATTCTACTTCTCTCACTCGCAGCAACAATGCCAATTATCAGTTTCCCCTATGATTCCTTTAAACCAGCTCTTTCCATATCAATGTGGAAATGACCCTTCAACTCCTACAAGATGATAGAACATAGAAATATAGACAATATAGAAAAGCTAACACAAGCCTTTGTGCTTTTTCCAGTCTCGCCTGCATGTGTCACTCTTTCCACTTCGCGAAGAGGCTGCTGGAGACGCTGTTCGTGCATCGCTTCTCTCACGGTACGATGCCGCTACGTAACATCTTCAAGGTGAGACGCGTTCTACCGCTCAGGCTCTGACCTCTTCTTCCTCACATTAACAAAGGCAAAGGTGTCATGGAGGTCTTTCATGGAGTAAAAGGTCAATGATCAACTGTCAATGTCCCCGTCTTATTCCCCATCTCAGAATTGTACCTACTACTGGGGCTTTGCAGCGTGGATGGCCTATTACATCAACCACCCGCTGTACACGCCACCCAGTGAGTATGCTGCACCGTGCACTCAGCACCCGTCTACCAGAGCGTCACTGTAACTCCTGTCGCTTGTTTCTTGTTGCAGTCTACGGCGAGCAACAAATCAGACTGGCCCTCATCATATTCCTGGTAAGAATAGTTCTACCTTCACACTTACTTCTGTAATTTATCGTAAATCATTTAATTTGACTAATAAATAGAAAAAAACATGTCATTTTCATAATTTAAGTTGTATTTTTTTACAACTCTTTGTCATCCTCAGACGTGTGCAATACGTTTATTTATAGAGACGGGCCCTGTTCTTCATACTCTCTCTATTAAATCACCTGTGTGACTGTTTTCTTCCTTAGTTCTGTCAGATCGGCAACTTTTCCATCCACATTGCTCTTCGGAACCTCCGTCCACCAGGTACAAATATATTTAAATGCTTTTTAATTAAAGAAAACAACATTTCACGTCTTAAGTGTGCCCCTATAACAGTAGATGTTTGTGAATAAACAAGCCTCAGTCCAATTTAGACCCTGAAGATAATTAAGATAATTGGTTTTCACAGCATTTAAGGTCAATTTAGAATCGTTTAGTTTTGACATTAGGCCAAAATGTAAACATAGGAACGAGTAGATGGTTTAAAATAAGATACATTTCTTTGTTTTGCTTCCTTCATCCAGGGTCTAAGACCAGGAAGATTCCTTATCCAACCAAGAACCCCTTCACCTGGATCTTCCTGCTGGTCTCCTGCCCCAACTACACCTACGAGGTAACGTGTTTCATTACGCCTCCGCTCACCAATTCATGTGCTAATTATGACCATTTTTACACAAATGTCTAATAGAACAAATTGATGACACTTTGGACAGAAACATTTATGACATACTATGATGTGATTTTTAGGACATACTATATTGTACTATTGCACTGCACCTTTGTAAATTAATCTCACCGCTGCTGCCCTCTTGTGGTGTGTGTGTGTGTGTGTAACATCCCTCCTCTTCCTCGTTCAGCTGGGCGCCTGGTTCGGCTTCACACTGATGACTCAGTGCCTGCCGGTGGCCTTCTTCACCTTGGTGGGTTTCATCCAGATGACCGTGTGGGCAAAGGGGAAACACCGCAGCTACCTGAAGGAGTTCCGTGACTACCCTCCTCTGCGCTCACCCATCCTGCCCTTCATCCTTTAGAGGACTCCTTCAGCACTCCTCGCTTGTAGGAGTCAAATTCCCCCCACCCCTAAATGAGAGGGTGCTCTCCTGTTTTCCACCCTCTGCACTGGAACTGACTGACTGACTCTAACCATGTCCCTTCTCCCTCCACCACCAAATCTTCTTTCACCTCCTGTCTGCGATCCCTGTAATATTGATACTATTGAGTGCAAATTTCTTTTTAATCGCCCACAAGCTCACACTGATTGATTCATTGAAGTGTTTGAGCTGCTCAGTGTATACTGAATAACAAACTGTACATACATGTTAAGATGCCCAACCACTCTGCCATCTCATACTGTTGTCTGAATCTGCAGTTTAGTTTTTATATCCATTCATCTAAATTTCACATCATGACAGCATGTCATTTTGTTGATGTCGGAAGTAATTTATTAAAAAAAAGGTAAACCAAACTGCTGTCGCTTTGCTCGGTTATTACAGATCACCTCTGTGTTCTTAAGACTCCAGAGTTATTGGAGCTTTGTACGAGGATGTATTGTGTGAAGTTTTAAGTGTCACCAATAGAATAAATGACGTTTTACAGGCTCAACAAGGGTTGAAATGAGCACTTTGTTTAAATTAGTTTGCAAATACACATTTTGTCGGACACACCTGCAACCAAATAAAAAACAACCAGAAATGAATAAACCTTTAAGACTCATCCAAATACTAATAATAAAATGATGATGGAAGAGTTTTGTAGCCAAACACTGAACATGTTGGATGACAATCACATGTTGGTGAGGTCATCCAGAGGATTAGCGTTCGTGTGGACATTAATAAGACGGAGGGTTGTAGAGCTTAAACCATATTGTTTACTGTGAACAGAAGCACATATATACAGAGAAGGAGTATCCCGAGGATACACTGATCATGCAGCTTCAGCCTGAACCTCGACCCTCTTCTTCCTCAGCTGGAGCCTCCTCTCTCTCTCGTACTCCTTCATACGCATCACGTAGCTGGAGGCAGAAAAAGGCATAATGACGAGCTGGATACATATCACAAGATTAAAGTTAATTTGTCAAATCTGAAATCGAGGATCTTGAATAGGTTCCTTTGTGGAGTCTTAATATTCAAAAATCTAGCTTCTTAGTTTATGCAATTTTAGAATATTTACTGTAAACTACGACACAGAGTAAACCAGACACTTTAATTAGCTTAGGGTTTTCTGAGCTTTTGGCCACTAGATTTCATTTTTCATGATTATTATGAACTAATAACGAACAGTATGAGATCTGCTTACATGTCTGATAGTGCTGCAGGTCTTCCAATACCAGTGGTTTTAAAAGGTGAACCAATCATGTATTAGCAACTGCAGACTGTAGGAAGCTTAACGCTTTCATCCAGAGCACTTTCTCTACCTTTGGCCGACATGTTTGATGCAAACGTGTCCCAACCGGTAGAGAACGCTGCGCCTAAATACACTTCTGTGTTCTGCATTTAACAATGAACATGTTTTTAATTAGGTTTTAAAAATGACATCTTTGTCATTTAGAAAACAAGAATATACCTAATAATTATTTGACAATTAAGCATATTTATATTGCACTAAAATCAGGATAAATTAAGTAATTTGGCAACAATTTTGTGTCACTGCATCCGAGGGAATGTTAGCTCGCGAACTGTGGAAAAACATGCATGTCTCTACCCGATGATGTGATTAAAATGATGCATTTGCAATAAACTATTTTATTGATCTGAATTCTTAAGCACATTTAGATATAAAAGTAACTAGCTTGAGTTTTTTTAATTTGATCTCAGTAAATGGCGCTCTGAGGTCCACGGCGGGAGGACCTGGTCTAGGAGAGTCCATCCTACATCAGACCTTTCAAATAACAATACTCACTCCTGGTGTTCGCAGTAGTCCCAGCCGTGTCTCTCATGCTTGCAAGCCAGGAAGTTGGGCCAGTTGTCCCTCTTGCACTTCATGAGTTTCAGGAGATACTGGGCACAGTAGTCCCTCTGCTCCAAAGGTAGCTGGGCCAAGTTCATCTGCTCCTGACTTGCTACCATCTCTGAAGAAGGAATACAAATTATTATTGTCATCTTTGCACGTACAAGGACCTCATGAAGGATGCATCGATACCGACTCAAATAGCTGGATGAGGTACAGTGACAATGGAGCCTATTCTATTCTGTATATACTGGAATTTTAATTCCGGTTTACATTTTCATTTAATTAAATGTCACTATCCCAGAAGGAGGTAACACAACTGAGGCAACTGATTTCTGTATTTATGTATTACAGCTTGTCTCCATTGTAACCACACTAGAGTGGAAGTATGCACACAATTACGAAAAACAGCACATTAGTGTAGAATATCGGACGAAGTCCAAGACTCCAAACTGCTAAACTCGGAGCACAAATCCTTTGTTTTCACTCAAATAGAAATTCTAAATGAACTTGGACCGAAAGGGTTTGTACTTATTACACTATGTTTTAAAATTCTTTACTAAGTGGACGATTGTTACATTATGCGTTACAGAGTTAGGAAAGCAATTTGAATCTTCACTAACTGAAGCAAATGCCTTTTTCATGCATGCACCATACATAAGATAGATAGTAAATGAAATGGTATTTAAGTGGGGTCCACTGACACCGACTTCCTGGAGGGTTTTGCTTGATTTCACAACAACATCCCCATGGGGGTTCTCTAACGTGTACACTGAGTTGCTCCATCATTAACTGCATATGATTTATCTTAACTGTTCAGACTTTAAACTTGATTACATTTTCCACATGGATTTCAACTTTAACCTTTACATGCATCTATTCTGCACAATATACTGCCTCGATATACTACAGACACACACCTGTGCAGTAATGTCATATCTACATATAGTGGTTATTGCTCATTAGTATAAACATATATTATGTTTTGTCTGCAAACTGTGCTACAAGTCAGGTGTCCCCCTAAATACTTAAAGCCAGATTATGAAGTGACAGGGCAAACTGCAGCAGCTCACTTGACACTGGACTCCTCTAACAGCAGTTAGCTGGTGAGCTAACCGGAGCTAGCTCGGCTAACGTCAGACAGGTTGAACATAGCATGGCCGAGAGGGGAACCTGTTTCACTCGAGGTGATTATAAACACATGGTAGTATTCCGTTAGAAGTGTGTCTTCTGATGACAAACCTCGCTCGCTCCTCTCTGGAAAGCCCAACTGAGGGTCGAACTCGTACTTCCTCGCTGGGTCCGGCTCGGTGTCCGTCTCCGTGACATACCGTCTGGCCAGGTGAGCTCCCATGGCAGCGACGATGTTTAGACACTGTTACAGAAAAAATGGATGTGTTTAGTTTGCTGCTGTACCGTGCTAATCTAACATTTCCAGAAGGAATCTGCTGCCTGCCATTCGGTCACCTCCACAAGCCCCCTGATGCCACTTCCGCTTCTCACCGGAAATAAACAGCCTTAGCGGTACGTCAGAGAAACACGTTCCTTCTAGCCAACTAACAAAGGTTCCGAGGCTGCTGTTGTTTCCGATAACTCAGTGTTTACTAAATGCTGGTAAAACTACTTATTCTGTTTTAAGTATTTAATAATGTGAACCGTACAAAAACATTACAGTTTAGCTCAATATTCAATATTTTCTAGCAAAGCTGGCTCACCAAACTAAGAGCCCCTGCAACAGAGCCCCAGACCCTCAGTGGCCATGAAGGCCTCAGAACTAAATTGTCCACAGTTAGATCACAAAAAGGACAAAATGCATTCACACTACTACAATATAATATTTTTGACTTATTTTGTTGGGGTGTATTGGTACCTTTAAAACTTAAGCAGGTCGAACTAAGACTATTAAAGTTGCAGTTGTGTTATTTACTAATAAAATGAACAATGGTTGTATTCAAGTGTCCCAGTAAGCCAGCATGCACCGTACCTGTACAAAAAACTGCAGTCAGTATCCCAAGATAAACCTACGAGGCATGGCATTTGAATTTATTTATTCATCACATTTTAAACACAACTTACATAACTTTCATATTGCAAACAGATTACAGTGTGAAACCCCAAAGCTCTGATGTTTTGTTTGACACATTTATTCTTTTATCACTGGCTTACATGTCTATTGGTTCTTACATTGACTATTATAGCATCATCACTAGATAGACATGTTTTTTGATTTCTTGTTTCATTAATGTTTCTAAAAGTATTTAAAAAAGATTATTTATGATTATTATAACTATGATTTCCCCAAGTTTCCCTCTGTATCTTGTTATTTCCACTCCCATTATGCATCACTCCTATAAGGAAGCCAGGCTCAGCGGTGGAAAAGGAAAACATTTAGCAGCTGTTCTACTATATGATGAGTTTTCTGTCACTGGTAGAGATCGTCATTGCCTTCCTCTCCGGACAAATTTGGCCCCCCTGACCCGGAGCCTGACCCCTGACCTCCAGACTGGTCGCCAGTAGCAGAGGGGAACCTAGGTGGGGGGGAAAAAAGGGTTGAGTCTTGAATGTATCTTGAAGAATCCAAGACTACATTTTCTGTGACACAGTTGTTCGGTCATAATATGTACCTGAAGTTTCCAAAACCTCGGCTCTGCTGCAGAGTTTGAGAAAACATTTCATACTTGCGGATGTCATTGTCACTGACAGAGCGACGAGCAAATCGCATCGCCTCTTCAAAGTGGTCCTTTCTGAGCTCTGGGACTGGATCAGAGTCCTCATCCTGCAGGAAGAGAAAAACATGATGTGGACCTCATATGGAAACAGTACACCGTGTGTGTGTGTGTGTGTGTGTGTGTGTGTGTGTGTGTGTGTGTGTGTGTGTGTGTGTGTGTGTGTGTGTGTGTGTGTGTGTGTGTGTGTTCCCAGTCCAAGGGTTGAGAATTGCAAAACCCACAGCCGCCCTTTGGGGAACTTTTTTATCTTCCACAGTCTCTTTATGGACCAAGCACACACACACACAGCCTGGTACTGCTTTGAGGAGTGGTGCATGTGTGTTAGAAAAAGTCAGAGAGACACAACTATCAGTCTCCTGTTGAACACATTATAGTACGGTGTAAATAAGCATGTATGCAGCGCCGTAACAGCCCGGCAGTCTGACCATGGGGATGTCTGGTTTGTTCTGCCTCTGACGCTCAGCCTTGATCTCGGCCTCGATGGCCTCACGGATGGCCAGCTTACAGGCCCGTTGGCAGATCTCTGTCAGGTCAGCTCCGGAGAAACCCTCTGTGATGCCAGACAGGTAGTCCAGGTTCACGTCCTACAGGAAGAAGAGAAAGGAGGAGCAAAGGCAAAGAGAAAGAGGAACATTCATCACAATGAATACTTAAATACATTTTACCACCATCATCTAAGATAAGATATAGACTTTATTGTCCCAAATTAAATTTGTATAAAGGGGCAGACCAACGTTTCATTTTCTGTTCTCTCTCTCTCTCTCTCTCTCTCTCTCTTGCGTACATGAGGAAGATATGCTACAGAGAAATTCATCTCCATATATGTGTGTGTTTCACTAACCCGTGCGACAGGGGACTTGCGCAGGTTGGCGTTCAGGATCGCTGTGCGAGATAGTTTGTCTGGGAGCGGGATGTAGATGAGCTGGTCTAAGCGGCCCGGCCGCAGGATGGCAGAGTCGATGATGTCTGGTCTGGTGTGACAAGAGGAGAAGAGGAAGTGAGATGAGAATCATTACTTCCAGCGTGCTGCCCTCTCAAACCACAGTCATTAAATACAAATTCCCACATGTGCACCTGTTTGTGGCACCGATAATGAAAACATTTTTTTTGTCCGACATGCCGTCCATCTCTGTGAGTATCTGGTTGATGACTCTGTCAGCTGCACCACTTCCATCTCCACCTCCGCCTCCTCTGGATTTGGCAATGGAGTCTAACTCGTCGAAAAACAAGATGCAGGGGGCTGCCTGTCTGGCCTGGAGACAGAGAAGGTCAGCGAGGTTACAGTGAGAAACAAATGTCTATCCTCCAACAATCACATTTCTTTTCCATTTCTCTGCTCTCACCTTATCAAACACGTCTCTGACATTTGCCTCTGATTCTCCAAACCACATGGTGAGCATCTCGGGTCCTTTGATGGAGATAAAGTTTGCCTGGCACTCGTTGGCGATAGCCTTAGCCAGCAGGGTTTTCCCGCAGCCCGGAGGGCCGTAGAACAATACTCCACGAGATGGAGTCATACCAAACTTCAGGAACTTCTCCGGGTACTCAACAGGGTACTGAGGAGAGTGAAGATAGATGGGATTGTTGATGGGGCATGTGTTTGTAGGTATGTGCAGAGTCTGGTGGTGTGAGTGTGTGAGTGTTTCTTCCACCTGAACAAGCTCTTGCAGTTCTCTCTTGACCTCGTCCAGTCCTCCGACGTCCGCCCAGTTCACCTGAGGCACCTCTACAAGGGTTTCTCTCAGAGCTGAAGGGTTGCTCTGACTCAGAGCCCACTGAGGGTGGACATGATGAGTGATGAGGAAAGGACATGATGAGTGATGAGGAAAGGACATGATGAGTGATGAGGAAAGGACACGGATCTCTCTTCAATCATTTAGAAATATTCACGTCTAGCTTTTATTGTGTGGTTACAAATGACGAGATGCACAGTTGTGTTCTTTGAGGAATTAATACACCCACATACGGTCTGGAAGAACAACAGTCAGTATGTGTGTATTTGCGTGCATGTGCGTGCGTACCTGGAAGTCATCCATGGAGACACACATTGAGTTGAGCAGGTCAGCGTCGATGGATTCGTCCTCCAGGTCTATGAGGGTCATCTTCTTGCGGATTGTCTGCAGAGCAGCTTCTGAGCACAAAGCAGCCATGTCGGCGCCTACATGGCCGTGGGTGTCTTTGGCAATCTGAGATATGTTAAATAGCATTGATATGAATTCATTAAACAGCACACATGCATATCAAGATTGGGATGGATGCCATCAAAAGGTAGTGTGATTGCTGAAGGTAACGTTTTTGTTTAGAGCTCCTTTTTTAACACAAACCAGATGCAGTGATGTTAATGGGACTCCACCAACATGAGAGTGAAGTCAATTAAACTCAATTGGTGGCCAACGTACTATCACATGAGACAAAGAAAAAAAAGCTGGAACGTTTTGTTGACTAACTAATTGTTACAGCTTCAGTTATCAGAGAATTGTGGCCCAGGCTGCTAAACCTCCTCACCCTCTCCAGGTCGATGTCGTCAGACAATTTCATGTTTTTGGTGTGAATCTCCAGAATCTCCAGTCTGCCAGTGGAATCAGGGATTCCAATGTCAATCTCCCGGTCAAACCTGCCTGGAAAGAGACATCACCATTTGTATGTGATTGCTTTTGTGTGTGTGTGTGTGTGTGTGTGTGTGTGTGTGTGTGTGTGTGTGTGTGTGTGTGTGTGTGTATGTGTCCTGACCAAAGCGTCTCAGAGCAGGGTCCACGCTATTTGGTCGGTTTGTAGCTGCCATGACAACTACATGAGCTCTTTGCTTCAGGCCGTCCATCAGGGTCAGGAGCTGAGAGACTATACGTCTCTCCACTTCACCATGGGTCTACACACACACACACACACACACACACACACACACACAAAGTTAAAGGCAAGAGTTTTTCATTTTTCCTTGCATTTGCTTGCATTCAGAGAAAAGAAGCGCACACTTGATTGTACAGTTGTTGCAGAGAGTTTATGCACATACAGATCTGTACATGCATTTTGTAGCCATTCTCCAATGTTTACCTTCTCTCTCTTGGGAGCGATGGCATCCAGCTCATCAATAAAGATGATGGCAGGAGCGTTTTTCTCTGCCTCCTCAAACGCCTTTCTTAGGTTGCTCTCTGACTCTCCCGCCAGCTTACTCATGATCTCAGGACCTTGTCACAGAGTAATGCACAGCATGTACAACACATTTCCTCCCACACAGATCTATAAATAAGAACGCCGATGAGGGAATTGGAATTTCCAATCAGTAACTCTGTATACCTTATTTTCAAAGTTTTTTCACTTTGCAAGAGCAGGATCAGCTAATTGTTCCTCCCTTCCTGTACAAATGATCGCACCGTGCCACTGCGTGAAAAGAAAGCCTTACCATTGATGAGGAAGAAGAAGGCACCAGTTTCATTGGCTACAGCCCGGGCCACCAGGGTCTTCCCTGTGCCTGCAGGGCCGTACAGCAGGATACCTCTGGGGGGCTGAAAGAGGGAACAACACACTGAGTCATTATAAGATAATGTAAGAATTAAAGGAAGC
This sequence comes from Anarhichas minor, assembly GCF_050575085.1. Lineage (NCBI taxonomy): Eukaryota > Metazoa > Chordata > Actinopteri > Perciformes > Anarhichadidae > Anarhichas > Anarhichas minor. The sequence goes on from NW_027466458.1 coordinate 6,041,827, forward strand.
AGAAATAAGAGTGGATGGGGTCAGTGTTTCTGTGTGTTTCTGTATGACACCTTAACTCCTATAGCCTTGAAAAGGCCAGGGTGTCTCAGAGGAAGCTCCACCATCTCTTTGATCTGGGCAAGCTGCTTCCGACAGCCTCCGATGTCGTCGTAGCCGATGTCATTTAGGCTCTCCTCCTCGTCCTGTCACAAGGCAATATGCAAGATTCAGACCTGTCTGTAGGTATATATGCCTCGGATCATTTCCTGTTATAACAAACAGCACGGTACATTTCTTCCACTTTAACTACCAAACTAATATTAAATATTCAAATTAAATCAGCATTGTAGTATAGAGCTGGCACACAATCTTAATCTCTCACAGACCTCTCTTTTGATTGGCTCCCCCTCGCAGTAGATGACAGTGTCTGGGGCAACGATGCAGTGAGGGCTGGGGTCAGTCTCCACCACCTTGAACTCCACCCCCCGCATGCTCCCCCGCACCAAGAAGATGTCACCTGGCAACACAGGTAAAACAAAAGTCACCACACAAAGGGACATGTGCTCTAGTCGAGATGATGGTGAGGCGATGACCCGATCATAGTATAAAACAGAGCTGTTTTACTGTGGTATGATGGAGTTGCAGTACCTGTATGTATGGGCCGGTAAGCCTCCAGAAAATACGGTTTGAGGAAAACATCAAAGAGGTTTCCTGTCAGGCCCGCGATGGTGTCATCTATAGGGAGGACATGGATCTTTTTCCCGTACTTGATGTCAGGGCAGGCATGAATACTGTGATAACACACACATCCTGGTCACTTCACATTGTCAAACCTCACATGTGACTCCATACCACACACAAAGGCACAGGTGGGAAATCTACCTGATGACATCACCGAGCCGGACACGCAGGTTGCTGCGCGTCACACGAGTCATGCGTATTCTCCCATGTCCACAGGAGTCGTCATTCAGGACAATGCACACCGCCTCGCGACGCTTCCTCCCTCTCAACACCACCGTGTCCCCCCGGAAGAGCTGCAGCTCCTCCGTCTTGTTCTAGTGCAAACACAAAACTCTCAGAAGAAATACAAACACACTAGGATATATATGTTTGTAACCCCCCACACAACACACACACAGACCTGTGACAGGCTGACAATGCTGCTGTCTTCATTGAGAGCTTCGTCCACAATGAGTCTGTTAGGTCTGTGTTTCTGCTTTAGGATGGCAGTGGAGAAATCCTCTCCCTTTGAGCTTCGAAAACAAGAGACACACGACTCTCTGAACATGCAGTCTTTGCACTTGTAGCTCATATTTCCTCATGCGCCACTGAGCTGTATTTAGACTCTCTTTGGCTCAGCACGTAGCAACTCTATGGGCCTCTACACGTAAAATAAATCTTGTTAACTTATCAATAGTTTTGATAAAAATATTCTGTAGTTTTAAAAACCTGATCAACTGAAAATGTAATTTGCATAATTTATAAGTTAGAACCAGATTTGTGAAGCAAACATTTACTGGATAAAATATGCATATCCACACACACACACACAAAAACTGTACACATGCAGCTGTCACTCACTCTGCTCCTCCTGAGCCTGGCATGACTGCTCTCCTTTGTCCCGTCAGATATCCTTTCTCACACCAAGATCTGCTCCCTCGCTGTCGTTTGCTGTGTTGTATTCAGCGGTTTCAGGTTCTGCCGGATCTGAACTGCCCTGGTGGGGTTTTGGTCCTTCCTGGAGCCCTGAAGTTCCCAGCAGTCTCAGTCTTTTCTTTTTCGTCTGTTGCCTACAACCACCATGTTTGTGGGAGCAGCAGTCTGTTTATCAGTGGAGTTATAAATACGCCCGTGTTATTTGTAACCCCATCGTGTGCACACACACACACAAACACTTTCATACACTCACACACATATCCCAAGCACTTACCTTGGAGAGTGTCCCAGGACAGATATAGAGTGATATTTCCTCCTCCCCCTGCTTCTTACCAGCAAATGCAGGCACACAGAGAACACGTTCCGACTTACTGTGAATTATTTACTGTCAAAATAAATGGTGTGTGGAGCCTATTTTCCAAAAGAACAGACTTATAGTCTGTCTCGTCTGGATAGTCCGTTCTTTTCTGAAACGCAGTCTGGTCTTTCCTCCTCTGACTTGTTGTGGTTGTGACTGAGGGGAACCCGGCTGCTGTGTTGTTGGATTCCCTCCCTCACACATATGCACATGTGTGTCTGGTACACACAATCATACACAAACACTGTTTATACAGTACATGCAACACTTGTTCACACACACTCAGAATGGACACATTGTGGTGTTTTGATTCAAACTTTTATTACTAAAATTGTCCTTTCACATATACCTTCAGACACACTGTACATTCCTCTTGTGAGAATCCGGACTCACACACAGCTGCCCCCCCCCCCCCCCTCCTACCGATTTAACTAATGACAAACACTGAAACATGCACCGTAGACTAAGTGTAATGAAAAAATGTTGATGGAACTTGCAAAGAAAATGAAGGAACGAGAGGAGAAAGAGGTAGAGGAGGTCAGTGTGTGGAGAGTGGATTGAAAACATTCACAAAATGAAACAAATATGCTGAATACAGAAATATAAACGTACAAATATGAGGGAAAAAAAGTCATTTGATAATTCATGCACAAAAGAGATGCCGAAGCTGGAATGTATGACGTTACAGTGAAGGTGGGAATGAGATGTGTGATCATTTGGTTTTTAACGTTTGAAGCTGGTGGGATGAGATTAGTTGGTTGATTGACTCAGCTTTACCCGGCGATAACATCTTTCAGTTAGATAATTGTTTTCTAATGATTTACTGATGGAGGCTGATTAAACTGACTTACTTTCAATATATTTACACTCAGATGAGAGTTGATTGTTGTGCTGATTTCAGACCAGTTAGCTGGCGTGTCTGATGAAAATGTCTGCACCAGACTCTGAGGAAAGTTTCACAAAGATACTTCAGACCTGGAGTGTTAGACTTTACATTAATGCATATTTTAAGCCTAAAATCTCAGCCACACTAACCCCAAGCTAACTATGAACATGGTAACAATCAGTGACACCTGCTGACCAGTGGCACCAAACGACGGAAAAATGTACCCACAAAATGTACCCACAATTCATTGCAAATATGTATCCCTACTTAAGCTTCGTGCAGCGGATGAATTGCACTCCGGAGTCTGACTGGTTTGATCTCAGCCACCGTCAAAGTCTGTCTTTGTGAAACCGTCCCCTCAGGTGTTGCATAGGCCAGAACAGATCATGGCTAGCGCTGCTTAAAAACATTGTTAAAAACTGAATGTCACTAAGATACACAAAAACAAGCTGTCGATCTGAGAGCTTACAAGATTCAACAACCTCTCAAACATCTAGGAGGAGCTATCAACTTATTGCGTTGACCAACACCCGTTTGCAAAAGGCCGTGAACCCGGCACAGGATTGTCTCTCGATATATACAGGACGACTATGACGGGTCCATCCAGCTTCTGAGAATGTATTTCATCTGGTCAATTTCTTATACGTTTCTGCTCAATCCGACGTGCTCCGTGATGCCTCCACACACATACAGTCTGTGTACAATGACAAACGAGAAACCCTTGAATTAAAGCCTCGAAAAAAGGAAATGTACTCCCACACAGAATAACCACGACCTCTTTCAAAATGTGCATCAAGGTCCGCACAAGACAACAGTCGAAAAACAAACCATTCTGCACGGTTTAGTCAAGAAATGGCAAAGTGCTTGATCATTGTAAATAAAAAAAAGAGGAATTGCATGACTTTTTTTGTTTTTGTTTTAACCTCTGCATCTTAAGATTGTACGAGTCTGCTTTCTCCCTCAAACTATTGTGCTCTGTTTGGTAGAGAATCCTTGTTGTCCATCCAGTCTCATTTCTGTGTGTCGTTTCTGGACCAGAACAGTTTAGAGGGCCAGAGGAAGAGAAACAGAGGTGTGTGTGTGTGTGTGTGTGTGTGTGTGTGTGTGTGCTGTTTGACATGAGATGAGAAGTGAAGCGTATATATCATGCATGCATATTCATAGGATTACTTGAGCTATATGTAAATACAGACATTACGGTCATTAACAGTCGTCGTCCTCAAAGTGCGTTTTCTGCAGAGCCTTTACATGACGCTCATAGATCTTGAGGGCGGGCCCGAGTCTGATTGACAGGCCAGTCAAAACGTCGTTACGCTGCATGAGGAGAAGCGACTTGCCATCGATTTCCTAATGAAGAGAGCAAAGCAATGCGGTCGGTCGATGAAGGTTACAACTGTTAAAGGTTCAAGTACAGCCAGTAACGCTGTCTCTGGTGGCCTCTGGTGTTTGTTAAAGGGATTACAGGCTCACCTGGGTCCTGAAGGCAGCAGCCTGTTCAGGGAAACCTGCTGCTGTGAAATAAGTGACCACATCAGACACTGTCCAGTCCACTGGGCCCCCACTGGCCCCCTCAGACTTCATAAACCTAGGGAGGTGAGGAAGAGGTGCGGTTGGCCCATTACAAAACCTGCAGGGGATGTTGAAATCGTAAACTCGGAACGTTATGTCAGAGCTGACATTTTAATTAAGAAATGTAGTTTTTTTATGTCGGGTTTAATGGCTGTTCATTCCCCTTTTTATGGTATTTAGTGCTGGTATATTAGAATGGGACAGTGTGACTTCCATGTTTTCACTGATGGAATAATCAAACCATGAACCTTGAGTTTACACTGTATCATTGTTAGTGTAAACAGGAGATATTAAGTTCTAAATAATATTGAATGGCCAGACTTTGTTTCACTTTATTTAAAAGCGGCTATCATCAATATTTTCTTACAGAATCTGCAGCTCCCCTCAGCTCTACAGAGCGTTATAGAGAGTTTCAGCTCACTGTTTTGCTGCAACTTTACTATTTTGGTTCACTGTCAGCACTTCATAGCATAAAAGAAATCTCTTAAAGACCCCCTAACTACCTGCTGAGCTCCAAACTGCAGACAGACACAGTGAGAGACTAGATGCTGAACATAGTGGAGAACAGCTGAAGAGACAGATATTTCCCTCAGGAGTCGAATCAGAGGGATTATTGTACTTCATCAGGTGGACACACACATGACTCCAAATTGCTCTGTAACTGCAGGGTGAGACAATAAGCAACTGTAGACTTTGTAACAGATCCAAAAAGGCAAGCAAGCCAACCCAATGAACCTGCGTCTTCAGTGTCTCCAGCATCTCTGCTGTACTCACCCTCCTCCTCCTCCTCCTCCGTCCATCCCTCGTTCCTCAGACGTGCCGGAGTCTCTCGGAGACGCAGTGGGTGTGAGCAGGCAGGACGACACGCCGACTTCCGTTTTAGACTCCAAGCCTACGGTGGGAACAACAAAGCACAGTCTGATTACATGTCGCCGCCGCCAGCCGCCAAACACACAGACATTTTGAGCTGATCTGTAAAGCACTCACTGTTGAAGTCTGAGGAGATGTGGTTGATTCTGTCATGCTGCCTCTGGCTCTGTATGTGGAGAGGAGAGGGGGGGGGGGGGTCAAACAGAGAAGCAAATACGTGAGCATGACAACAAATCATGGCTGAATTTTTAGTGTTGATGTGGATGCAAAGACAGAAGTATTGAGATGACAGGAGAGATGCAACAAAGGCCAGTCAGACTCTAACATAGGATGGTGCATTTCATGGTTGGCTTCAGAGTACATTTTGACCTGTTTTGATAATGTATGGAACATCATCCAACAATAAAAAACATCAGGACAGATGCACGTTCTTGCACTTACTTGTGCCTCCATATGTAGCTGATCAGAGACCACAGCTCTGTCCTCCAAGTGTGCGCTGTTACATTGTGACAGCGAAGCTCCCTGAACAGGTAGACGTGGCGTCCTGGTGACGGAATCAAGCCCGCACATCCCTGTGAGAGCAGCAGCCGAACCAAGATGGAAGAGGGAAAAGATTAAAGACGTTATCTTTTATTATTGTTATTGTCATTATTATCGTTATTATTATTATCATTATTACTATTATTATTATTATTGTTGGTAGCAGCAGCAGTAGTAGTACATTTATAATTTATAATAGAATTAATGTCCAAATTATTTAGGAAATTTATTTAGGTTTTCTCATCAGAAAAAATTATCAAAACAGTGATATAAAAAAAAAACTAATAAAGTTGGTGACAATAGTGAACTCATTATTTATATCAAAATTGAATATATTAGTTAACGTTATTAATCATTTTCTTACAAAGGCGCTTAATTCCAATTAATAGACAACAAATAAAACAAAAGCACTCAGGTACTTGTAGGTGAAGCAGCAGTAAGCGGTCATGATAGTGGCCTTGCGATCACCAGCGGAAGGTTACCAGCGTTAATTAGGGCCTTTAATCAGCCTTTCCCAGCCGCACGTTCATGCACACACACACACTTTTGCCCCCGTGCTGCTGCTGCTGAGGGCTCTCGTGCTCTGGTGCTGTCTGGATCTCAACTTCTTCTGTGGTTTTCTCAATGAGCTCTGGTTCGGTAGTCATGGCTACCGGGGATAGTCCTCCCGCCTCCTCATCAGAACTCCGGGGATCCTCCTCCTCTTCCTCATCCCGTTCCTCCTCTTCACTGGCTGTTTCCATCGGCTCATTCTCCGGGAGAGAGGGGGACGGCGGCTGCAATGACAGATAAAGTTGTATGAAGGCAATTAAAGCACACCTTGTTCCCCCACCGGACACCAGTGAGCAACACCTGAGTCAGGCTGCACTCTGCGCTTAACACAGAGCGTAGAGTGGGCTGGAGGACAAACACCGCCCACTTGGGGAAACAGAAATCTGAAATAACGATAGCCGACTACTGTAGCCTACTCAAGTCTGCACCCACCATGTGAGGGAGGAGAGTATCAGAAATGATACAAAGGCTTTAATGAGGCACGAAATGAGAGATGCGGGTATGACGAGGGGTGGAGAAACACAAAGCTCCGGGGTTACAGGAGTGGTGGAGGCTAACAAACACGGTGCTCAGCTGTTTGGGCTGAGTCCTCCGCCGGCCTGCGCGACAGAGCAGCGCCCACATGAGAGTTTAGACAGACACCGCCTACACCGCGCGGCAGGCCCGGACACCCCGCGCGGCTTAAGTTCCTGATGACAGAGATGAAATGTTATGAACCCCCGAATAGTGATGTGGCAACACAACCAGCTCGCGCCACGCGGAAGACGCTCTTTTATGGTGTGTGCGCGCGCTCATCCTGGGTGCCGGGGGGGAAGCCGCTCCGGAGCCGTCTGCTCCGGCAGCCCTGTGTAACCCGCACCTTTTGTGCAGGAAGCGGAGCCACGCGTACACGCGCGCGCACACACACACAACGCAAACGCAACACAGGCACAGCCACATCCCGCCGACAAATTACAGAAACAACAATTAATCTTCCTTAATGTGATCTCCTCAAACACTTTTGCATGTCGCCTAAAACATTGACCAAGAAAGAAAACAAAAAAATGTTGGTAAAGGAAGGCGCGTCCTGGTGCCGTGCGTGCGATTTTAACAGCTCATAATGTCTCAGCAAGCCGAGACGCGAGCGCCGTTCGGCGCCCTGTATAACCGGGACGTGTTGGACATATTAAGTTAGCGGTGCCCACCTTTCTCCCTGCGTGCTCGTCCTGCAGTGCGCTCTTTACAAGTCTGTCAGCGGACGCATTCTTCGGCTCCTCCGCCACCACCCCCCTCAGAGGAAGAGTAATGTTCCCGCAGCGGGTCCTGCGCAGTCTGCCCCTCGCCACCTCTCTCTCCATGACCACTTTGACTTTGCCTCGAGTCAGCTTCTCCTCCGACAGCCGCTCCTGGCTGCTCAGAAAGCCCAAAATCTCCTTCAGCCCGAGCGGCTTCGCGTGGCCTCTGGTCGCGGCGGCGGAGCCCCCTCGGGTGCTTTTCTCGGACAGGCTGCGAACAGAAGCCACCAATCTGTCGCCCAGGTCGGAGTTGGCGTGGTTCCCCGCTGCTCTGGTTCCCCCTCCTCCGACTCGAACTTTGGGCTTAAGGGGCATAGTCTGCTTCTGTCTCTGCTGCTGCGGGAGGTTGCTGACGCTCCCTGAGCAAGTTTTGTCCTGGGTGTCATCTCTTGACAAACGCGGCTCCGTCTCTCCAGGAGCTGCCTCGGCGGTGCTCGGTGTTATCCCGCTTGCATCACCGCCGTCGGGTGCGCTTGTTCTGTGACTGAGAGCGGGCGACGGGCAGTCCCCCGCTCCCTGCGGTCCTAATCCCTTGTCTCTCGGTGCACTTGCTTTCTCCCCTTTACAGCCGCTCCCGACAGCGCAGCCCGTTGTTGCGCCACAAATGAGGCACCCGTTTCCGCTACTCGGGCTGGAGGCAGGCTTGAGCTTGTTGTCGGTGGTGCTGGCTGATGTTAGGGTGTGGGGCTCCGGGCTGGGCTCCGAGTCCTCCTCGCCCTCCTCCTGGTCGGTGAAGCTGTGCGCACTGTCGTCGTTGTTGTTCAGATGGTCGTGTTTGGTCCGCTCCCTCGCTGCCTCCGCGCTGCTGCTGCTGCTGCTGCTGCCAGCGGCCGTGAACTCACTCTTCTTTCTGCTTTTCCTCTGCACCTTCGCCGCATTCCGGTACGATATGGACCCCTTGTAGCTAACTTTGAGCACCGTCTGCTCTTGAATCAGTTTTTCCAGTTCTGTCCTGGTTCGGTCCGGGTCTGACCCGTGTCGTCTCCGGACCATTCGACAAATCCTCTCCAGATCCGGACGGGCTTTCCTCGAGCGGAGAGAGTCGATTGTTTCCAGGATCCACTCTCGGTACTTATTGGGCTCGGACATCTTCTCTTGCTGGTGGGGTTTGGCCCAAGTGCGTCTTTTCTTCCCCCTCTGCCGTTTCACAAGTGACGCTGTGTCAAAGCTGGGAAGCCAGAGTGCGATTCCCCCGGCTGGAGAATGAGGACGGAAGCCTGGCTGGTACGCTTTCGTTCGTTGGCCACATTGTGCGCTTAAGGTGGACCGAAGATGGCGCCTAGGTCTCCGCCACAGACGCAAATGACATTTAAGGTGGAATCGGCTGCTTTTTACTCCATCGGAGCTCTGCTCTTTGTTCGCAGTCTCGATCTGATCAGCCCGCAGATTATAACATCTGATTTTAACACAAAGAAACAACGATACGCAGTCCAGGCAGGGAGCGGAGGAGATGATTTTGCGATTGAACGTCGTGATTTTAAGCGTTTTGGCGAATCACATTGAGCCGGGCGGTCAACAGATGGGTTGGTGACGGCTCCATTCCGCATCAGGCGGCAGTGATGGATGTCTGACCTCCAGGCAACACTCACGCTGCCTATATTTAAAATATGTCATCATCTGCAATTCACTCTTTCCTAAACTTGCAGCCGCTGAACAGTCAAATGAACAGACATCCAGGAGGCACACACAAGTTCAGTCGAATTTTACAAGTAAAACTTTATTGGAATGATACTCATGTTGCAAAATATTACACTTCGTGTTTTTACGTCACTGCTCCCGTGACTTTAGACGCTTCCCCTTGCAGTGTGTCTGTGTGTATGTGTGTTGCGGGGTTAACATGGTTTACATCGGGGTCTCGTTTCCCTAAAAAGTGCGACAGTATGTACCAGCATTGTGCCTGCATCGAGAGGAAGTTGTATCACTGCAAAAAACATCGAGGAGACGGGGAATAATATTGTATCATAACTTCAATTATGTCAACATTAAACTCGACATGGAGGAAATACAGCGAATGTGAAGTCTCAACAAGTGGTTTACAACAATGTCATAATAATATTAATAATAATAATAATAATAAAAGGTTGGAAAAATAGTCCATCATATCCAATAAGCCAGCATAACTACAAGTGGGTGTGCATCCACCTTGTAGCTCTTGCCACCATCGATCTGCCGATATGACTTCAGATTGATCAATGAAATGTTTTTCCACCTCTCTCAATGAGAAAGAATATGAAAAGTAGGGGTAGGGGAGAGGGGACGAACCCTTTTGGTCACGAGTTGGTTGTGTGTGTGTGTGTGTGTGTGTGTGTGTGTGTGTGTGTGTGTGAGACTCTTTCTTTAATAGAAAACCAATCGGTCAAAAAAACGTTTTACTGGACATTGCCGAGGCTAGATTACCAACCGGGCAAAGAGGCCAACTGCCAACTCCCAATCGATTGTACATGCCAAAGTCAGTCTACTACTCAAGTGGACTACACCTCAGCCTGTGAAGCTGTCAAACCATCCATCCCACCTGAACACGGCATAATCGTTAGGATATCTAGGCCTCCAAGTCTCTTGCAGGTGCTCTACTGAATCACTGGCCCTTTAAGGCCTCCATTTAGTCTGCTAATGCTGTGCTTACATGGTGCATATTCCTCAATTCATTTGTTTAAATCAAATTAGCACAGAGTACACCTGGGGCCATGTCATATTCCAGCATAGTGACACTGTACATACTGTACAGACAGAGGGAGGAATGGTGGGGTACTAGGGTTAACCCTAGCTGGTTGATCCTGCTGTGGACGTTGGGCCACACGGATCTAAAAATGATCTGAAACAGGTCATTTAAGCCCACCGTAAACATTCCTGGATGGTAGGTCATTTTAAATTTCACGAGACTATAAATTAAATTGTGTGTGTGTATCATTGGATTTATACACACACACACACACACACACACACACACACACACACACACACACACACACACTCTAACACATTACAAACGTGTAATTTTGAGAAAAAGCTCGTTACATTTCCGAGTATCTGAACTTCTTTTGGACAGGAAGGACTCGTTCCAATAAAACCAGAGAAAAACCAGAGCGCCTGTTTGAACCAAAATAGATTATCTTCGTTATGGTGGCACATTAAAACACAGCTGTGAAGAAGGTATTTGAATGTTTGAAATAGACACTATTTATAAATTCTGAAAGCCCAAATCCTACAAGTACTTTTCCATCACAGCTCAGGTGCTGATTAGGCATTGAACACCTGATGTGCTATGTGTGAGCTTGTATACTGTGCACTGAGATCTTCCTCGTCTCTTCTCAGCACTAGCTCTATTCAACTCTTCTACCTTTTCCTAACTTCTTCAATGGAGTCATCTTTACATCATCACCACATGAAAAAAAACTGAATTAAACAAAAACTGTGCCTGTAAACACAGCGATGGGAATAGAGCTGCTGGCACACGTAAGACTGTCACATGGAGTGAGAGTGCTGTGGAGATGAACACAGGCGTCTATAAAAGACCCTCCAGACCACCGATACAATGACTGCTCAACGTGCTCCAGTGACCACCAGCCAGGAGCAGTTTGAGGTCGTCCGCCTCGGATGGTCTCTTCTAAACTGGAGTAGGCAAGGGCCAATTGGTTAATTCGAAATGCTGCATCAGCTTGACTAGTAGATGAGCTCTGAGCAGAGACAGCGAGTGCTTTTGAGACCAGACAGAGTTGTCCAGTTAGCAAAACAAATCCTCTGAAAGGGAAAATTGTGGAATACCCGAACTAAAAGTCTTAATATTCCCTTTTGTTCCTCTTAGTGCGAACCAGAACTTTAAATTCCAAACTCTAAGCAAGTGTCTCACACATCTTCTTGACCTGCTGATCCTAATGCTTAATGTTGATAAAATGTCTTATTAAGTGATATGTTCAAACCTGAGATACCATTATGTTGTGGTGTTCCTTCACGACACTATTGAAACTGAGATATTTACGTTCCCGTATCCAAATTTCCTTGTTTGTTTGTTTGCGTGACGTGAAATAATTGGAGCGGCTAGTATCTAGTGACATTTAAAAATTGAGTGCACAAAGCCTGGCTATGCTAACAGAGATAAGAAGTATAGATGGAGTTACACAGTAAACTTAACCGACTTCTTCCCCCTGAAGGGTCATCTGTCTCTGACCCCGACTTGTTTGAGCAGACAATGCATCATCTTTATGTTTTTCTTTTTGGCCAATCATGCCGGTGACTCGAGGTACGATGTCTACGATATGAAACGGTAAAAGTTTAAATACTTAAAGAATAAATGACAAAACTTCTTTAAGTGCATATGAGTGTGATTCATTCAAATGTTCACTTAAATGCTCCTCCTGCTCACCAGAGAGAGAGAGAGAGCTAGCTAGCCGGTTATCAGTTTAAATTGAAGAAACGTTTGTGCAGACCGAGACCTCAACTTGATCGACTCTATGGGCTTTCGGAGATGTGATGAACAACAGACCGCAGGAGACTCGAACGGACGGACTGATTTCTCTGTGATGTGGCCCAAAAGTGATTCAATGATGAATGAAACAATAAGAGAGCCGGGAAGATCTTGGGTGAAAAATGTGTAGAGGCAACTCTAAATAAGTGGGGTTCCCAACACCCTTGAATCTGAAGCACACCTTCATTATAAAGGGATCCATAAATAAGACAGAATCATAAATAAAATACAACAGAAACGCAACAGAAAAGGCAACACTGCTGGTTATCAGTCTCCTTGCTCTTTTTCCCTTCTCTATCCCATCCCCCCCCCCCCCCCCCCTCTTGTTGTAGCTGGTGCTTGTGATTGGACAGGAGACTCTCTCCTTACGTCTCCCACTTGACCAGCCTACCTTTGACTCTCCCTACTTCCTTCCTCTCTCGCCCTCTAACTCTAGAACTCCGCAAACTCCTTGGCACATTTCTCATTGAAGGAGACGCGGATCTCCTCCTCCTCATAGTCATCGAAGTTGCTAGTGTCCCCTGGCCCTTTGAACTTGGGGACGAAGGGGGCTTCCACCTGAAGACGATGAAAAACAGCAGAAGTGAGAAGTGAACTTTACAGAAGGGAAGTCAACGCATCCGTGCACTCACAGACACACTTACCTTTTTCTGGTAGATGGCAATCCAGTCAGTGGTCGCAAACCACTTGTGTCCCTTAATGTCATTTACCCCGTTCTTGAGGTTCCCGAAACGTTTTGTTAGGTCCACCTGAGGATAACACCAATAACGTTTGCCTCACTTGTTCAGCACACACAGCAGAGTGAAGGTAGCCTCAACCTCAGAATGACTGAGATAGCAACTATCTCACCTGTAACAGGTTCCTCAGCAGGTCCTTCAGGTCTGAACTGAAGTGAGATGGGAAACGCACCTGAGACAGAAGACAAGAAGCGGTTACGAACATAAAAGAGATTTGAAGAAGAGTAGAAGAAGGAGACAGTATGCTGTGTTTATCATATAGTGCAAAGTGCCAGCCTTCAAAATGTACAGAGGCTTGACCCAAAATTGAAAAAGCCACTGGGAAGTAATTCCAACATTTCTGTTTATTCCAAAAATGGAGCGATACTTGTAAATACAACCCAAACTGAATCATCTTTCTGAAATAAAGCCATCAGAACGAAGTCATGGAGGTGGATGAGGGGCGGGAGCTCCCAATGTTACAAACAGACTCTGAATGAAGCACAGAGTGGTAAACAGAGAGTCCGACTCACCTTCCCTGATACGATCTTTTCGTAAATCTGGATGGGCTGGTCAGCAAAGAAAGGCGGGTACCCTGCTGCCATCTCATAGACCAGTACGCCCAGCGCCCACCAGTCTACGGCCTTGTTGTACCCCTGGTGGACAGAACGAGGACGGAGGAGAGTAGAGACAAAAAGAGAGCTTTATAGACAACTACCTTTTTAAACCTTAATTCATCATTCACGCATCCTTTCCTCGGTTACGTCTTATTTCTTATCCCGTTCAGATGTTCAGAAGGAAGAGATATGATTGTTATAAACAGCATGTCGAAATATTTTTGTGATGTTCTACTGAGGATGAGAAGCATTCAAGGACGTCTTACAGAGAGCGTTCTATCGATGCAGGTGTCGTGATGGTTGTTGTCGCGTGTTACATTTAAACAGTCGGGCAGAATGTCGTTGTCTTTCCTACAGTCAAAGCATGTATTGAGGCTTTTTGACTAAAGCTTTGAATTTCTGTCGTCACATATTAAGACATAATCCCCGTTAAAAGAAAAGAAAACATGTGAATTTAGTAATGATTTTGAATGATTTCTGAGTTACTGGAAATGTTTGAATCACAGGAGTCGGAAACAATCCTACTGTGTTTAATAACAGCATGTGGCTGGTTTCAGGCCACATTAAGATGTACTTAGAGTTGTGCTAGTTTCACTGTTTACGTCTTGTTAGGAGGAACATTTGAGTTGCGTGTGCTCTACAGATGCTCCTCAAACCCACATGCCGAGCATGTGTTACAACTCTGCCAACTCAACTGAACAACTATCGTGTAAAGAAAGTGTTGTTATGTGTTTTTAACTTTATGCAACAAGTTGGTGTCATTATTTGTTTAAATGCAGAATATCTTGTTTTTGAAAGGAAAGTTCACAAGATAAAAAGGAGGAACAATGGCGGCTCACCTTGCTGAGAATAATCTCTGGGGCCAGATATTCCGGGGTGCCACACAGTGTCCAGGTCCGGCCCTTTACGCGTTTGGCAAAGCCAAAATCTGTCACCTGAGAGAGGAAATGACAAACAATGAGTAGAGTGCCCAGCTGAGTTTTAGTGCATGACAGGCAGAAATAGACAGAGCCAAAGAGATGGACCAAGGCCAGCATCTTGGGGCAGCAATGGGACTTTTCACCGGTTTACATTTTACTGTTCACCACTAGAGGGCAGCAGAATCTGTGTCACAAGAGAGACTCGGTGTGAAGGCACACTGCTCGGTAAACACAGATCATTGCAAAACACACACTGCCATCACAGTTGCACTCTCTGGGTAGTTGTTGATAGTTTCTAGACACATCCATGTCTGTGTGACATCACTAATAAAGGGGTGGGGTCAAGCCTTTTTTGGGACAGAGCATAACACTTCATATCCTCCCTGAGTCACTACACGTTACAGTAAGAGCCCACTCGAGCTAGCAGAAAGTGCTAAAGTGCTAATGTTGCCTTACATTTGCAGCTGTATCTGTGCACTTTATAGAAAATAAAATATAAATTCACATAAATGGTAAAATCTTGTAAGACAGCACACAAAAAGTAACACTGCTTTTTTTGTATAAATGTTGATGTGCTTTGTTGCATCAACATCAGAGATTAGCTGGCTAGCTTATGAGGCTAATGTTAGCTGCTGCACATCAGAATGTGATTACTCGGCCAATTAGTATTAGAGCTGCGACAGTTGAGTTGATTAACCAATAATTCCATCGACAGAAAATGAGTCGGCAACTATTTTGATAATCTATTCATCAATTATGTCATACTTCAAGCAAATATTACAAAGATTTCATGTTTCCAGAATGTTAGAATTTTCAGCTTCTCGTTGTGGTTCATTGTAAACTGAATATCTGGTTTTGGTCACACAAGACAGGACGTGTGATGACAGCACGTTGGGCTCTAGGAAATTGTGATGGCCATTTTTCATAGTATTGGGATCATTTAAAGATTAAACAATGAATCGAGAAATAATCCTGCAGATGAATTGATAGTGAAAATAATCGTAGTTGCAGACCTTATGAATATGAATTCATTTAAGTTTTTCACTGTTCAACCGTCCCTCCATCTCTCAAATGCTGCACAGATGTTCACAGATGTTTTAGACAAACTAAACCACGGGTACAGTGCCCAGCCGTGAAATCAAGGGGGGATTTGGCTCTAGGGTGAAAATCTGAGGGGTGAGGAGAACTCCCAGCAAACACACACAGCTGGGCCAGTCTGCATGTTTAGAAAGCCCGAAATCTCAACAGCCCCTGAGACTTCACAAGAGGGGCCGACCTTTTTCACCATCTGTCGTGAACTCCCGCCGACCTTCAATGATTAATTTAGGCCTCATGTGTGCGTTTGTAGACAAATCATACTAATACATAAGTACGTTATGATTAGCTTTTGTACATCACTGCATCAAGTGTCCGTTACCTGTATGTAGCCCTGCTGGTCTATGAGCAGGTTCTCAGGTTTCAGGTCTCTGTAGATCAGGTCCAAAGCGTGAAGATACTCAAAGGTTAGAACGATCTGAGCGGCGTAGAACCGAGCGTGAGGCTCACTGTGCACACACAAACCCAACCAGAAGAGAGCAGTTTAGTGGAGTGTACAGGTCAGAACATAGCTAAATAAATCAGAGTAGAGCTAAAAGAGAGCAGAAGAGAACAGAGCTGTACAGAATAGAATCAAATAGACTATAAGAGAATAAAATGGAGAACAGAGATGAATTGAGAGCACAGAGCGCCACAATTTACCTCTGCATGTGCCTACAAACACTAACCTAAATCTGCCAATTCTCCGTAGATGGGAGAACATCTCTCCACCTGGTACATACTCCATCACCATGTAGAGGTTAGTGTTGTCCTGGAGAGGAGAAGACAGAGGGCCCGTTAGTGACACTCGCATACAGACACATATTAACGTACGTAAACACACACACAGGATGGACGACATGAAGACGGTATTTTGTGGGTGAATATAAATAAATTAACTGACTTTTATTTCAGGTATTACCATAAGAAAAGGCCAAATGTAACTGTGTCTATCACACATTTATATACGTTGTTTTTACATCCTTTAACAGATGTAAGTACGGAAACACTAGCTTTACATTATTCTCGGTTGACGGCTGCAAATACAACTTACTGTCAAATAACCCGAACCGAGCTGAGTTAACATGCGTTTGTTGTTGACTCTTCCACGAGTGTGAAGGACGGGATGTGTGGACAGGAAAATGTAGTTAATAGGTTTATTTGAGGCTTAACCTGAATAAGGCTTTAATTGGAGTATGGCCATCAGCTGTGGTTAGTCTGTACGAGCACAACCAGCCTCCGACAGAACACGGCTGTGAACATGCTGAAGACTGTGAGGCTCGTTTCACTCCATGTTTGCAGATAAACACCTGATAGGATTCATTGTCAATGACGATGGGAGTGATGATATGGAGGAGATTGTAAATTAAGACATCACTGCATCAGGATTTACAAGTCAACACAATTTAAGAGAGCAGTTTATTTATAACACTAGGTATATATATATATATATATATATATATATATATATGTATATGTAGTTATATATTCTCGATGTGGTCTTTAACCAGAAGAGATCATATTTTATTAAAACTTAAATGATTCATTTGGAGTGTTCAAATTGCATCGTCTGCCTGTTATATGCTTTATACAGAGCTACTGTGAACTGGGAGGAAGTGAGATTGTTAATTAAATGTTTTGATTTTAGAAATATGACAATATCAAAATGTGAGTGAATATATTTCTAGATTATGATTTTATCTTCTCAGTTTTGGTTATTCTTTGATATGACACAAAGAAATAAAGCTTAAAACTTCAAAGGCAATGCTTTGGCCCTTAGCTTAAATAGTTAATAATCCACCAAGTTAACTAAAAATAAACGCTTTCATACAAATACACAAAAAGAGTCATCAGCAGTACGTGATTCTGCAGTCAACTGGGTGAGCCGGGATATCTTTTATTTGTTTAACGGACCACTTTCATAAAAATGTAGACAAATAACAACTTAAAAGCTGGAATGGGGAAATGGGGCTAAGTAGATGAGTGGAAAGAAGGAAAATCTATCCAGTCACTCATCATCCACACACACACGCACACACACCATCTAAAATTGCCCGTACCTTGAACGAGTACTCTAACCGCACCAGAAAAGGAAAGCTGACAGCCTGAAGAATCCTCTTCTCATTCAGAGTGTGCTCTATTTGTTTGAGCTTCACCACCTGAAAGCCACAAACAGAGAGAGGACAGTTTATACTGTGTGTGTTCATGGAGCTACCCAGGCAGCCCATTCATTTCTATTCCTGATGATAAAATAAATAAATAATACATTTAGTTATACGACATTAGTCTTATCATAAGATATGATAAAAAGTACCTGCTAATAATGTTTTTTTTCCACCATCACAATCTATACTCATGTATTAATACCTTATATTAATATTAATACCTTAGTTTACTAACAGCAGCTCTGAGACAGTCTGCCTCCTTGAGGCTCGGCCAACGTCTGCGAGCGTCTACATTCAAAGTACATTTATCCATTTTGTTTGTTCTTGTTCTGCGTATGTTCACCGGGGAGACGACTTATTCAACACACACCTGCTTCTACGGTAACTTCGTACACCAGAAGTCTAACCTATACCGACAGGTACAAGATTTTCAAGATGTTTGAAGATTTATTCTCGTGAAATTGGCAAAAAAAGTACAAACACAAGCTGAAGCTTTGGAAACACGTCAAGATGGGTGTTGCAAATATTATTTTTTTTCCCACTTTTGGTAATCAGGTACACTAACATACAGTAATCATGGTGCAACCTGGAAATTGATCTTTCAAGTGTTAAATTCACTGGATCAGCCAATGAAACAGACATTCTCATCTTTGTATTTTATCTACAAAAATATGTATCTATAATATGTGAAACGCAGGCGCAAATGAATTCTACGTTGGCTACTAAAATGACTCTACTCGATGTGCATTAAGACGACCTCAGCTCTGCCGCTCCGGCCGATGTCTGCTTCAGCACAAGCTTGTTCAAAGAGGTTCAGTGGGGAAACGGTCTGCACCTGTGTTTGAATCTCTGCATCTTTGCACCAGCACACAAAGAAGGAGGCATTTTTTTTTAATATGCACGAATGTTCGGAGCCTTGTGAGTATCGATGTGACATTTCCGTAAATATATTTTCAATGAGCATCCTGCAGGTGTGTCCTTAAACGAGAGTCACGTTCAAACAGCCTCCGTCCCACCTGGACCCTCCTGACCCAGACTGACCTTCTGCTTGTTGAGGATCTTCATGGCATAATGCTGTCCCGTTTCGTTGTGCTTCACAAGCATCACACGGCCAAATGAGCCCGTGCCGAGGGTTTTCAACCTCTCAAACTGCTCCAGGCCAGCAGTGTTCTGAACAGACGAAACAAAAAAAGGGAGTTGATTGTTGTGAAAATGGGATGGTGAGTGTTTTTCTAATGTGTCCTATATGCTCACATTTACTATCTATTCTGTAGTATGTTTGTTTTTGTACCGGCAAGCAAATGCCCGAGTGTATGTGTATGATTTATGTTCTTACTACGATCACAGAGAATATAATGTACATCAAGCATTATGAATTTAATTATACATTTTTAAACTGAATCATCACACTACATATTTTACAAGCCACTTGCTTTATTTCACTGTCCAAACATATATAAATGTCCATTTACCAACAGTGGTAGGTGGGGTGCACAAATGAATATGGAAAACAAATACATTACAAGAGGAATAGTAGCGAACACACCACATATACAGTTGATATGTTTGGTCACACAGCATAGGAATGTGCGTGCTTGCATCCAAGAGCATTCAGAAAACATTCACATTCCCGCTGCGTTCGACGAACGTCACACATGCATCCAAACACTAACCTGTGCAGGGCTCTCCCACTTCTTTAGAAAGTCCTCTTTGGCTTTAACAAGGAACTCCTTGACTGTGGAAGACAAGATCACAAGAAAAGCTTCAGAGGTGTGAGCAACAAGTGAAAGAAGACAGAAAACACAGGAGGATAGCTCCTGTGTTTTCTGTATTCGACTGCAGAGAGGACATGTATTTTCAGGAGTATAGCGCAGCTAAAAGTACATAGAAAGAGGGAGAGTAGAGAGTGAGACAAGCTGGCATGCACCGTAGCTCACTGTGACAAACTCAGCTGTATTGTTTGAGATTAAACTGGCACCTGTTGGAGGAAATATGTAATGCAATGCCTCAATGTTAACCAATGCGATATTTTTCATGAGAGCCTAACTTCCTGTTAAATGCCTTGATCTTCCAAACTCCACAGTCCAGGTTTGCACCGCGGGGTTTCTATCAAAGTGTCAAGTGAAACCTGCAGACGTAAGAAAGCTCCCACCACACCGGTTTCACAAAGCAGAGGAGCACTCTCCTGACAAAAAACAACAACACACAAGTCGTGTCTAATCTCAGTGCAGAGCCCCTTTAAGATAATTCTGGGTTCCGTATGTAAAGAATCAGCACATGTTGTATCGAGGATCATTTTCCTGCATTCAGAAGTCTCCAAGTTGACTAACTGAACAGCACAACACAGTTTCATCTCAAACAGAGCAGCTGAGGTGGATGCCAGCTCGTTCTCTCCTCTCCCTCGTGTACTTTTAACTAGGTTCTAATAACGTGCTGGGAAAATCTAGTTGAGTTAACTAGTAACACTTACTCACCCTTGAGCAAGGCACCAAGGCAAAGATGCTCACTGACCAAGGGTACATGACATGTGTGATGCACTCAGAGCTTCTTAAACCATAATTCATACACTCTTTTGTCTCTCCTTCTCTTGGCTGTTTGTTGAAAAGTATATCTGGTTGATAGAAAACTGTTTGAATACCAATGCATGGTAAGAAGTCATGGTGAATAGGAAAGCCCCAGGAAATGATTACAGTCCAGTGGCCTCTGACTTTAGCATACTCTCATCCCTGTGCATAGCAGCAACTTCACATCAGACTGACAGACTGAGACCAGTTCAGCCAACCCTGCACACTTCCATGGGTTCACGTTAATTAGATTCAGCTCACCCACACACCGTTTAAGCAGCATCTCTTTTCCAAAAGGAGTGGAGCAACAGGCCTGGAGTGTTTGGGACATATCTGACACTTAGTGTGTTGTGATACTGGCAATATTTCAGCACAGGGAATATTCCAAAATGCGTGCAGTGCACAACTGCTGTTGGACGTTGTGCAGCTCACACAGCTCCACATCCGGCTTCATCCTACCTCAGCATCCACTAAAATCACAGCCAAAGGTCCAAAACTGAACAGTACTTCTGAGCCTCGTCTGAGGAGAGACTCCCGATTCATCTACATGTACACACATACAATGCTTTAATTTAAATGTATTACATGTATCATCTTGGGACTTGTCATGGACGTGCTAGTGGATCTTAATGAATGGGAAAGCAAGAACAGGCCTCTAATTAACACCGAATGGCTTGTTATGTAAAGCTACCACAGCCTGTTGTATCACACCGTTCTTTGATCATTTCATGAGGCTGCAGCCGAGCAGGTGTTGCTGAAGAGTGATGTGAAACATTACTGGCGATGGTACCCACCGCTTTCCATCTCGCTGCCCTTCCTGGCCGTGGGCGCGTTGCCCATGATGACAACTTGTCAACGGGCGATCCGTGGCTTTTTGGCCGCCCTACAGTCTTGCCAAGCCGGTAACTCGATTAGGTCCGAACGGTGTTTCCTAAATCCAGCTGTAGCAGTCACCAAGCGTTGCGAGGTCTTGATCTTTAATAGCCTGACAGCTGCTGATGCGGCGAGACGGTACAGTGGAGCGGGCTCACGCGCTCCACGGCCATCAACCACCGGCGAACGAGCTCGAGTTTAAATCCACGAGGAGCTATCGTTGTGGTGTCTCGGTCGCTGGGGCTTCACTGGACTGCCAGGCCGACCTTGTTGTCCTGAACACGGAGGATCCAGTCTTCTCCTGTCCCTCCTCGCAGCCCCCTCCGCGCGAGGCCCCCCCGGCTCCCCACCTCTCCCCCAGCCCACAAATAACCAGCTATACCGACGGCGGGGATGCACTGTTCTCAGTCGAAAGACTGCCGCTTTTCGTCACCGAACCCAGATTTCAAAAATGAATCCTCGGCGGGGTCCGACAACGACGCGAATTTGCCCAAATCAACATTGGCCCCCTGTAGCCTCGGAGACGGGCGAGATGACGGAACTACAGCCGAGCGAACATCCCGCCTACTCGCCAGAACCGGGGTTGATTGACGGCTAAAGCGGGGCTACTGATTGGTCACCTATCTACGATGGTGCCCCACGGAGCGCTCTGATTGGCCTTTGAATCTATCAACGACGGCAACGTACCGCCGCCCTACAAATAGCCAGCGACGGGAACGTCAACGATTATTTTCCTCTCGACGACGTCCGCGCCCACTTTCTCCGGTTGCTCTCCTCCATTGGCCTGTCGCGGCCGAACCGTGGGAATCTCGGTGAATGCGAGGACATCTATTGGCCGTTAGGAATGGCCCCCTCCTTCCAGAAAAAAAACCTCCCTCCCCGCGCGCTATCACACCCCCGCCGCCGAGCGACTGATACACGTTTGGCTAAGTGACGTCAACCGCGAGCTATTTTTAGAAATGTTGGTCAGAATATAACGCACGCGCGGCGCAGTCTGGTTGGCAGGACTTCTAAACAGATCGCAGACGGCCGTGCATGGAAGGAAGAGTTTATCTGGTGGGAAATGAATCACGAGAAATATATATATATATATATATTTTACAATCGGTTGAGAATGAAAACACGCAGAGCCTCATACTATCTGTGTACCAACAACCTCTACAGTCAGACTCTCTGTGTTCCTCGCCCCACATCTGGTGTACCTACAGGGCGAGTGCAGCAGATGCCCAAGGGCCCCCATTATCAGCATCCTCGAAAGGCAACCTTTCACATAGATTTGCATCTGAATGTCTTATTTCAATAATAATTTCAGCTTGTGTTAAATTAAAAAAAAAAAACTGAATTTAAAAAGGAAATAGTACACAGGTGGTTAAGCACACATTTGCATCAAATTCACATATTTGAAGAACCAAACGTTAAAGTATTCATTGTGCAGAACGACCCATTTCAGAACAAAAACAAATGACATTATTGGATTATGATCATTGATGAACTCCAATATGTACATCAATTTAATGTTGCAGCTGGCAACGGTGCAGATGAACAGTGTAGACGTGTGCAGAGCAGACCGAGGGAACAGACGGAGGAGCTGGTCGCTTCAACTAGGAGGTGAAATGGGTGAGCAGACAGCCCCCCCCTTCCCTTGCGCTTCAGTTGCCAAGCAACATGAGGCTAGACTGAAAATGGTGGAGTGAGGCTGCTGCATTTTATGAATGAAATTGGAAAAAAAGAAAGGAGCCAGGGGAGGGGAAAGAGTGGGCCAACACACACTCACACAGTCTCGCTAGTGTGCTTCCTTCCTCACTAGTGAAGGTGGAAAGCAGCTGTGTAATTAAGATGTGGCGATTAGTAGCACCAGGTCCACAAAACAAACTTTATTAAGCCCATCACAACCCCCATCGTTACAAATACGGAGGCAGAGAATATATAGTAAGTACAAAAAGAAAATGTGCCTTCCCATCTTGGAGACAATATAAGCGCTGAGAAAACATTATTTACAGTAAGCCTGAACCGTAACAACTCGACTGCAATCCAGAATCCAGTTCTCCTTCACCTCCATGTTTTGTGTATCATTAGAGACAGACATTATATGTCACATTATTAAAGAACAATAACTGAACTGGGGCCTGTTTGAAGAGTTATCTGGATCACTCAAGGTTTAAAACTCACAAACACAAGCTTATCTAGCTAACAGTAAATAAAGCTAGTTCTTGCAACAGGCCCCTGAACATGACACACATTTCAAACCCTAAATTGTCCTACTCCAAGATGCTACACGTTCACAACAATGAAACGCTTTATTATAAACAGCTAGCACTGCCCATATCTTTGATCAGTGCTCAAGAGGACACGATGAACAGCACAGTATGGGCACCACACAGGTGAACATCAGCGTGTGAGTATGACTTGCAAATCTCAGGGCTGTGAGGATATGGCGGTATTAAAATCGCCCCACCCCGATGACTCAAAACTTTCCCTGGCTCAGCTTTGACATTGTCTAAGACGGAGATATAGTAAAATAAGGCAAAGCTGGTTGTGCAGGCCTGTGTGTGGTGAGAGAGAGAGAGAGAGAGCACAAGAGACAGAAACAGTTTGTAACAATGCCAGAGTCATCCCATTTGCGTATGCTGTATAAAAATAATGTCCTCGATACATCCATGGCCTTCTTGTCCAAATGTGTGTTTGAAATGTGGATGAGTACATACGAGAAGAACCTCTTGTCCATTATCTTAATCTGATGATTTTTTTTTTTTTTTTTTTTTTACATGCAGTCCATGGAGTTGTCCGGCATCAGTCCAAGAGGTGGCATCTTTCCTGGTATACAGGACGGAGGGAGCATGCCGCTGATGTTGGGGGACGGGTCGACATTCTCGCTGTCCTCCATCTTGTCTGCCGAGCCCTCCCAGTTGATATGGAAGCGGGTGACACGGGGGTTGGAGGCCAAAATATTCCTCAGGAGCTGAGAGAACAAAAGCAACATTGGTGAAATGTCAGAATTCCTGTGAGTGGTGGAGATGTCCTGACTTTTAGTCCCAAATATGGGTCAAGTTCTACCAAACCTTTCCTTAATGGAACTAAACAGCATCTGTTAATTAGGCCCTCCGTGTCTGGTTAACACCCTCGTCTGTCAAACTCCATGCCTCCTGCTCGGGATGTAGGCTTTCAGGAAAAGAAAGTGCAGTCTCTCAAACGGAGATAATCGAGAGAGAGAGAGAGACTAAACCAGAGTTGGTAATTGTTGGAACAGCAGAAATACTAACCAAGGTGGTTTGGGAGATTTCTATTTTGTGTCGAGTTTGAATGAAATGGGTTTTCCGATGAGTTAACGACGCAATTAAGCCAGTTAGTCCGGTGACGGAGAGAAACGTGAATTCAGAAGGCGTACAGACACAATTGTATACAGAATAATATTGAAAAATTATTGGAAAATTCTAACATGGTGTTGTCTCCAAATTGCTATTCTGTAAGGGTGCACAGATGTATCTGTCCAACATCGGTATCAGCTAGCTGCCAAATTGTTATTTTAAACATCGTTATCGACCCATAATTTCATGATCAGTGCAAAACCAAAGGTATTTAGTCTTTTCCTTTAGAATAAAGAGATAACTACAAAAAAAAAAAATTATAATTTTATATATATATATATATATATATTTATATATATAGCTCATGTTATACGTCTTTTTTAATGCTACTGTTGCCTGTTCTGCTCCACATATCTGGAACAAAGTCACAGAAAGCTGCAGGTCTGCAGAGACCCTCAGCTCCTTTAAATCAAGATTGAAGACTTTTCTGTTTGCTGCTGCCTGTAATTGAACCAGATTCAAGGATATTAATCAATTTCCTGCATTTCTCTACTGTATTTTCTTTCTTACACTGCTTTTTAGTGCTTCAATGAATGTTCTTAACTTTTTTAAATCTCCTTCTTTTGTCTTGTGTTTTGATGCTTTTAATGGTTTTATGTGAAGCACTTTGAATTGCCTTGTTGTTGAAATGTGCTGCTATACAAATAAACTTGCCTTGCAAATTCTATTTCAGATCACCAGAGGGCAGTAGAAAACTGTGCATGTTTCAACAGACTTATCATTTCACAAGGATGATCATGAACTAGTCAACTCATCAGATGTGTTTAGTCTTTTTCTCCATGTTTCATGACTTATTTTCAACTTCTGAACACATCTCTGGTAAACAATATTTGAAGTGGTGATTCTTTACAGATCGGTCAATAAAATAAATTTATCGATTAGTTGACAAAGTTGTACGAGTGTTGGTCAACTAAGAATTCCTTTGGTGAAGGACAGCCCAGTAGTATACATGAAAAGAAAAAAAATAGAAAAGAAAAAGAAGCGCTAGAAAGATAAAATGTATAGGATTATTATGCTGCCATTCGTAACAGAAATCAATGATGGTCATCTCCGAGTGTGTGTGTGTGTGTGTGTGTTACCTGAGCGTAGTCTGGTTTGAGGGGGGGGTTTTCCCGTAGTTCAGGGTCTGTGTATTCATTGTTGACATAGTAACCAATGCGGATGAACTCCTGTCCACGGTAGGTGCAGGTTATAAGGACTACAG
Organism: Anarhichas minor; assembly: GCF_050575085.1. Lineage (NCBI taxonomy): Eukaryota > Metazoa > Chordata > Actinopteri > Perciformes > Anarhichadidae > Anarhichas > Anarhichas minor. Next base: position 6,067,471 of record NW_027466458.1, read on the forward strand.
TCACTCCTACAGCGTCGCTCTCTGGAATCAGCCCGGTGTTAGGAGCATCCGCCTGAGAGGGCAGACAGGAACACAACGAGGGAGAAATCAAATACATGTGTCCAGGTTTCTTTGATTTTCAGGCCTAGTATTCAATGGCTTCTGTGGTCTAGCAGTATGACATGAGCAGTAACATGTGACCACAGCTCACTGACCTGAAACACAAACATGTGTCTGCCAGCAGGGACCGGGCCAACTAGAACAGAGTCCAGAACCTGGTCGTATTCCTCGCTCTCAGCCGAACCCACGTAGATGATCTTCCACTCCAGATCTGATACCACAGACACACAACAGAGAGACATACCATGTATTTATTTCTGTTTGAAAGGAATACGAGTTACACACAGTATTGATTACTGTGCTTTGACAAATCAGCAGCTTTTTATACATACGTTTAAAGTAGAACATGTAGACACTTTGAATCGCTCAGATTGTTTTTAAATTACAGCTCCAAAGGTTAAGTGGTACTCCCAGTAGCAGACACACGCTACCGCTTCCTTGTTGTCTCTGCCCGCGGTTCGCGGCAACTCGTTAAGCTGGTCTGTTGCTACAGTAACATAACGAGATCAACCAATCAGCTTCACGCAAAAAAACTCCGAAGAACATCCACGAACCAATCAGCGCAGGCAGGAGGCGGGGCGCTGAGCATAAACGCGCCAGCGCCAATTTTCAACAACTTGTCAAATGAAATACCACTATCCAGCACACAAAGACAGCTAACACGTTGGTATATCGTCGAGCTACACGGCACGCTTATCTATTACTTACGATGCACCCCATCTACCCTCAACGTATAAGTTACCACTGAAGCAGAATGCGCACAGAGAGGTAGCTAGTACCCAATAGCTTAACACACAACAAAGAACAATGAAACTGGCATTACACGTTAACGTTAGCTGAAAACTATACCCACCTTCCGGTAAATCCTCCATGCATTCAAACGTTATTTCAAACTGGAAGGGATTTCCAAATGGGCTCGGGTTGTCCAGCACAGCAACATTTAAGACTTGTACCTTGGCCATAGCGGTAATCTTCTGAGGCACCTCGACCTGGCAAACTAATGCGCTCTTCTCTTACGTGAACAAGGTGTAACGAGTCACTCGGTGGTTTAATGTCGCTGTGTTCCCGGGTTGGCTGCTCTCCCACGCTTTGACGTTGCCTGTCTTCAAGACTGTCAGTTAAAGTTTGATTATTTTCTTCTCTGAGAACAGTAACATGACCTAGTGGCTGGAATACAGGAAGTACGTCACTTTCTTCTTCTTCTTCTTCTTCGCCGTCTTTATTTGTAGCATTTAGCTACGCGCTGCTGCCCCCCAATGTTCATTTGTTAAACAGCAGATCAAAATAAAGTACTCACGTTCACGTGACCTCACCAGGATGTTCAGTGTGTGTCACTTAGGAAGTTCAAGAGTTAAAATTAAGGATAAAGCTGTATAAGGAACTTTCCAGGATATTTAAAGTGTCACTGTGGGTTCTTATGGGTTAAATATCCAAAGGTGGTTTAATCTTTCAGGATGAATCTTGAATCTTTCTGTTTTAGATGATGTAGTTGGTGATTAGTTGGATCATATGGACAAGAAAAAACATAAATAGAAGGAAGTCACAATTCTGACATACAAGCGGTGTGACTGAAAATGATAAATTGTAGATGCACATTGTGTGTGAGGAGCCACGGTCACAACTGTCTGTGTGTGATTTATATATGACTTTATTGTACAGTAAACAGATGACGACACTGATTTACATTAAATAAAACTCTGTGTATATGACACGGACCATGACATAAATCATATTTAGTTTTAATCAACACAGTGTAACACTGACTTTTGCATTTACTGTATCTCATAGCTAGAAGGAGGACACAACTGAAAGCATTTCATTTTTAAATTAAAATGATTTCTATTGATGTTGTGATTTTGATTTGACTTGTGGGAGGAAACTGGAGTGCAGAGGGTAAATCCAAGGAAACTCCCCACAGCTAGAATCCAGCCTAGAGATCCTCGACTGTGTTAACCAGTGATCCACCGGTTAAACACATTCATTAATTAGGTATTAATTCATAAACACTGCCTGCTATTAAAGCGTGGCACTGGAAAATCAAAATGTGACACAACAACCGCTATGACACATTAAAAAGCACAGTGTGAAAAAGGTGGTTAGGACCTCATAAACTCAGATACAGCACCTGATACAACACCTGAAGCAGTGCTGAACTCCCAGAGTCACATAAATCACACGTTTTTATTTAGTTTCGGTTTTATTGTATAGAATGATAAATATTTCAGAATTGCCGTGTTTATTTCCCCTTCGACTGACTGGGTTGTCCTATTTCATAGTTGCTGGGTTGGGAGGCACTTCAGATCCAATCTATGTGCACAAACACTGAAAAAGGGAGTTTTTCAATATATGTCTCCTTTGAGACATATATTTATATATGCAAACAACACATTTATTTGCTGGTTTTCGTCATTGAATGTGGCAGTAAATTGTATATCTTTAGGTTTTGGAACGTTGTTGGGACAAATCAAGCAATTCGAAGGTGTCCCTTTTGGCCTGTAATTGTATTTAAAGATATTTTGGAAAAGTTAGCTTGACTCTTTTCAAAGTTAAATAGTATGCCCAAAAGCAAGTCTAAAGCTCACAATAAACACATCGTATCTCATTTGTTTAATCCAAGATTTGTTAAAACAGCTTGTTACAGATATATGGGGTTGTTGTGAACAAACAATCAGAAGCAGTGACTTCTCCACAGGTTGCTTGGCAACTTCATGGTAAATACAGGTAAACTATTGTGCCAAGCAGCTGGCTGTCAAGTCAAAGTAACAGCATGTCAATCACCGTGAATCACCATTTTACTGTTATTTTGTTTTGTTAAGAACCAAGCTTTCCATTTGCTTTAAGCCTTTTTCTAAGCTGAGAGCCATCTGACTCCAACTACATGCTGAGCATGTGAGACGAGTATCAGTCTAACTTTATGCATTAAAGCAGATAAGTGTATTTTCCACAATGTTGAATTTAGAACAAACGTTTTTTGGTCACTAGAAAACCATCACCACATAATTAAAAAAACAGGGCTATGACTAGATGAGCAAATGCAAAGAGATAATTTAATTATGCACCACAAGATGAAAGGGGAGCTTTTCTTCTTGGGAAATTTAAGTTGTTTGTGTATCAGTAGGAATACATCTGTTCATTGATTATCGTCAAATCCATTTTTTGTCAACAATACTGTTGGACATGGATAAATTTATACATTTTTGATAGATGCCAGCTTTATTACTGCTGCAGTTCTTACTAATTGATCTATATGAGCTGTTATATATTCGGAATCACAAGCGATTGAATTTTATTTCATTCTTTACTGTTTAACTTTCTATGCATCAGCCCACTGAGCTCGCTTAACACAATCAAACTTCTACTTCAAGTTGAACTTTTTACTATACATTTACCATAACCAACATAACAGTAAAGATCTGTAAAGAAGACACAGAATTATTGAGACCATTTGGTTTTAATCAATACAGTACAATATCATAGGCCCTTATGTCCAATAGCAGGGGAAGTTTTATATAAGGATAAAATCCAAAATAAAAACTATTTAAAAAGAGCACTTTATTTCGTTTGGTTTCACTACTGGTTACATCCAAAGACTCGGTACTGCTCGACCATCTCCGCCATGCCCAAACAGGTACGTCTGTATTCCTCAGTTTGACACTGTTTGTCTGTGGGCCAATACTCAATCCAGGTTCTCTCTCCGAGTACATACTGATGCCTGAGGAGAGCAAAGGGAAAAATGCATTGGTTCTTCATGTGAACAGCTATCTGTAATACGCTGGAACATAACATGAAAAAGCCTCCTCCCTCCTTCTTTACGTTAATTTACTCTGTCAATAGCAACATCAACACATAAACAAGAGAACAAGAAAGGCAAACTTGATTTAGTAATAGAAAGCAGTAAAACATTTCCATACACACACTTTCACACAAAGAACAAGCTTACGATTGTGCTTGGTCATCTCTGTAAATATCTGTGGATGCGCCCATGATAAGGTAGTTGTTGCCCGTTCTTAGATCCAACGGATCCCTGCAGTGTGGATAACTGAGCAATGTGCGCTCTTTATTCAGAGGACCCACATCCTTGCTTCCTGTAATTAAAATATAAGAGAACATAGAAAGGGTAAGGCTTTAATGCATAGCCAAAGGTGCAGTACAACACATTAGTGATGTATTGTCACATATTCCCAGTGCCACAGTGGAATCATGCTTCACGATATAGTTGGACATACGCTTATTCGATTTCTTGCAGAGAGTTAGATTGATACCTCTATTGATACCACGCTCATGACTGTACAGAAAATGTGCAGACGACAGCCGGCTAACTTAGCTTAGCATAAAGACTGGAAACAGTTAGCTTGGCTCTGCACAAAGGTAACAAAATCCACCTACAAGCACCTCTAATAATATACTCTGTTTAATCAATACAAAAAATGAATTGGTAAAATATAATTCACCTTTTTAAAGTGTCAGTGTGAAGCAATTTGGGGGATCTAATGGCATTAATTAGTATATTTTCTTCAGAGTATAATCATCTGAAAGTAAGAATCATGTTGTTTTTGTTACCTCCAAATGGACCGTTTACAGTATATCTACATAGAGAGCAGGTGCTCTTCATTGAGTCTGCTATGTTGCATTGCCATGTTTCTACAGTAGCCCAGAACGGACAAACCAAACACTCCAGATGGAGCCATTCGCGTTGGCCACCGAAGTTCTCCGACACGCTTGACACACGGGAAAAGTTTCGGTTGGTTGCAATCTGCAACCTCACCAGTAACTTCCTGGAGTGTCCGCTTGTTACCAATGCGAGCTAACTGGGCTGGCTACTACAAACAGGTGAGTGGTACCAGTCTTCTCATCTAACTCTGACAAAAAGCAAATATGCACATGTCCCAAAATGATAAATACCCACCTTCTTTGATGACTTGCAGTACCCTCACTTTGTAAATATCAGTGGACAAACCGTCTGTAAACTCTTCCAGTCCCACTCTGTACGCTTAGGACGGACAAGTTGCAGATTGTTAGCGGAGTTGCTTATACTTGCTAGTCTCTTACTCACACCAACATACATTCTTTGTATAAAAGTGCTTTATAAATGCAGTCACGCTCACTTACCAAAATCTATTTTATTGTTCAATTCAGTCTCACAGACCTTAGCCGTGCGCTGGTCATTGCTGACTTGTTCCTTCTTCTGCATACTGCAGTTCTCTGGAAATACACAATGCACAACAAAGTAAAAACACGACTGATGACCCTATGAAATAAACCCATGTGCATGTGAGAGGGAGAGTTGGTGGGTGAGTGAAGCCGCATCTAAATCCCAATTTAAGCAATTCTTTATCTAGACTGATGCCATACGTAATATATTGCTATGGTGCTGGAATAAACTATGTTAAATAAAAGTATTTCACGTCTACTATTTTACGTAATTATCCTTATAATGCATGCAACTATAAAATGCAGCTTTCTCTTAATTTTCTATTGCAAAGTTCAACAACTTTGTCCTTCCGTGAGGGAGCTACACAACATCCGATTGTAAATTCTGTCGCAAATGATGTCAAAAAGTTAAAATGTTTTATCTTTGGACGGCAATAATGTCTGCTGTTACCGTTGACGGTATTCTCTGCCGACCTCACCTGATTTTACTGTCCTGCTCTCGTCCGGTAAAATGATATCTGGTTTGTCGTCTACCGTTTGCCTGATTGCATGTGAATGCAGCATCTGTCTTAGACTTTAGATGGAAATGCTTATTTGTTGTAATCACATTTTAGGCATTTTCATCCTTCATAGTTTTAGTTGACGACAACTCAAAATGTTTTTGTCCAGTTTCAGTCGACAAAAAGTCATTACATTTTAGTAAACTTTTAGTCAAAAATGTTTCTCCTCTTGATTTTGTCAGTTATTTTTCTATATCAGCAAAAAAAACAACAATTGTAGCATTATCCGAAGAAAAACCCAGGTCGAATGATTAAGAATGCAGCTCAGTCCAGTCGCACCCACCGGGCCCATCGTGGGAGCCAATACGCCCCGCCCAACATGCAACATGCTGTGTGAGAGTGTGTGTGTGTGTGTGTGTGTGTGTGTGTGTGATGTGAGGGTTCCGGGACAGAGGATGTCGTATGTGTACAGATTATAAAGCCCTATGAGGCAAATTTGTAATTTGTGATTTTGGGCTGTACAAAAGTAAATTAAATTAAATTGTGTGTGTGTGTGTGTGTGTGTGTGTGTGTGTGTGTGAGACAGAGTAGTTTGTCATCATCCTGTTTACCTTCAGCACATGTGCATTCATGATTTCGACAGAGCCGCATTAACTCTCCAGCTTTCCTCTCTGGATGGTAGAATTTCACACAACGTGTTTCTGCAATGGAGAAGAAAGACATCAATGTACATCAGAACATTTACATTAAATACTTTGAGAATGTAATATCGACTGCTCATCCGCAGAGTTGTCTAGTCTGACATCTATTGGCAGCAAAGTACATGGAAGCATCATGTGTCTCTAAGTGACTCTGAGACTCACGGTCATAGTATTCATAAACAGACACAGCAGCTGGTTGGAGGACGCCCACTTTCAGCGTCTGATGGACCCTGAAAGTGATCTCCTCGGGCCGTGTGTGAGAAACCTGTGGACAAAGGTAGGATGGAGATAAACACACAAAGAACGAGGTGGAGAGAAACATTATAAAGGCATGAAACAGGTGATGTCTTACCTTTTCCAGGTAGATGATGAGTGAGCCTCTTTCTGACAGGACTTTGTCCATCTCATATTTCTCAATGGTGCGAGCACGACCTTTGGACAACTACACACACACACACACACACACACACACACACACACACACAGTCAGACAACTTTCTAAACCATAAGAAACAACTTGTTTCTCCTAATAAACAACTTGACTGAACTGTCTGTGGGTATACGTGTATCTGTCAGTTCTTACTTGGTCCAGGTCCTTTGTGTTAACAGTGAAGCCAGTTAACAAGCCAATATCCAAGATTGACATGGTTGCATCGCTGTCCTTGTCCTTATACCTACACAACGAACAGACAGAATAATAAAATAACGGCATAAAGGAGATGGAGAGAAAGAATGATGTTAATTATGTTAGAAAATGTTCTATAGTCATGTTACTGTAACACTGGTCTGTGTGACATCTTTATTGTACTCACAAAATCTCTATTCTCAGCATGTATACCATCTCATCATCATCCATTTTCTCAGCTGGAGCAAAATTAATTAAGTATTTAGTTTATGGAACTTGGCAGAAATAAACTGATAAAATAACAAATAAACAGAAAGAGAGGGAGCGCACCACATTACCTGGGAGGAGCTGCACAGTCATGTCAAACTTCTGACAGTCACTCTCCTTTTCTTTAGGATGAGCGTAATACAGCGACACCATCTGTCACATTGATAAAAGTGCATCGCACAATGTGATAAACTAATAGCAATGTGTCTTAAAAATAAAGTCCACACAAGGTTAAACCTGTATTTGGTCTCATCTGAGATTCAAAAAGGATAAATCAACAATCAACAGATGATAAAACTCAGAATCTGAAAACATATTGTGCTTACTGTCAACGTTGCTTCTCCTGAGCCGCTGGCAGTCACTGTCATATTCTGGTGTATATCATTGATCTGTGGGAATTTAAATATGCACACAAACACGCACGCGGTCAGGGATCGGCAGAATAAACCTACAGGAAACAACAGGAGTGGTGATATTAATGAGCCACAGAGAGTTCGTTTGTGTTTCCTCTCACTTTAGATGTTCTGGTGGCGTAGTGGTTGTTCCTGTTGAAGTTGAACTTGTCAGGCCTTGACCTGCCCGTGAACAGGATGTCCACATTCAGATCATACTCTGGTTCTTTAGCACTGGCCCAGTACTCTGCTATTGCCTGGTACACTAGTATGGTAGCCTAGAGAGAAAAAGAGTGAGAAAACAAGACTTAGAAAAAAACAGTAATAAAGTAAACATAGGATGGAGGTATCAAGATGCAGAGAGAGGTCAGTGTTACCTGAGTTGATCCATAGCCTCCGCCCACCTTCTGCTGCTTGTTGAACCATCTCACAACAGGTCTGGCTTCTTCAAAGGCCTTTATTAACAAAAGGAAAGTAAATGGTTGACATTTCCTGTGGTCTGTAGTTGCATATAGATTAAAACAAATAGAGAGATGTCCTGATTCTGGTACAGTTGTATTTTAGATTATAACCTGTCAGTTTCAAAAGTTTCCAAGTCTACCATAGAGCTTCTAAATCTGTTTTTCCTAATATGGCACAACCAAACAGCAGCTACTTGAAACTTGAAACCATCATTTCAAAGCATTTGCGACATGCTCACCTTGGCCTTGACCAGAGCAAGAAGAGCATAAGCTGTGGCCTCCAGCGTGTAAACACGTCCTTTAGGTGTCGGCCAGTGGGACAAGTCTGGAGAAGACGCACACAAAAAGCTTTTATTACAATGCTGTACCTTGAGCAAAGCTTAATTCACTGATATTCCCCAATCCCTCGTCTTAGAATATTTAATGTTGAAATAAAATAAAAAAGAAGAAAGTGAAATGTCCTCAATTTAAACATTTTTAACTAATCTTTCTATCTTTCTACATAAGAGCCCGACTGAGAACAGATTATTAAGAAGAATACAGATTATTGATATTACAGAGAATCTGATATTTGGTTTTAACACTTAACACAAACAAGCATTTCTGATAAAAAAAATAATCCCTTAAATCTGTGTAAATGAGTCACTGTTTCTAAATCACTTCAAACATATCTTTGACTTTTTTTACCCAATAATATCGCCCAACACACCACTGTGTTGGGCGGGCTCAAATACATTTATTATAGAAACTATTAGTAGATGTGTAACATCTAAACTCTACAACATAGAATCTGTTTCTGAAAATTAGTTGAAGAATATTGTTGTGTGACGACACCTGGGGAAACAAAATTGTAGAGGATATCCTGGTTCAGTTTGTTTTCATTTGCCAGAGCATATGACGTCATTGCAACAGCATATGGGTTGGTGAGGCTGGGCAGACGCCTTTCCAGATAGACCACTGCTTTGCCTATACTGGCATGCAGACTCTGGACGAAAGAAAGGAAGGAGAATGAGGAGAGAACAGTCGGATAACAGTCATCCATCCATTTTAAATATCCCATTCTGTTCAGGAATGTTGTAACATTTGATCCTGGGACATTAGACTGAGTTACTATTTGAGTGTGGCACATTACAAATGTGGAATGTGTCACATGCTTCGAAAGAGTCATTTTAGCACAATTGACCATTCGATAAACCCCTCCCCTCGAACAGCAATTGCTATTGTGGTTTAGCAACTGTAACTAGACCCAAACTAGTATTCAAACTGTTTTTTCAGCCATTCTAAAACTAAAAACACAAGAGCAAAGACATAAGGAATGGATTAATGGAGTGGAATCTGAAAATTAAGAAATAAAAGCAGTGGAGGGAAAAGAAAAAAGATCGTACAGTAGGCTACTCACGTTAACAGTGGCAGTGCATACTGTGCGTGACTCCTGCATGGCAATGAGGCAGAAGGCCGTCATGGAGGCATCTGAATCTGCGCCGCGAACATCACCCTACATGTACGGACACAAACGTGTTGATTGATACAAGGTTGTAGCCAGTGACGTGGAATTGTTTCCATCTTGGTATTTTGTTATTGACGATAATTAAATCATTACGTACAGTCATCTCTCCGTGAATAACCGGTGCTTTATCTTTAAACACGCCGTCAGGTTGCTGCGCGTTGAGAATCAGATACTTAATAGCTTCACAGATGTCATTGTTTTGCACTGCCACCAGACTGTTGGCCATGGCAAACACCTTGGCAACATAGGCTGTCAGCCTTAGAAAGGAGAGGAGACGTTTAGTTTCCTTTATTTGCACATGGAATACACCATCGTCAGACTTTAGGTTAAAGGAGAAACAGTTGTGTGTATGAGTTCTTGGATATTTGAAAGCCTCACCAGGCGCTACTTGGGCGTTCGGCAAACGCAGCAAAAGACCCATCCTCTTTACGGTAATTAAGCTCGCGCTTGTAGCCTGGACACAAACAAGAACACACAACCAGTTTAAGAGCCCCGTTACATTTTTCTCCTGTTGTAATTGCATCTTTCAAATGATTCTGCTGGCGTACATTTTTGTTTGTAGTCAAACTTATATAGTATATGTATTACATTCAGACCACTAACACTTAGTGTCTCTGCTTGGGTCTGTGGGGCAGTGGTAATATGCATTGCTGTCTGCTATACTGTTTTTCTTTTTCATACCACTTCTGCAACGTCAGAAACTTAAAAATCCCACATAGAGGGGCATCAATAAGATTCCTGGTATCTGTGCCAAAACCTACCAGTCGTGATGTGTTGGAGGGCTTCTTTACGTTTCTCAAAGCCCACAGTTTCCCACTGGTTGGTTTTGTCCAAATAAATTGCTGCAATGACAGGTAGAGTCATGGTGATCATGTTCTGCTCTCCACAGCCATAGGGTTGTTTGATCAGACTACCCAAAGACGTTCCGCTAATGGCGTTCTCCACCAGTGCAGAAACTTGTTCTCTCCCTGCATTCACACACACAAACGGAGCAAAATGAAACGTTACAAAACAACACGAAGAAACATCCAAAGAATCATGCAATGGTCCCCAAAAACCAGGGAGGTGGTCAATTCTCAGTAAGAACAATGCCAATTTACAACAGTTCATTTTAAAGGCACTATGTCACATAACGTGCCCAAATATGACATAACATCTCACCTGTCACAGAGATCTGTATGCTAGTAGGTGTGTCTTGAACCAAATCTTTCTTAGGAATTCCACTGACGAGAGTTTGTTCTTGTTTACCAGCTGAAGGGATAAACAGTGGGCAAGTTGAGGGATCAATTCGCAAGTGATAAAAACACAATGTTACCAAATTACTATATAATGTAGCTGTTTATGGGTAAACTCACCTACACCTTGAGTAGAGGGGTCTAGAACTATAATCTGAGGAGATTGAACCAGTACTCCTTCAGGCTGGAACAACAACAGTTAGGACAAACATTACAACTCACAACTATATTTCCGTAGTCTGCATACAGTATGGCTTGCTTGTTAAAATCTTCTCTTCATTTTGAGAAGACTGATACAGTACACACGTGTGTTTGCCTATGCTGACTTTAATAACACCGGAGGTCGCTGTTTCTCTTACCACCACATGCAGTGTCTTCCTGATTCCATCGTGGAGCGAGGAATCTTTAACAGCTGCTTTGACCTCAATGCTGTATTGTCCTTTTTTCATGGGAATAATAACGAATGGCACCGCGCGTGTAGTATGGGGCCCGACTGTGACCTCTTGACGATACTTCCCACGTTTAGAGGCTGCACTGCACACATGCTCCTCCTCTAGGAGATCCACACGCACCTTGAAAACAGAAAGAGAGAAAGAGAGTCAAGTGTGTGTAACTGTCAAAGATGAAGACCCCCATCAAAGACTAGAGTAAGGAGTTATTGTTCTATTTATTTTGAGCGCCACTCGTATGTCAGTCCAATATTTACTGCTGTTAGAACAATATCTTGGTCTAATGAAACGCCAGAGCAGAGGAACACAGACTTACGGTGGCAGGATCCTCGCTGTAGTTGTGGAGGATTGCTTTAACTTCCACCTGCTCTCCACGGACAGCAGAGTACGGCAGCTTAAGATCAACGAAGAATTCCTTAAAGACAATTACCTCTAACGGATCGCCAACACAGATTCCTTTAAGATGAGATAAAAACAAAAAAACAAGAGATGAATGAGGAAAAAAGGGAGAGAGAGAGAGAGAGAGAGGGAGAGAGGTGTAAAGGATGGGAGAGGTTTACAGATTTTAGTCACTGAATCCTCACCATGAGTTTTTGACAGACTAATGCCAGTGAACTGCCAGGTTGTGATTGAGTCTTGCAAAGGAACATGTTTTGTGAATGATGTGGTGTCACTGAAACAAAGACAAGGGTTAACACTTTGAGAGGTAAAGGGTAGCTTTAAATCCTAGTGGTGTCAGTGTGAAGTTATCAGTATATTTTGTGTGTGCATATGTCAGTTGACTCACCAGTTAGGTGTTTGTCGAGGACAAGCAGGCAGTTCGATGTCTGACCACAGCCAACTTTCAGGGAAGTTGGTGCGAGAAACAATTTCATTGCTGTCCATGTAACTGTTGTCATCCACCTCACCTAAAGTGTCATCAGAAATGTTACTATTTTCATTCAGTATGACCATGAATAGTAACCACTCAGAGCTTCACATCATCCCCTGTCCCCGTCTCTTACTGCGAGCAAGTAGGAGGCTATCCTCCTTCCTGTCAGCTCGCTGGGCCTTCATCTCCTTGCAGCAGTGCAGGAAGGCCGTGACACAAGCTCCACCATCACTGATGTACTCGCTGCGCCTCTCACATGTGTAGTTGAGAAGGGTTTCCTTCATGCCATCCAAGCAACAGTCACTCTGCAGCTGGTCTTTGTATTGACTCACTGGGAAGAAAGAGGGTTGTGGAGAAGAGACAGAGGTGAGAAGATGCAGACCACCAAGAAGAATTGTGAACTGAAAAGGCAAATTAGAAATAGAAATTGTGCTTCTTAAATTTGCATGCCCTCTTACATTAGACCCTTGATTTGAATTAGGAAAATCAAATAAACAAATAACTAAATGGGACAAGGAGGGGAAAACTGACAAGAAAAGACGGCTGCTTCTCCCTTCAGTATGGAAAAGAGCATGAAGAAATAGATTGACACATTAACTCAAGGAAGTGTGACGTAAAAACAGTTTCACCTGACGTGTATCTGTCTACGAATACATAGCATGGCAAAGACGAGAACAGTGAAAGTCAATGGGACAAGCTGTCCAACGACACTGAAGAGTGCCTGAAGACGACTGATGATGTGTTTATTGGCAAGTTTAGAGCTGTTGTTCTTACGTAAGCTGGTTGTGACGTCCATGATAGTAGTGGCCCGTTTCCTCCTGCTGGGGGCCGGACATTTCAATTCTGCAAACACAGACAAGTTTTTAACTTTAAAAGTTGGAACTAAACTTGATTTGTGCTTTGTATAATTGATGTGAAACTCTTTAAATCAGAGTGAGGTCATATTAATCTGGTTGGAAATGTGGCTGTGAGAAAATTTGATCTACAATTGCACATCCATTTGTTGAAATGTTAAAACACTGTATAAACGCTTTATTATAATAAAGTGCTGAAGGCAATATTCTAAAACTCTTAAATAAGGAAGGGACCATGATCACCTAATGTGGCAGTCACAATAGTTCAAATGGAAACGCCTCAAAGGATTTAAAGCTACCCGTTACCCATTTTAAGATGTGAGTTTGAGGTTTTGAAGAATTAAAAAAACTAGACAGCAACGAGAAATCTATCTACATGTCAAAATACTGAAAATATAATGCAATTTGGGTTATGATGCCGTTCTTCTACTGTCTACTAGACGCTTACTCCTAAAACAAATGTCAGTTTTTGACAGCGTTTCAGAGAGCCGGTCACAGGACGGAGTTGTAACTCGGCGGTAAAACTCAAAACAGGAAACAGCGTCAGCAACTTGCATTGTGGGAAAAACAAGTAGTGTCACCTCGTCTGTAGGGTGTCCCAGAATCCCCAGAAGCCGTGTTGAACTCAAACATCAGCCCAGCATCGTAGAACACACCCATACCGTCCTTCCCTCCACCTGGTGTGCAGCCTGTGTCGTACTTCTCTACAATGTCCCACACCTGAGCAGGTCAGAGGTCAATCACACACACACACACAAATACAAACAAGCAAGACATAGGGTTACAGTATGCAAGTTAAACAAGCAAATCTATAAACTCACATGATCTCATATATACACATGAACTCATGCAATGTATTTTTGCTGCAGGACAAATCTACGCCAGATATTATTTGAAACCAAAAGCTAACAAACGTGAAATTTAACGTGTGTGCAATTTTCATTTACACGTAGCTTTTTATGTGAAACCCCTTTCAAATATTTTCGGAGAAAAATATGAAATAAAGAATTTGCCTTTTTCTGGGTGAGACGGTGCTTGTTGTTTAGGACGTAGACGCCTTTGTCAACTGCCACCAGTCCCACTGTGGCATCCGGATCTCCTGTGACCTTCAGAACAAACATCTTGCGCGGCTCGTAGGAATTTTTGGCTGATACTGCTTCAAGCCTCAGCTGAATGTGAAGGGCAGGTCAGTGAATGAGACGTGCAGTTCTGTATTTCTTTGAGCAGTTTCATACATATAAAAATATGTCTGAGAAATTTACAAATAACTTTATCAGCTTGTGTGTGGGTGTTTTGTTTGCCCACTTAAACTCTACTACATCAACGTTGCCTGTCTCACCGAGCCCATGCAGGAGTCCTTGACATCCACCCAAACAGAGTCTGATACCACTTCATAGCTCATTGTATGGTAGTAGGCTATGATGCGGAACGATGGCAGCATTTCTTTGGTAACAGGAACTATCAGGGAAATCAGAATTTGACCTTCTGCCCTGTAGCGGCCGTTGCTCACCAGCTGACCTCTGCTCAAGATCTAGGGACGCAGATTTGAACATCAGCACTTATCAGACATGCATGTATATTTTACACACGACGTGGGAGGCAACCAAAAGAGTGATACATGTGCACACATGCACTGGTGTAAAACATCTCTCACCAGGTATGTGATGTCAGTGTGATGGTTTTCCTTCCGGTTGAGGTTGAGGTTGATTTTCAGGTTGTCTCCTAATTCCAGCTCCGCTGTATCCACACCTGCAAATGTGACATGTTGTGATAAAACACCCAAAAGATGTAGTGCCTAGTGCACACTTTTCCACTGCTATCTCCTTTTCTGTACCATCTGATGTTATGTCAGGATGTCCCTCACCTATGTGGATGTAGTTTTTGCTCGTTGTTGTATATGGGGAAGCTACCATGGAGGCTGATGCTTGTCTTTCAGGGAGAATACCAGGATCATTGGTCTTTGCCTGCAATTAAAGACACGCACAGGTAAGCATACACACACAGTTGAATAAAGAATACTTTCCCATCTCAACTCATCGTGGCTGCTAAATAGAATGACAAACAGACATTACACTGACAAGAAGTTCACCGTTGACATACTGTACAGTAAATGTGCGGATGAACAATAACATGGAGCTTGATTTCACCTCTTCAAGTGAACGTCAAAAATGTTTGCCAACGAAAGCGGAAATTTAAAAAGGGTCAAATATTTCTGAGACTTACATTTATTGGCAACCTCTGGTTCCCTGCCACTGTATTGATGGTAAGCTTTGCGAGGCCATTGGCTGCGGTCACGCCCTGCACCTCACCTGGATTCACCACCACTCTCACATTTTGTGCCGGACTGCCGTCAGGATTCACAACTTCAACCTGCCATCAGAAACACAAACAGCTGAACAATCAGAAATCGACTAACTGTCTCATTGAAACACATCTTTTTGAGGTCAAACTCATGTTATTAGATTGTAGTTCTGAGTATCATGACTTAGTTCATGGTGACCCAATGGCTTGATGGACAAATTGCTTGTTTTCTGTTTATCAAAATCTGCCTTACACGACAAAATATTGATCTAATCAATAACAGTTATGAAGAGAGCATGAAGCAGCATGTGACTTGCACATTTACGATATACTGCCATCTGTGTTTTCTGAGAGTGGCTATATTTCAGTACTGTAATGTTGTCTGTAATGTTTTTTACTGAAGTAGAAATATAGCCATTTGATCAAATTAATTTACTCCAAACATGTAACAAATAATAACAAAATAAAACAAGAAGAAACCAATAAAATAACAGTAAACAGATACAGTTAATTATGAATAAATACATATTATATGTTAATGTGAAAACAATAACGAGTCCCTGTACCTTTGACAATTCTCATTTATATCTGTACTTTGCTCAATTTCTTCATCGAATCCATTCAATAAATTCATCCCACTTATTAAAATACACATCCTCTTCCTAGTAGTACGAACACAATTTTTTGTTTCTTAGATTAAATCTTCCTTTTATAATCCCCTCTCTCTGTCGGAGAAAGAAATGTGTATGTTGCCCGAAAGTGCCACGCCATAAGCCATACATATGCTGTCAATCCATGTAAATGTAAATAAGTACTTTACCGCAACATCGAAGGACATTCCTGGTTTGAAATATTTGGGTGTTTTCGTGAAGTGGATGGTGTAAGGTGATTTGACAATCTGGATGCTTCTCAACTCTGCCTCCACCATTTCACTACCTGTGTGTTGATACAGAAACACAAACACATTCACACAATCGTGATTAACTGATACAAAAATGTTATCTTGATATCTTTATTTTCTATTCTCCTCTCGGTCTTGTTTGGGGGTTTTCAGACTCTAATAATGCTGGTAGTTAGCTTACTTTGATCAAAGACACTGAAAAGGCACATACACACAGTCTCTCCGTCTTACCGCTCTCCGTCAGCACACTGACGGCCACATATATGGAAGTCCCCACCAGTTCATCCATGGTTGGGTAAGTCTTTGTGATGTGCTCTTTCTTCAGCGTGACCACTCCGATACCTCTCTCGATCTAATGTCACACCATTTAAAAATGCATCTTCAAATACAGTGCAGTGGTACAGTCAGTGAACAGCCTGGTTTAATTCTGAACATCCTAAATAAATAATATATGAAGGTAGAAATGTAACAATTCAGCTGAAATGACTGCAGACATATGAATAACAGGACATTATAGACATTTTTTCATGTTTTAGAGTCTTGCAAAACATAAAGAAATACAGCAAAAGTGTAAGAATGTGCTCACCTGCACTCTCTGAAGAGAACTTGGGAAGCTTTTCTTGTTACCGTTTTGTATAACCCCAAATACCACATAGGCGGTCCCATCCACCTCTTTACCAAACAGATACCTAATGCCACAAGACAGGGACGTGTTAAAGCCCACAATGAAGCAAAACAGAAAATCAAGAACAAACAAACAAACAAACAAAAGCCAAAGCCCCAAACACAACCTCTGGACAACACCCTTTATTTGTTCTCCTGCAATAAATCTACCAATCAAACCTGATCTCTCAAACCACAAAACAAAAACCTTCACATACACAGCTTTGATGTTGACGGTGAGCTCGTCACTGTCCACGTAGAAGAAGGAAGTCGCAGGTGTCAGTTTAACCTCAAAACTGGGCAGCACTGCAAAATGGAAAACATGTTATTGTGTGTCCAATCAGGTAAAAAAAAGAGTGAATGTTGTAGGTTTATAAAGGTTTTAAATAGAAGTGCAGGCAATGAAGGACTCACCGTATTCTTTGACCTCGAACTCTGCAGAATAGCTCTGCTGAGGGTTGCTGTTGAACTTTGTCACCACCTTCCACAGTCCTGGACTACACACACACACACACACACACACACACACACACACACACACATACAAAATTAAAATCATCATTCAGAGACTGAAAGTAACAACAGACTTCGGATTGCGTGAAGTTATTTATATCCTACACAAATTGAGATGTAGGCCTACACAACAGAGCTGCTGCACAGAACTTGGCATTTATATTACTTTCCTACAACACTGATGTTTACAAGAAAAGGTTTTACGTTTTCAGGTTGACTTTGCATAAGATAGAAAGGGTGCACTTGTATTTTATTCCTTTGTACGGTGATAAGCTTTATTTTATAGGGATTAAATGTATTTCCGTCCATTAACAATTAATATTTAGATCTTAAAAGACAAATCGATCTACAGTTTAAAGGAATAGTTTAAGCTTTTATTGGAGAGTTAAATAAGAGTATCCCCACTTTTTGTCTTACAGTGCTAACAATCTTCTCATCTAAGTGACCCTCTGCCAAAAAGCACATGAGCTCTTTCCCAAAATGTCAAACTCTTGACATTAAAATACAGGCTACTTTGCATAATCCTAAATGTTTTGACTATTTGAGATGAAGTTACCTGCCATCCATGTGTATCCAAAGTGTAAATACACCACTTAACAAGAAAATGTATAAAATACAATAAGGAAAATGTAATTTAAATCAGATAAACTACTAACCTGACAATTTCAGCAAGTTGGAAATCTCCAGAGTGGATCCCTGATTTCAAAGCGACTGAATCAAGCGGTAAAATGATGCCTTTAGGGGTCTGAAAATGAACAATTTTCAATAACCATTAACAGAGAGCCGTGGTAAGCTACAAATTAATTTGGTAAAACCACATTTAAAGCATATCTTTTGTCTACAATCCGCCATCCTCGTCAACGTATACACTGTATGCTAGTGACACTGTTTCAGAGGAAGGAAAAGGCTTTTGAGCAAATCTACCACTAGAGGGAGACATGCATTTATGTTTACTCCCAGTTACAGCTTATTATATGATATCACTTTCAATTCTTATTTATTCATAGATAAATCACAATACCACAAACTCGATGGAAATAGAAGTATCAGTTTGGGTTGCAGCGTCCCTCTCTACTGGCTCCATACGAGGCGTCACTGCAAACATCCTGTAGTGAACTGACAGAGAGAGAGAAAGAACGGTGATTCTAGTTTGGGTCACGTGACTGTTTAAAAACGTTTTGAAAAGAAGGGCTCTTTAAACTTCACAGTAATTTACAGTAAAAGCATTTAAAGACATTCTCACAGAAGTAGGTGAAGTATAGCAGAACATAGAAATACTCATGTAAAGTACAAGTACCTTATATTTTTATGTAAGTACAATACTTGAGTAAATGTACTTATTTACATTGCTGGTAATGAAGATAATAAAGTTGTAAAAAGTGAGTATTTTGTTTGCTTCATTTGTGTAAACATGGAATGTATTGAAAGTTAAGATACTAATAATAGCTAAAAATGTTTAACTAAATCAAGCTTAATTTTAGTTTGTAGAAATTAAACCATTAAATTGATCTAAATCTACTAAAACAAAAAAGGTAAATAGTAATTGAGGTTACATAATACATTTAAGTATACTGAACATGAACATACTGAGTAAACTTTACTCAAAATAGTTGAGGTAAAATTATGAATATAAATTAAGTAAAGTCAACTTAAAATATATATCTGGATTTAGATAAATTTATTTCGTGCAACCACTTACTTAAAAAAAATTAAGTAAATCCAACACATTTTTTTCAGTGTGTGTTTTGAGCACTGATGCAGATTTGAACTCACCTTTGCTGTTGGGGGTGTAGAGGGTCTTATCAGTCTGTATGAAGATGTACCCGGACTGAAAGGACACTAAGACCACTTTCTCCAGCACTCGGTCAGGAAACTCAGCTTGCAGGTACACATACTGCTTCATGGTGGCATCCTTACTGAAGTCTCCAGCAGGGATCTGAAACCAGTGTGAAGAAACACCAGTAGTGCATCAGCAGCAGGGTAGGGAGGTCCAAATCAATTCTCGAATCATTGATAGATTATTTGTGGCCAGTAACAGTTGCAGATAATTACATACACAGTGACGGTATTTAATTTACCGTTATTTCTCCAAGCTGCTGGAACTTATTGTCAGCGTTAAGTGTCACAGCTGCGGTTGCCAGCTTTTGGCTTTTGGTTGGATGGTTCATCACGTTGATTTGGACATTGATGGCTGCTCCAGTGCAGTCTTGACACTCCACAAAGATGTTTTCTGCTGTACCTACACGCAACAAGTTGGGGGCAGACATCACCTTCCTGCAGAGCAGCGGGGGGAGAGGAAGATATGGAGTAATAATAATATTCTGTAGTCAGTGTGTAGAAAACCTCTTCATTTTACGCATTTCAGGCACCATAAAACACACACACACATAACTAGAAAAGTGCATTCAGTAGAGTGCAGATCTCTGCCCAATGACGGTATAAAACAGTTGATAAAATAGTTTTTTCCAAAATTGTGAATCACGGTAACTATGAGAGGTCCTAAAACATAGTCATAAATGAGCACAAAACATATTAGGCTGATGGGTCCAGTGTGTGCGAGATTTGGTGGACGGACAAACGGATACAATCACGCATGCACACAGGACCGAACGCATGATCTCCTACACGCTTAAGTCTGGTGGAGATAATTATGGAAGGATGTGACCGTTACAGGTTTGCTTATTTGTCCATTTTAAGAGTGGATCTCTCACAGAAGTGGTTCCCAACCTTTCTTGTGTACGACCCCTGACCCCTCATCACAGGTATCGGCCTTACTGAGAGCATGAGTGTCCTTTTTTTGTGAGATTTTTGTGTGCTTGATGCAGGAAACCTTTTCAGAAAAAAGTCAGAAAAAATAAACATGGTTTTGTGTAACAGAAATGTTTTTCATCTTCTGACTTCTCAGATTTATCTTGGTTCCAAAGCCTCAGGTTGAGAACCACGGTCTTAGAGGCTGTGAGTTGAAGTTTCATTTCACCCGAATCACAGAGACAAACAAACCTATTTGCCCAGATGAGGATCATGACTGCATGGACTTCACCCACAATGAGTAATCTATTGATTACTTTGATGAAGATCCAGCTCTGGACCAACAGAACATTTCATCAGGGCTCTAGACTCTTGCCCTGTCTGGCTTTAGGCATCGTTGTGCAAACTCTGAATCAAATTCAGGGCCAACTAACTGGCCTCATTTGAAAGTCCACTCTACCTTGTGACACAGACGGCAAACTGGACGATAGCTTCTCATTATATAAGACACAAGTCAAACCAATATTTATACACTTTTTAAATGAAATTGAAATGCAGATATCGTTGTTGCTCCCATTACAGTTCAACCAATAATAATGTGAATATCAGGAAGACGAACAAACGAACAAACTGCATATTTTAGCTCTGTTTTTGGTGAAATTCAAGCCCAGGGGCAGTGTGTAAAGGAAAGGCAGGTCTACTTACAATGGAGCTCCATCAGCCAGAGAAGTCAGGGAGGCCAAGGCCACAGACGCCACCAGCCACAGCAGAGTCCTACTCATCCTCCTGACTGATCCTGATCTGCTGTCAATGAAGACTGTCATGTACTGCACCCTCCTTTTATCCTCCCTCCACCCTCCTCCTGCACCTCCTCTTCACCTCGCCAAGTGTTTCTGCAACCGTACACAAACACACATCATCAATAACATGATTTCCCAGCAGCAGTTAATAAACTGTTGAACTCGGATAAACTTTGCTTTGAAGAAAAAGATAAAACAGTAGAAAATCAATGAGGGTTTATGTGTTTGACTAACTTCTAGGCATTCAGCTGAATGAACAGTTTCACTTTTTTCTTGTTGGGGACATTTTGAGTTCCTTCTAAATCTTGTTCTGGACCTGGTAAATCAGCATATTACAAAAAAAAAAAACATATTGAACATGCACACAGACAACTACTCAGGTGAGAGTCATGTTGAGTAACTTCTGGGGGGAGTATCTGGCAGGGGTTTTGGAGTTTCAACAGCAGGGACTTTTCTCTATGACGAAATAATGATCAAAATAAAATAAGTTAATAAATACGTTGAAGTTATTGAAGTTGATTTTTTGATTGACACAGGCTCAATGATGTGAATGGATGTTGCAAATGTATACAAACTTTTTGAATATTCGCAGTTAAAAGATGGATCCCATTGTTTGATGATCATACGGAAATATTTTTCAGATACATTTTTTTGTTTCTTGGGCCGGATGCTAACGAAGGAGGAAAATTGACATTGTATTGAATCCTTCCTCCAGGCAAAATATGTGAACATTTTTCAGAAAATGTACTACCGTAGTCAGACGATTACACATTATATAACCCCCCACAAAACTACATTGTGACGTTTCTGCTTCCGTTTTTACTGACTGATTAAACGAACAAAATACAACATGTTATAGTGAGCTTCAGAGGTGCTGAAAGATTCGTTACTAGCCATACTCTTTTTACAAGTATTTTTAAGATTGTGGGCCTAATGATACTTTTACTGTTGTGTAACACTATGGCAGCATTTTAAATCACATTCATTGCATAATACACATTTTATGGACTAAAATTCAGGCTTTACACTTTGTTGTTGCACTTTCAAAGGTTATTTCTCATTTTCGATTGAAGGTTTGATCTCAGTTCTCTTACCATTTAAAGCTCATTTAACAGTAAAGTAAAGTAAAAATGGACTTTATCTCTTTGCTTGATTTTTATCTGATGACTTATTCTTATTTTCTTTTAACTTCTGCCACACCGTGTCTTTGTTCTGCACGTCAGGAGGAATACTATTTGGACATGAACAAAGTTTGTTTGAATAGTCATAATGAAAGTAGGCCACTCCAGAAAGCAGATTGTCCTCAGCTGACAAACAACAGCCTCCTATACTCGCACAAGGCCCTTTCTCTCTAATTATTAAACCGTATTGATATCAAGAGTGATTGATGACACAGCAAACACAGTCAATCCAGATAGGCCAGCTCTCTGTAGCCGGCTGAAACATGTGGTTTGTGATTTAAAAAAATGGAAATCCAAAGTTAGACAAGAACAAATTCAATTTTATGAAAAGAACAGAGAGAGAGAGAGAGAGAGAGAGAGAGAGAGAGAGAGGGAGGTCTGTTTGTGATTGGCGCAGATGGGACACGTGACCGGGCTCATTAACACATGGACAGGTAGGTGCGCGTGGGAGAAAATAGTTTCAGCTATGCCGCGAACACACCGACCCCTGACTGGATTAAGAGTTGTGTCGGTTCGCCAGAGCATCTTGCTTTGAACCGAGTGTCACGTCAGGGCACGTCGTCGGTCATCTCACCTGGACGCTCAACAACAGACAGGTAACCCGCGCGGAACTAATCAAACGCAGACTATCCTTTCAAGAGAAGATAACACGTAGCCTACGGGTCGAGCTTGAACCGAAACTCTTTCCATGGAGCTTGAAGGAGCTCCTTCGTGCCTTTACCTATCAGCGGTTTCACCTGTGACGTCACAGCAGCAGCAGGCTCACCTGAGCTGAGACGGCACCGGTTGAACAGGTGAAGCAGGACCTGCTGCATTCCGCCGCGTGCACGCATGCATCCGCCTGTGGCACTTTTTCTTTAAGCGTTTATCGGCACGATCAATTAACTGGGAGTAAGGAGGAAATTGGCCTTTTCTGTGGTTGATTGAAGCAAGCACCGTTTATTTAACACGTGAGAAAACAACCTGTGTGTGTAACGTTGACGTGGAAGAAGATTTACGTTGAGTTTAGTGAAGGCCTAGTTTCTTTCCCTTTCTTCTTCTTGTTATATTGACGAGTCACCTCTGTGGTTCTTACCAGGATTTATTCTGTGGTGTTGGTCAACATGTGGCACGTTAACTTATAGACTCATTTACACTCAAACCAGTCACACATGTTGCCATATGTGAAGGATAGCAATGCAGGCACAGTAAAGGTGTAATTTATTTGAGTTATTCTGTACATTCTGTTAAGCATTTTGGCCATCCAACATTTATTTTCCATTATCTACTAATTAATTATTTGTTCTATCAAAGTCCATCGCTGGAGACTGTAATATAATCTAATAAACAACCCTGCTGTGAATGCTACCTGTGTAAACAGAAACGTCGTGTGTCTTAGAGGAGTGTTGTTTGTCCTTTGTGGTCATTTTCGAGTTCATTCTTTCAGGAGTTGTTATATTGGACTAAGTTATTTTGAAATGTATGTCTAATGTTTTATATCCACAGGCAACAAAAATAATGTGCTGTTTTTTCCTAAGAATTGTAGAGCAGCTAGTCTTCAACATATCAGCAACGTGCTGCAGTGACATAATTGCTCCTCCTGAACGTTTGAGCTGTGCTTCAGTCAGTGTTTAGAATCGATCAGATCTCTTTCTCTATTAAAAGCTCTCAGCCGACGGGAGAAGCATGTTTCCTTGACAGTTAAGTTGCTTTCAAGTCACTCCGGTTGTGAGGTTCTTAGTCACTCATTAACTGTCTGCATCAGACACAAAGACACTGTGCATACCTGAGCTGATGATCTCCCCCCCCCCCCCCCCCCCCCCCCCCCCCCCTCCCCCCTTTCTTAAACACATACATGTTAACGGTAACTGCTATTTCTCTCACAGTTGGATTTGACATAGATCTTTCTTAGTTTATGCTCTTTAACCTTCATGATCTTCATGTTACCTCTTGGACAGTGATGAGACCCGTTTCACTGACTGTCTGTTTTCTTTGTTTTTTTTCAGATGCCCCGCTGTCGTTTCAGTCTATCTGATGCTGTGATGGTCCAGCTGTAAGAACACAGGCCTCACAGACTTACAATACTCGCTATTCCTCAGGGAGGTGAGCTCAGACTAAACCCTGTCGCATCATCTCATCCCTGTGTATGTGTTTATTAGGGTTAAGGTTAGGGGACCTACTTACTGTTATTTCCTTGGATGTTTCGTGGAAAGAAGTATTGTATTTTGGTACCTATATAAAAAGCTCTGTTTAAAGAATATATTAAAACTACACGTTTGCATATTCAGTTGACCTGCTATGCTTTGACTCAAAGACTGTAGGGTGCTTTTCATTTGAAGTGCACTCATGTTTCTCCCCAATTTTAGTACCAAATCACAGTTCTCCCTGGGAGACGTATCACTACATAGACTTTAATTGACATGCTGCACGTAATCAATCAATAGTTTAATCTGGAGTTGTACATTTACTGACGCTTCTGCCGGACCTTTGTGCCACTCCTTCCCCAGTCGCATGTCAACCATGGCGACGCAGGTGTTAATCCCACCGACGGTGTTTGTGTCCACCGTGCTGTCCCTGCTCAGCTTGGTGCTGCTGCTGCTGCTGTGTGTCATAAGGAAGAAAAGAAGGACGGAGGGAACATACAGGCCCAGTGCAGAGGAGAGCAAACAGGTGGGATCGGCGGGATGTGAAAAGCCTGGCCTGCCTCTCCCGTTGCCCAAAGAAGAACGCCTCATATGATGAACGTACTGAAGTGGACCCACCAGCCCGTCGCTGTGTGAACCTGCGGATGGATACCTCCCGTTTCTCTGACGTTGCCGGGATGATCTGTGTTTGTCTTGTGCACCAGAAACTCTAGAGACACACTCAACACTGTTTGCGCTGCACCTTTTAAATTTTGGTGCCAACAAATGCACTGATCAGTCAATTCTATCACTGCAAGAAAAGAGGAAATATGTCATTTGAGTGTTTATGGTGTTCGCTTATTAAAATAACTCATTTTTATTCTGCCACATAAGGAACATGAGCTTAAGTATATTTTGTATTTGTACAGAGGTTACTATATTTTTACTCTACTGTGTGTTCTGTGTATTTATATATAAAACAAATTGTTTTACACGATTTCCAGTACTGAAGGATATTGATTAAAACACTGACTGTAATGCACTTTTATGTCACGCTCTGAGAAGTTCAATTTCTAAAATAAATAAAGATCAGTATGTATTGTACACAAGGTGTTTTGTTAATAAATCAGGAATGTGCACGCCCCTTTCTCTCCCTCGTCCTGGATCATTGGAGTCATTGAACGGATGTTAGATGTTCAAAATGTTTACTTTATTGGGTTTTAAGTTATTCAGATTCTGTGTGACGGCTTACCAAAAAAATGCAATACTTATCTTCATTTGTCAGTTTTAGCTGATGGAGCATTTCTCTCTCACACACTAGCAGACAAATATTCAGGTGTCAGTGATGAATGGGCCATCATACAGTAGACAATATGCAAAACATTAGTTGTCCTCACTGTTGGAGAACTTATTTAATTCAACCATGCTGCCGAATTGCCCTAATAAGTGCAATTCACAAGTTATTCCATCAAGTATACAATATTCAGACAAACAAATCAGTTCAAATACTTGCTAAATATTGGCAATGTGCCATATGTCATGAAAACACATCAGTGAGCCACACTGTTAAATGCTTCATTAAAATGAACACTGGTTTATTTTGACTCCACTGCTGTAAATACTCACCAGTGCACCAAATCTGTGGCTGATGACAGTCCCTAACAAACGCACCTTTCACTCCAGTGTGTGTAACATTTGCTTGACGCTGCAGTGCCCAGCTGTTTTAGGAAATGACTGTATATTTGTGACCCACTTTACAATATGTAAGGGACAGACAGGACAAGAAAAACTAAAATGTCGCCAGCCTCATCCTCTAAGCTTCAAATCGCTTCTTCAGTTCAGACACTTTGATGAGAGGCGGGTCTTCACATTCATGCCCCTCTGAGCGTTTTTTCTCCTCCGATGTATTTGAGTCACATGGCGGCTGCGTTTGTGCTT
The DNA here is from genome assembly GCF_050575085.1 of Anarhichas minor. NCBI lineage: Eukaryota > Metazoa > Chordata > Actinopteri > Perciformes > Anarhichadidae > Anarhichas > Anarhichas minor. The sequence continues at coordinate 6,093,730 of NW_027466458.1, forward strand.
TCTCCCTGCTCCAAAGCGTGTTGCCAAGTCTCCCAGGTTCAGCCAGCTCCTTGGTCCCGGACTTCACCTGAGAGCCCCGGCTGTCCTGAGACTGGAAGCGTGCTACAGGAGGGAGCACTTTAGGAGGACAGGGGGTCTGTCTCATCTCCTGCTCCTCTTTCTTTACCTCTTCTTCACTCCTTTTGTCCTGAGCTGCTGGAGGTTCAGGGTCAACGATGAGACTCCGAGGGCCAGGAGAATCTGTGGGTTTCAGATTGTCCTCCTCAGGGTTGGGGTGATGGGGATTCAGTTGTATAAGTTTGTTTAAAGTCACCTCTTTAATCTTCTCCTCCTGCTCATCTTTCCCCTCTTCTTCTCTTGCTTCATTTATCTGCATTTCACTTGTTCCTTTTTCTATCTCTCGCTCATCAGCTACCTCCTCATTCTGATTTTGCTCGTACTCCCTATTTTCTCTCAACTGTTCATCCTTTAGCTCCTCAGCCATTTCTTTTAAAGTGTCCTCTCCTAAACTCACTCTCTTTTCTTGACCCGCCTTCTTGGTCTCTTCCTCTAACCTCACTTCCCCAAAGTTATTTCCGTCGTCTATTTCTTCTTCTTGGTTCCCGTTTATTGCTACCTTCACTTCTTCCTGTTCTTCTCGGACCTCCCTCCCTCTGATTTCTTGCTCTCTCACTTCACACACTGCCAGCCGACTGTCTGTCCCCTCCTCCTCTGGTACGCTGGTGTCCAGGCACAGCCAATCAGAGTCTTCCGTCAGGTCTGACAACTCCTCTGTGGTTTCCAGATTCCAGCTGTGGAGGCTGCCACTGCCACTGATGGACAGAGACAGGCTCTCCTGGCTTGGGTTGGCTGTAAAACGGCCCTGGGAAACAACAGCCAATGTAAGACCAGAAATGACCTTCATGTGTGTGTGTGTGTGTGTGTGTGTGAGAGCTCCTCATCTCCTTACCTTTGTGATATAGTCATGGCTGTCCGGTCCAAACAGATCCAGGCTGCGTGTCCCATACAGCAGGCCTCGTTCGTGGGAGCTCCGGGAGCTGAGCGTGTCAAAGATCTCCCCCAGCAGATCCATCTCCTCCGGGTCACACAGCAGTGAATCTTCCCCCTCTTCTTCATCCTTCTGGAGCTCAGAGTCAGGATCAACCGCAGGCTCAGACACAGCTCTGAAACACAGGGATAAGAAACGGGAATGGCGCAAGGGAGAAAATACTCGCTGCTTATTCTTATGTTTTTCCAGGGGTATTCCACATTTCTCCATCTCTCAGCTCGTCTCTGACTCTCACCCAGCCCATGCGTCTCCAGTGTCCTGCATGTCTTCCTCGTCTCCGGGAGCCGTCAGTTTGGAAACAGGCCGACGGGGACGAGACTGACATGAGGCAAAACAGCATAACACAGCAAAGGGATGGAAATGGAGCAATAAAAGGAGAAGATCAGTGATGAGGAAGACATGTGTGGATGGTATCTGTTGCAGTGTTATAGAATATTAATAAAAATAGATTGCAACAGATCTCACCCTCCCAAAGTGTTGTGTGATTGGCAGGCGGTTCTGCAAGCAGTCAGATTGGGCACGGCGGTGCGACACAGATCCTCCTCTCTGAAGGGCGTGTTCTTCATTGTGGGCCTGAATCACACACACACACACACACATGGATATGGATTATTATAGTAAAACCACAAAATAACTAGATTCATTTGTACCATCATGAACGCTGACCCACCTTGTGCATCAGCAGGTTTTTCAAACCAGACTTGGTGAGACCTTTGGCCTGGGAGAGATTAAGTCATCATGAATAGAGTTGTTTTGGTGATGCAGACCAACCTCCCAGCAAAAACACCGTGGCTTGTACTCACCCTCATGTTTGCTTTGGACTTCATGTTAAAGATCAGCGCTCCTCCCCCTTTCTGTCAAAAGCACAACTGCATTTGTGTTGCACTTTTCACCAAGACGGGAACCAACTTCAAACGGTTTCATTAAAGATGAAAAGAGCTTACCTTTAAATTACCAACTAACTGTTGATAGGATTTGCTTCTTCCTTTAAACGGACAGAAACACAAGAGGATGGGTGATAAGTGAGCAATGTGAAATCACACTCAAACTCACACTCACACTCACACACACACTCACACATATGCACACACGCACACACGCACCTGCAGCTGTTTCACACTTAAAGATCTCCTCCTCAAAGAGATCATCTGGTTCCTTCTCTTTGTTCAGAATATCCAGGCGGCCATCGATGAACTTCAAAACAAAACTAATGTTTGATCATTTCTTAAATATTATTTGATTAAAATACCTCATCTTTAACATGAGTACGACTTAGTCCAACTGACCTCACAACTCATTTATCAGTAATTCTATGCATCTGCATCAAAGGACGTCAGAGACATTTGTTGACATTTCACTTTACTGTAACGCTTTGCTCAACAGGCTCCTCTCCGGTGTTATAATTGCAGTATCTGTCCAGCAGAGGGCAGTAAATAATACCGAGCACAGCGCGTACCTGTTTGAAGGACTGTAAATGAATGGCACTCTGTAGGAACTGCCTCATGCTGGCAGACTTGTGATCTAGAAACAGCTCCTCACTGAACCACATCTCACCCTCCTGCAAGGAGAGATATGGAGATAGGTACAACAAAAGAGAAGAATGAGTCCCAAAAATACACATAGGAATGAAGAGGTGTCTTTAGAAATGACCAAATAGAAATTACAAACTATGAATCATTTACCCTACGGTTTTAATTTTTATTATAAGAAATAATAAGCCTTTTGAGTGATTGACCTTTTGACCCTGCAGCGCGTCCCTGTAGCCTCCAAACAGCAGAGCCTGAGCTTTCAGGAAGGCCCTCGAGACGCCACAGCCGGGAGACACGGCCTGACGCTTCAAACAGGCCTTCAGCCCGGACAACTGGAGACATGTGTACATTTATATCTGTGATATGAATCAAGAGCAACTGCTACTCCAGCTCAGCGACAATGATGAAGACAACACCATTCGAGTAAGAAAACATAACGTTGAAATGCAAAATGTGCTACAGGTGATAAACATTTTGTCATTTAGCCTTGGTTAGATCGGTGACGGTATAGAGGGACAGAAAACATGTGAAGAGGAGGAGAAAAGGCCCCTGACTGTGTTCATATCACGTGTTTTTAAGTCTGTTATGAGTCAAATGTTTTTTAATCTTCACGGTTCTACAGACGTGGCGTAAACACAAACAGGAGTACATTACATCGGTATTCATTTCTATTACAATAGGCGATTTATTACCACATCTGAAGGGATCCTTTTCAGGTCGTCAAAGGGGCTTTCCAGAGTGTTTGTGTCCACATTCAAAATGACGACTTCCTCCAACCCACGACTCCTCACCCTCTGTGAGACAGACACAGAGACACACCGTGATGTGTTGGTCCGTCAGTTTGTGGGGACAAACCTGGTAGATTAACCGGTTTTATATTGCTTGAGTAACTGTAGACGGTTTTATTCGGTAGTTTACCTCAGATAGACTGGTGTGGACCCCTATTAGGTAAGGCATAGGTGCACTGTAACCAAATAAAAAAGGGTGAATCTATTGCAGACCGACAGACAGAATAGACAGACAGACAGATACAAACAGACAGACAGACTTCTTACCAGCAGTAATCCAGTAGGTGAGGTGGCAGCACAGGGATGAAGATGTGTTGCCAGTACATGGGGTATAACACAGCACTGAGTGCGTGCACGCAAGACGTCAGCTACACACAACACAAAAACGGACGACTGTTTCAGACAACAACACACAGGACACTCAAGTCTGTCTGTGTGGTCGGCCATAGGCCACATATGGTGCCCAATTTGTGACTTCAAGGTAGAATAATGGAGATCATTTTAGCTGCACTGAGTTCGGTTTCCAAGTAGTTGCATTCCGCTAAATACGGTTGCAGGTTAAGGTGAGTTTCCAGAGAGTGAACATGCATCTTAGACAAAAACGTAAATAAAGTCCTGTAAAAATAGAAGAACACAAATGTGTGTCTTACGGTGCTGAGTTTGCTGGCAAAGATGAGGATGCGTCTCTCAAACAGCATGCTGGCATAGAGCTGGAGCAGGTTGCCCACATCTACCGCCACAATCAGCTCTGTCAAGTTCCTCTGGTGAATCCACAGACACACACATATCGGTTTGAATGGGCAAAGTGGACAAAACTCCACCCGCTCTATAGGATATACACCCAGGGTGTAGTTTAGTCCTCCATACTCACATTTTCAGGGATGGAAGGGAGACTTCTGGGGTCTGGAGCAATGAAGTATGGAACCTGGTCAAAACAAAGAAAGAAACAATCCATGAATAAGAGAACGGGGGGAATTTAATGAACGTGCTTTTTTGCTTTCAGTTGGCTTCAACATCATACACTCATGTGTGCATTACAGGTTACAGGATCAGACTTACGGTTTCATTCCAAAATTCTCTATCCATTAAATAATGCTTTTGTTAGATGCAAACTATTGTGTCAGCTAATGTCTTACTGCAACACAACCATTACGTTATAATCCTTAAGATTTACGTGACATCCAAGCACATGTTTGATGGTATTAACTGTGGGTATTTGTTCTGCAATAGCCATTCAATGTATTTACAATCAGTAATGACCTCTCTCTATAGACGTTTTCATTGTTAGTGGTGGAGTCCGCCATTCCCGCACCAGATTTAAAAACCTTCACTCTCTTTACACTGTATCAGAGCTGTATCAACTTACTGATAATAAAAATACAAAGAATTCCCAGAATTAAACCAGACTTGCTGTTACCAAAACAACCAGCACTGAAACTATATCGAAAACGACTTTAATCAATATTATCTATTCTCACACCGTAGAAATGTGGCGTGAGAAACACACGGAGGATTTATTACTTTGGAATGAAACTCTTGAAATGTAAAAATCCACAAGATACGACCAGCTGCAGCTTTGATTTCATTTGATTTGAACACGGGTTATTTGTTATGGATGCATACACTCAACAGTCACAATGAATGGCAGACGTTAGTGCAAATCGTGTTACGTTTGATTAAAACATTTGATTAGAGGGGTGGGTGACAAGGTTTTAGTCCGCACACATCCGGTTTAGCCATCAAGCACAGACAGCCAACGTTTTCCAGCAGGAGTTAGTCTGTATCTGCTCAGCAGTTATTCCAGACCACATGAACCCCTGTGGGACTCACCCCCTCTTGTCCCTTTGGGTGTCCAACAGGATGGGACACCTCTGTGCTGACCAATAGCTGCTCTCCCTCAGAAAAAAACACAACAGGCTAACCACGGACAGAAAACAGCCGTAAAGTGAAGTGTGACACCTGCTTCTCACTGGATAATTAGAGATTTACCATCTGCAGAGTGACAGATCCAGCTGCTGGTGGTAAGGGCTGCTTGTAGAGGGCAGCCAGCAGCGCTTTGGTCTCATTGGTCTGTTGAGGACATGACGGGCGTTAGGTTAATAATACTCAAACACAGAGGAGAAGACAGAGTACACACACTGGAACCTCACCTGTCCTTTTGTGAGGTAATCGGCCAAGTTGTTGAGAAGTTTGTAAAACACTTCAAACCATGGAAGATAACTGTAATCAAATTGATTAAAAAGGGTTTTCATCGTGATGTTAAAGGCATGAGAGTTACTCTTTCAATACCCCCCCTCACACAAATACCTGAGTATGCAAAGGCAGGTGTTTGTGTTGTTGGTGAGCCGGCAAAAGCCAAACCGCTGGCATCCCTCAAGGTCGGTCAAAACAAAAGTAAAGTGCTGCACGGCCACTCCCTCCCTCGCTCTGTGCAGACGAATGACGTGAGAGGTGGACATGTATAAAAAATACAGACCAGAAATGTAAACTGGAGTTTATACTCACCTCTGTATGTCATACGGGAAGCAGAACCTGGGTAATGTTTGAAAAGATTCCTGGAATGAGATGAAATTGTGTCAAATGAAATGTGAAAAATCTGATAACAAGTCTAAAAGTCTACAGCAACGCTGATGGCTCTGTGGGCCTGTGCTTATAGGCACAACACTGGCAACATGTTCACGATGACAATGTTAATGTTCAGCAGGTACAATCGTATCTAATTAGCATTAACCACAATACACATTTGAGGGAAGGTCAGTTGTTTTGCAGGTATTTGGTCCAGGTCCAAGCTCCAAGGTAAAAAAATGATATTTGAAGCAAATATTCGTAGAAAAACCTGAAATTACAACTTCCAGGTCTGTCAGGTGATACAATTGGACCCAAAAAGACTCAACACTAAGATTTAAATAGGGGAAGAGACGTAACTCAGCCGATAATTGTTTTAGGTGAATCAGCTTCCCGGTACGAACCATTAAATAGAGCTTATTTTAGTCACAAAGTTAATAGTTAGGATAATCCCATTTTTTTCCGAGCCATTTTGGCAACTGAGCGACTTGTATTGGAATTAAATTTGAGCCTTCAACGCCATTTTCAATTCTCTTTATACACCAATGATTTGGTCATAAACCAAAGCGTTGGACAAATCAAAATTATATAATTATAAATATGTTGCCACTATATGAAATATCAGAAGATCACGAAAGTTATTACAATTCATCATGAATGGGATGCGTCTGTACCAAATGTCATTGCAATTCGTCCAATAGTTCACATTTCACTCATAGCTGCAAATGTTGGACATTACATGCAACGTCCTGGACATAATCACTGTATTAATCTTATATTATCATTATAATCTATATTGGATTTAGTGAATTTTGGATATACGTGTTGATATTTAAATACTTGCACCATTATTAACATGTTTGAACTCTTGATATTTGCACTCTTTCCAACTTTCTGCAACTGATGCAAAACAATTACCCTCGGGAGAAATAACGTTCCATCTCATCGTATCTTGTCTTAATAGCTGCTGTGATATTTTAGTCTGAACCAAAGTGGAGGCCTGACCGGCCCACAGACCAGCCAACATTGCAATCCCAATAGCCACACCGCTATCCAAAAAGAAGCCACAGCAATCATTTTAGCTTGACAATACATGCACAAATATTAAAGCTTTCCAGAAGCAGGGGACACGAGCGGCTACCTCATCACTGAAGTCCTCCGGAAACTGAAACAGTACACCGGGATCTATAACAATGAAAAGAATGAATCAAAGGACATCATGGCCAATGCTCCAAACACACTATATGTACAAAGTGGGTTCTACACGGCAACAATGAGTGAAATAGAAGGAAGACAAATCATTGAAAATGGGGAAATTAAATAAATGTTCAATTCAATAAATAAGGTATTTAGTACTGTTAACCCCTTCAGCTCACATGCAGCTGCTCAGTCCATCAGATCACCACAACACGCTACGATCTGGTTCTAGTGTGACAAGACACGCTATGTGGTTTTTCTGATCACATGACAGGAAGTATGAGCAACTCAGCTCAGGAGAAACACCTTCATATACAGAAAGTCTGATCAACGTATTATTTCATCACACAAATGAATTTGTGTTGCTTTTTAAGTTTGAAACAAATTTCAGATGTTAGTTGGCACTCAGGTGTAGTTTATCAGAACTCGGAAAATGACAAGAAGAAGGTGAATAAAGTCAGGGGAAGAATTTGAGGAACAAATATTTATCAACTTCTCTGTTGCTGACAAATTACTCTGCACATGTAAACAGTTCCATAGCAGACAACACAAGTTATAGTACTCCATAGAGGCTGAAACACAAGCTGGGAATCACAGAAATTGGCAATACTACATTGGCCCACTCACCTTTGTCTCTGGCTACGGGGCAAGTTGCTTCAAAGAACCAGTAGAAGGTTCGCTCGGGGTTTTGTCTGACAGGAAAGAGACGGAGCGCTCATGTGAGATTCTACCTCCATGGAAAACTGACCAAAACATGCTCACATCAATGCTGAGACACTCCAGTGAATCTGCCCAACATTTATCATATTACTCAAATCATCATTTCACAAAACCGAGGAGATTTCACTCTCAGGATGTTATGAAACAACAGGTGTGCTGATGAAGACAAAGGTAGACAGTGGTCCATCTATTAGAGACAGGTGTACCTACAGAAAGAGAGTTACATGCAGTGATGGAATGAAATTTAATTTATTGATGCTACTTCTACTCCACTACCTCCCAGAGGTAAATGTTGCTTCAATAATTATTATACAATTTTAGATTATACTTTATGTATATTATTCTGAAATGGGCCATTCTGCATAACGAGTACTTTTGGTACTTTAAGTATACATTGATGCTAATAGCTTTTATTTGTAAATAAGTATTTCTACACTGTATTGCTACTTTTACTTGAACAAAATATCTGAGTATTTCTTCCACCACTGGTTAAGTGTGATTACATTAAAATATTCGGAACTTATTCATACGCAACAAACAAAGATGAACATTTCCAGGCCTACCATGAAGTGAATGGCAACTCACACAAAGGGCAACAGAGTTGCTGCAGGAAACTTCCTGTGCAGTTGTGAGAGGAAGTAATAAAAACCACAAGAACAGACTGACGGGCAGAGCGATGATGGGAGTCGAGCATATAAATGAACAGATTAACTCACTTCAGTCTGGAGCCCATGCTGTCTGGGTGTGTGTGTGTCCATGTGTTGGTCCAGGAGGGCAGAGATCTTCAGCAGGTGCATCAGATGATAGTCATACCTCCTTCCTGATGCAGCTGCTGTGTGAACGGAGGCAGACAGCAGCAGTAGCAGGAGTCTGCAGAATCAGCGCAATCGGAGTGACAGAACACTTCCTGATCTATGTCAGTATATGTGTGGTGTGTGTGTGTGTGTGTGTGCGCATATATACGTATGACGTCTGATATAAGACCACCTCTCCAAGCTCAGAACTTATTTTCACTTTTCTTACATTTTCATCATTTTCCCTCAGTTTCCTTTACTTAGATCTTCTCATCAGATTTTTTTAATCAGATCAAAAGGGAACCATTAAGTACAAAAACACAAGTTAAATAAATCACATTTTCATTCATCTATAGAAATAACCATGAGAACTACTACTGCCTATTCAAGCATGACAGACAGAGGAACGGCCATTAACACGAATGGCCTCCACAACAGCAGATACTTAAAGTATTTTAACAAGAACACTCAGCTGATCTTGATTTATCGCTTTAAGTAAGATATACTTGATATTATTGTCATATAGTCTCCATGAAAAGCTGATTCATGGAGTTACTTACACTTGATCAAACAAAAAGGCTTCAAAATCCTGTTTTATTTTCCTAATAGGAAGAATTTCTGATGCGCCATAAAGCATTTGGTGTTTCAAGTTTCATCGTCCTAAGAGGCATCAAGGTTTTCCACATCCTGCTGACAGAGGCACTAAACTCAGAGATCAGCACTGCCTCCTGCTGGTGTTCAAGCAACACTGCCTCATCTGTAGGTCTCCATTTTGGTTTGCCTTCATACTCTGACATCCGAGTAAAACTGAAGGATTTTACGATTTATTTTGTTCCATTTCAGTCAAAATTAGTGTCAGTTTAAGGCTCAATTGTCTTCTATTGCCTGTATTTCATTTTTAAACGTATCACAGAGAAGAACATCAAACACACAAAGGGATATTTTCCCAACAAATTTATTACAATCAATGCCAAATTAGACAAGTGATCAAATTTGCATTGAACGGTTTTATTGAATACTTGGCCCAGGTACTGTTTGACTGGAACATCAACAGAAAGCTACAGACAAAAGACCACAAGCACAGTTGTTAGCTACCTCTATATGAGCACTGCGAGTTAATAAAGTGAATCCTGCTGTGGCCGGAGGAAAGTGGAAGGAAGAGGAGAGGCAAACAGAAACAGTAGGATAAGAGAGGAGTCAGAGAAAGAGAACAGAGCAGGAGTGAAATGAGTGGACCGATGGTTGGATGGAGTTATGACGAGCGCAGTTGACTTTAGCCTTAGGCCACCTCTTCTTCTCCTTCCTCTTCAAACTCGCCTTCCTCAGCCGTGGCATCCTGGTACTGCTGGTACTCGGACACCAAGTCGTTCATGTTGCTCTCCGCCTCTGTGAACTCCATCTCGTCCATGCCCTCGCCGGTGTACCAGTGGAGGAAGGCCTTGCGGCGGAACATGGCGGTGAACTGCTCGGAGATGCGCTTGAACAGCTCCTGGATGGCCGTGCTGTTGCCGATGAAGGTGGCGGCCATCTTGAGTCCGCGGGGCGGGATGTCGCACACGGCTGTCTTGACGTTGTTCGGGATCCACTCCACGAAGTAGCTGCTGTTCTTGTTCTGCACGTTCAGCATCTGCTCGTCCACCTCTTTCATGGACATGCGGCCTCGGAACACGGCGGCCACGGTCAGGTAGCGGCCGTGGCGAGGGTCGCAGGCGGCCATCATGTTCTTGGCGTCGAACATCTGCTGTGTGAGTTCGGGCACAGAGAGGGCTCTGTACTGCTGGCTGCCTCTGCTGGTGAGAGGGGCGAAGCCCGGCATGAAGAAGTGCAGACGAGGGAAGGGCACCATGTTGACGGCCAGTTTGCGGAGGTCAGCGTTGAGCTGGCCGGGGAAACGCAGGCAGGTTGTCACCCCGCTCATGGTGGCAGAGACCAGGTGGTTGAGGTCTCCGTAAGTGGGTGTGGTGAGTTTTAGGGTGCGGAAGCAGATGTCATACAGGGCCTCGTTGTCGATGCAGTAGGTCTCGTCTGTGTTCTCTACCAGCTGGTGGACGGACAGTGTGGCGTTGTAGGGCTCCACCACTGTGTCTGACACCTGGAGGTAGAAAACGCAAAGGTCAGGGGGGATAAGTCAGAAAAGGAATAAAAAAACACCCATCAGCAGTGCCAGGTGATCACTGTACCTTAGGAGAGGGCACCACGCTGAAGGTGTTCATGATGCGGTCGGGGTACTCCTCACGGATCTTGCTAATGAGCAGAGTTCCCATTCCAGAGCCGGTACCGCCGCCCAAGGAGTGTGTCAGCTGGAAACCCTGCAGACAGTCGCAGCTCTCAGCCTCCTTCCTCACCACGTCCATGACCGAGTCCACCAGCTCAGCTCCCTCTGTGTAGTGGCCCTTTGCCCAGTTGTTACCGGCTCCACTCTGGCCTGGATGTAAAGGGTTAATATTGAGCCTTATTTATCCTGCCAAAAGGCTCATTATCAAATTCATTATTTAATAAAAGGATAGTTTCTAAATGGAATACAACAAGTCGCTCTAATATGCTCATAATTAAAATGACCTTTCTTTTTCTATGTTATAATGATCGTGTGTGTGTGTGTGTGTGTGTCTGATCATATACCAAAGACAAAGTTGTCGGGTCTGAAGATCTGTCCGAAGGGGCCAGAGCGAACAGAGTCCATAGTGCCAGGCTCCAGATCCACTAAGATGGCCCTGGGCACGTACTTCCCACCTGAAACACAAATGCATGCGTCAAAATATATATATATATTTTTTTTTATTTGATTTTTTTTATTAGAAAAGAAAAGACGGATCACGAGAACACCGAGTTGTGTTTAACGGTCCGGACCTGAAGCCTCGTTGTAGTAGACGTTGATTCTGTCCAGCTGCAGGTCGCTGTCGCCATGGTAGCTTCCCGTTGGGTCGATGCCGTGCTCATCGCTGATCACCTCCCAGAACTAGAGGATCAAAAATAAAAATGTAATTCATACAACGTCACCCTAAAAACAGAATATACGATTAAAATGTACACGGTTGTTCTTGTGGCAACGAAAAAGGTTTGCGCGGAGGTTAATTGATAGAAAATGAATTGACAAAAATTTGATGATCAAATCAAATTATTAATCTGTTATTTAAGACAACAAGTGACGGATTCATTAGTAATAAAAACCCTTTTTAGCTGCAGCCCCAGAATAAAATTGCAATGTCACAGATGTCTGCAGCAGATGGGTTGGTCTACACTGAAAATGAGGCTTAACCCGTTATTTGATGCAAAGCTGCCTATTGGGGGTTTATTATCATTGCAGTTAAAATATGACTTAATTATGCGTGTGTTGAAAATCTGGGTGGCTGCAGACGATGCGTTGTGTTCTGCGTCTGAGCCACACCCCTCTCTCCCCCCCCCCTCTCTCCCCCCTCGACCAGACACACGCGCAGTTTAGGAGCTGTCGCTCATCTAAGGGGCATCAGAGGCAGTAGCGGGGGCTGTCTCGGCTTGCCACCGCCCATCCTAAAGGATGCTATTGTGCGCTGCCTTCAGCCATGTACCACACTTTCCAATCCGCTGGGTTGACCCATTTAGTATTTCCTGTGGACAACATGGCCTCGCATCGGCCGACACGTCGACATAAACACCGTAAAGCTCGATTTCAAATCATATAAAAGCGAGAGCAGTTTAACAGGTTAAGATATCTAGATATACTGTCGACGTGTGTGCGCGTTTTCATACCTTTGCTCCAATCTGGTTCCCGCACTGCCCGGCCTGCAGGTGCACTATTTCACGCATGTTGTTGCTGTAGTGTGTGTGTGAGAGGAGTCTCACGGAGAAACAAAGGAAGCTGGGCTGACGACGGGCTCTGGTTCTTCAGCGGGTTCGGTCCTGGTCCTCCTGCTGTCGTCGACTGTCTGACTGAATGGCGGACGAGCTGTGTGGCTACAGAGAGCTCGCGCCTGCGTAGTAAGCTCTCTGTCCCGCCCTTCCCTCCGTCCGCGGCTGCGCAGCTCAACCCGGTGCTGCAGCATGACGTCATCTCCATGGCAACGGGAACCGGGCACGGCCGGAATATAGGCCTGCCTGGTCTGTGTTGTAGAGAGACCGGCTGTCGTGGGATTGAAATGGATGTGGGATAACACTGGAAGGATAAACAGGCCGGGATTAACTTCTCCTTAAAGCTTGAATCACGGGGTTAAATGTACGCTGACATTAGCATGCATCTAGCCCCGTGTTTAATCTAACAACTCCAACAAAGGACTTAATGAACACCGATGTATGAATGAACACTGAGTGTGATGGCGACGTGTAGCCTAGAAATCATTAATTAACTGTAGAAAGACAATGTATGATAACATCATAAATATGCATGTTACATTGTCTTTGTCTCAGCAGTGATTTACGTGTGTCTGGGTGTCTTGGGTGTGGGCTGTCTTTAGTCATTGCCTGGATGGGAATAGTGTTAGCATGAAATGGATTCATGTGTCATGCAGAGGCTTGCAGTAGGGCCTAGTGTGAGCTTGCAAAAATGTGCTGTTGGGCCCATTTCCAACCCCCCACCCCCCCAACCCCCACTGCCCTCTGCGATTGCACATCTCCAGCTCGACATCTGTCCATATCTAACAGCAAACGGGTTTATGACTGGTTCGAATGTGCACTTCACTGAGATGCTAAACTGCCAAATTCCCAAAGAAAGTGACGTGACCTCAGTGTCTTCAGGGATTGGGTTGTACAACCCAATTGAACGTTGTCCATCATTAGGCCCTGACAGAGCTCTTATTAGCAGCCTGGGCAGCTTTTTGAAACAACATTTTACGCAGCTGACAGCCTCTGTGAGCCTTGTGTTTTAGCAGGAGTGCCCTGAACGCCTCAAGTTGAATGGATTCAACACAGAGCAGAAAGACGTTTTTCTTTTGCTGGATACCTGAGGCTATATGACCTTACCAACCATAGTTACCATGCAGATGCAGCAGGAGGCAAATCAGTGCAGTAGCCTACATGAGATTTGTACAAGTTGTTGTCATTAATTTAAATTGTATTATAAGCTATTAAGTGTCGTCCATTTTATGCTTTGTGATAAAGCATAAAAAACGATTTATTTATTACCATTGCCGAACAACAATATTTAAAAAAGACGCAGAAAACTGCAAAAAACGCTCCGTCTGATTGGCCAACAAAATGTAGTGGGTTGCGTCTCGCATTGTCCACCTGTAAAACCTGCTCAGTCTGATCAGGGCCATGTGATGCAACTTGCTGTTTTGTTTGAGCTGTTGCCAATACAGGCAGGACGTTTGATAACAGAGACTAAAAGAGAGCGAGGAAGGAAGAAGAATGTGATAGTCATCAAACAAGAAGGCATTCCCCAACCTCTTCTTGCAGGTGTCCAAAGAAAAAATCGAAAGGGGAATAAGGTGGTGAAATCCAATCACAAGTGATCACTCACTGAACTGCAGTCGTATATGCAGTCGTATATTCCTGAAACCGTGTGGATCCATACTGGAAATTAACCAGTCTCAACCAGATCCTGAAATACATTGAAGCACAGCCGCCAGGCCATAGACTGCAGGCCTATATAAGAAGTGGATGTAGTCTCTGTGACCCATCCCACTGTTGTTTTTGAAGCCTCAAGTTCAGCATTTTGACCGTTGCTATCTTGAAAGTGGAAAACCTTCGTAAACTAAGTGAGCTCACAAGCCTTTTGGAGAAAGTATTAGGAACCATTGGGGAGTCTCCAGCAGGTGAGTAAGTGCGGGATGTGGTGACATTATCTAGTTGAGCTAGATCTCTTCTCTACTGTTCCCATCATCTAAGAGAAGATCGTCCCAACTTGTGCCTCGCCTACACATCTCCTGAAGAATGATCTTTGCCTTGTGGCGCCACAAATCTGAGAGGATCATACGGTGAGGCCACTGTCGACAGAATGTCGCGGCGTGTTGCAGGCTGGTCCTTGAGGCTGACGTTAAGTCGGAAGTGGTCGGATTTCGCATCCCACTGAATCCCGAGGGCTCTCTCAAGTGGCAGGTCATCAAAGGCAAGATCCATATTCTTCACATTGGTTGCTCGTTCAGAGGGTATACTCTCCAGGACATTTCTGTCGTTCGACACAAACTTGTGTAGTTGCAGACCACCCATGGCACAGAGTTCACGAGCTTCTCTGGCAAGCTGAATAGCATCTTCAGTGCTTTCAACACTTGCGAGCCCGTCGTCGACATAGAAATCCCTCATTATAAACCGTGAGCCTTGAGGGTAGAGGTCTGCATTTTCCTTAGCTAGATACTTCAATCCGGAGTTTGCGCATCCAAGGGAGGAGGCCGCACCAAACAGATGCACCTTAATCCGGAATTCGCTGGGTGGTGAGTTCAAGACTCCTTGCTTCCACCAACATTTTCTCAATGTCCCACATCAGTGCGACAGGGTGCCGTCGAAATCAGATTAGAACTCTACTCAAGTCGTTCAACATGTCAGGCCCAGGGAGGAGGTGGTCGTTCAAGCTGGTTCCTTTGTACCTGGCAGAGCAATCGAACACTACGCAAAGTGTATCCGGCTTTCTTGCATGATAAACGCCATGATGTGGAATGTACCATTTCTCACCTTCACTCCCACCGTCTACGATCTGCTCTGCGTCTCCTCTTTCGATTACCTCTTCCATTCATTTGACATACAGCTCCTGAGACCTTTTGTCCCGTTTTCAGGTGGTTGAGGTGTATGATGGCTGAATCTTTATTGTCAGGTAAGCTGGGTCTGCCTTTAAAAGGGCATTTCGTATATATAATTCTCTTAAGGAAACATGGGTTTGGGTTATTATGGGCTAATTCTGATAGATAAACTAATGGTGTCTTATGGCGTAAATTGAGTACCCTCTAATCGATGGCTTTATAAATCATAATTTAATGATTTATAATCGCACCATTTCATGACATTATTTAATTATTATTTATTAAATTTGCTACCAGCAATAACGCTACAATTAACACATCCAGCAAGCACGGAGCAACATTATCATTCATTTGGAATCGGGTTTCTGGCCACTCGTCAAATGTAAGTGGAATAATTATTTTTCTTTTAGTTCTGTTTTGGTTTGCACAACTCTTAAGCTGTTAAATGCTCCACTATGTTCACCCACGTTGCCTGTCTGCTGTCGGTGCTGGGGTGGGTGGTGCACAGTGGGTTTATCAGAGCTGTACCTCAAACAGCTTCTGTGGCTGGAAATAAGGTTGATGAGACACTCAAATGTGCAAATGGAGCGGAAGTGCGCAGGGAGAGGCTGTAGTGGCAGGATTGGGCCTGTATGTGGTTGTTGGTGTGGCGATCAACAGGGGCCCTATAGCAGGCTTAATCCAGCCATGATTTCTGTAGTAACACCTGATGTCCATACGGGGGCGATAGATATCTTCTGTTATTCAGCGGATCTCACACACTGCTTCCTGTCTCTGGTATCTGTAGCCTACTGTACTGTCGCTCACTCTTAAAAAAACAACCCAAAATAATACATTTTAAGTGTTCATTTTATGCAAGCACCAATAGTCACATGCCTCAGTAAAGGGAAATCCTAAACCTGAGTGAACTACTTTTTAAATCTTGAATGCATAAAATATAACTATACAATATTTTGAGGAACAAATTTCTCTAAACATATAACAAGTGAGGCTCTTTTTTGGCCTCTTATACTATATATTTCAGTACCATGTCTTCAACTTGCCTTGTGGATGATTTAATAATTATTAAGATTCACCTATAAAAAAAATCCTCTCAGGCTGATTTACTTATGAAATGTGATGGTGAAAACTGTAGCCTCTAGTTAACCAAGTAACCAAGTCTTGCCTTTTAATCTAATTTTACATTTTGAATATATTGATATTCCTGTTATTTCCAGGAACAAATTACATTTTTTTACAGAGTTCTGAATGCCTGAGGAGGACAGTGGAGCAATTAAAGACACACACACACACACACACACACGCACACGCACACGCACACACTTCACTCTTCTACTGAGATTGCCTCCTCCTTTTCCTTGGGAGGATATGAAGTGGGCAGAACATTATCCTTCTTTTAAAACATATCCTGATGTCTTGTGTATAAAACACTCCATCAAAGCCACAACGTCTCAGGTCACATGACCCTTTGGGGTCAAACTCGTCTTATTATCTCAGCCTCACTGCTGTGACCATCATCTTTGCATCTCCTGCTCTACATCTGTCAAATCCATGTCCTCCGGATATATGCTTTGTTTAAATGTCGCTCTTGAAACACACACACACACACACACACACACACACACACACACACACACACACACACACACACACACACACACACACACACACAGTTACGCTTGCTCACTGCTCATAAATTTCATGATTATTTGAATATGTCACTGAGGTGAACACTTGACCGCCAGTTTGTCATTTCATGCAAGAGTTGGCAGATACATTCCCTCTCATTGAGTCATAAAACCACCCGGCCTGTCGGAAACACCTGGATCACTGAGGAGGGAGCGAAGCACTTCGAAAGGACACACACAAGTGAAAGTGGGTGCACACACACTGAGGAAAAAGTCAAACTTGGATCAAAGAAGGACAAAACTGAAGACCGGCAGAGCGCAGGGAGAAGGACAACTTGATTGGCTGCGTAATGAAATATACTGTTTCATGCTATCCCACCGTATCAAAACTATCAAAACGCAGTGTTATTGAAGTGATTCAGTGTTTATGTAGAGTGCATCTTCACACCGAGTAAATCTCTCTGCTGTAGAAGGTGAATTAAAGTTAAGTTTTACATATTACATAAAAGTAAATAAAATTGACAAGCATGAGGCAAAGGACGGGTTATAAGACCTTTGATATAAGACAAAAGTGATAATAACCATTTTCACACACACACACACACGCACGCACGCACACACACACACACACACACACACACACACACACACACACACACACACATACGCTGTGTGAGTTGGTTCGGTTTCTGACTCACTCGACATTGTTACTCACCATTACCATAGCAACAAAGGGCTTGAGAGGTTTTAAGTGAAACGCAGATTATGCAGATAGCAATGAAAGACTGCCAGTTCAAACATCCATTTGAATAAGACTGAAGACTCTATGCCAGCTTTACCCGATGAGCAAAAGAAACATTTACTATGTTGGAAACAGCTCCAATCACTTCACTGGGTTTTCTTGCAGTTCTCTCCGCTATGATTCCTTCATCCTCAAAAAGAAATCCTTGTGTCATTGGATTATGAGAGTAAAGTGGAGCACCTATAAGAGAAACGTGTAAAAACCCTCAAAGAATCAATCTCACAGCTTACAGGACAATAAAACAAACCACTCAGCCATTATTACCGTCATTTGTTTTCTTTATCAATTAACTGTTTTATATGCTGGAAGTGTTTTGAGCTGTGGGACGCCACTCTTACATGTGTGGCATTATCAAAGATAATTAATGTTTAAGTCGTTTTGTAACGTGCTTGGTTCAATGCCATTGTATGTTGTTTACCGATATCATGGAAGTCATTTTCCTCCTGGCTGACTGCTTCTCTGAGATATCTGGCAACGCTCACATCTCACGAGCAAGAGCCTCTCTCTCTCCTTCACAGACAAATGACGCAATCTGCCGCGTTTCTCTGCGCTGCAGGCTTTGAGATAAAATGCTTCTCATGTCTGTTGCTACGGAGTTAATCAAAGAAAAACGAAAAAGAAAAGACTACAGAGTCATAAGTGGAATTCTCACTATATGCAAATGTTAAATCCACAGCCAATATCACTTATATTAGCCCATTATTATAATTACCGCCACGAGGAAGACAGAAACAACTAAATTAGCATCCAAATAATAAACAAGCCCAAAGCAACTGATTATATCATGAAATAAATGTCTTAAGGGAGCAGTTCGTATATATACAGATGTCACCACTGCCTCTCTTGTGTTCACCCTTCATTCTCTCTTTTTCAATCTTTCTCCAAGACTACAGGCTTTCAGATCAACCCGAGGCTAATCACTGAGAAAAACATGTGACTTTAGTCAACGTGAAGAAGTGTGCAAACGATCACGATAATGGGAGGAACAACAGTTAGCCACACATGCACACAAACATGTTCAGATAAGAAACCCATTCACGCAGATATCAAATGTCCAAAGACTTGAGAACAAACAGCGTTTCTCTATTATTTATGCACATTTATTATTCAGTGGGTGGTCAATAGCCTGCAGCATTAAACCTTGTGACTCACAGAAACGCCAAAGTCAGATCAGCAACAGCCTTCAAAATTGTCTTTTTAAATATGTCGTCGTTTTAAAAGGGTAAAGGGTTTGATTTAATACCTTACATATCGGTTCAAAAAAAATGTTTTGTTGGAATCTTTGTATTTTTTGAACCCTTCCATGAACAGACAATGAATGGACAGAGAGGAAGTATGAAGACAGAAGAAGAAGATGACCCTAAAGGGAAGACAACAACGTAATTGAGAGAATATTACAGTAAGTTGATGAACCCTCTTTCAGTGTTAACCAAATGATAACTGGAGTTATTTTTAAGCACTGAAAAGGTAGTTTGTCACTTTGGGGAAATAAACTTCATCTCTTTCTTGCTGATAGTCAGATGAGAACATTGATATTACATTGTCTTGACATGACAGTGATCTTCTCAGCTAACTTTCAGCAAGATGCAAATATGCTCCTTTCCCAAAATGTCTTTTTCTTTAAGAAATACTGATGTGATCACGAGTCATCAGCTTCGGATAACAATCGATTTTGCATTATTTGGTTAGAAAATGTTACAAATAAATGCAGGGAAGCAAAAACAGCAGGCCCCTAAATTGGGACTGTCAAGCGTATCATAATCTGTAAATATTATATTTTGTAACCTTTTCTTTTTCCTACCTTTTCTTCCCCCAAAGTGAGAGCAGTTAGTTTGATTCACACACACATTCCCGAAGGTGTTTTGTGATTCACGTCATTCTAGGACTTCTCTTTTTTAATTATTCACAACTCAAGATTAAAAAAACAACAACAGCAGGATAGACAGCAAAGGAAGGAGCCATGCAGTTTCACCTCAAATGAATATCAGCTCCAACTTGTCAGTGCGGCTGCCGAGAAACATAAAACGACATGTTGAATAATGGAGCTGGTCTCAACATTGAGCCCTGGGACACTGCTCTGATAACAAGTCATGTTTCAAGGTGTTACCTCTGAGTCAGTCACAGCGGAGAGCATTAAACCTGTGTTGTTTTTTTTGCTGATGAGCAAATGTTAAAACATTGTTTTTTACATCACTGCATATCTAAATCAATCGTGACATGAAATTTCCAAATCGCCACATGCATTGATCAAACGATGTGTAACATGTCCATGTTGACAATAGTCACCCAGCGTCTCAATGAGGCTCAGCTTTTAATTGATGTATGATCTGGATTACACAGCATGTTAAATTAAATCTGCCCTTTAATCAAGTCCTGCTTTTCATGTAATGAACATTAGATCAGTAGATCTCTACGCGACCACTTGTAGCGTATAGTCTCAAATCAAGTACATGGACGTCCACACAGAGCTGACACGTCCAGCCACTGATGGTGAAATATCTGCCACTCGTACCGTCGCGGATTAAGGAAAAGTATAACTTTGGCTTTAAACCTCATGCGTCAGCAGTTCCTCTCGGACACTGAGAAATTAAAGGAGTTAATAGAGACAGAAATTATTGGTACTGCGTAACCGAGGAGTGAGTAAGTGGAGAAAAGCGACAGCAGCAAGGGAAACAGAGAGAGGATGAAGGGACAGGGAGGAGGGATGGCGTCAATGCCGCAGCAGCTGAGGGTTATAAAACTAATTTATGCACACTGTTTATCTCCTTAATTAATTAATGTTGATTTGGCTTATTGGCAGTCTAAATCCTCCACAGACGCCTGTTCTCTTTGTATGCATCTTGTAACATAACTGACCTTGGAGCCTCATACACTGAATGAAAATGTCATAAAGAATAATAAGTTTTGGTCACCGGCTGAAGGCACTAAATGCTGCACTGGCAGCAAAATGGGGAAGAGCCTTGGGGACACTGAAGAGCAACGCTAAGATTATTTTAGAGGTGTGCACACTGCAGTCACACGCACACTTACTCAGAGATTACAGATTACAGTGACTGTTATTAATCAGTGTTTACACATGATGATGAGCCTCATAATTATTCCTCCCACACACACACATACAGCAGGTCTCCCACTCCTAATTATACAGCATACACAATGAAGACGCATGTTCTCGATGCATACTTGAAAACACAGTTTCTATCTCAGATACTTCACAATTTCAAGTGATTTTGAATGAAATGTGCAATACTTGTACTTGAGTGCAAGTGTTTCATTATTCATGCTTTCTCATCCACCTCAGAGTAGTATTAGTATTTTCTGCAGGTGTGCAAATGCGTTTAAGTGCATGTAATCTACAGATGAAACCACTCTCACGTCTGTAAATGTGAAGCGAGCAGCAGATTGGCCTAACTTACCATGGAGACTGGAAACACAGGGAAACAGCTAGCTTTGCCACCCACTTTTAGCCTCACGACGGCTCTTCAGAAACCTATGGGGGACGTCACGGAGACTACGTCCATGTCTTATACAGTCTATCGTTGTTACAGACATATCTGAACCAGCTGCAGACCCTCGAGTAGCTCACGGACTCAAAGTTTAAACTGTGACGGTTTAGGGCCTGTGGGAGATGATGATGGTAGCTAGAAACAGAGATATAGAACACTCAACAATTCAAAGATAATTTATCGTCATTATGCAACACAGGGTTTCACAGCAAAAGGATAATGATCAGAATTATAGTCAGGATAATGATAGGGTGCTTGTTAGTTTTTTTTTTTAAACAGTGGGCCTATCTGGAAGTGAGCCATTCAACAGCACTTGCCATGCAGCCAGGAAGCTAAAGGACAATACTTGCATGAATATGCAGTACCTCTTCTTTCATTTTACACATTGTCTCCTCCAACAGAATCCAAGTATTTATTTTGGTCTCTGCTGTCTCTTTGCTGTCTATAATAGAACTGGGTAAGGTCAGAGGGCCAGGCGGCTTTGACGCCTTCGAATGGTCCCTGTGGGAATCTCATCTCATCCTGCAACTCTTTGAAATTCAGAACCCATCCGTGCCAAATATGGCTTTGCATTTTAAAATATGGCAGGCTGTTTCCTCTATCCACATGTAGAGGAACGTGCTGTGATGATGAGCTCCACCACACGAACACGCTCAGATACATACAGACAGTATTACTAGACTGTTTACTAGACTTGTGCAGAGTTTCAGTGCTTACATTCACTAAACTGACCTCTGAACACTGCATGTCTTAGCTTATCCCTGACCCTCAACACACACACACACACACACACACTCACACACACACACACACACACACACACCCTAATGGGATTATTAAGGGGGTGGGTGACCGCTAACTGACCAAAACGGTTTGTCATTAATGAAACCTAGAATAAACACTGCAGAGTCTTTGGACACATTGCTCCTAAAATGTGCTACTGTTTATACAGGCCGCAGCATGAGAGGGCAGATAAGAGCAGTGCTTTAACATAGCAGAGGTCCTCAAGGGACCCGATGACTGCCAATACAGTACATCTAGTTTAATTTATACGTAATCAGATGAGGTCTGTTCTCAGCTGAGAGGTTGCTGTTTTGACAGTTTGAATCACGTGATATAGGCAAGCTAGTTTTTGTCCCACATTCACGGCATCTGAACAGAGATGAGGAGTACGCACTATTAAAAAAAACTACTCCAGAGAAGAACTCAAAAATCAATTCAGGATCCTGACTATATCCTGTGTTTAGGTCCAAAACCCCTGGATACTCCACTTAGAATAGAGCAACACTAAAGCATCTCTTACTTAGACCTTCCCTAAACATCCTTAAAACTGTCGGCTGAAATTAGGCTTTCTGTACTCTCTATACCAAGAGATGACCCTGATTTTATCCTCTGGGTTTTTTACTTTGACTTGACAAAGCTCCTCCAGAGGACATTATAAACCAGTTTTCACAGGCTGAGCAGTGCATCGCATACCTAGAAAACAGGTTTTGATGTGTAAAATCAGTAGATAACTACTCAATAAATACACAACTGTGACAAAAATAGAAGACGACATGTGGTAACTCTGATTGCGATTGCCTCATGGACGTGTCAAGACTCTGCAAGTTGATTGTTGTACTGTTCAGACCAGAATAGAATTTGTGCTGCAAGATTTAGGCTTTTTAAAGGGAATTTTGGTTAAAGACTCATGCAACATATAGTTTATGATATTTTTTGTTGGGCAGTAATCTGTTACTCAGTAATGAGTAAACATAAGTGTATGGTCTCAATAGCTAGTTTCAAGTCTTCTTCAACAGCATGATGTTCATTTATTAAATTATGGTCCATATATAGTAAAATAGACCATAAAGCAGGGTATGCTTTAGGGCGGGGCTACCTTGTGATTGACAGGTTGCTACCGCAGCGTTGTCTGGTCTGGGAGTTGACCGTGTTTTCGTCTTACAGCTTTAACCCTTTCACACTGTGTTTTCAGTTCATGATAGTTAATTGCAACATTTTTGGGTGCCAAAAAATGTTTTGTTCAGCCTTTGGTTGTATTTAGCTCCACCCTTCCGTGTCACTTCTGGTTGCAAAAAACCAAGATGCCAACGGCCAAAAGGCCAAACTCTAGGCTTCAAAACCGTAGTCTACAAACCAATGAGTGACTTCACAGAGACTCTGTCCACTTCTTATATACAGTCTATGGGAGGCGGCAATAGATTTGTCTATGGGAGGCAGCTAGCTTCCTCCAAAAGAGGTCAATAATTCAGCCCTCCGAGCTCCAAAACTGCCAAAACTACATTTAGGAAACATACGTACTGCGGTTGAAAAGTCTTTTTTTCTTACGAAGGTTCTTTATAGATTGAAATGACCCAAAAGTATCCAAATGACAATCATGATAAAGAGCTGGTTGAATTCATTAACTGCTGAGGAAAGGTGCCTCGATGCGTCCTTTCTTATTTCGTTAATCATAGAATGCTGCAGGAATGAGTCCTGAAACCGGGGAATGTGTTAGCATGTTTGCACTTCCGGCTCCCTCGTCTCCAAGTCGATGGGTCTTTGGTTACATGCCTGAAATAAGGTCTGTGTTTAACACAAGCTTAAGAGATTTTAAGGTTTTCTTCTGTCAGTAAATACGAGAATTTCAAGTCTTACACATGTGAGTATTGAAGCTTTGACGTGTCTTAAAAAAGGCATTGGCTAACAAGTGGCTAAATGAACTAGAACGATCAACAGACCGGTCTGCTGTCGCAGCCCCATTCTGTTCATACTCACACTCATGTGACCAAGGTGTAGTTTTTTGATCGCCCAACGTTAGCTTTTTACTTCCAATTGCTTTCGCTCTTCAAAAATCATAAAAATGTTGTTAATTTGTGAAGATTATCTTGCTTAAAAAAACCTAGTGTTTGCCACAGAGCTTAATTCCTGCAATAATCCTATTTAAAAAAACTCTAGCTTTTTTGTCGAGGGAGCCAGTGTTACATTATCTTTCAGGGGTTTTCTATGAGTTAGAAATAAAGCTGCTAAAAATAAATCTGCTGTCATGTAATTGCATTTGTTAGGAAAAGACAAATGCAAGTACTTGTAATGTAACTCGCGATCATCGTGAGTGTGTCACTTGGTTCATGAAATCAGTCATTCATTTTTAACCATAATTCCTTGCCGTGGCAACATAAGTCACGCACCATTCAGCCGTCCATGAAAACAAACAATATGCTTATGTTGCACAGGTTCAATGATTATTTTCATGCAGTTATAAACAAATGGGATTCCTGTTGATGAATATGAATAGACAGTGTCAATCCTTTCGTTTCGTTATATATGTATTTATTTACTTCAAACATGAAACAAATAATAAAAATATAATTAACGAAGTACAATACTGAAACAGTAGTGATAAACAGTAGGCTACTTAAGCAAACTGATTTTTAGTACACAGAAAACGACTTAATTACGGTAACGACAGCGAGTGTGATTTGTAATTTCCACCCCCGGCAGTGAGTAGTATAATGATGTCATTACTTTTGTTGTTAAGTAATTTGTGCTTCCTGTCAGCAGTAAGTAGTTTGATTGTATGTAATTAATTTGCTTTCTCAAGCATACTCTCCCTTTCTTCTCCCAATCTCTTCTCTCTTACTCATTGAAATTCAGAGGACATGTGTGCGAGATAAAGAAAGAAGTGCAGCTCATCTAAAGAGACAAGGGTGTTCAAGAGACATCTATAGTTAGTCTGACTCAGGGTCAAGGAGAAATAATTTTACTGGCAAGAGGTGCAGCAGCTGACAAGTCATTAGCAGTTATGTAAGTCTGAGCCAAGTGTGGAAGAAATCCCCATCTATCTCTGTCTGTTTCTATTGCTGTTACATATAAAAAGGACTTAATGAGACGTCAGGCATCTGCACTCTGTATCAGTCGCTCGGCCTGCAGGACCAGTGTCGTCGAGGTACATGCGCGTGATGGCTCTTCAGGGATCTCCAGACGCAGGAGAACACAGATGATGGGAAAAGTTCAGCCAGAGCAACCAAAACACAGTCCAAGTGTTACAAAAGAACAGACAACTGCAACTCTGGGTCCACGGTTCAAACTACGTCACACAGCACTCGGACGGCGGATGAAAGCAGATCTGTCCCTCTTCGTCTCTCAAAGGCTTCTGGGGCACAGAAATACTGTAACAACTCAATTTCATTTGTATGTTTTAGCATAAATAAGGATTACAAGGAGGCTGCACCATTAAACCAAGCTATAGTCTCTTGTTTCAACAGAATGTGAGTTTCTTTAGTTGTGGCAAACAGGGAAACCAATCTTCAGAGTTTGTGTTTTGTGCTATTTAGCAAATGTTAGCATGCTAACACGTGGAACTAATATGGTGAACAAGCTAAACATTACACAACATCAACATATCAGCGTCAGCATTGTGAGCATGTTGAAATCTGCATTTAAACCCTTTCATTTATGAGCAATCATGGACACTTTGACATGCAGACAGTAGGAGCCTGATGGTTACAGGCTAACACTAACACCCACAGCCACCACTCTACCTCCAACCACCACCCTGCCAACACGGCTTCAAACAGCTGTTACGCTGGCAGGTCTGTTGACTCACAGTCTCGATGTTCAGTCTTGTGAAAGATGAGTTGACTAACCGTCAACAAACTCAATTTATTAAATTAAGTTATAAAAACACTCTATAGTATAGTTAAAATGTGCAGGATGGAGGCTGACATTCTTCAGTTCATTGTTGGTGAAGAAACACATCTAATCTCTGAAAATGTTGTGTGTCCGTACCTCTGTGCATGAAGGGAAGGGCTGCTATAGCTGAAGTGTTGCAGTGGGAAATAAAAACATTTGATTCGTATCGCAGACCAAATCGCATTGTGCTCATGATCTGATTTTTTTGCAATATCAAAACCGCAGCCGCACAAACACAGACGCTCACATACTATTCACACAGACGTGAACAATGTTTTTTCCTCTTACTTCACTTCCGTTGGTCTGTTAAACCTCACCCAGTTGGACTGAAGTACTTTTCACAATAGACCTGTCACGGCTGACTGATGCCTACACCGTGCTGCTCCTTTGTCATTGTTCTGAGGTGTTGTTGTCCTAATCCCAAAAATAACATCGCCTGGCTTGGTGTGGCACGTGCATACGACTTCCTATCCAGTTACAACTCACAGGAAGTCGGGATTTACAGCCACAGAAAGAGATAAGACAGAGTTCACACTGACACTGACATTGCAATACACACACACCCACACACACACACACACACACACACACACACACACACACAGGTGATGATGAAACTGGAGATTTCTAACCAAATCCAAGTCACTAAAGGTCAGGGAAAAGTTGGATTAAGCCTTTAAATATTTAATCATTCAATATTAAATAATACCTTTAATCATTCATCCAGTAATTATGGTGGCCTTTGCTTTGAAGACGGCACTCAGTAATGTGGATCTGCTGGAGCTCCTAGAAGTCTCTGAACAGAAACTGAGAGAAAGCTGATCCCGGATGGACTCTAAAGAACTCAAATGGACCAGAATTCAGAAAACGCAGACTGCACTCATTCAGTAGCTAAATCTTTTGTGGTAAAAATTAAATCAACATCGGTTTAGCTGTGGGTCTGTGCTGGAATACGCATCACAATATCGCCGTAATATGTTTTCCCAATTAGCAGAATCTACTCCTCAGATGGTTTTAGCAGAGGTATCCTGAGGGGCAGTTGTACAGGATGTGTGGAGGATTTTTGACCACTGTAATATGTTTTCAGTGACCCTCCGATTACCTAATGTGTTTTCCACAATCCTCCCTGC
This sequence comes from Anarhichas minor, assembly GCF_050575085.1. Lineage (NCBI taxonomy): Eukaryota > Metazoa > Chordata > Actinopteri > Perciformes > Anarhichadidae > Anarhichas > Anarhichas minor. Next base: position 6,120,752 of record NW_027466458.1, read on the forward strand.
AGACTTGGAGCATCACGACCAATCTGGAGCATTCGCTGGTCCCAGGAGTTAAAATAATATGACAGTCCTTAAAATAGATGTTTCCTGAGCAGACGGAACACAAAATCAACTATAACGACCTGTTTGTGTAATATCTTGGCTTAGGTTTCATAATTTTGAGTCCTTTTTTTTGTCTGGGTTTTAGGAAATGAGCCTCTGGTTGCTCATTAGGAATCAGTAAGCAATATGCATTTTGGTGAGCTTCTTGGTGATCATGACGGGCCTGCACACATAAGGGTATGAAATGAAAAAAGCAGTGAGGCTGTTTGCAGATATATTTCTTCATTCGTGTCCACTAAGCTTTCAGAGTAAAGTAATCAAACACTAATATGAAATAGGTTTTCACTCAAGGTGATTAATTTATGCTGTGATTCAGTCATTTAAATTTAATTTCTTCGGTAAGAATCAATACACAACTTCTGTGCCCTTAAAAAATCCTTGGCTTCTACATTTTCTAAAGAGTGTATGCACGACAACAAACTGTTGCTTCTCAATGGAGCCTGGTCTCACAACGCTGACGTCAAAGGAGCAGCACACAACAAAGGTAAAAATACAGTTGTTTGTATGGATTTAAGGTAAAAACACAAAATCACCTCAAAGACCACATGTTTGACATTTGCTCTTGAAGGGGTGTAACACAACATGCATTATACTGAATGCCATGCAGACTAATTATACTGTAAGCCCTTGAATCCTATACCCTTCATCATACTCCACCATAGGTGTCTAATGTTCAGTTCTAAAAATATAACTCCACTTTTCTTAGAGACTGTGTGAGTGAGTCATCATGGCATCCTGTGGCCCTGGAGACACGTAACAGTAACAACTACAGAAGAGGTTTTGAGAGCTTTGCCAGGTGTTAATATTGTCACTGCAATAGCGTCACAACCGAGCAAAATGCTGTCACAAACTTGAGATCAAAATGAAGGCTGAGTTTGAAGATGGGTGAGGTCCGAGCAAGGGAGAGAGTGAATGCAGTCAAACAAGCAACTACATAATTAAATAAATCAAAATCTTCTTTATTTCTAAATGGCAATGGTTATTCTCGGAATAAACATGTGCAATACATCCACATAAGAGAAGTAAAAGACCTGTCCAAGCCCTTTAATTCAAACTTCTCCAATGCATACTGAACTCATTCTGTCTTTACATATAAATAAGTCCGGCGATTCCCCTGAGAGACATTGTGAGCCGTCCTTTACTAATATTTCCTGCCGGCTATATCGTGCCGCGCAGAGAGCCGCCTCCATTGGTTAATGTACTCTGTTATATGTAAATACGAGCATGAGGAGGGAGGGAGGTGTTTCAGAGAGATTTCTAGGTCAATCACACACAAGAACACACGTACACGCACGTTATCGGGGACATGCATAATTCATGAGCTGGGAACTTATTATCCTCCAACAACACACAGAGGAGTCGTTATAATTTCATGTTGCAGTCGTGTCCAATGGAAACATGTGTGTCGATTGATAGTAAGTCCACTGATGGGCTTTGCGGTCAACCGTGATGTGAGATAACTGCACACACAGATTAATTCATTTGTCTAATTTTTCAGCCAAATTTGAAGCATGTTTTTCCAGAGTTTACTTACTCGACTTACTTTTTTTTGCTCAAAAGCCGGTCAGCTCACAGCCTGTAGACGCACTGCATGACTGTGGAGGAATGACACTAATGTCTCTCTCTCATATGTTGAATGGACACAATATACTGACACTTCGTTTAAATGGACTCAAGGAGACGTATGAGATGCAAACATTTAGCTTTTATAAAAAACTCTCGTGACATTGTTTGCTTTGGACCCATTCTGAAAATTGCAACACTTTAAATACAAGCACAGGTACAATTATGTTTTGAGTCTTTTCTCAAGATAATTTGTCAAGTTTATTCTAATTTTTGAGTCACCTGGACTGCAAGCAAAAACACAGTATACACATTTGTAAAACTATACCAACAGTTAAATCCGGCCCGTTTCTGAACTGAATCATGCTTTAAAACACCAATCCTTGTTTTAGTTTGCCAATTTTCTTAATCCAAGATTATAAAAGTGGTTCTGTGTGGCACATTTTGCTTTCAGAGTCATGAAATATGAGGCCTGATCCGATCCGTTAGAAGAAAAACAAAAATCAATAATCAGCTGGCTCCTCTGTTGTTAATATGGTGCTCTTTTCAACAAAACATGTTCACTCAATATATCATGAAACTAAAAACCTTTCTGGCACATCAAAGGACTTCTTCTTGTTCTGTGTTTTCCTCCAGAATGCTGTATGACTGAAACAGCGTGAGGCTGTGTGGACATGATTGGAGCAGATTGAAGAAGGACGGTGATTGGTGACCTGGAGGTACTTGAGTTCATGTGAAACACCAAATATCACGATTGCCAAATTGCTTTTCATCCAATTTACTAAATGCGTGTCAAGGAAGAGAAATCAAGAATTAAATTAAAGTGTCCTCGCTGGATAAATGCAAGTGCTGTTGGCATATTCCTATTTACATATATACACTTTAATATTGTTTCACCAATATTTATCTATTGTTCACATACATTCAGTCAGGAGAAGCTGTCGAAAGAAGGGAATTATAGATAAAAAGGGAGGGAAGGAATGTGCATGAAATAGTGGATTTGATGTAGAATCATGGTATATTATTATTTCCTGTTTGGCTTTGTCCATTTAAAACCAGAATAACTTACACATCACAGTCTCTCTGAAGAGGATTCCATCCTCTCTACCTCAGCACGAACCGTGTGAGTCAGTGGTCTCTCAGTTCCGCCTTCAATCCAAGACATGAGTCACGCATGCTCAAGTCCACCTTCAGTTTCATGTGTGCAAAAATTAAAATAATATAACTTTGAGACTTTTGAGAGTTTCCTTTTAGGAGTAAAAAGCATCCATTGCTGCAAACAGACAGACAACACCAGTGTGACTCACAACGACAACAGCGGGAGGCTACATATGGAAAGGTGTGAGCAGGGTTGGTGTCGAAATAGCAGTCCTCCACAAACACACACACACACACGCACACACACACACACACACACACACACACACACACACACACTCACGTAATCACCCTGGACACCACTAGAGTTTCTTTTTTTTTTAACATTCCTAATGTCTCAAGTCAAAAAGTGCTTTTTCAATTAACGTCCCCAAATCAATAAATATTAATTTGCAGCTGGGCAGGTTCAAAGGTCCTGATCTGCGTGGGTTACTTCCTCGTTCTCTTCCCGCTCAGGCTGTCTTGTTGGCACATGACGAACACTGATCTGAAACACCGATGAGCACAATCAGGGAGAGTTTTCGGGCCTCGGAGCAGGTCGTCCTCAGACATTAGTCTCCTCTCCTTCCAGGGGGTATGTGCCACACTGCGCCCTCTCCTCCAGACACACGTCCTCTGTGGCAGCGCTCACATGACTGCCGGCGCCTCGGTGTGGCAGGAAAGACAACTGCAGGGTGTGCTTGCTGTTGGCGGGCCCGCCTTTCCCCGCCCCGTTGCTGTAGCAGACGACTAGTGTGCGGTTCTCCTCAGGTGCGGCGGAGCACGAGGGTTCTCTGTCCGCTTCATTGAGGCGAGGCGAGTCACCACCAGGGTCGCTGGCGTTGTCTTCATGGAGATAGGGTGGATTGCCGGTGCCGATGCTGCCGCTCTTGAGGTGCGGCGTGTGGCTGTGGGTGTGACGGTACTCCTCATCGATGTCCTTACCCAGCTTCCACCGCTTCCACTTTTTCAGTATCTCTGACTGCACCTGAGGGACGATGGGACCGCAGAGAGAGAGAGACAGCAGAGGGAGGACAGACACGCAAAGATTTGTGATGAGGATTAAATAAGACACTGAGCACTTCATTAGATGGACTCGCTCTCTTGCCAAACATTTGAAAGTTTGGAGATTATAGATGGACGATGATGCGTCTGTCCCACTTCGTAGACAAAAGAATAAAGTGGAGCTTGAACAAAGGTGGAGCTTTCAGAGGTATAAGAGGGCCGATAAAGGCTGGAGACAGAAACACTGATGATGAATCATGTCTAATTTATCGTCTCTACAAAAGGGAAAGGAAGGAACTGCAGCAAGAGCAGAGATTAAATTAAGGATGTGCTTTACATGAAAGCACATCCGTCTCACCTCTTTGTTGACGAAGCAGTACAGAATGGCAACCAGCAGGCCCTGAAACAGAAGAAGGAGCTATAACAGTTCAGTCATGTCAGATACCTGAAAATAAACTCATGTTTTAGCCGGGCACAGCTATGATCAACAAATACCCTGATATCACTTTTGCCTTTTTGTCATAGAACTCCATTGTTATCCAAAAAGTGAAGAATTGAAAACACATGAAAGAGCCATATTGCTGCCCACTGTGAAGATAAACGGTCTGCTAAGTTAGGTCTACAAGTACTCGATCTACTCGTGGCAGTGATGCAGCACTGCGCCAACAAAGGCACGGAAGAAGACTGCTATCAAATAAACAAGGGTGGTAACACATAGGTTTCTAATTGTGCTCTGCAGATGTTTTATGCGGATGGAAAACAGCATATTTGTTATATCTTCATGATACACACAATGCATTTGGTGAGTTACACTGGATGTAAACAGAACTTTGTTTGTTTGCAAGACAAAGCCCCACATGATGCCTTTATATATTAATACTATTCAGCCATTTGTATATTTGTGGTTTGCTCCAAATCCATGTATTGCTCATTCTGTATTAAAAGGTGTCCGCTTACCATTGAGAAAGTTGGATACGGTTAGCGATGCTAACGGTCCCTGACCAACACATGCTCAATCCCAACTAGTCCAATATCGATGCTTGGTCAGTATTTGAATGCATCGTTGTTATGTTTTAAATATATATGCATGATTAATCAAATATAATGCAATTAAAGAAACAACAAAAGGCTGATAAATGATCTTGTATGGCTCAGAAAAGATAAAAAAAATGTTCTAATGTTCTGATCTGGTCTGAAGATGTGTGTGTGAATGAGTGAGAGTTCAGTTTTACGTGAAGTGAAGCTCTGACCTGGAAGGAGTTGAACAGCAGGTCACAGAAGAGGCGAATGAGGCGCAGCATGGAGCCTTTAGGGACGGACTCGTCGATGACGAAGGTGAAGAGGATGGCGTGAATCCCGAGCAAAGGAATAAGAGTCAGAGTGGACTTTGCTAATCTATTACAAGAAACCAGAGAGGTTAGCCACTGCTCCTTCACCAGCTCCATCAGGTAACAGTCAAGATTCAATATGCAGGTAAGACTCACCTGAACTTGTAGTCAGTGTATCTCATCTTATGAGCTTTGAGTTTAGACATCAGGATTTTGATAATTCGTATGAATATGAAGAAGTTAATCTGAAATAAGAAGACAGGGAAAGTTAAACGATGCAAACAAATATGTTCTGTAGATGTTTGGATGACAAAATGTGTGAAAGAGAGACAGAGACGCCTGGAAATGTCTCCTGTGTGTGCTCTGAAGGATTTGCAGTGTGTGTGTGTCTTACACACACACACACACTATTCACACACTACTGTGTGTGTGTCTTACACACACACACACACACACACACACACTGTGAGCTAGTGCAGACCCTCTTCAATGACAGAGAACATTAATTACTACGGCACTCAAGTTAAAGCGCTCCAAATTTGGTAACATGTGTATGTTGTCCTGACAGATGTGTTTGTGTGAATGTGTGTGTGTGTGTGTGTGTGTGTGTGTGTGTTTGTGTGAGAGCGTGTGTGTGTGTGTGTGTGTGTGTGTGAGTGTGTGTGTGTGTGTGTGTGTGTGTGAACAATAGTTGAACCGCAGGGTGGTGTTTGGGATTGCTGGAGGATGACATATAACGTACGGCAACTATTTAAGAGATTGCGAGAAAGAGAATTTTTCCACGGAGCACAAGCTGTGTGACTTGCACAGGAAACACACGGGTTTCTGAATATGTCAGCGTGTGTGTGTGAGCACACGTACGCTTCTGCATGAGGTCACAAAGGTTGCTTCTGTTGCTGTGCACTAAGTGTGTCCATCCATAATCTCGTTTGTCTCTATGAGAACTAGAGGCAGGAAACACACAACTTATTTTTGTGTGTGAGGGCGTGTGTGTGTGTGTGTGAGTGAGGGTGTGTGCATCAACAACACCAACGAGGCGATATTACAATAATAATAGTCTAGCGACATATGTTCATCATCCAATAGGAGTGTCTACTCCCAATCACTCTTTCTTGCTTTATTCCTAAATGAATCAGTGAATTTAATCATAAAGTTATATTATTGCAGAGTGCACTGCAGAGCCTGACAAAGAGTCATGCCATGACTATTACTCCATGAAATATCGTTAGTAGCTACACTTCAAAATCTAAAGTACTCAGTGAGGAGAGATTATTGTGTTACTGGTGTACAGAAATGGATGCCGGGAAACTGTGAAATGAGGTGTAGTTCTTAAGTGAAGCAATTTTTACTTCAACTCTCCTTCCAACTACTGCATGATCGACACACTTTCAAAGAAGCACACACACACACACAAACACAATGTCAGCTGCAGTGTGTGTGTGTGTGTGTGTGTGTGTGGATCAGTATTTCCATCACATGCCAACACACTCTAGACTTGACTTTCCTTCATCACATTGTTCAACTGCCAGACAGAGAATATGAGGATACCAGACACACAGATAAAGACAGTTTTACCAGATAAGCAAACACTATCGGAGAACGGATGATCCACCAGTATCCCATGTTGATATTCCTCTCCCAGCACCTACATACACACACACACACACACACACACACACACACACACATTTAAAAGTGTAACCTATTGTTGTTATCATTGTATTTCTGATCTTTTCACTGTCTCCAAAGGGTCATCGTATATTCATACATTATAGCATAAACTCTCACAACTCACAGTTACACGATCTGTTACATCTAAACTGCCTTTTTTTTGATGTGGCAACACTAATACGAAAAGCAACTTACTCCTCGTTCTCATACAGATATTTCATCGTGATCCACGGCAACACGAATATGAGCGGTGCGCCTGAGAACGACAGAATGTGAAACAGAGAAACACGTTGTGAGATGGAGACCGTCCTACTTTCACCAGTGTAAAGCACACAACTGATGTGTATAACAAATTACAGTTTGCTCTTTATTTATTCTTCTAACCAGTTATCAGGCTGATATGATGATGAGTTTAAAATCCCATTATCTCAAGACACATATTTCTATTCTTCTCTGACAAGATGACGACTGAAAAGGTCTCTAAATATTAAAATGTCTCCCTGTGTTCGTGCACCTGGTCTCTTCCTCGGACATTCTCTGCTCTGTCGGGCTGCAAAGACAACATCAATTGGACAATCCAGTTCATAATGTGGCGAGACAGTTATTTGTTATCTCCGCTCGGGGAGGACTTTCATAATCACGGAAATTATCTTGAATTCTCAAGATAACGATTTAATGAAATTATCATCTCAGAATAGCAAGCTGAAAACGTATTATGAACATCATAAAGTCTTTATTTATTTGGAGATAATTAGAGAATTTAGTTTTAAAGAAAACAGGTGTGAAATGACAAACCAAAGCTGCCCCGGGGCACACGGTCGCTTTTTTTATTTTGCGCCCTGAGGATTTTTAAAATAATATATTATTAAAATGAGTAGGAGGTAAGGAACTACTTACTTTTTTAGATGTACCTGTTCACGTTCAGTCTGCTATGATCATGTTTTAGATATATGGGGGCTTAGCAAGGGGCTACCTGACTCAACTGCTCTTTTATTACTCTATTTACATACCTGTTAACCATTCTGGTAAATGACTGACTTCCTGTTGCTGAAGACTGTTTGATTGAGTCTGTTTGCTACGACTGATCTATCTGAACTCTCTGCTTTTGGGTCAAAATCCTGTTTACTCTTCTCGCAAAACTGACCAATATTTGTCAATCGGAAAAATAGCAGAAACACAGCTTCTGTATTATTAGCCACTGTGTCAGAGTGACCTTACCCCAGCCAATGGCCAGATAAATGTAGAAGTACTTCCTCTCGCTGAACACAGTGATGACGAGCAGGCTGTGCAGGTAGATGCCCTCCACCAGCAGCCAATAGTTGTTGGCCATCACGCTGTACTGCATCATCACCATGGCACCGCGGCACCACGTGACAGCCTGACACACGGCACAGGACGGGGGTGGTGTGGATACAAACAATAAGCCAAGGTAACATCTTCTCCGATAGTACAAAAGTCGAAAAATGTGACTGCAGCACAACACAATGCTCAACTCTAGGCTTACGGCAGCAGTTCAGAGGACAAGGAGTGGTGTCTTTCACATGAACTGATATGCTCACACAAAAGCGCCTCAGCACAAAAGAAGCAAATCACGTTTACAGGAACCGTTTAGCTGCCTCTTGCTTATACTTCATGTGGACTGAAGTCCTTGGCTCCTTCTCCTAATCGGCACTATTAGAAGTTACAAGCACTATTTTGCATTTACGATGTATGTTCCACGAATAGTACAGGAAGTAGCGTGATGTATTTGTCTGATGCTGAATAGCTGCACACGAACACAACTCAGAGATGAGGCTGACGCGGTGTGTTTGGTCTCACCGGTATGTTGAGCCAGGCTTGTGTCCGGGTGTCATTGCTGCTCCTGGGGTCCAGTGTGAGGGACAGCAGGGCGTCTTTGACCAGGATGGACACGGCTTTCAAGATGAAGGAGGCAAACAGGTTCATGTGGATGTTGTTCCTCATACAGTGGAGCTTCCTGGTGCACATGGGGGACAGTGTGTGTGTGTGACGGCTTTTAACTTTGATTTGTTGTATTCACAGGAACATGAGTATTACCCAATCCTTTATTATCTGCTCTCATCTTTTGTTCTTTACATTTGTTCCTCTTGATTCTCTCCTTCCTTCCTTGTTTTTTTTTCCATTCCCGTCTTCTTTCCTTACTTTGTATCCTACCTTGATTCCATCCTTCACTTTTCATTCATTGTGTCTTCTTCTCTTCCTTTGTTCTGTCTGTTCTTCTTCCTTTCTTTATTCCTGCCTTCCTTGCTCCCTCCTATTCCTCCTTTCTTTTCTTTTTTCCATCTTTCTTCCCCCTCCATTTATTTCCATGAGTCTAAAAATTGCTTAACCTTTTCTACACTTCCCTCCCGTCTTCCTTACTTGTAATAACTTTGCCTTATTTCATTCATCGCGTTGTTCCTCTTGTATTCTGTCCATCTGTCATCCTCTTTATTCCCATTGTTTCTCCTTTCAACCTTTTCTTCTTTCCTTTGTTCTCTTTCCTTTTTCTCATTGTCCTTCACCCCCTTTATCGATCCATTCCTTTCCTTTTTTTCTTTTCATTCCTACCTATTTCCTGCTCACTGCTCTGATTACTCCTCCTACACGTGGTACCTGAAGGTGATGAGGATTCCCAAGGCCAGTAGCAGAGCTCCCAGGGAGAGTGAGTAGCCCACTGTATACATGATCCGTAACTGACTGAGGATGCGGCCATACTGCTGCTGCAGAACCAACAGGAGAGACAGAGTCAGATGCTTCCATACAAACCCACCAATCCATCCACACACACACACACACACACGCACACACACACACACACACGCACACACACGCACACGCACAAACACACACACACACTACAATTTAGATTTGGCACAAAATATGTAAAAAAAAGGGCCCTGAAGAGAATTTGAACAGATGGGAGAGCTTCCACACACTGAGGAATTTCATATCAAGTCAAGTTAAAGTGTCAAGATATTCATAGTCACAATATCGTCTAACCATCTGTCCAAGTAGCGTCACACATTATAACTGTTACCTCATAAGGCAGGCTTGGCCCACACACACACACACACACACACACACACACACACACACACACACACACACACACACACACACACACACACACACACACACGCTGTACTGTGTACACACACCTCCCCAGGGTCGTCCTCACATTCGCTGGTGTTCTTTTGCGCCCATTGACCCTCTTCATTGCAGAATCTGTAGACCAGACCCTGCTGAACTGTTCACACAGAGACTCACATTACAAGATTTTACATTAGGACGGCATGTGCACCCCCCACTGTTCAGAAGTCGCTTCATCCCCACACAATCATTTGTTTGTTTGTAGGACAATAAATATTTAGTGACATTATCTTGATGATCATTGAGGTTCATTCGTCACCTTTGACAGATTAGTGTCTTTCACTAAAGCTACATAAAAAGCTTGGAAGCAGACTTTGAATGAAAGTGAAATATGCTTATTCACTTTCTTGCAGAGAGCTTAATTAATAGATTGATGCCACTCTCAGATCTATCGCAAATATGAAGCTACAGCATGCAGCCGCTAGCTCAGCTGAGCACAACGACTAGAAACAAAGGTAAACGGCTCGCCTCACTCTGCCTAAAGATAAAATAAACTCTAAAGCTCCCAAATAACACATCATTTCTCCATCATTTAACATGTACAGACGTACAGATACGAGGTTTCAATCTTACCTCCTTAACTATGAGCAAGAAAGCGAATACGTTTATTTCTCGGGTATTTTTTTGTCAACAAATAATGTTTTGTTTCATTTTTCTCTGTCATTATAACTGACCACACAAAGACTAAATATGAATTCTCAGTTAACCCACAATTACTTCTGAGACGTCATTAGGCCAAAGTTAAATGTCCAGTCGCCAGTTAACAGAGACAATGACAATTTGTTTTTACAAATTTTAACCAAACTGTTAACCTGAATATGGCAGTAAGTCACTATCTATGGAGTGTATGGCTACAGTGCTGCGACTAACTTAATCTGCAGATTATTGTCTTTGTTAATTGCTTCAGCATTTTGTTGAAAGATGTCCACCACAGCTTCCCAGATCCCATGGGGACATCTTCAAATGTTTTATTTTGTCTGACAAATCAAAAGATATTCAACGATGATACAAAACAAAAAGAAGAACAGAGAGGAGCCCTGCCAGGCTGCTAGTCCACAACAGATAGCAGAGACTAGCTCACTTTCACTGCCTCCAAACCACCTGCAGGAAACCTGAACATCAACAAATAACTGATTCGACATGGCAAGAGCTGCTATGAGTTAACACTATTATAAAATAAATGTATTATTATCTATCTGAGACAAAAGCAAAACTGTCTCAGAAAGCTCCACGTCCGCTGCCCTGGAGAGTGATAGCTGACTATGTGGCCTTCACACGACTCATGCTTCCTTCACTCTCTGAAACTATTGTACTATAACTAACTATTGAAACTATTCAGTGAAGTCTTCAGCCAACACATTACTGCTTTCTTTCATCCCACTGAAGGACAAGGACGAACAGTATTTTGAGATGTGTTGTCATTGCAAAGCTTTTTTTCAATTCACTCCTCTGAATGACTTTAATTAAAGGGCACTTTGAAGAGCTCTTTCTCTGCAGTTATACTCTAACATCGTGTACCTAAATGGGCGCTGTATCCTTGCACGTCTGGACTTTAATTCAACGAGTGGGACGAAGACTATAGTAGCAGGTTAAAAAAACTCTCACATAGAGTATTTCTCGTGAAGGTGTGTGTTGAAGAGGAGCTCTAGTTTGAAAAGGGGAGATTTTGCACACAGCCCGTCAAATCACTGATTTTACTCTAATGCACTCCATGTATTTGCACATATATTTCCACGACAATTTCCCTTGGAAATAATCAAGTTTATCTGATCTCATCTGAGCACTGATACCTTTACGGTACCATGGCAGGAACCATGGGCAGGAGACATTGACAGTGGTTCCTGGGAGTCCATCAGGCCAGCAGGCGTACAGGTCAAAGGTCCTATTACACACCAGCCCTGCAGTGGAGAGCAGATCTGTGAAATGTGTGCTCTCGGCTTACAGGAAGTGAGGCTTATTTCTCTTATGCATCTCTTTAAGACACACGCTCCAGCTGCGGGGGAGAGGGGCTCACCTGTGGCGGGGGGCGTGGCATTGTGGTAGTGCAGGCACTGGTTCTTGTAGCTGCTCCACTGCTCCTTCACGAGCTCCAGGGAGTTAGTCGAGGAGACCTGCAGGAGGAAGCCTCGTGTTGAGTTTCAGTAACAGCTGCCGATCAAAGGCACAGCTCATTCTGTGTGTGGGCGTGTGCAAAAGAGAGCGAGAGCGAGAGAGAGAGCGACGCCGTGAGACGTACCTTTGTGCAGCTGCAGAGCATAAGCAAGGCCAAGAGGAGACACACCTGGGACATCCCACTGACGCTGGGAGGGTGGGGGTCGGTGGGGACCAGAACACAGAGGAGGCCCGAAACATGAGGCGGTCCCGTCCCTATCTCACCGCGTTGCCTACACACGATAGGGAGAAGCTTGTTAGTGTGAATAGTGTGTGTGTGTGTGTGTGTGTTAGGGGCCGTTTGAACTGCAACTGAAAGAGGGATGGAGTGATATGCTGAAGAATCAATGAACAGAGAAAAACAAGCAATGAGTAAGAGACTGCTTCTTTTTCCCCACTCACAACAGCTCATCACAGCAGTCAGATGTGAACACCATGGACCTCCACGATGCCAGATTTTCATAAACAAAAATCGAAAGTAACGAGGTTTATTTCTGGGTTCATCCAATTGGTCGAATCAACAGAGAAGCATGAGTTGTTTTCCACACAACAGAAAAGAAACAGCATTGAAAACCCAACATTGCAACATGTATACAAGTCAACAGTGTGCTGTGCATATAGGACCATCTCTTGTGCAAAATGTACAACCGTGCTTGTTTTGCTAAACATTTCTCAAATCATTTACTGCAAAGTTGCCGCACAAAAGCATCAATCAATAATAGGATTGGACGAAGATGGTGCCTTCAGGAAGAACAGAGATTTTCTCACATTGTGCTTAATCCCATGTCTACCATATTTATTGCTAAGAATACCTGTTGATTGAAAGCCACAACATCAAATCCTAACAAATAGAATCATTTGCATTTATGTGATGATTTTGATGGCCAGTGCATTCTCCTGTCCTGTGCCGGTTGACCGTCTTCACCAACGAAGTTGGAGAACAAAACGAAATCTGAAACGTTTCTGCAAAAAACACGTTGACGATGGAAACATTTTTGGCTGAAACGTTTCAAATTCCACTCTGTTCCAGTCTCTGTGCTTCTGTTGAGGTGCCTCTGATGGCCGTGTGTGTTTCCGTGTGTGTGTTTCTGTCCTCGGTATCAAGCTGCTGTACCTGAAAGAGATCTGAGGGAAACATCGATAGCCTGTTGTCGCAGCACAAAGATTAGCACCTTCATTTTCAAAGAACAGAGCAAACAAGAACACAGTGAGCTGCTGCTGTATTTCCTTCCTGCAACAGACCTTGTGTTGACTTTATGCTGCTGAGGTAATCCTGGAGTGATTCAAATGGGTCAAACAACCAGGCAGGTAATATTTTCTTATAATGAACAAATCCCATAGAAAGACCAAAACCTACTGTACTAACACATGTTGTCTGAATATCTAAAGCCTGATAATCCTCTGTGTCATTAACATTCACACATCAATCAGCCACATAGTTGAACTGGGTCACACATTCCTTCATTATGATGAGCACAGGCACTGAATCAGAGTCAGTCCCACTATCACCGCCCCGCTGCTGTAAATACTCATAGAGCATCAATCAATCCTGCATTCATTCGCAGCTAAGAATAGGCCCTAATAAATCAACTATTTACTGCTGATAGAGTAGAACCTACAGTGCCTTGTTGTTTAAGGGAATTACGGAGCCTTTTTTACAAGTGACACTGAGTATGAACTAATGGGCTTCAGATGTTAAAAGACCAAAGAACATAAAGAAGCACAAGACCTTCAACATAAAAGAGTCTGCTTCCTCCTCTAGGTTTCCATTTAGAATTGGTTGTTCTTAGAGAAAACTACTAATATTAATAACTATATAAAACATGCTTTCTGTCATGATATATGAACTATGCAGCTTTATGAATGAAATAATCAATTACAAGTCGAGTCGTTTTTGATCCAACGTGTATTTTTGGGTTAAATAGGATCTTTGTAATCTGCAGTGTATTTAATTTCATCTCCTAACCTCCCTCGTATGCACCGTCCCATAAATAGAGAATCACTTGACTCTCATGGGTAGCTGGGCATATGAGAGCTATAGTGTGCATTTATGTGTGTGTGTGTGTGTGTGTGTGAACATGTGTGCGGCTGGCAGCATCTGTGTGTCTGTTTTTAGTTAACCAAGAAGACAGCGCATAATCACAGGACTGTCTCGACCCGATAGCCTTATCGACCTCTTTTGCAGGTTTTATATTACAAACACACACACACACACGCACACACACACCCACACGCACACACACACACACGCACACACACACAGACACACTCCAGCATGCTGTGGAATGAGGATGTCCTAATAGCTTTTCCAGCCTGTGTGAGTCTCTGATTTCCAGGGTAGTAGCACCTAAAGTAATTAAATCCTCTTTGAAATGTTTGGCAGTAGCTTGTTGTTGCTTCTGGGTGACATGTATCACTGCGGTTAGATGTCTTTGTATCTCCAGAATGTTACGTTTTTATGGGAGTGAAAAATTGACCGTGCTTGATGAAGGTGCATTTTCTTTTTGTCTCAAAAGGCTGTGAAAGTTTCTCAAAACACAAAACATCTTCTGGTGGAAGTAAAATCCGAAGAATGATCTAAATAGCTGATGGTTTTTACCCTGATGTCATGCTACAGTTACACCATGGATCGATAGTTCTAGTGCTTTTTAGGCTCTCGGTCTGAATAATGAATTACTTTTATTTTCATTCGCTCAGATAAACCTTTATTTGAGCTTTCTGATGATAATCCGATGAGGATAACGGAGCTGTGTCTTTGTGTGTGATGAAGGACAAAGACAAAGCCAGAGAAAGAAAGCGAGAAAATATCTGCACAACCACGCTTACTGATGTGTATGAGAACAATCAGCCTGTGTGAGTCACAGCTTTTTCCTTTGGAATATTCTTAAATAATGTGCTGTTCATGTAAATCAAAATACATGACCGGCGGACACGCAAGCTTCTCTCTCTCTCTCTGTGTGTGTGTGTACGGACATTGTAACCGCTACATTTGCTTAAACAGACTGAGTGTAAGCCATTGTTTGCATTATTTGTCTCACACACAAACACACGTACACAGGACTTTCACCCACTTTGTATCCCGAGTAAAAACAAAAGACTTATTTTAATAAAGTAACAGACTTTGTAGTGTTTTGTCTTGTTTTGTTTCAATTTACAACATTCACCACGTGTTTAAAACGACGACCGTGATCTGTGAGTAAATATGTTTCCCTTGATTGTATTGAGAATAGAGTTTAGTTGTAATTCTACAGAAGGTTTAGTATGTCAGTCCCTTTCATCCATATATGTCATCCTCTTCACACGCCTCTGGAGAGTGTACCTCCTTTCATTTTCTTTCTATGTGTCAGAAGGAAGAGCGTGTCTCTCTCCTCCCACACATTTCCATCTAAGTGCACATTATGAGTTTGTCCTGAGGAGAAACACAGAGACAGAGCAGGAAGAAAAGGCAGAAGTAAGTAGAAGGGGAAATGTGTGACAGCAAATCATTGGAAAATCTAAGAAACCCTACTGATCACACATCAAGGACCTCAAAACTATTAAATGGCCGATAATGAAGTCTATCAGGAAAACAGACGGTTCCACATTATCTTTACAGTCATGCTGTCCTCCCAATTATGTTGTTTAAATCAATAAGCCTCTTTGTGATGAGCCGCGGGTAATTAGGCAGAGTATGGAGAGTATGTAGGCGGTAACAGAGGCGCGAGTGCAGTGATGGAGCTAAACAGAGAGCTAATTATGTTGTTTCTGCCTCGGTAAGCCGCTCTGAAGCTCCAATACCATGACTGCCACGATAAAACCACAATAGTTCTATTTGTTTTTACTTAACTCCCATGATGCTTTGCCTCGCAGTAACCCGTCATGCTTCCAGCCGGCTACCTGACGAAGACAATTTTCTCTCAAGTAAAAACGTAGTCACCTCTAAGCCAATGACAAACTGCCAAAAACGAGCCAACGAGATGCAGCCGCGAAACTTGTTCTTCGGGCGACCTTGTGTCGTCTACACAAGAAACAATAAACAGTCACGGCTGACGGCGATAGAGACAGAAAACGAACCCACACGTGTAAAGCACCTGTGCTGTACAGTAATTTGAAAAGGCGTTTGAAGCAGTTGTGCAGTTGTGCGCCTACGATAAGTCACTTTGATATTGTGTATAGCATTGAGTGAACTGACACACAGATTTGATTTATGTCCTTTAAGGAGGGAGTGTTTGTGTCTCCGTGCATGCAAGTGTGAGAAGCTGTGTGTCATGATTAACTGAGGTAGGTGATGGGGTGACCCAGAATCTGCTCCTTCAGCAGACGTCATGCTTCACAAACAGAGCAAGAGCCGTCTATTTTCTTTTTCTTTATTTTTATCTCTCTCTGTCTCTCTTCCTCTCATCATAGCTTCTCCTTGGCCTCCCCCCACTCTTCTACTTTATAACTCTCCAACCAACCAGAAGCAAAGAACGCAGCCTTCCTCTTTAGTTCTTTGGCCTGCTCGAGGGAGAGCTGTGAGACATCCTGTCTCATATGAGAGGTCAGTGCAGTGGGAAACACACGGGGAGTCTTTCGTCTTCTAAAAGCACCTCAGACTGAATATTAGCTGATCAGAACTCTGTGTAGTAGTTCACACATGCTGCTGTCTCATACGTCCCTTTACTCTGCAAACACGCTAACGAACTGTTTCTCTTCGTCAGTCTGCAACCAGTCTATGGTTCTCATATCGACATAGTGGAGATAGTTTGGCTCCCAGCACTGACATCATGCTCAAATCATCACCACTTCCACTTCGGAGACATCTGGGTTGGAAAGAAGTTTGGATGCTGCCGAGCGACTGGCAAACGGCCCGAGCGGCTTTGAGCACTACTGACTACTTTCAGAAACAGGTGATATTTTACGTCTGATAAGATGGCAACGCTGCATCTGAAGTGTCCAGTGGTGGGTGTGTATGTGAACACGGCGGTGTCCAGATGAGCGCCATAAAACGTTGTGTGCGAACAGGGGAGTGTGCGAAGGAAGCAGTGAGGGAGATGGAGAGCACATGGGAAGGAGGCTTGGCCAGTACATACCATTCTCAGTGTCCCGTGGAGAATGCCAAGAGCCAGACCCTAAATCTTTAGCCATGCGCTCCATGGACTCCTCGATTAAAATGCTTTACTGATACCATAGATATCCTGTTCGCTATATATTGTCCTTCAGCCCTGCATTGCTCCCACACACACCCTCTCTCCTATGGAAACAAACGACACACCACATGCAAACAATACTTACACAACCAAGTGAGTTAATAAGTAGAGAACATATATTACCTCGTGTAAGCTGCTGGAGGTTCATGCAGCTGGACACAAATACTAAAAGTCGAGGCCCCCTTTGAGCAGCCAGTGTCAGTGCCAATGAGGGAAACGTCACTCAGTTATGGGACGAGTTTGTCATTTTGGGAAATACATTTTCTTGAGAGTTAGATGAGACGATTGATATCTCAGGTGTGGCTCGGGGAGAAGAGCGTCCCGACTTCCTGCTGTCCACACGTGTCAAAAAAAATATTTGAATAAAAAGTGTTCTATGTCGCCCAGGCCTAGCTATCGATGTGCTGTTTGATGTATGCTGTTACTTTTGGATAAAGGCTGCTTCATATTTACAGACATGACGTCAAGCTTCTCATTTAACTCTCAGCAAGAAAGCGAATAATGGAACTTTCAAAAATAGGAACAATTCAGCATCATCTGATATTTTATACTGTGATACTGTTGGCCGAGTTACTTGAAAAATGTAATCTATTACTCATTACTTATTGAAAAATAATGACGTTACTAAGTACAACCACAAAAAGTTATTTGTTACTCAGCCCAGCTCTTTGAAAAGTGCCTTCCAACAACTCTAAAGCCTCCACACTCACACGAAACATCTGCTCTATTAAATGCCAAAATAGGAAACAATTGGCCACAGTTTGATAGCACTGTACTTATAGACGATCAAAAGCTATCTTAGCCCCAATTACTGCACACAGCTGTTCTGACGTCCAGTGAAGCTGTGGGCTCCACACACTAACGTTAGAGAACCGAGGACACTTGGAGCCTTAGGAAAACTTAGCATTCACTGGAGGGCACAGTCCTCCTCTGGCAGCCCCCCCCCCCCCCCCCCCCCTTTGTACCTCTAGCCCCCAAACCAAGACAACACGTCCTGACCAGCCTCTGTAATGCACACAGAGACCAAACTGATTCACTTTCCCATCAAACTCCCAGTAAAACAATGCACTGATGGACTCCCCAAATGTAAAACTGAATTTGTAATGCCCTATACTTGTTATTGAAGCAAGTAATCCCATTACAGTAACATGTTACTAAGTAAGGGGTTACTGCTCAACACTGGTTGTTGATATATACATATCAGCAGAGGATGAAGGACAGAGGAACCAGGGCGGATCTATAACGTCTCCCACAAGCCTTTCTCTGTGTAGCGAGTGTGTTGGTGCGTATCATATCCAAACTAACCACCCAACCTGCCTGTCATGCATTTGCTAGAGGCGCACCTACTAAACATGTCCCGACACACACCGTCTCACCTGTGACAACCGCAAACATGAGGGACACAACCTGGTCTGTGTCAGCCTGATGCACAACAGTGACCAAGCGATGACGGAAACACACGTGAATGGTGCACAAAGCCACACGTAGGCGGCTATTTTTATAGCCTTCATAATGCACAAAGGCTAATGCAAAAAGCAAAAGAACAAACAGAAATAAGCTATCAATCCCATAGCACTGTTCCTGTTACATAGCTGCTCTGACTCCAAAGCTCAACTGTGCATGTGTGCGCCCGCATACATACCTGCATGCCTGCATGTGTGCCGTTTCAAAGGAATGGATAAAGACAATCATGACACCAACATTGTGTCCACGGTACATGGAAACACAAGATGATGGCTGGTGGGAAAACACACGACTGTCTGGTACCAACAGACAGAAACTGAAAAATGCTGCGTAAACATTAGTTAAAGTTGATTATAATAACACATATAGAGATATATTCTGCATAGAAAGGTTCCCTGCCATATTTACAGTAGCTTTTCCTTAGTTTGTTTCATATAAATGCCTGACATGCATTGAAATCTGTCATTTGGAAGTTATGGTGATGTTGCCATCCGTCGTGCCACCACCCCATATAAAGGGCAGAGGAGGCGTTTTGGCCGTCACCATGTTGAGAGGCAATCGAAATGCTCCCACTCTTGTATCTTGCACCATGTACCACTGTCAGTGTTGGGGAACAGGGCCAAGTCAAAAAGTCAAAAAAGGCAACCTTCGACTTCGACTTCTAAAAATTGAGGTGGAAAGATGAGACTTGAGAACCAACAAGTTGGGAAACTAGTTGAAAGTCAGAACACATCCGTCATGCAGCACAAAATGTTACTGGGTTCCTTCAATTAACCCAAACAAACAAACCGAAAACAGATGATGCTACAGGTTCACTATGTACCTTGACTTAGCTATAAAAACAGGCCATTGTCTTCTTCTGATGGCAGGTAAAAGCAGTTGAACAATGTCCCTCAGCGCTCCACGTCCATCCTGGCCTTTGCAACCACGGCTTCAAATATAATTGTGTCATTCAAGGTGAGCACCTTCACCATGGTTACTGTGACAGCAGGGAATGAGTTCCTTTCACACTCTTTAAAAACCTTCGTGATGACGCATGAGCTGTCACCGTCATCTAGTTGCATCTGTTGACTCTTGCCATTTTATGTCATGACCAACTTTAGACAGTATTATATTTTTGAACTTTTTTCTTTTCCTTGTGCTAACAAATATATAGTTTTGTGTTATTATTATTATTATTACAATAAACACGCTAATATTTCCCATTTGAGCATCTGATTACTACTGAAACACTGTATCCCAATGTTTTTCTGTAAAGGTATAAAGTCTGAGATTAACACTGTATAATGTGCTGATTACTGCGGCACAACAGCCATGGATAAACCAACATCATCCCTGCGTCACCACCTCACTTCACTGCACTTCACTCTACTGGCAGTGAGTGGTCTTTATTCTTCTCAAACAGGTCATTAAATCTGAGGTACGGCTCAGATTAAGCTCTGATTGAGGCTCGAATGAGTCTTTAAATCCGTCACACAGCTCGAAATCTGACTGATGATGATGTTATCTGCCCCAAATATGTGTTTCCTGCCCTGTGCATCACATCAGTAAAACAAACGACTCCATGTTAGGACTTTGGGCTTTAGGCAAATTGAATATGAGTGACTATTATTTATTTTTATGGCATGAAAAACATTCCCTACTGAGTGCCTGAGGTTTGATAGAGCTTGAGAGTCAGAGCAATCAGCTTCGTGGTGGACATCCAGATATTTGGTTATTTCTTGGTATCACACACACACTGCTGTATCACACACACACTGCTGCTTCAGCGACGTATATCGAGACCTATATTACAAGGCAGTGAAGGATGGAGGGTACGTGTTTCCATCACCTCTTTTGTTTAGAAATAACAGATTTACATACTGTTGCACTTTTGTAAGATTTCTCTTCACGGTAAATAACATTTTCCCTTCAAAATAAAATTGCATTCCGTCCTCCTTCGTCTTGTATAAACCTGGTAAACACATTTAGGGAATTGCTGTAATGCATTCTAAACCCATTCAAAGGATGAATGTGAACTTCCTTTTCTCTTTCTCATCTCTCTCTGATGGGATCTATTTGTTACAGCAAAGTAAAGAGAGGAGAGAGAATTTGGGTCCATTCTTTGCTGTCAGATGATATTCATTTCAGATTTAGTGAACAAACCAAATTGGATAATTCTTTTAACGCTAAATAGACCCATATGTGCCAGAGGCCTCTTGAGACACAGAGCTTGATCTCTCTCTCTCTCTGTTTGTGAAAGAGAGAGAGAGACACAAAGACAGAGTGTGTGTTGCATGCATTTGTATCCTGCTCATAACTCTACTGAGTGTCTTTGGCTGCAGATTTACTCCCTTTAAATCATATTACAGATAGTTACATTTATTTATTATATTTATTTATTACTTTGTGTCCTGTTAAATTCAAACCACTCATTTAAAGACTAAATGACTTTCCTGCAAACAAATGATCTTTATGTGGAAAAAACGATTAAATGTAAAATGACTTTGTGGATGAGAGGATCGGGGAAGTGAGTGTATGCTGTTTCTAATTCAAATTTTGAAATGTACGGCATGCAATTTCAATTAACTTAAATAGGCTTATTACGTTAAAAGATGTAATGAAAGCCAAACGTAATGCAAAAGAAAGGGGCTCGTAGAATCCTGCAGGGAGTTGGTCCTGAGTAGTGTTTACATCTACAGTGTGGTGACAGCTTTCAGGCCTTCCCCGGCTGGAAAGCAATCAAATCTTTAAAATCATTAAAGTCCCTGCACACCCTCACAAGTGCCGTGCTGGGAGTTTGCTGAGTTCATGTAGGAACAGACCTTTTTTCACAAAACACATTTTTATTTGTCATAACATGAAAAGCATATGTTACTAATAATATCAACGATGGCTCCGCTCTGTTACAGTGTCCCAGTGAGCCTAGGCGGTATATTTTGACTTTGTCGACTCTGTTCAATACATCTAAGCGGACTGCAGCCGTAGTTGATGTTGTTAGTAACGCCTGTGCTTATCCTGCTATGAGTAATCTAAATGTCTGCTGTAAAATAGTCATTACGGTTTAAAGGTGCAGCTAAGTTTTGTAAATATTCACGCCTTCTCCCATTCACTTCATTCAAAGCCCATACAACGGAATGGCTTTATATGCAGCTCCCGTGTTAATATTATATTCTTGCCGACTCGGACAGACACTGGTCACCTTTGTTGAACTTTGCCGTGTGAATTTGCGATCGAATCATTGATGCACCGTGTTTGGAAAATGGATAAGTCAATATTCCAGTGCGGTGTGTTATCACCTTGTTTTGTACAATATTACACAACCAGACTACAAACGGCAACATCGCTCCCACAGTCTGGCTACAGTCTGTGATTGCGAGGCTCAATGTTTATTTTGGGGCTGAATGTGGGGCAGTGTCGTTGGACAGCATGAAAAAAAGTTGAATCAGTGAAATAAGTGAAAACACCTGTGTGTTAGTGTGTGTATGTTTTAACCATGGATGTGTGGGCTTTAAGGAAAACCTGAATGTATTCTATCGAAGAAAACTCTCACCGTATTTAGTGCTGCATTCATCTTCCTGTTGTATATAAGTGTGAAGTGCTTGCAGGTCAGGGACACATCTTGCACTGAATAATTGTACACTACAACTTCAAAGAAAATGGACACAGATATATAAAACCATTCAAGAGGCTGAATTGACTGACAATGAGCCTGGAAAGCGACTCTACAGGACATTCAGTTGTTTGTCATGTGGGCTGCTATTAGCTTGTACCTGTAGGTCTAGCCGCCACACACAACTGCTGCAGATTGCACACAGTATAGACACATAGTAACAGTAACATCACCTCCAAAAGCTTTACAGCACCCATAGGTGCCTCTTGTCCCAAACACTACACATTTTGGTTCTTATAAATGTACATTTCATATGAGATGTTTGATGACAGGATGTCATGTCACTGAAGAACAGGGTCCATCTGATGTAGACAACTGTTCATATTTATTCATAATGTTTAATTTTCTCCCTAATCAACCACAGTAATGCAATCGCCCACGGACCGCGGCCACAACGGCACACAGCAATGCACTCACATAATTTCCTGCAAGATCCTCCAGACATGTTCTGTAGATGAAAATGCACCCGTGAATGCAACATAGAAATTAACAACCCTGCACACACACAAGTAGAAACCGCACTTGTCAAGGACATCTTTTCACTGATTTATGCAGCATTGTAACACAATGCGTAACCGCACACATGCTGCAGTATATATACTGAGGTGAGACTGAGAGTGGAGAGAAGGATGAGAGGGAAATGTGTGTACACCTGTATGTAGAGAAACCCCAGAGGAAGCAGGAGCAAAGGGCCATATTCTGTCATCTAAAGGAGAGATGACATTAATCTCCATTAATTGAGAACCAAAAGGGACAACCAAGCGCATTATATAAGTGCCATACATGATGTCAGTCATGTGTTGTGAAGTAGGCTTTTAGTAGATGAGTTTTCAAGTTTGTTAAACCCCTCCCCCTACGAGCCATTGTCCCATCAGAACTTAGAAACCGTAACCAGGTACGGAACCCTTTGAAATCAACAATAGACTATATATACCAGAAGTGGACATGGCCACCGTGATATAATCCATTTGTTTGTGCACTGCGGTTTTGAAGCCTTGAGTTTGACGGTTTTGCCGTCGCCATCTTGGATTACGGCCGTCACCATCAGTCAACGGAAGTGACCATGTTTGGATGACGGAGAAGTGACGTGGAGACGCTATACGGCTCTGGTGCGGTAACGAACTGTTAATCACAAGGTAGGCCCCTTCTAAAGCATACTCTGCTTTATGATCTATTTTACTCTAAATGGGATCATAAATTACTAAATGAACATCATGCTGTATTGAAAAAAGACTTGAAACTAGCGACTGAGACCATGAACTCATGTTTACAAAGTTTACTGAGGGAATAAATCAAGTGAGAAGTAGAGTTGTTTTCTTATAGACTTTCTTTTTGCCCCCTGCAGGTCAGGAGAGAAAGTGCAAGTTTCAGACACTTCAGCATTGGCTTCACTCTTCAGAACCGGAGGGTTAACACAACCTGTAGCAGTGGGCATGGAGCTGTAGTAGGAGAGCGATACTCGTATACAAGGAGTTCTGTGTCTCTTTTGAATGGATTCAACAATGTGTTTATTTACTATAACGTAACTTACAAACGTGCCTATATACACTCAGCACTCAGCAATGTCAGTAATCCCAGCCAGCTTTAATACACAAACAAACATTGCATCTGTCAAACGCAAGGTTTCGTCATCATGCTCAAAGCACGAATAAATAACGCATAGATCTAACCGCTTACATTCTTGTCCAAGTATGTTTTTCCTATTGAGATGCTGAGTTTTAGCCCGAGTCGTTTAGCATGATGTCGCGTATGCATTTTTATGAATCCCTGCTTTGGCAAGACCCGTCCTGTGCAGCGTTCAAGCGCTGGTATTGGCGAGGCGTCGTCTATGCTCGCCAAGGCGGCAGTAACCTGATTTGTTTAGGACCCCTGCCTTGGCCAATCAGCTTTCCTGACACCTCGAGGTCAATGTCTAACCTAAACCAAACCAATCATCTCTGCCTCAGCTCTGCGGGGCGGGTCTTGCTCTGCAGTGGGATTTACAATCATGCATCATGTGTGCAGCAAACAAGTGCATCTTTGTGACGCTTTTATAGGGTTTTTGCTTCAAAATTAGTCAGACGGCTACAGTGTAATCAACCGACTCACGAAGTTAACGCTAATTAGCTAGCTAGCTAAAGCTGATAAATTCTGCTACTGACAGTCGTCAGGTCAACCAGCCCTGAAAAATGAATCCTTGCTTTTGTCCACCTCGTCTCTCATATTTGCAGAATGGAAAGTTTGAAAACAGTCATTGGTTTCCTTCTGTGCCTCAGTGTAATGTCCACAACGGTTTGTATGCACATGATCGCCGAATCCTAATCCCTACAGAGTCACAGTCAATGTAACCTGAGTGTCAGGGCTGTTTTGTTCAATCTTACCGTTCCTTCCATAATCCACCTCTGCGGCTCACTCACTTCTGTCCAAGCTGCCTTCATCCTACTGACCATTATTAATGGTGCCCAGCCTGCAGAGAGTCAGCAGCCATGACAAACCTGCTGCTACACACAAATATTTACACTCAACAGGCTTAGTGTGTGATCTGCCTCAAACACCTGAAAAAGCAGGACTGTGTGCGTGAGTGTGTGTGTGTGTGTGTGTGTGTGTGTGTGTGTGTGTGTTATGTAATGTGCGCAAGCAGAGAAGAGCATTGATACGTGACAAAAAACTCAGCAGGAGTATTGCTTTGTCAACAATACCAATCAGGGTGGATCGAAAACAGTTCTGACACCTATCACAAAAGTTTGTGTGTGTGTGTGTGTGTGTGTGTGTGTGTGTGTGTGTGTGTGTGTGTGTGTGTGTGTGTGTGTGTGTGTGTGAAAGAAAGAAAGGAGACAAAAGAGTGTTAGAGACAGAATGAGACGCACTCCCTCTGTGTCTTTCATCACATAAACCTTAACAGAAATAAATGATCAGACTGGAGAGCTCTGCAGGGGGGACCGGTTGGCACACTGTAATACATGCCAGTCAGTCATTACGTCGCAGCATCAGTGTCATAACGAAGAGCGGCTTCATTCAGATATCAACATGACGCCTCGGTCATCGATCCAAACAGCTTCAGGCGCTTTATGTCACAAGATTAAGCAGCAAGAAAATGTGAAAGAAGTCAATTATGGCGAGTAAGAGACAGTGGACACACAGATAAGGCAGATTGATGCTGAGTGTGCTCCAGCACATAAAATGTCTGACAACGTGTTAAGCGGCGGATCCTACGCACAGTTTACTTTGTGTTCTACACAGTGACATTCCAAATTGTCTGTGCTCCTTGTATACATATAAAGTGAGTCTGTGAGCGTGCATGTGTTCGTGTTCAAATGTTCAAGAAAATAAGCATCCAAACAGGATGCAATTTTAATATCAAACAGTTTTATGTCACTGATGTCTCAATCATAAATAATCAACGCAAGACAAAATAGTAAAGAAACATCCCGCCAGATAAAAATACTTTCCTTCTAAAACAAAAGGAGACTGAAAGTGTGTGTTTGTGTGTCAGTTGTACCTTTGTGAGTGAAAGTCACACTCGTAGCTGTGTGACTAACCATCCGACTAGCATCCTATTTTTCCATTGAACTGAAGTATCCACATCCCACAAAATGCCGGGTCATCCGGCAAAGAAGTTGAAACATTTGCCGCAACATATTCTCACGTAGCCAGATCCGTCTCCACAGCGCTGTGACAAAAGGTCCGACTCGACACATTATCATTAGGGGACAAAACATGCTCTGGCCTGTTTGTATTTCTTCAAACCAACTGTTATCTTGAAAACGTTAAGCTCAGGACAAACAATAGAGAGCGCAGGTACAGGAAGGGGAGGAGAATGCCACGTGAAGTATGTGGGCAAAGGCGGACTTTTACCCGCAGTCTACATCCATGAGTGAGAGTAGCTGCCACACAACGCCATGTCGTCTGCTGAGGCGCTGCGTTGGCCACTCAAATATGCTCATTCACGATTAATTACTGTGTCACAGCGATTCAAACTGTTTATCTTGTGACTGTTGTGTGAGTGTGATGACTTTAAATTAGTAAAATCCTTCTTCATATTATTATGAACCACCCTGCAGTGTGCAGGCGTCTGATAAGCCTTCTGACTCATGAATCTGTTCCTCAAACCAGCCTTTCCTGAAGCAACTAGAGCCTCTTTATACCGTTTCACACGTGGAACCTGCTACTCCTCTACCTTAGAATATCCGTGTATGGCAGCTGTTTGTGGTATACGCTCACATCCAGAGGACAGAAGACAGAAGACAGACAGACACGCTGTAAGTAGAAGAATGGCGTTGAGCTGGAAAGCAATGAGACCAAAGACAAAGATCGTTTTGATTTCTCTCATTGCTTGCTGTGCCGAGATGATGAGTTTTCAGACTCAATTTGGAATAGGATGATTGTTTATTCACAGCGTGATGCTGACCTTGACCTTTGCCGTGTGTGTGTGTGGGGGGGGGGGGGGGGGGGGTAGAGTGAGAGAGCCGACGGCATTAGGTCAAAACAATCTGAGCTGGTCAAGGAACTGGATTCTGAAGACTTTAAAACGAATCATGTAAACGCTGCACATCTCTGCGGTCAATTGGTATTGTCAGGCGTGTGCAGAGCCGGTGAGATGTCACGATAAACTTGATTGAAATGACATCAATGAATACAAACTGCCTTAAAATGTGACTGTTTTGACCCTGCAGTTTGCTTTTAGATGGATTGTCTTGTCTTGTATGTATTCTTTAAGCCCTCACTACGGATAACTTTAATGTAACTTTAATTTATTTGGATTGGACTGTGATGTGTGGATATACTTTGTTCTCTCTGGCATCCTTTATACGTACTCGACGGACTGTTTTAACGTAAACATTAGTGACACTGCAGATGTAATCCAGTTCTAGCTTCAGGAGTGCGGGAGCATTTCATGAACGTCATCTTCCCATTCAATATTATATTGAATCGGGAGCATTAATGAAGTCATTTGAGTGCAATAATGAATAAATCAGGAGCACAAATTAGTTGTATCCATAACATCTCCTGGGCTCCGAAGGCTTTTGAATTCACTTGGTTGTATTCACGGTTTAGTCTCGTTGGTCTTATGTTGTTGATTTTTTGTGGGACATTAACACTGTGGGATGAATGTGTTGGAACTCTGTGTTGTAGGTCAATGCATGGAAACGCTGTGAGGTCAAACATGCAGGAGGCCCTCTTAATCCACCATGCTTAACATCTACAGCGTATCGATCTGCGCTCCACACACTGTGCATGACGACGGTCAGCTGTGCTGCTGAGGCTGATCGTGCGGCTGATCGGGGTGAGATCGTTCTTTAGGTTTAACCAACACGAGCAATTCACAATAGACCTCGAGTGGAATTAAGCTTTGCAATTAGATGACTTTGTTGTTATCCAAGGATCAATATCTCCGCGGCAGTGTGTTGCTGTCCCTGACTGCACGCTCGCTACAGACCAGGATCTGTGAGCTGAGTCTTTTCTTTAATCATACGTAATGAAAACCAACCCTGAGCACAGGGCAGCAGCTGAGAGGATGATCTGCTTTATGCTGTCAAGCTTTGTGTAGAAAGGACATTCAAATTACATTTCAGGTATTCAGCCGACCCTCACAGACACGTCAAAATAATGCATCCAGAAGAATTCCACTCCGTCATACTGTACAATAAGACCTTATTACAGTGGCACCACTCAGCCTTGCTTCCAACTTTGCCCAGTCAACCCTATATTTTGTACGGCTTTGATTGAAAGTATGTATAAGTGCCTTTTTTCAAAGGATCCGGTAAAAAAGGTTGTTTCTATGGAGACTCCTCATTTAGCTCAAGGAGAAATGTACATCTCAGACAAAGCCTCCTCTATTCAAACAAAGTCACACCAGGCTTGTCTCCGTGCTCTCCGAGCTAATTGCTTCATTTCCATACACCAAATATCAAAATGTAAATTTTACAATACAAATATCTTTTTGTGCCTAAACCCAACCAAACCTGAACCAGCTGTGTCAGATCAGAAAACATACCGTATCATTCTGGACGACAGCTGAAAATGATGATTTTTGATATTTACATTGAATGTTGCCCAAAACTCTATTATTGGCTATTTTTTTTATGATTTGTGCCAGTCTGAAGAACAATCTGTTAATTAATTGAACTGCTTGGAAGAGTCTACAGTCAAGTGTTGAGCTCTGGCAGCATTGATGTTTGGCTGGTATGATGTTTACCGTGTTCACCATCTTCGTTTAGCATGATTCCATGCTAGAATTGTCATTAGTTTTGCCGGTATTTGGTCATAACCCAAAGTGGAATTTTGACCTGATGATGGCGCTAGAAAAGTAATTTGAATTCATCTTGAGAGGAACATAAACATCTATACCAAATTTAATAGCAATCGATCCAGTACTTGTCAAGAAATTTCACAAGAGACAAAAGATGTAAACCTCGTTGAAGTCAGTGGATCCCCGAGAGTCGTACGATTTGGCTGCAAAGCAAAAGGAATCATTTCTAATGGCTGCAATTGTTTTAGTTCCCAGCGGTGTCGACACTTTTCTTACAATAAAAGGAACTTTGCACGTCTCATCAGTTCTAGCTAGTCAGCAGAATGCTTCCAATTAAATCTAAAAAACAGTTTTAAACTATTTGGCCACATCATCCCTGGTTGTTTTTTCTGAATACAAGTTGTAAAACAGCTGAGCGTGCTAAAAGGTAAATGTTAAAGTTTATAACTTTCTAATTAATTGTCAATTCCCTATTCATTTGTCACTGCCAACATTAGCTCATTGACATGACGGATGGGAACTAACATCCGGATAAACTTCAGCTGTCCCGTAGTGAGCTAGAATAACAACAACAGGGGTCATGACGACAGGGGAGCAGCATGACTAAAACATGAGTTGTGAGTTGGTGAAATACATGGAGGGGTAAGTGATATCCTAGAGGGTATATGTTCACATGTCTAATTATATATGCTTACAAGTCTGGACATATCCTCAGTAATGTCTTTCATTCCTGAAATTGTGGGCATGTGTGTGTGTGTGTGTGTGTGTGTATCTGAGAGATAGAGTTTCCTTAAAAAACAAAAACATTTATGTGCTCACACCGTTTTGAGAAGATGAAGGTCAGTTAATTAATTCTTAATACATTTGTTTCTGTCAAATGATGTCCAGTAAGTAATGAGTCAGTGGAGTAGCGAGTTTGTCAGTTGGGATTCATCCGGGTCAAGAAACAGCAGCGACAGCAGATCTGTGTTGGTGGTGTCAAAATGTCTCGTTTGACTCAGAGACAGCTATTGTCTCCCCCCCTCTCTCTCTCCCTCCCCCCTCTATCTCTATCTCTGTCTTCCCTCCCTGCTGTGTACAGTAGATCACATGATATGTTCGCGCGTTCGGGGGCAGCGGATTGCTCGCCAGCTTCAATTTGCTCCCAACACGTCTTTGGTCCATTTGCTGCACTTAGTAAAAACCTACAGTGCAGTCGGAAAAGCTCACTTTCCTGCACACACGTTCAGAGGTAAACCGCTTTCTCCTCTGTTAAATTCAAGCACTCTCGGCTTGAAGGAACAGTGTGTAACATTTAGGGGGATTAATTGAAGGAAATGGAACATAACATGCATTACGTTTTAATTAGTGTATAATTACCTGATACTAAGAATCATTAAGTTTTATTTCGCTTAGAAAAAGCCATTTATATCTATTTAGGTAGCGGGTCGTCTTCCACGGAGTCCGCCATCTTGCACCGCCATGTTTCTACAGCAGCCCAGATCGGACAAACACTAACGAACATTGGCTCTAGAGAGCCGTTTGCGTTTTTTGCATTACGTAAAGGTAGAGATGGGATTTACACGACAGTGAAACCTAATTCAATCGTCCACCCTCATCTTCCGCCGCTATGTTTACACAAGCACAGCACGCACGGTTCAGCCAAAGCATTTAAACAAACACACTGAAACAGAAGCTGTCTGTCTGTTTAACTATTCATAGTTTGTTCTTATAAACGTCTCTGCTGGCTGAGACAAAGCAAACGGGAGGACAGATATAAATCTGATGTCTCTGTTCCTCATTCATGATTATTATTATTACCGTTTATTTTATTGACATTTAAAATGTGTTTCCACTGAGTTATTAATGACTTCATATAGTGCCTTTGCAGTTGTAAACATTACTGTTGCTGCTCTAGAAACAATATTTAGTTATATATTAATTATGAATAACTTCTAATCCTGTTCTGAATTTGTTTTTTAAATTCCATATATGTTTTTAAAAGCAATCAATTAGTCATGATTAATGTATTGATTGGGTATTGAGTATTGATAAAAGTAGCTCCTTGTAGTAATAAAATCCTAAAGGTAACTATCCCTCCCTGACACTGAATCTCACACACTGTTCCTTTAAGCTGAAGAGCAGAAATAAAAAGGAAGCCATATTTCTCAAATGCATTTCATTTGGTCCTGTAAATGTATTTGCCAACCTGCGCAGTGAAGGGTGTTATGGGTAACCGTACGTCTCAGAGGCTGACAGTAAAGCACACCTCCCTAGGCTGAACTACATCTTTTTTTCGACAGCCATGCTATCGCTTCTGTGAGGCACAGCATGCAGACAATGGCAACATGCTGAGGTTGAGCAACCTTAATGTTAACAACGGGGGAAAAAAATAGTTTAAAAAAGGGCATTCATGTCCAGGAAAGATGAGTGCCTGTACCACATGTCATGGCAATCAATGCAAAAGGCACCAAGATATTTCACAAAACAAATGATGACATGCCTGTGGTTATTTTGATCAATATTGAGATCACGATCAATTATTACTTTTATTAATTGATTTTAGGGACAAAATATTTGTAATTGTTTAATTAGACAGCACTGTTTCACTTTTACGTTGTACTACATTCCTGCTAATTAACCAATCTTTGATCAAAATAAGACTTCGTATAAGGTTCTTCTTCACCTTCGCCAAAGTGATTAGTGTTCATGGTCCATGAATGTCTGCACAACATGGCATGGTAATGTATGTTGAGATATTTCAGTCTGGACTGAAGAGGTGGACGATGATCAGCAGCATCCCTAAAGCCTCGGAGCAAGTGAGATACTGGACAGCTTAAGCTCAAACTGCTGAAGATATCTGGTGACAAACTTAATAGCCAGTGTCAAATTAAATCATCCATTTCTTGGTTATATTTTATTTGCCTGGATTGTCTATATGTTTGTTTTCTCTTCTCTTTTTCTGTTTTGTAATTCACCTCTCTCCTCACACACAAGGGTGTGAGGAGAGGACTCGGGGAGAATGAATGAGCTGATCACACTTCAGTGCAGAGGTGGGAGAGGTTCAATTTTACGCTTCAACAAAGAGAGAGTGAAAAAATATGGAGGCATCCAGACTGGGGCAATTTGAGAGCGAGTATGCAGAAGGAATGGGAGAGTGTAGGGGGAAGAGATGTAGTGGCGTACAAAGGGGATTAATGTACAGTGAGAGGAGATGGTGGAATAAAAGGGAAGGGGGGGGGGGGGGTAGAAATACATACAGCAGAACAAGAAAGGGAGTGTGTTTAACGGACTCCCTTATCAGATAGGGTGTACGAAGGAAGTATTATTCACATTAATGGGTGAAATGACTGAGATAACAGATTTAGATGCAGGCCGGGAACACTGAGAAGTCTGAAACCGAGAAAAGGGAGAATGAGGGATGACGCACACACGTCATGAATGTGATGGACTCATTCATGGTTTTCAGTTTCACTGCCACTCAGAGAAACTCACAGAGCAGCATGATGATTAGATTCATCCAGATAGACATCAATGAGAACACAGACAGAGGCATTGCAGGCACCTGCATGAACATCAAGGTATGGATTAATAAAAGCTGATAAGATCACTTTTCAATCAACTTCTTTTATGGCTGTGAGCTAGAAGGCTGTTTGCCACACGTTTGAGTGTCTGTAGCATAGATTGAGGACAACAGGCAGGTTTTAACAGCAAAGTAAGAAATACGTCCATATTGGACATTTCCTTGCCTTCGTCCTGTTGCAGATGTGCAGATAACGTTCACCTTTCTATGAACCGTGACCACCATCTTGCCCTAAGTTCTGTTGAATAACCCTAACCATACCCTTAATCATAGTTGATTTACCATAACCACAAGATGGCCATGTGAGGTTGCTTGGAGTGATGAACCTACAGAAGATCAGGCAGCTCTCACTGGCTTTACGGAGCTTCGTAGTGAGTTTCAGCTCATTAGCTTCATGTCCAGCAAACTTTGGTTCACTCTCAACGTTCTCGTTGTGTTATATTCAACTGCGGCGGGCAACTGTTTTCAGCTAAGAAGCTCTAAAAACACACCTTACTCTACCTGCTCAGCTCCAAACAACGGACATACAGAGTTAGCGAGTGGCTACTGAACATAGTGGAGCATTTAGCAGCTAAAGGAGAGATGTGGACTTAAATGAATCAGGGAGGACAGAAACCTCTAAACTCAAAATGATTAATAATATCGATCTGTAACTTCTGGCTGTTTAAACATACTGTAGTCGCCATGTGCAGATATTGTAGAAGCCTGGAATTTAAAAAGCATTGGCGTTGGACATGAAAAACCACTGAACTTAATAGGGCTTTGAACAATTGTCCAATACCAACATTGTTGTGTGGCAACCGGGCTGAATGTTAAGTGGGTTTTGAGTGTAGAAAATAAAGTGAACTCAAAGATGTCAGTCCATCCACCCATCTATCCATTATCTTATTATTAGCAGGGTATTCCAGACGGACCTCTCCCTAGCAACCCTTTCCAGCTCTTCCTGGAGAACCCCGAGGCGTTCCCAGGCCAGACAACATAATATAAGGTCTACCCTGCCCGGCAAACCTCTCAAGGAAAAGGCGTTCAAGGGGGCTTGAATCCACAATCTCGTTATTTCAGAGCATCACTGCTGAAGCCGCACCGAACTGCTTGTCCATCTCACACCCCATTTTCCCCTTATTCGTGAATAAGACCCCGAGATACTGGAACTCCCTCACTTGGGACAGTGACTCACCCCTTACCTGGAGGGAGCAATCTACAGTTTACCGGCAGAGAACCACGGCCTCGGACTTGGATTTCAGCACGTTGGCAGTCACCATTTTGGTGATGACTCTTTTATCAGATGTGTGTGTGTGTGTGATTATGTGTGTTAACTGCATGCTGTTGACCACAATGACAACACCTTTTCTATTTCACTCATGTAAGAACGTGGGACGGAAACTTGCCTCACGTTCAACTCTACCGTGTCCACAGAGAAAGATCAGCAGTTTAAAACATCTGTAAAATGTGCCGTCTTGTGTCCTGCTGATCTGCGGTCATATTCCGGATTAATTAGCCACATGAGGATATCCCGTTGATGACATCAGCATCAGACCGAGATTAGTCAATGTGATTTTCGCTGACAGATAAAATGCCTCTGTTTAACCAGGCAGAGGCATTCTGCTCAGAATATGTGTGTGCGTGTGTCACGGGGCAGATTGGAGGACTCAAGCGCAGACAGTCAGACGCAGTGAGAAAAGGGTTTTAATGAATCACGAACACAACAGGGAATCCAAGGACGAGACAAGAGACGAGGGGGGAAATCCGGCAGGACGAGGCAGGGCAGGCAGACTGGGAAACCGGGAACAGGACGAGCAAAAACGGGCGGGTAGGTATGAACAATGACCTGGCAGTGAGTGACTGAGAGACAGGAGTTAATAAAGTGACTTGAACAGGTGAGGAGAGTTGTGCTGATGAGGGAGTGCTTGATTACTGATCAGGGACACGGGAAGGGAGTTGGACTGGTGCTGAGGGAGAGGCTGAGTTAGACTGGTGCTGAGGGAGAGGCTGAGTTAGACTGGTGCTGAGGGAGTGGCTGAGTTAGACTGGTGCTGAGGGAGTGGATGAGTTAGACTGGTGCTGAGGGAGAGGCTGAGTTAGACCGGTGCTGAGGGAGTGGCTGAGTTAGACCGGTGCTGAGGGAGTGGCTGAGTTAGACCGGTGCTGAGGGAGAGGCTGAGTTAGACCGGTGCTGAGGGAGTGGCTGAGTTAGACCGGTGCTGAGGGAGAGGCTGAGTTGGACCGGTGCTGAGGGAGTGGCTGAGTTAGACCGGTGCTGAGGGAGAGGCTGAGTTGGACCGGTGCTGAGGGAGTGGCTGAGTTAGACCGGTGCTGAGGGAGAGGCTGAGTTAGACCGGTGCTGAGGGAGAGGCTGAGTTGGACCGGTGCTGAGGGAGTGGCTGACAGGTAGAGTGAGGAGCTACAGAAAAACACACACAGAGCACACAAGGCAAAGCCTGATCGTGACAGCGTGTTGTTGTATGTGTGAGACCGCAGCATGCGTTAGAAACCAGCCTGGGTCAATGTTGATTAAATAAACAATTGTGTTTATAGAGCAGACCTTCTCTCAACACGCATGCTTAGAAAAACACACACATAGACGCAACACACCTTTCAACATGCTGCGGTGTCACACCACTTTGTTTTTTTATCGCTTGTGAAAAAGTGTCGAATAATGTGGTTTAAATTGGTAAAAGGGAAGGACAGCCATTATATGTAAACTCCTCCGTTCATGTGTTTTACAACAGTGAGCAGAATAGAAATGTAAAGATTTGGGGCCTGATCAGAGTATTTTTGCATATATATGACTTTGCTGCTACCAATGAATGTGTGCGTTTTCACATTTAGTGTATGTTCATGCATGTTTGTGTGTTGGTGTGGTGATGCAGCGTGCAGAGAGAGACTATTGTGAGGCTCCTCGTGTGATCACTCAGCCTCAGCCTCAGTCCTCCCTAATGAATAAATAACAGAGTGATCAAAGAGAGGTAGGGTACACCCGACAGGTCGCCAGACTATTGCAGGGCCGATACATACAGTATATATATATATATATATATAGACAGACAACCATTCAACAACAACGAACAACACACTCACATTCACACATACGGGCAATTAAGAGTCATCAATTAACCTAAGCTACATTTCTTTGGACCGTGCACGAAGCCGGAGAACCCGGAGAGAACCCGTGCTGACACACCACCGTGCAGCCACAGCTGTTTATAGACCTTTTAGTTCGCCAAATAATCAATATAAGAAGAGACAGAGGGGAGCAGCGTACGATACTTCTTCACTTACAATGTAGGTGGTAGTAAATGTGACCAGTAGTCTGCTATAATGTATAGTGTGTTGATTCAAGTATCACTTTATGCCAAATAAAATGTGTCTCATTGAGCAGGAAGTATCTTCCAGAAGTAAAAGAGAGTCCAATATATTATTAATGGACAAAATGTTGTAGGTCAAAGCAAACACTTTCTTCCAAAAATGCCCCCCCACAGGCCCCGTCCACAGTACTGCTCGATGAGACTTGCTCAGTCTTGTTTCACAACAATTGGTTGAAAAAATATGAATCAGTGGAACCTCAAATTTTTTGACAATAGTGTCAGAGGGAGGAAGTTAATGGAAGAAAAATGAGCTTACTTCACCTGCTTTCATGTTTAAAGACCAACGTCTGAGAATCAATATCTGCTCTTTGTGAATGTTCCCTGTATATGTGCGGCGATCCGTCCTTACCGAGCAAATCAAATCTCCGGCCCTCATAGCATTACAAAAGAGTGGTCTGAAGGAACCACGGAGCCCTCGGGCAGGACGACTTATATTACTTCTTGGAGAGTGAAGGAAGCCACAGAAGGGGGCAAAAGAACACAGAGCGAGAGAAAGAGCACGGTGCGAGTCTGGAATGAGGACAGATGGGATGAAGACACTGTTGGTGAGACAGGCTTCACTAATGGCCAATCACATCAGCCTCTCATCCCCTTTTAAAAGCAGAAGACAATTTCCAAACGGCTCGGAACGAGAGTCCAGGTCAACTTCTCTGAGGAGAAACCTGTTAGTGAAATAATACATAAAAATACAAAGACCCTGAATACACCACTTGAAATTACAGTAAGCCATAGAGGGCATGTGTTTAACAGTTGTATATACATTTCTTTTTCTACATATCTGCAAGTCTTAATATTCATCATCAATTAATCTGCTGATTGTTTCCTTGATTAATTGTTTCCTTCACCCTGACTGATCAGTTCAGACTGCGTGTTTGAATTTAAAGTCAGTCCTAAACTTTCTCTTTATTATCATATGTTACAAAGCAACACATCAGCACATTTGCAACGCTAGAAATTAGACATTTTTGCATTAAAAAAGGGCGAAAAAGATGAATTGGTTATCAAAATAGTTGCAAATGAATGTTCTGCTGATCAACGTGCTGATAGAGTAATTGTTGCAGCTCTACGATCACAGAATATTAATTTAATGATCTTGATGTAATAAGATCTTATTACAGCAGCAACCAAATGCACACAATTTTTCCCTTACACTGATTTATGTCGTATGTGGCCTCTATATGAACTAACTGATGATGACTGCAGGGCCACTCTCCGCCCCTCAAGGCATATCACGGGGACTCTGGTTGCAGCTGCATTAGGCTATAATAAGTATTCTGTCCAGATGTCAAACGTAAGCAGCAAAAAAAAAAGCGGCAGAGATGTCTGCTGATTCTAGCTGATTATATACCCGGCGCAGTCTGACGCATCGATAACAAGACATTTAGGGACGAAGAAAGGAAAATTGTTTGTTGAGATTGCAAAATATCTTCTCCAGTTTCAGACAAAAGAATCGCTGTTGTATTATGATGACAAAAACAATCATTCAGCAATCATGTTCACGTCAAACAGAATCCTGAAACCTGCTGTGTGCAGCTCTTCACATCACACTACTCACATATTGTAGGAGCCACAAAACTACCAAAGTCATTTGCATCAATAAGAAGCTGTACTTGCATTCACATAACTTTGCAGGAAATGGAAAAAAAGAAGATGGAGAGAGAGAAATAATGAGGGATAGAAAGGGCAAAAAGAAGAAATATTTATACTCCAAAATTTTCAGAATTAAATTTCTGAGATGACATGCCTGTCATTCACAACATCTATGGATTCATATTCTGCGCTCTGTCCTTTTTTATCAGCTCAATGTCTCAAACAACCTCAACGTGTCTGTCCTCAACATCAACAAGCAACATTGTCAAACCAAATCTCATTTATTTGTCACATACACACAATCATACACGGCCGCCTATGTAGTGGAAGTATTGTGTGACTACAGCTCCAGAAAGAAAAATACAAAAATGTATAATACTGCAGTGAAGAGAATGTTTCAAAATAACTCACATTACACATACATATCCGAGAAATTCAATTGTTTAACATTGAATGAGTTTAGGGAGATTACAACATCATCAGCAGTGCATATTAATGTATGGCAGGTGGATGAATCATAGGAAAGTATGTGTCGTGGGTGATGGATCACTATGGC
Source organism: Anarhichas minor (assembly GCF_050575085.1). NCBI lineage: Eukaryota > Metazoa > Chordata > Actinopteri > Perciformes > Anarhichadidae > Anarhichas > Anarhichas minor. The sequence goes on from NW_027466458.1 coordinate 6,158,442, forward strand.
ATAAAGGGGACAGATGATGAATAAAGACCAGTGAACTCGGATTGCTGTTCATGCAGTTTTAAATACGACAGTCAGTTGATTGTTGAAAGAGGAAACTGTTTGTTTTATTTAAGCTCTTAATTCCCTATTAGCGATAAGACAATCGCGCACTCACGTATAGCTAAGAGAGCGAGCGTGCACACGCACACACACACACACACACACACACACACATACGCTATAGCTCCTGAAACATCTCAAAAAGTTGAGGGTGCGCTCTCCTCCAGAATACAATGGTGTGAGAAGAAGAAAGGGAAGAATACTTCGGATAGTACATCAGAAAGTAGTATCCGCCAGCAGACACACTGCTCCTCTAAAGCTGAGAGAGAACAGATGAACAGAGCAAAACATCAAGAGAACCAGCTTTTACCTATGCGTCCAGACCTGCTCGTGCGCCCCTGGCACCCCCACACCGCCCGCTGCTCATCTCGCGGACCGACCCATCACCGCAGGTATCCTTCAGTACGGAGAGCACCACCGGCACGCATCACCGTGTCCAAAGGTAGACGGGACAAAAAATATATATATAAACAAGGTAACTGAGGATGAAAACGAAGAAATAAAAAAGAAAGAACGGACTTGTGAGTTCTCGACTTGTCGCTCGTCAAGTTCGGCTCACTTTTGTTTCTCCGTAAATCACTTTTCTAAAGAAGTGGCGCTCGGACTGAAGCGCGTCGCACTGAGAGGCTGAACGGTCCGCTGCTGGTGCTCTGCGCTCCAATCCCGTCAAACCTGTCAGAATATGAAGAGGAGACTTCCGGTGGAAACTTTCAAAATACAACTCAGAGTGAATTGGTCGCAAGTGTGTGTGTGTGTGTGTGTTCACTTCATTAAATATATCAGTTTGATCTGGGCCTGACCTGCCATATAATGATTATATGATTTTCCAATACAATTGTATCTCTTGTGATCCCATTATAAATACCCAGAGACGAGGAAATCAAGTCAATGCATCGAAAATAACCACGTACAACACACACAAACAAATAGTTTTATTGTTACAATCGTGGGTCTGGCTTATGTAAATGTGAATACTTGTTTTAAAAAGCAGCAGAAGATTGTCTGTAAAAATGCAACTTCAAAGAAAAGTAAAATGCCTTCATCCATAATGAGAATACGTCATTACTGTACATATGTGAATTATGTAACTGAGACCCAGCCTACAAGTAGTGCAAGGGCATGTATAATAAGTAGGCCTGATATGCTATATGCCTGGATGTAAACATTCATTTTAAAAGCTACAGTCTTCTGTATGTTACACACATTACACAATATTACCACCATTGTTATAGCACATGAGGAACACTGTATGACAGGATATTTAACAAAGATGACAGAACAAACAAGATGCTGAGCAGATTTAGTCCAGAGCAAAGGAATGTAAAGATCACTACAACCTTGAAGTTGTCCAGCTGGTGCTCTTTGCTGAATCTCAATGAGGGTTGAGGCAGAGGTTAGTTTCAAGGCCGCGTCTCTTCCCTCTGAAGGGGTTAGGTTCTCCTTCACTTCTGTAAATGTCAAAGCATGACGTCATATAAATAGGATGTAAAGAACCTTGTCTGTTAAATTGGCTTTCAATTCAGGAAGTTGTAGTCATCCTCAGCTCCTCGACAGCCCTGGAGGAATAAAACATCCCATGGTGTTCATCATTGTATGTGTGGTACTGTGCTTTTATACTTTTATTTTGAAATACCACTTGTCGAGTTTCCGGTAAGATTACGAGTACAGTTACTTTCATGCAGGTCCGTTCCCAGCCGGTGTTGATAATTGAATGTGGATCAGGCATTGGACATTTTGTCTCTCTTTCTCTCGTTTGTCATTCTTTCTCACGGAAGATCACATCCACCTGCTCATCTCTTCACATTCACAATTCATGCCCACCTGCTGACACACCTGTGCAGTTTCGTTTCTACGACCTGTTCGGTTTCAGTGTCTGCATTTGGGTCCCGAGTCCTCGCACACATCCGTGACCTGCTGATGAAGCGATGAGACTCGTGAGGGGAACAAAGTGGAGCCCCTGTTCGTCATCTGTTCTCTGACTGCAGTCCCGTGACTCCAGCTCTGTACACTGGCTGCGTGTCTCAGTGTCATATGCTCAGCCAGTAGAAACAAGGGAAACAAGGTAACAACATGTGGAAGTTAAGGGAGGTAAGATCAACCCGGTCTAATAAACATTTCACTGCAACAGAATATCAAAACTTAAATTTACTTTCTATTTTGTTTTCATAAATATAATGGCAAATTAAAACTCCGTTGACGAGTGCTTTTCACTGATACTCTTGAAAATGAAAATGACAAGTGGATTTTTTATATTTATATTTACATTTGTTGTCATGTTGCACATGAACTACAAATAATGTTTAAATTTGACATAATTGGTTAATTGTATCACTGCCAATCCTCGACTTTCATACAGTAATAAACACTGATTATACAAGAACAAAGATGACCGTGTATAACTGTGTTTACCATGGGTTTAGTTATTTAAAAGGAGAGTTTTGCGTTGTGTAAGTCATTTGTCTTGTCTGTTGTCAGTTTTCATTTTGATGGAGGAGTTGAGTTATTTTAATATTTAATGAACAAGCATCCCCATCCCCTAGGAATGTCCATTCTGTTCTGCATTAAAAGCACGACGATGTGATTCACCGTTGCTCAGAGCGATTTCATTCAGGGTCGGGGTTCTATTTTCTATTATTTGTGAAAACACACAGGTTTCATAAGCAATGCATGATAATAACCTGATGTTAAACCTGGTGTATCATCTAAAACCTGTCCGACTGTAAAAGTGTCTAATGGTATTTCTGCATAATGTAACTGGAATCACAGAAAACACAATTGTATTTGTTAAACTTTATCTTATTTTTGGGGGAAACCGGAATCAGCCTTGATCAGACTGGTCCGACTTTAATGAAAATAACATCATAAAAGCCTTTTTTTTTTTAAAGGAAAAAACACGTTGCATTATCATCATCATTCTGAAACAGTGAGGCTGTCTTCCATCATTTACACGTACAAACGTTCAAACACACACAAACACGTGCATGTTTGTGGAGTCAATTTACACAATTAATTCTAATAACTACAAATTGCATCGTGATTTAAGATGTGAAATCATAAGGTTCAGAGAGAGTTGGAAGTTTAAAGCATCATCTGACAGTATTTTGTTGAATGAACAAAGAATTGATTTACTCAGGCCTCTCTGTCTCACACACACACACACATATATGCTAAAGGTTAAAAAGCCCTGTTGTGTAACACATTATTATACAACACATTTTTAAGTATAATAGATGTATTTAATAAGCCTGAGTGAGGAGAAAAAGAAAAGGCCCACTGATGTCAGAGCTGCTTCACATGATGAAAAGTAACATTTTCCTTAAATTTATATCAATTGTTGCTCATCATTAAAGTGGTCACTGGAAAACTCTCAGCAATCATTCTCTCCTCCTGCTGGGAATCGACTGAAATCGCTGATGTGAATTTGGCAGTGATGCTTTGAGTTCATAAAGATGTATCTGGGCAATTAATTTGTAAACATTGTGCAGATGGCAACTGCAGATCTTCTTAATAATAAGACTCTTTGATGACATCTGTTCCATTCGATTTTAATTTCCCTCACCAATTGTGACGAAACCTCCTTTAATTTCTGTCTCTCTTATTCTGTGAGTGTGTGTGTGTGTGTGTGTGTGTCTGTGTGTGTGTCTGTGTAGGTATGTGCTGCTGCAGGATGTGCCCTGTGCAGGCGAGCAACGGAAAAATATTATTCAAAGGCAACTGTGGTCTGCAGAACCCTTGTCTAGATGTATAGATAAATATTCCTGAGTAAAACTAGAAAAAAAGAATGCCTCAGGCCTCCCTTTGGAGAGTTTAACGCGGTTCCAACTAATTATTTTTGTCACGGGGCATGATGAGGACTCAGACGCAGACAGTCAGGTGTAGAGAAAAAAAGGTTTTTAATGAACCAAAAACAGGGAATCCAGGGACAAGACAAAAGACAAGGGGGGAAAATCCGGCAGGAAAAGGCAGAACAGGCAGGCTGGAAAACCGGGAACAGGACGAGCAAAACGGGCGGGTTGGACGGGAAACAAACACAATGATCTGGCAGTGAGTGAGTGAAAGACAGGGGTTTAAATAGTGAACTAGGCAGAGTGAACAGGTGAGACTAATGAGCTGATGAGGTGAGTGTGACTGGCAGGTGCACTGAATGAACTGATTAGGTGAGTGAGGAGCTACAGAAAGAAACAAAGACACAGAACACACAGGGCAAAGCCTGATCGTGACAGTACCCCCCCTCCAAGGGACGGATTCCAGACGTCCAAAAGAAAAACAAAAAACATAAACATGAACATCTTCCAAGGGAGGGCGGTGGGGGCCGCGAGGAGGGTTATCACTCCTCCGAGGCCGAGAGTCAGAGTCCACAACCGGGTGGGTGGAGGGGGTCCAGAGGAGGGATGGCCGGCCTGGCAGACTGGGGAGACTGAGGGTCCGGAGGACGGAGCTCTGGAGACTGAGGGTCCGGAGGACGGAGCTCTGGAGACTGAGGGTCCGGAGGACGGAGCTCTGGAGACTGAGGGTCCGGAGGAGAACTGCACTCGAGAGACTGGGAACCCGGAGGAGAACTGCACTCGAGAGACTGGGAACCAGGAGGGGAACTGCACTCGAGAGACTGGGAACCAGGAGGGGAACTGCACTCGAGAGACTGGGAACCAGGAGGGGAACTGCACTCGAGAGACTGGGAACCAGGAGGGGAACTGCACTCGAGAGACTGGGAACCAGGAGGGGAACTGCACTCGAGAGACTGGGAACCAGGAGGGGAACTGCACTCGAGAGACTGGGAACCAGGAGGGGAACTGCACTCGAGAGACTGGGAACCAGGAGGGGAACTGCACTCGAGAGACTGGGAACCAGGAGGGGAACTGCACTCGAGAGACTGGGAACCAGGAGGGGAACTGCACTCGAGAGACTGGGAACCAGGAGGGGAACTGCACTCGAGAGACTGGGAACCAGGAGGGGAACTGCACTCGAGAGACTGGGAACCAGGAGGGGAACTGCACTCGAGAGACTGGGAACCAGGAGGGGAACTGCACTCGAGAGACTGGGAACCAGGAGGGGAACTGCACTCGAGAGACTGGGAACCAGGAGGGGAACTGCACTCGAGAGACTGGGAACCAGGAGGGGAACTGCACTCGAGAGACTGGGAACCAGGAGGGGAACTGCACTCGAGAGACTGGGAACCAGGAGGGGAACTGCACTCGAGAGACTGGGAACCAGGAGGGGAACTGCACTCGAGAGACTGGGAACCAGGAGGGGAACTGCACTCGAGAGACTGGGAACCAGGAGGGGAACTGCACTCGAGAGACTGGGAACCAGGAGGGGAACTGCACTCGAGAGACTGGGAACCAGGAGGGGAACTGCACTCGAGAGACTGGGAACCAGGAGGGGAACTGCACTCGAGAGACTGGGAACCAGGAGGGGAACTGCACTCGAGAGACTGGGAACCAGGAGGGGAACTGCACTCGAGAGACTGGGAACCAGGAGGGGAACTGCACTCGAGAGACTGGGAACCAGGAGGGGAACTGCACTCGAGAGACTGGGAACCAGGAGGGGAACTGCACTCGAGAGACTGGGAACCAGGAGGGGAACTGCACTCGAGAGACTGGGAACCAGGAGGGGAACTGCACTCGAGAGACTGGGAACCAGGAGGGGAACTGCACTCGAGAGACTGGGAACCAGGAGGGGAACTGCACTCGAGAGACTGGGAACCAGGAGGGGAACTGCACTCGAGAGACTGGGAACCAGGAGGGGAACTGCACTCGAGAGACTGGGAACCAGGAGGGGAACTGCACTCGAGAGACTGGGAACCAGGAGGGGAACTGCACTCGAGAGACTGGGAACCAGGAGGGGAACTGCACTCGAGAGACTGGGAACCAGGAGGGGAACTGCACTCGAGAGACTGGGAACCAGGAGGGGAACTGCACTCGAGAGACTGGGAACCAGGAGGGGAACTGCACTCGAGAGACTGGGAACCAGGAGGGGAACTGCACTCGAGAGACTGGGAACCAGGAGGGGAACTGCGCTCGAGAGACTGGGAACCAGGAGGGGAACTGCGCTCGAGAGACTGGGAGCCAGGAGGGGAACTGCGCTCGAGAGACTGGAGATCGGACTGGGAACTGCGCTCGAGAGACTGGAGATCGGACTGGGAACTGCGCTCGAGAGACTGGAGATCGGACTGGGAACTGCGCTCGAGAGACTGGAGATCGGACTGGGAACTGCGCTCGAGAGACTGGAGATCGGACTGGGAACTGCGCTCGAGAGACTGGAGATCGGACTGGGAACTGCGCTCGAGAGACTGGAGATCGGACTGGGAACTGCGCTCGAGAGACTGGAGATCGGACTGGGAACTGCGCTCGAGAGACTGGAGATCGGACTGGGAACTGCGCTCGAGAGACTGGAGATCGGACTGGGAACTGCGCTCGAGAGACTGGAGATCGGACTGGGAACTGCGCTCGAGAGACTGGAGATCGGACTGGGAACTGCGCTCGAGAGACTGGAGATCGGACTGGGAACAGCGCTCGAGAGACTGGAGATCGGACTGGGAACAGCGCTCGAGAGACTGGAGATCGGACTGGGAACAGCGCTCGAGAGACTGGAGATCGGACTGGGAACAGCGCTCGAGAGACTGGAGATCGGACTGGGAACAGCGCTCGAGAGACTGGAGATCGGACTGGGAACAGGGCTCCAGAGACTGGAGATCGGACTGGGAACAGGGCTCCAGAGACTGGAGATCGGACTGGGAACAGGGCTCCAGAGACTGGAGATCGGACTGGGAACAGGGCTCCAGAGGCTGGAGATCGGACGGGGAACAGGGCTCCAGAGGCTGGAGATCGGACGGGGAACAGGGCTCCAGGGGCTGGAGATCGGACGGGGAACAGGGCTCCAGGGGCTGGAGATCGGACGGGGAACAGGGCTCCAGGGGCTGGAGATCGGACGGGGAACAGGGCTCCAGGGGCTGGAGATCGGACGGGGAACAGGGCTCCAGGGGCTGGAGATCAGACGGGGAACAGGGCTCCAGGGGCTGGAGATCAGACGGGGAACAGGGCTCCAGGGGCTGGAGATCAGACGGGGAACAGGGCTCCAGGGGCTGGAGATCAGACGGAGAACAGGGCTCCAGTGGCTGGAGATCAGACGGGGAACAGGGCTCCAGGGACTGGAGATCAGACGGGAAACAGGGCTCCAGGGACTGGAGATCAGACGGGGAACAGGTCTCCAGGGGCTGGAGATCAGACGGGGAACAGGTCTCCAGGGACTGGAGATGAGGCTCCGGGCAACCGGAGTCCATAGACTGGGGCTCAGAGGGATAGACTGATGACCCAGCGGGGTAAAGGGCTGGAGGTCGTTGCAGCGCGGAGGCGGCAGCGGCCGGGACTGGAGGTCGCTGCGGTTCGGAGACGGCGGAGGCCGGGACTGGAGGTCGCTGCGGTTCGGCGACGGCCGGGACTGGAGGTCGCTGCGGTTCGGAGACGGCGGCGGCCGGGACTGGAGGTCGCTGCGGTTCGGAGACGGCGGCGGCCGGGACTGGAGGTCGCTGCGGTTCGGAGACGGCGGCGGCCGGGACTGGAGGTCGCTGCGGTTCGGAGACGGCGGCGGCCCGGACTGGAGGTCGCTGCGGTTCGGAGACGGCGGCGGCCCGGACTGGAGGTCGCTGCGGTTTGGAGACGGCGGCGGCCGGGACTGGAGGTCGCTGCGGTTCGGAGACGGCGGCGGCCCGGACTGGGGATAGCTGCTGCTCCGAGGCGACAGCTGGAGTCGGCTGGATCGCCGACCGGACACAGGGAGCTGGAGTTGGTCGAACCGCCGACCTGACACGGGGAGCTGGAGTCGGCTGCGGCCCAGCGGGAGCGGGGAATAACTGCGGCCCAGCGGGAGAGGGAGTCTGGCCCTTCCTCTGCCTCTGTCTCCTTCGAGGTTTGACTGGGATGTCCATTAGGTCACGGTCTGCCTTCCGGACACCTCGAGGTTCTCCAAAGGCCAGACGGGTTCCCATGAATTGTTGATACCAGTCGGGGAGACGACACTCCATACTGTGGTCTGCTGAGTCCATCTTGGGCCAGATCATTCTGTCACGGGGCATGATGAGGACTCAGACGCAGACAGTCAGGTGTAGAGAAAAAAAGGTTTTTAATGAACCAAAAACAGGGAATCCAGGGACAAGACAAAAGACAAGGGGGGAAAATCCGGCAGGAAAAGGCAGAACAGGCAGGCTGGAAAACCGGGAACAGGACGAGCAAAACGGGCGGGTTGGACGGGAAACAAACACAATGATCTGGCAGTGAGTGAGTGAAAGACAGGGGTTTAAATAGTGAACTAGGCAGAGTGAACAGGTGAGACTAATGAGCTGATGAGGTGAGTGTGACTGGCAGGTGCACTGAATGAACTGATTAGGTGAGTGAGGAGCTACAGAAAGAAACAAAGACACAGAACACACAGGGCAAAGCCTGATCGTGACAATTTTGCCCTGAATGTAAAGCAACTGAATCTGAAACAAAACAGGCATGAATGGGAATCATTAGATGCATATATGCAAATGGTCTGTTGTTGCCTATTTTTCCAGCTGGTGTATATTTTCCCCCTCGCCTCACATTTCTGAGAAATATAGTTTTAATAGCCCTTTCCTGTGTTGCTTTAAAGCCCTGTGAGACAACGTGGCAACAATCTGTAAGTCCACATTTCCTCAAACACACGTCACTTTGTTGTCACACAGACAATAAGATTATCACGAACCAGGAGTGGAAAATGTAAAAAGACAAAGAAAATGTGAGTGAAAAGTTGAGAAACAACGTTCAGCATCAAGTCATTGATGGAGGTTTCACAGACACACACCACTTCAATTACGCTTAAGATGAAAACCTAATTAAAGTCAGCTTGCACTCATAGATCAGGCCTAGATATCCTTTCACATGGAGACATGTTCGTGCACACACGTATATAGGACCTGCCCACAAAGACATACGCTTTATTCATCCTTTCGCCCCAATCCCTCTAATCCTTCTGACACTTACCCACATCTACAACACACTAATTCACCATACTCACACACACACACACTGTGTTACAGAGGAGAAAGTAGGTTATTACAACAGACCTTTCTGATCCGTCTACGTCCTAAACACTCAAACAAGGGAAATCACACATAAAGGTAATGTGTGATCTCAGTTTTGTGAATGGCATATCCAAACCCTCTATCTTAAAAAAACATGACACATGTGGCACATATTATGAATTTGATTACATAGTGACTCTGTATAATTACATTGAGGGTGTGTGTGTGTGTGTGTGTGTGTGTGTGTGTGTGTGTGTGTGTGTGTGTGTGTGTAGGGTGGTCTGAATTGAGTTTTGAGCACCTTTAAGGTTCAAGAGTTACTCTTACAGCTTTCAACCTAATGCTGCAGCGCAGCTTCTTACAGGACAGGAAATCAATTCCTATAAAATAAAAGCTGAAACCAAGACAAAACTATATTTCACAATAAAAGCTGTTATAAAGTAAGGTGAATAAAAGAACCAACAGCAGCTAGCATTAAAATGTAATACAATTTTGCAAGGTTGCCTCCAACTGGCTTAGTAAGATTTACTGGCGACTGATGTGTCTGATGTGTCCTCATCAACCATCTCACTGATGTGAAAGGACATCTGGCTGAAGAGTTGTAATATCTCTGTCCTGTAGTCTATTGGTCACTTATACCGGCACACTCTTTGTGGTGGCGAAGTCATGACCTTGTGAGGAGAATAATGAGAGCAGAATGGGAACTGACAGCAGGTACTAAACTCTGTCCGTCTTTACAAGTGTCTTTGAGATCTGTGTGTGTGCGTGTGTGTGTGTGTGTGTGAGTGTGTGTGTGTGTGTGTGTGTGTGTGGGCGGTTGGGGGGGATGACTGAGTGAACGAAAGTTAGAGGGAAGACAGATAAATTATTCCATTCAATGAAGTAGAATGATGTACAACAATTAAAAATGTTGGATGTCACATTTTGAGCGACACTAAACACCAACTTGATGTCGGATATTTTAGCTGTGAAACACAATGAAACAGGTCACATTTCTGTTCAATAACAACTGCCTCCTTGCTACAACAAGGGTGCCATTCAAATATGTGTGTATAAATATACAAAGGCAAACCCGACCCCTGCCCTGAGCTGAAGGTCTGACTCGGTCACTCATTCACCTACAAGTTCCATGCCACAGTCATGGTTTACTGCTGGAGTCTGTGTTGGTCCGTCTCGTTTGTTACTGCTGTCTGTCTCTGGTTTACTGACTCTGTGACTAAAGTGACTTGAAAGCCCAACTCTCTTTGGTGAGTGACTCAAACAAACTTGAGTAAAAAGAGTAAAAGCTTTAATCTCTATCAGTGTTTGTGAAGTTCATTGGAAACAGCTGGTGCCGAATAGCCAATACAAGAATGACGTCCGTGCTCTTCCTGAACTAATGATGCTATGCTTCATTTCTGACAAGCATATTTGGTATAATTTGGTTCATTTTTTAAATAGATTTTATGCTAAAGGTGACAGGTTAGGTTATAAACTCAAGGAGAACCTAGACGCAGACACAAGGACACGAGGGGAAAGGTTTAAATAGTTGAATTGTAAATTCAAGTAGAGGGGAATTGGGAATAAGGAGGAAGAATCCGAAGAAGCTGGCGTTGAGGGAGTGAGGCAGGGAATATGGCGGGCTAGGATGACGTGGTGTTGATGAGTTTAGATCTGCAGGCTTCCTGCTGTGAGTGATGACACAGGTAAGCGAGCGATGAGACACAGAGGAAGATGGATGGGCAGACAGACACAGGAAAGTGGGGAAAGACGGGGAAAAATCAATTCCCATTGAACGTTAAGGGACAGTGTGTACATTTGGTGCCATCTAGCTAAGTGGTTGCAGATTGCAATCAACTTCAAACCCTTTTGCTCACTCTTCACTTCCCAAGACCGTGGTGACGTCAGCTGTTGAGTGCAAAACTGTGGTAATGCTAAAGTCCATCCTTACCACAATAATAACGAGCCGTTTCACAAGAGGGTCGGAGATCTCTGGTGGCCTTCAGGTAACGTAGAAACATGTTTAAAGCTCTCTCTAGAGCTATAGTGTTTAGTTTAACCTGCTCTCTATTTCACATTTTTACACTCACTCAACATGCGGAAATAAGAATCTTGAGGAGACCTTGTACCTCCATTAAGCAAAGTGGCTTCTTAGCTTTGCTTTTTAACAAAATGAATCCAGATCCAGTGTTCAGGTCCTTCATTGGAACTCAAACAGTTTCTTTCAGTCTTTCTCAGAGTCTTGTTGGTAGAAGGGTGAAGGGTGATGTTAGAGAACATTTGGAAATGTGATGTCTCTTTTTAGGCACATGTAGCAGAGACGACAAATGCAAAATCACGAAGTCGAATGTTTTTCTTTGCCTTTTGAACTCGACTTAATTACAGTCAAAAAGTATTTTTTTCTGAAACCTGCCAAGTGCAAATTGCACAAATTAGTTACACCATAGCCTTCACCTGAACGACGTGAGAGGCATCCCAATCTGACCCTCTTTGAATTCGGCCTATTCATTCGTATGTACCCTGTGTGCTTGCTTCTCCTTTAACAAAATATGCCTCTTTAATATTAAAATTGAAGCTGCTGCACTATTTCTCTGTTGTATGATTCGGTGGTATTTTGTTATTCCTAAGGGACACATTTTTGTCAGGCGCTTGCATTCATAGAAAAGCAGCAACAAATTGTACATAGTTGTCAGAAAACAGAAATGTTGGTATTTTGAATTTACTGAAAAATTAATAAATATCCATTATCAAGAAAATCGCTGTAGGAATAGAATTATGTCTCTTCGGCCAAAATGTTCTCAGTTGTGGTCCTGAAAGGAAGAAATCTGAGACATTTTTCAGCGGTGTATGTATCACAGAAGCGGCATCATTTTACACCCTGAATCTTTAAATGTATTGTCCTGTACAACATGTTTCTTCTTGGTTTGTTTTCAGACTGAACTGAACCAGAAAACTCAAACTTGCAATCTTTAATTCTTCTTTCTTGCATGTGTAATGATCCTGATCTCAGCTCATGAAACCTGAATTGCTTGATTGTTAAAGTGTGGTAAATATGATGGTTCCTCTGAAAATCAAGGCACATTTCTGAAATGAGAACATCACTACGTAGGCCCATCGCATTCTCCTCTTCACTGCACACTCTGGCAGCATGGCTGTCCATGCAGAGCCATACGGCTGATAAATCCCCATACATGTATGTGATGGTAGAGGTGAGTGCTCACAGTCATTAACGCTTTGCATGTGATGGACAGTATTAATAAAGCAATGTTCATCTAGGTGGAGGAACAGGGCCACACTGCCGCTGGTCATCATCACAGCTGGACCTCTTAACCCTGGATGGTCCTGTCAGTCACATGGTGCAGGCTGGGAGGCCTCAACTCTGCAAAATAAGAACTGATCATAGATCTGTGGGGTGGTGAGGAAGACCAGTGGAGCTACATTTAAAGTCCGTCTTTGTTCTGATGAGGGCAGATCCCAGAGGGTAACGCTTCAGTCGGAGCATCATTTGAGCTTGTGGCAACAGAAAACACAAAGATAACTCTTTTTGCTTTTATTACATGGATTCAACACTGATCACAAGGCCTGCAGCTGTTTTATCAAATTATAAACATGTGGAGTGATTTGCAACCAAAATAAAAGTATACAGCCCGGCTTATTGTTTTACCAAAGTAGACGATGAAACAACACAAAAACACAATATTGATTAGTATTTTAATTCCAAAATCAACAATTAGTAATCTACAACATATAAATTCACAACACCCAGCACTGTGGGTCTGTGCATTATGATTAAAGCTGGGGTTAACATTAGTCACTATGGCTGATCTACAGTACCTCGCCGTGTTAAGATGCGTGAGCATAAGAACATGCAGGTTCACATTATTTAGGTCGCTCTGAGCTTGTGGATGAAGGTGTAGGGCTTCACATGATGCCCAATTGTTCATGTTGCGGGCACATACCGCCCCCTGGAGGACACACACTGTAAGGCACCATGACTTGACAAAGTCTCTGTCAAAAGAGCAGGCACAGCACAGAGAAGGCAGTACATCACTGAGACAATAACTGGCACTCAACATGTCAGAAACATTAGATTGGCCTCTATTGGAACCATTAAAATTGAACTCAAAACATCTGATCTCTTTTTATTACTTTTAGAGCGTGTTACAGTATGCAGCGGGTCTAGTCAACGCGAGTCCAGGGATTTCAATAAAGTGCCTTATAAAACAAAGTAGCATCCTGAGTCATAAAGTCTGACATGCGCTCAGCTAAACGAAACGGTAGCATCGCTACTTGTACAGTCCAGCAGTCCTCTACAGGCATCTCCAGTCATACAGTAAGAACCTTTTAAGAGTTAAAGTGGTCATATAGAATTTCACTGGAACACTAAAGGAGACACTACCAAATCTACCTTCACCAGTCTGCTCGTTCTGCTTCACAGTTTCCCCACAAACTCCCTCCTCACTTAAAAACAATACAACACAAACTTGGTCCTCTTCTCCAAAAGATTTAAGCGTGAAACGATTAAAGAGGAATCGGAATGAAGTATTGGGTCAAAGTTAACATCTTGAACCTGCTAGTAATTGATTTCCAGTTATAAAATATTCATTTTGTGAAGAAAAAGCAAACAAATGAACCATTTAATTCAGGGTGCATCACACAGGGTCACAACTGTTGGGAATGATTACTATGTAATTCAATCAGGTTTTAGTAATGGCCGTTTGGGAAATAGAATAGATTGTAAAAGATGGCACTGATGAGGCTAAACTGTGTTTGTTTGCATTTTCTACTTCTGCTGTATCACAGACTCTGTCCCGGTCTTATACGACACCAGTGAGGTGTTGCAGAGGACTAATAGGAAACACATTCGTGACACTAACTTTTTAAGCCACAACTGTTGAGCCCTGAAGGCGCTGTTCACCGCTGATGAACTGGGCGTAAGTATCGAGAAATAAAACATAAATCACTACATCTGATTTGGAATTAGTTAAAATGAATACTTTATCTCAATATGTCTAACTAACCCCACCTACATGGGGACAACTACGTTAAACACCTGCCAGAGCGAATTTAAATCTTCTCTCTAAATCCGGCAGGTCACTCTAATAACCCCATTTGAAGCACCTTCATATTTAGCTCGCTCTTTCTTAACATGTTGATAATCCAAGCTGACAGAGGGACATCGTTAGCTCTAGTGTTTGTTCTTTCTAGAAGTTGGTGCTCATAATAATCAAAGCCATTGCTAGCTGTGAGATAGCGGTAGAGCAAAAAGGAGACGAAAAACATGCACGAGTCCAAAATAAACTGTGCATGACTCCCTTTCTTTTCTTGTTAATGCCAAAAGCAGAGTGCTGACAGGGTGTTGTCGGTGGGGGGGGGGGGGGGGGGGGTTGAAGAGCGGCTCGTCACAGAGCATGCTCAGGAGATGATGCGAATGCCGAAGTTTTTCTTGAGCTGCTCGAGGAAGATGAAGGTGAGCACCGTGTGAGGAATCAAGCGGATCCCTGCGGGGACGAGACCCTGCAACCAAAAATATGCATTAGATCACCATTTGTAGTTTTCTCACATCACATCAAGAGAACAAGGAAGTTCTGTTATTGAGGAACGTATTGCTTCATCGACTACATTTACCATCAACACTGACTGGACGTCCACATAAAATGTGGCGAATCTTCGGTTTAATACTTTTTCATTGTTTAAAGTTACATCAGAAATGCTCCTTCATGCCTCTGAGTGGGCAGGTCTAGATGTTTTTCCTTTTGCTTTTTTTTTTGATTAAACTTTGACACTAAATAACCTCAGCGGTGTTCATTTATAGTGTGCTGCTGTTGTACCTTGTAAAATGCCAGAGGACCAAGCTTGGCAGTTTCTCTCAAGCAATGCGTCACCCCCTAAAGAGAGAGACACACTGGATTAGAAGCAACGCCTGAGGAATGAAGAGGATGGACAAACAGAAACAGACTAATGAAAGGATTAGAGGAGACAGTGACGGGAGGGGTCCACTCACCGTGTACTCTCCCTTTGAGCTCATCAGCCTCGTCTTTAGGACATCCAGAGGTTGACACAAGAATGTAGCACAGCCTCCCTGCAGAGGAACAAGTCATCAGATCACAGAACGGACTCGATGAGGCTTTCAAGGCACACAAATAAAACCAGATACTCACGGCGATGGAGCTGGAAACAAAGTGCGTGAGTATGTTGTCTCCCATCATGCCTGTTCCCAGCACGAGCTGCTTGGCCTGGTCATAACACGCCAACTAAATACAAAGTAAGAGGAGGAAAGGTTTGTGTCATTCTGATAATCAATCTAATGTAATCTGTGCTGGTGTTTCTCTTTACTACCTGAAGCTGACTGAAGCCCCATCTTTCTACATACAGCTCGACTTCCACATAGCTGTGAGTAACGAGCCACTGCAGATAAAGCAAACAACTGGCCTCCCCGTTACACACGGGATAAGCTCCGACTGAATTAAATTACCAGCCCACCAGTCATTAACAAATACCCACAATCCTTCACTTTCACTCATGGCTTTTGGAAGCAACAGTCACGGGCTGGAACGATGGCATTTTAACTACATTAAAGAAGAAACTACTATAACATATGAAACAATCAGGAGACGTCTGACATGTTTTTGTTTTACAGTTCTATCAAAACAGTTTGTAGGCAGCCTTCGTAATATTTTAGAGCATGCTCAGTGTTGTTCCAACATGCAATGTGTTCTATGTTGTACCTTATTGTGGGGTAGACAGTTAATCCATATGAATACAGTACGTTGACGTTTTTTGAACTAATTGGATGTGAACAGTTGTATCCGTGCTACAGTCTGAAGTAAACGTCCTGTGGATATGCTTGCCAACACAGACTTTACAAAGTTAAGTGAGGTTATATGGATTAATGCATAATGCATCGCTTGAATGGAACCATCTGAACAAGCAGCATATTCATCTAGCAAATTGATTCAGTATTTATTCATTAATGTACCATTGATTTAACTCAATTTAATCCCATTATCTTATTAAAAAGACTGACATACCGTTTCACATGATTAATATCTTCTTAATGTATTGAGGAGAATCTAAACTGTGATTGTGTAGAATAAAGTACAATACAAAAGTAAAGGAACAGACGTTGCTCTTCACTGGCCTAAGAGTCCTTGAGGTCTTTTTAAAACCTGCAGGCATTGGAAAGGATGTCGTGAAGTTGCGCTTTGAACATCGGTGACTTGCCTGTCCCACAGTGACCATCGCTCCTCTGCTGGCGGCCATGGTGGCTCCTGAGAACAGTCTCCTCACACCCTCTGTGGGCCAAGACACAGGTCAGACATGATGCCACTGTGTGCTGTACATGATGTCACACACACACACACACTACATTGCTTGGGCTTTACCTTCTCTGACGACTCTGAAGAGCCCATCGAAGGCATGTTTGTAGCTGAAGGAAAGAACATTCAGGGTTAAACTGCAGTAGCAGATTTGGAACGACTAAGTGAACATTTTTAGCTGCAGTGAGCAACAAGACTCACTTTCTCCTCAGCTCTGGTGGTAGTTTCATGTCATTCTGCATCCTGGAAACAGGAGAAAATGTTAGTTTGTTTTGAATAATTTGAATTAATATTAATGAGGATTTGAATTATCATCGCATGTTACCTGACATTCACCATGTCTGCTGGCGAGCCAACAAACCCACCAGTGAAACCTGTTGGTAGAGAAAGCCCACGATCCTGTATGGGTGACACTGTATGTCTGTGTGTGTCTGTGTGTGCGCGTGTGTGTGTGTGTATTTGGAGAGAAAGAGGGGAGAAGAGAAGAAAAGCAGAATGTGTGTGTTCCCACCTCCGAAGGCTCCCAGCAGGACCTTCTGGTAAAAGGGCATTGGGCCCTGGCTTGTGCTGCCCAACATGTCCCTCACTGTCTCATAAATTGCAAACCTGGTGAGGGAATAGGACATCTGAGAGGAGAGGACACGGGACGAGAGGACACGGGACGAGAGGACACAAGAGGAGAGGAGAAAATAATGAGTATCTTATACTCGTCTCACTATTTGAATTTTTCTTTTTTCAACCACTAGGAGGAGCCTTTGGCAACACAACCTAACCGAACCGAACTTCTTAGAGGAGTTTTAATCATTTAAAAAAGTCTGTGGACAGAAACTACATAGGATGCACTGTTCACAGGATATAAAACATATCCTACTCTTTTTTTTTTTCCCATCCAGTAGCTTTTTTTAAGACCAAACTCACTGAACAGCAGATAAATCCCTTTGAATGTCGTTAGAAAAGTGCACTCTCTTTCCCGCCTTGCCTGCTTAGATACAGGTAGAAATTACAAACTGATAATTACAACAACAGACACACATACCTGTCTACACAGGGAGGCAGAGAGGCCACTGTAAAGAGCCAGCACGCCATCGCTCTTCACCACATGAATGGCCATCCCCACCATCCTCTTCTCCACTTCCTGCTGTGTCTGCAGGTGTACCTGGAAGGACAGTCATGCATTCAATACCAAGTTAGGCACTGTAGTGACATCATTTAGGAAACACAGACACAACAACCTCAGCAGCTTTTTTTTTTAAATGGGGTAAGTAAGACACCAGCTGGGCAACTAAATGTGTCAAGGGTCTACATGTGTCACGTCTTTAAAAAGGCACACCGATTTAGTATTGCACCTCTATAAAGTTGGGAGACAAATTTAAAAAAGCAATAGCCAAATACTAGTCAGAAGAAGGCGAGATATCCTGATTTATTTTCTTTTTTTTTAGTGGGTCAACCTCCAAAAATATTGGATCCTACACTTCCCGTAATGCAACCCAATACCATCTGTAGTTAAACCTCTGCCGTCTGCTAAACACACATACCTCTCAAACTCCACATCCTGAAACGCAGGTTCTCCAGGGTCACGGAAATGTTTTCACAGGCTGAGTAATACTGACCACGATGAGTAAAAAGGAGGAAGATACTAATGTGTGACACAGGTGGTTATTACACACAACACACACATTTTCTAAATCTCTCCAGTGTCGTCAGCAGCGCTACAATGTGGCCTTTGTCCTCTGTTCTAATCTGTATTTCGGTTTTAACGCCACTAAGTCCTTCAAAACACAATGTTTTCATTCTTATCGTCTCATCACTTTACATAGAGTGTACCTTCACTTTGTACTAAGAGTCATTTAATAGATATTTGTAACAATAACCTTTTCATAATCCTGAACATTTGAGTGTCAAACCTAGCCTAAAATGATGCCTCCGGGGACGAAACAATTGCCTAAACTTCATAGTTTCTCTCAAAATGTCTGCCATGTAATTTCAGTGTATACATTGCCTTCATCACACATGACTTCTAAAAAACTAAATGAAGACAAGACAGAGTGTACAGACGTGCTAGCAGCTCTGTGAGGTTGTGTTTAGGCACAGAGCTGCTTTGAGCTACATGCTAACATGCTCACAATGCCAACGCTAGCATGTACAATGTTTACCATGTTCATCATGTAAACGTTAGTTTACTCATCAACCAAATACCTGATGATGGCACTAGATGAAAGTTAAGGGATCACTAAAGTTATTATTCTGAGGGGGGGGGGCGTAATGTCATTACAAGATTTTATGGCGATCCAAAGTGGTGGACAGACCGACCGACTAAAAGACATTTCCATCCATAGAGCCTGGGAGATAACATGGCTGAAAATCTCCTTAACCACACACACACACACACACACACACACACACACACACACACACACACACACACACACACACACACACACACACACACACACACACACACACACACACACACACACACACACACACACACACACACACACACACAGATAAGTGTCTGGCTAAAAGAGTATTTTTGGGTGAGGTCAGACAACAATAGAGCAGCCTATCTGAAGGTGTAATGGATACCTGGGTTGACACAAATGAGTAAATCAAATAAACATGTCTTGGCAAACACCGCCATGTGATGCGTTTGTTTGGTTAATCTGGTTGCTGAAAACGACATTCACATACTCTCTCCTCTCACGTCCACACTTCAGTCCTTCTAGATTTAGATGCCCCGCTGTTCAGCTTTAACAGAAATGTGATAAGTCGACAGCATTATGAGGCCATTGCTACAAAGTCAACATCTGCCTCACTGTCCGCTGACAGAAAACAGCTTTACCATCATCATCATCATCAGAATTTAACATTTAATGTGGCCACTGGTTTTGTGTATCATTTGAGCCTTCGTTGTTCACGCAGCGATGGGAGGTGTTGCAGCTCAGACCAGAGAAATATGTGCAACAGCAGCTGAAATCCTCTGAACGTTGTTGAATGTGAACAGTGTTCACCGTGTGGGAACCAATTCCTTCTGGCACAGGTGGTGATGGTGATTAGGAGCTAACTCCAGCTCTCATCACACACGTTCCATTTCTACATGCCTGACATTACCCATTACCAACACAGTGTTCCCACAACACCCAAGTATCAACAGTTTGGACATTTACTGTGCTGTAGCTGAAATAAACACAGGGCGCCCACACTCATATATATATATATATATATATATATATATATATATAAAAAACAATTTAAATCCACAATGTATAAATAAGGACTTCTCAATTAGTTTTTACAGTATTCTTTCACATATTCTTGCAGCTAAAACACCTCCTTATGATAGCACCAGTCCTGATACTGGACCAGCACAGATGGTGATATCTACATCCAACACCTAGAACATTTCTCCCCCGACTGCCACTCCAGCAGTTTGATTGGGGTAAGACCACATGACTGGCGCTGGTCTGTGAGTATTTGGACAGTGACGCATTCCTTTGTTCTGCGCTGTACAACACAATGGACCTGAAGGAAAACAATGACTGAGTCTCAGGTATTGATTCCAAGATTTAAGAGACTGCGTAAGGTTTGCAAGGGGAAGTTACTTATTGTAGTTTGACCTGTTTAGCAACTTGGGAAGCAGCTGGAGCTGCATCAGCGGCTGGTCCCACAGAGGCAATGATCGTACCTTAACCTTTTAACTACTAGGCCTGTTTTTAGCCCCCTGCTCGAAAATTGCATACTCCTACTCCTTTGAGTACACTACCCAAACTACAAGGTCTATTTTAATAATTTTGATGCTAGAATACTGGTAACACTTGTGAGATGTGTTGATATACATATAGATTTTGTATATGTTACTGGTTAAAGGGGAACTACGCCCATTTTCAAAACGCATACATGTTATTCCTAAGATCTAAAACAGCCCAAAAATATCAGTACACATAAACGACTCCCTCCCAAATCCCAAAACTAGAGTGTTAAAATTAAAATGTGTGATGTCATCAGGTATAAAGTGTGTAGCTGCTCCATCGACGATGAGTGAAAGATGTATTGGATGACACAGAGAACCCAGGGGGATGTTCTGAGTATACGGATACGTTTTCTGTTGCACAACTGAGAACATCATAAGATATAAAAACATGTCATCGTAAATAAACATAAATACATTTAGAGAATATGGAAAACAATAGGTCTAGAACTTGACTGAATCGTTACATTTTTTTGTTTTCTTCAGTATCAAAGTAATCTAGTGATCGGGGTCACATGGGTACATGGAAAACAGGAACATTCTGCATACTGTTAACGGTGCCAATTTTCAAAAATGTGAACCAATGCAGGCAAAAAAACAGGGCTCAAGATTGAAGGAATATTTTATTTTCCATTTTTAGGGATTTGAAGGAATGGCATTTGCAAATTGCAGTTGTTTCATTTCCAACCCCGTCTGTAAACCAATGAGAGTCTTTCTTGGACTTAAAGACAATCCCAAACTAATGCAGATCAAAACTGTTTTTAAATACATTTGTACCCACGCAAGGATAGAAACCAGAGTCATACTGACTTGTTGGAATTAAGGTCAAATGAATATAAAAATAGTAGGTTCACGCCACTGTCATTTGAGCTGCATTTGTTATTATTATGCATAAATCAGAATGTCCTCAGACAACTGCAGAATACATATATTTATGAAAAGTTCTCAAGAGAGCATGTTTACTGCTTAGACAGGGTTGTGATTAATAATAGTGATATCTCCTTAAAATATTCTACTTTGTTTAGAGTTGATCAAAAATCCAGGAAATCCACCAAGTACACGTGTCTGCAGCTGGAAGAGACAAAGATCACATTCTGTGGTTTTAGATTAACAAACAGTCTCCCAGTCTTGGATTAACAAACACCTGACAGTTCTTAGTGTTTCTTAAAGAACTACCATCTATTCACCCAGATCATGTACACTCAATGTGGACATTTAGTCCACTGGAGAAGTTGCTCAGGACTACACCACGGGGAACATGACTTTCTCCTTTTTTTGGGGGTCATCACTTTTTTTGTTTGTTGAATTCCTCTGTTTTATATACTATATGTACTTATGGCATCACCAGCTAGTAGGAAAGATAGGGCAGAAATAAAGCACTCCAGAGGAGAGTTTTACTGCAATGTGACGATTAACGACCTCGTCTACGTAATTACACACGGCGTGACTGCCTGAGGAGCAGTTAGCATTATCAGAGTCATGCACAGCTGTATTCGAAGCAAACAAGAGAGAGGTGCCAGTAAAGTAAATTAGGTAGAGATGTAGCCTACTGATTCACTCCTCTGTGCATCACAGCAAGGCAAAGATTAACAAGAGTGAACATGCATGACCTGACTGACACACTGACACACACACACACACACACAAACCTACTGTCAGGCAAGGTCAGACAAGTTTCCTGCTCTGCTCTATAAGCTCTCGTGCCATTCTTTTCCTTCATTTTCAGGCTGGTTTAGGCATTAGCAGAGTATGTTAGCACGTCACTAACTTCTATGCTACGCTAGCTTCTGAAGGTATACTGAATGTTCACACATGCTGCTTTTGCTTCTTTATGATTGTAACAGTGAATTAAGACCTACCCTGCTTCACAGGAACAGTGTTGTTCCCTAATTTTATTGTCTTCTGTGATCATTTATACTCTTTAGACTTTGATCTTAATCTTTTTTTAAATGCTGCTGAATCAGTTTGACATCCCGGATATATCCCTGTCTGCTTTTCTGCTTTGTTTCCCCAACAATCTAATAATATGTATACAGCAGCTAGTGGCAGTGTGGGCTCCATGGTTAGGGTAGCTCTGACAGTTTGACAGAGTAGCAGCAGGGGGCGGGGCTTAGAAAAGGGTAAATTGCTACATTGTAGGCTATTTATCTCAATAAAACATAACTATTGAATAGAAAAATAATGCTAGATTGGGCTATTCTGTGTACTTTAAAATGAATACAACAATTACTTCACTACATAAGTTGGTAGTTGGGCTGACAAGCTCTCACTTGTCTTAACCTGTGCCCTATTTTTGAACAGCCTTGGCCATCCTGATAGACATTACAGTGATGCCATGAAAGACATGCGATACCTCGGACTATGGCAGGCCCTCTAAAAGCTCACCGCGGCTAACACGCACACTGAGATCTATAACAGTAACACGATGGTTAGGTCAGGAGGTTAATAACTGTAATCTATCCTGTTGTAGGTCTACTGCTGGAAACAGCTGTCGCCTGGTATTCAGGCCCGTCTCCTCTACACACCGGCGGAGGGTTACACGCCGACTGTTGCCCTCAGCTCACCTTCAGCAGATCCAGAGGATGCGTGCAGCAAGCAGCCCCGCACGACGCCAGCCCACCGAAATACCACCGCGACATCCGTTTCTCGGTCATGGCTCCGTGCTCTGCCGTTGCCCGACGCTGCTACAGCGGTGACTTCTCCTCCCAGTCCGCCTTCGACACTCCGTCCGCCTGCTCGGTCGGCTTCCTGGCCTGCAGGGCACAACTGTCAGCAGCGTGTGGTCTGCTGGACACGGATAACCTCGTTACTCTTTAAACATTCCTATAAGAGCGCCACGGACCGGGAGGACCTTGGACTCCTGCAGCATCGTGCACACTCGCGCCCCATAACGTGCGTGTATGCGTGTAAAAACACGAGGTGTGTGCGCGTGTGCACGGTCTGCTGTGTTTGGGCCACAATGTGCAATAGGAAGCGGCTGTGGAAAGCGTAGAAGAGCGCAGCCAATTGCCTCCGTGGACGGCGGAGCTGCCTACCCGCCCCGAGCTCCAAAGGTCGACAGCGGGGTATGAGAATGCTAAAGCCCCAAAACAGCGCAGCGCAAAGTCACACACAGCAGCCCACTTTCACCTCTACGAACTGTCATGTGAGGTTTAAAGCGACACGCATCCTTCCTGCAGCTGCAGATTCGAAATACTCCCGCTGTCCCTTTAAGAGGAAGAGGACAATAGTTGAGGTTCTCAAGTAAGCAAAAAGTTAATTCCGTTCACCGTGAAACGACCGTTATTAGTTTTATGTAACTTCATATGCATGGCTTATGACACACAAACACACACACACATACACACGGAAATTTAGTTGAGTTTACTACAATTAGTCATTTGGGAAGTCAGATTCAACACACATGAGACACATATAAAACGACCTGCATGTTCATTGCAGGGTATTTTAATCTAATCATTTTAAAACGGGTTGTTTTATTTTGAGGCAGATGTCACCGCGTCCCATTAGCAGTGAGGTTGGTTGATACAAAATATGTTGTCTCACTTTATCTAGAGAAGGGAGGACAAGTATCCACCTTAAAGACCTGCATCAGGACAGTTACACACTTGTTCGTGTAAGAGAAAAGAGGAACTTTTAGCTCAGTCCAGAGTGCAGCAGGTCCTAAACACTGTTTCTCTCACTAAATCTGTTTTTGTGCAGATTAGCAGGTTAGCATGCAGGCAATACAGACACTGAATATGTCTTGACTGTTGGCCCCATGCTGTGTCAGTGTCTGTAATAATGTCTCCAATAAATTAGTGTCTTGAATCAAGTCTAGCTTTTCATTTAATTGAACACATATAACTCACACCTAGAAAACAGCAAGAAAGATAAATCTTAGTCTTAATATCAAATACTCTATGAAAGACATAAGAGGTTGATAAAAGCTGCAAACTGGCTCTCAAACGGATATTCATTTCCATTTGTGCTATTGTTAATTTAACTCAAATGTATAACTCTTCATCAAGTGTTTACATTGTCTTGCGCACTGCCTGTATATATATTCATAATCAGTTCTTATAGTAGGCACATCAGTTCCTGAGTCTTTACTGCCCCCAAGTGTACAATGTCTGCTGTCACCACTCCACCACTCAAAGTGGTTGAATAATGGTTTGGGATGATCTAACTGGGGTCGAGTCGTCAATTTAAATAAACACCACTTTCCCCAAACTCAGAAAACAAGATGGCAGCAAACATATCTCTCTGGTAATATACGTGATAACTTGAAGAAGACGGGAATAATCCTGTGTTTCACAGTCCTTGAAAACATGACGGGGCTTACTTCTAAAGTATTATTGAAAACAGTTGTAGTGGAATGCAAACACATGTATTTATTGTGTATAAGTGGTTATAAATCATACAAACAGTCAATACAAACAACTAAAGATGGAAGATGAAATGTCACACTTATGTACTGAATACTGTATATTATACGATGTTATTAAGTTAACTGCGGTAAACGTTGGATGAAACATTATAAGACTTTCTACATTTCTAGACGTAAGACTCGCCAGACATAATGGTGAGCATTATTAGTACACGACACACATAGAATCAGAGAACACAAGGGCAACTATTAAAACAGTTCAGATCAGCAACTCATTTTTCTTTTGTTAAATTAAATTAACAAAACTACTTCTGGAAATAATAATACTGAAATATGAATAACTTTTTCTGATGTGAAGGCAAATTAAAATGTAGACAATAGACTGTTTGAACTGATATCAATAAAAGAGTGCAGTAGAAACACATTACACAGAATCACAGTACAAAATAAATACAAACAAGAATAAAGAAATAAAGGAAAAATAAAATGTGGGTAAATTTGCTGAATGCCCCGAATATTCCTTCATCAACAATCAACATTCATACAAAGTAAATAAACAAGCATCGCTCTGACTGCCTACACACATAGTCAGTGAACACAGCAGCATACACAGATATGCCATGTACACTGGCCTTCTGTACACAGACCGCCCACACACACACACACACACACACACACACATACACACACAAGCAGAGGCAGACTGGAATTTAAGAAATGTAAGTCACACACATTAGTCAACTTTTAAACATTTAAATCCTCCCACAATTCATGTCAAATCCCACTCTGGCAGAAAGCTAATACATTATGTAAATTATATTAGAAACCCATTAGTAGCTCATCATGTAATAAATGTAAAATAAGTCCACATTATGATTTAAATAAACAAAAGGAAACCCTGCTTTATAAGATAGTAAACACAATATAGGCTGATGTTCTCTAATAGATGGTGATCTTGCAGTTTGACCTCACATGTCCATTAAAATCATCTCATACAAAAGATTTGTCCTGTTGCTTCGCCTCCCCTGTCAGTGGGTTGTCCTTCGCTGCGCCGCCGAAAACAGGCAGTGCTCTTGCTCCTGGTGGAGAGGAGCCCAGGTGGAGCAGAGAGCCCCCCACCAGGAGCAGCACGCTGGCCCCCCAGCCCAAGTAGAGCGCCGGCCCCAGCTCTCTCTTTAAAGGCGCTGCGACAGTCGGATCATAGAAGTCCCTGATGATCGCATGGGCAGTCCAACAGATGGGTATCAAGAAGGCCAAGCCAGCCACGAGGAAGAGCAGCCCTGCTATCCTGGCCAGCCGAGCCTTGGGGGCCTGGTTACTGTCCCCCATGCAGTGAGTACACTTGGCCCCTGCCACCCCGAGCATGAGGGCCAGGAGGCAGAGGAGCAGGGCGAGAACAGTGACGCTCCGGGCGGCCTGGGTAGACGTCGGCAGGGCCAGGGTGGAGTCGTAGGTCTTGCACTGGATCTGGCCTGTGGTCTGAGACAGGCAGTTCATCCACAGTCCCTCCCACAACACCTGGGCGATCACCAGCTCTCCACCCACGAAGGCGGACACACGCCACAGAGGAGCCGCGCACACCAACGCTCCGCCCACCCAACCCAGCACAGCCAACACCAAGCCCAGCAGCTGAAGACCTGTGGATGCCATGGCCGGTGAAGAAGCTCCTCTCTCGCTCTCAATGAAAGAAAAATAGAAAGATCTCTCTGATATTTCTCTTGTTTTTCTCAGCAGGAGGTTACTGAGCTCTCAGTAGATGAAAGTCAAAGCTTGCCACGATATATTCTCAGTCATTCAGTGAGACGTCCAAGGATTGTGAGATCTTGAGATGAGTCCCCTTCTTCTCCTCAGTGTCCTTTCTGGAGCAGCACCCACTGTTAAGACGACAGTTTTCAACAAATTTACAATAAAAGAAGCACATTTTAAATGAACTAATTGAATAATTTTAGATCTGAGCCAATGCTGCATGTTGTTTTTTGTAACCAGTGCAATACAACAGTAATGTAAGTAAGAATAAGTGCATTAAACTTGCTCCAGCTTGTTTTATTTGGTTCAATCAATTCACTCATTTCCTCACATTGCAGCTAAATAAACTCTATAAAACATACCTTTAAATCATTAATCAAGCACCCAGATGTCCACAGATGGCGTGTTGATGATCCTCGGTGTGTTCCTCGGTGGTATAGTCGCGTGATGTGAGTAGTTGGTGTCTTTCTTCTCTTATGACTGGCCAGCTTGTCTCCTTGGATCTCATACACAGGGGTGTGGGAGGGCAGCAGTGTGTAATACTGCATACGAAATACACACACACACGCTGCTAGTTATGCAGAAAATGACAGCACAAGGACACTTTGTTACAGACATTGTTGATTGCTACCATATTGTCGTTTCTTGCTGTTTGAGGGGCCATATTGGGGGGACATAAGGAGCCGAGTAGGAGATGAAAGCTGAATGGAGCCTGATGCATTAGGATTCATTCAGTCATATTATACTGTAGATTGTAACTTTGTTGGGTGAAAAAATGAAGGACTATTTTAGTGAGGTTAGTGAGGACGCAGCATGCAGGTGGGTAAATCAAAAGTTGACTCACTAGATGGCGTTAGAGAAACTGCCACGATTCCTACACTGGCTTCGACGCCCCCTCGCTTCAGGCGGTTGTGCTCTTTGTTTGCATCGTGCTCTTTGCACAAAGAGGCGTGCTGATAATAAGCTGCCAGAGTTTGGAATCAAAGTGCATGCTGACTGGTCCAAACTTGTTGAATACTGTGTTGGTTTTCCCTGACCCCCAAGGGGCAACACGCTGCAACAAGTTAATATAAGTTTAATTCTGTTCCAATGTATTGTCTTTGTCTCATTCATGCATTTGCTTATTGTGTAGCTTATTGTGTTTGCACATTTCATTGTGCAAACCTTGAGCCTTGATTATCAAGGCACAGGACGTAGAACAGTTAGTCCACTAGATCTCTGGTTTCTGTCTACAGAAAGTCGATTTAAGTGAGTCAGGATGCCATGTCTCCATGCCAAAGGTTGTGCCAACGTTGAGATTAGGGTGTGACCTGCTTTAGCTTGTAAGACGTTTACATCCAAACGATTTCAACAATGTTTTGATCCCCATGTTTTTCAAAGTTTTAGTTTAGTTTTCCAGGAAATCACGAGGTGGAGAGGGACAAAAAGAGAGAGGGAGGCAGGGAGAGAGCGAGAGGGAGGGAGGGATTACTGGCAAACAAAATGACAGACCTTTTGTGATCTGGAAGGAAAGGTTCAGAAACGCACAGACAGCGTTAGTGGTTCAAAGTCAGGTTTGACTTGTGTTTTCCTGCTATTTCTTTATCTACAACAAGATGGGTTTAACCTCAATGGAAGGTGAGTGTCTTTACTTGTGTGTATGAATATACTGTATTCAGGCTTTTTCTTTGCTGACCTAAAAGCTCCCAGAAGTTCAAATGAAGTGTCTTTCTGTCTTTCTGTCCACAGACTGCAGCTCTCCAGTTAAATGCTCTCCATCTAAACTATTTTCTTTCAAAACTCAATGTTTTGAACCCAATTGTCAACAGCTTTCTGAAAGTTGCAGTTTCACTTTCCCAGAAATCACTTAGGAGGAGAGAGAGAGAGAGAGAGAGAGAGAGGGAGGGAGGGAGAGGGAGAGAGAGAGAGAGAGAGAGGGAGGGAGGGAAGGAGGGAGAGAGAGAGAGGGAGGGAGGGAGGGGGGAGAGAGAGAGAGAGAGAGAGAGAGAGAGAGAGAGAGAGAGAGAGAGAGAGAGAGAGAGAGAGAGAGAGAGAGAGAGAGAGAGAGAGAGGGAGGGAGGGAGGGAGAGAGAGAGAGAGAGAGAGAGAGAGAGGGAGAGAGAGAGAGAGAGAGAGGGAGGGAGGGAGGGGGAGAGAGAGAGAGAGAGAGAGAGAGAGAGGGAGAGAGAGAGAGAGAGAGAGAGAGAGAGAGAGAGAGAGAGGGAGAGAGAGAGAGAGAGAGAGAGAGAGAGGGAGGGATTACTAGCAAACAAAATGACAGACCTTTTGTGATCCGGAAGGAAAGGTTCAGAAACGCACAGACAGTGTTAGTGGTTCAAAGTCAGGTTTGACTTGTGTTTTCCTGCTATTTCTTTATCTACAACAAGATGGGTTTAACCTCAATGGAAGGTGAGTGTCTTTACTTGTGTGTAGGAATACACTGTATTCAGGCTTTTTGCACTTCTTATGTAAGCTGACCTAAAAGCTCCCAGAAGTTCAAATAAAGTGTCTTTCTGTCTTTCTGTCTTTCTGTCCACAGACTGCAGCTCTCCAGTTGTCAGTGACCTGAGGATTGTCCTGCTGGGGAAGACTGGATCAGGAAAGAGTGCAACAGGGAACACCATCCTGGGAAGAACAGCTTTCACCTCAGAGATTTCTCCTTCTTCTGTGACAAAGACATGTGAAAAAGAAAGCGGCCACTATGATAAAAGAACTGTGAGTGTGGTCGACACCCCGGGAGTCTTTGACACGGCGCTTAAAGAAGACCAGTGGAAAAGAGAAATAGAGAACTGTATCACGCTGTCTGACCCAGGACCCCATATATTCCTGCTAGTGATCAGACTGGGTGTACGCTTTACTGAAGAGGAGAAGAATGCCATCAAGTGGATCAAAGACAACTTTGGTGAGGAAATCTCCAATTACACTCTGGTGCTCTTCACGGGGGGAGACATGCTCAAGGTGGAGTTCATTGAGGATTATATAAGAAAAAATCCTGAACTCAGGGAGTTAATCAGGGGCTTTAGAGAAAGGTACACTGTGTTTGACAACACATGCATGGGGAATCGCACTCAGGTGGCTGATCTGTTTGAAAAGATAGACGAGATAGTGCGCTTAAATGGTGACCATTACACCAGAGGCATGTACGAAGAGGCCCAGAGAAAGAAGACTTCGAAGGAACGGTGGAACAGATGGTCAGGCTATATGAACTCTGTGAGTAATCAGTTGTTTGTGGCAGCAACAGTCACAGCTGGCCCTGCAGCTGGTGCTGTTTTTGCGGCAGAAGAAGCAGCAGTAGCTGCAACCATAAGATCGGCTACAGTCCTCACCGGTGCAGGGATTACTAAAGCCGCCGGGAGGTGGATGAAACCTAAAGCAGACAGTTGAGTCATGTCAAGCCATGATCATTTAAGAAAACTAGTGAGGTCATTCCATCGATTGCCTTCTTTGATACATGAAATTCATATTTGACTTTTTTTTGGCAAAACTGTATTGCATTCCGTCATTTAAATAATGTACATGCATACTAATTAGTCACAGCCTGCTTCAAACCGTAAATGAAGCTTTTATGACCAATTTTTTAACGTTGATGCTATGCACTCTAATCCTGAATATCATTGTGTGGAGAACACTATTGTAATTGTGCTGTTTGAAAAGAAAGAATAAAATATAACAATGTGACAAGAGCTTCAAAAGGTGTCGTTTGATGTTGTACCAAGTTTGTATTACGTGGAAATCCCGGTGAAGAAAACAAGCATTCCCACGAAAGCTTCCAGCTCCAGTGAATTCACAAGACACAGAACCACCGTGGGTTTTATTTTAAATGAAAATGTCTCGTGGGATGATGTAAGCTGAAAAACATACTGTTAGCAACTTCCGTTAACATGACACTGCAGTTATCAGCCGTCAACTCAAAGCTCCAGTTGATATTTAGAAAAATGACAAACTTTTTTTAATACTTTTTGGTTCCAATTTTTGAAACATCAACTACAATTAAATTCACATTCTGCATATAATTCATGAATTTATCTAACAGATGGGGGGAAATGCATTTTTCAACTGATCAGAAGTGAAAATAGAGGCATGTTTACTGCTGCATTTATGGACCTGCTCATCTGAAGCTCACCAAGAGAGTGAATAAGTCATTTCCAAAGTGTCAAACTGTTCTTTAGGGGGATAAGAAACAATGCATTATAATGCATGGATAATACATATTATGATGCACTCTAAACAATTTCACCGTAAAATAACGGTAACTTACTGTCAGCAGGGACGCCACTAATTTACAGATTCTTTACAATGAAGCTACTGTAATTTACTTTTACGGTATCTTACCGTATACTGGATTACGGTATGTGATAGTATGATAATTGGGTTTTACGTTGATTTTACATTATATGCCAGAATTTCACCGTTTATTTACAAAGGGTAATACAACCCAATACTTTTGCATTTAATTTCCAACAAATAAAATAATCACAATAGACATTCAGTACATAATTGTTGCAGTTTAATACATGTTCTCAAGACAAATAATAAAGGGACATTTGTATTACATCACAAAATTCACAATGTACTGCATGTTTCGAAGAAAAATCATAAAATCTTTCATGACCGGCTTAACTGAACTCATGAGGATAACCTCAGACTAGTAGGGCCGGCTCACCGGCTCAGATCTGTTCTGTGTCTGTGAGGTCACCAGTGTGCCTGCATGCTTTAATAAACTCACAACATCAACAGCAACTTCTGAACTGGACTTGAATGATTTCTTCAACACATACCACTCCAGCTTTCGATACCTCCCGCTGAACAACAGTAGCATACTACTCCAGGTATCGGTACCTAACCCTGAACAACAGTAGCATACCACTCTTGGGATAGGTACATACCTCTGAACAACAGTAGCATACCATCGGCCACTTTTCGATCAGAGCGTCACTGCCTCAGACACTGAATCAAAATAGCATTAAGAGTGAAACGCTGAACTGCATGAACTCACACATGAATGAAAACATTAAAAGAGGACTTGACTGCAGCGTCTGGCAGGTATCCTCAATCTCTGATGATGAGTGACTGTAAAACAAACAAAATAAAAACACAAAGTTCTGAACTTCTGGAAAGTTCTATGACATCCAGGATGAACAAACTTAAAAGAAGCTTTGGGTGTGCAACTGTGGGTTCGCATGTGCCTCACACATATTAACATGCAAGTCTTTACAAAAAGCTAATACAACAATACCATACAGTTTAAATGAACAGACTATGTGATAAGCTGATCACGTTAGATTAAGCTAAGACAATGGACCACAACGGACTAATGTTCAACACTAAAATGAGTTTGATCTGGTGTTAATGTTGCTCCTGTGATAACACACGTTACCGTTAGCGTTACCTCAACTGTTCATCGTCTTGAACACACGTCGGTGATTTCTGGTTCACTCTCCCTTTTGGTAATCGTCCCGTTTGCGGTCCTACAGTCGGTTCAATAACAGCACAAGTAAACACAAGTTAGGTTACTAACGTTACATCTTAACACTGTAATTGGTGATTAACTTTATTTATGTTAACTTAACTTGCTTTGCTGTTAGCTAGCTCACCTTTCTAAGGCTACTTGAGCTCGAGCTAGCTAACGTCACAGAGCTAGCTCCACTAATATAAGCAACCTAATCTAATGAAACATTATCTGAGATGTTAACAGTTCAATAATCATGAAGACAAAACAATAATGGAGACTTTGAATTTCGGATAATAAGCGTAAGTTACCTCGGCTCCTCGGTTGATCTCCACGTGGAATATACTCAGAAGGATGAACTGAAGCTGTTGCGTCCAAAGTCACATTCAGGAGCAGTCTGTCACTCTTGTCACTCAAAAATGACTTTTAGGTGATGAACAGTTTGAATAATAAAAATATTCTATCGTCTTTACAGACACATTAACCTACAATAGACAGTACGATGTAGATGGATTGTGATTCACTGAACTTGTATGGAGAAGCGTGTATCCACCACTTCACAGAAAATACTGTATCATGCTGATAAATTACAGTAGTCTGCTGCTGTTGTTAATTGACGGCATTAACTGTTAATTTACATGCAAGGGATGAACATTTAACTGTATGTTACAGTTATTATGAAATACTGTAAGATACCGTTGAAAATCCACCGTAAATTTACAGCAATTCATTACAGTGTGCCATATAACAACACATATAGCTACAGCATTACAAGTGTGATTAATCCTTTACCAGGTTTGTTTTGTGTGAAAGGACAAAAGGTTTTCTGAACATCATTGTACTCTCTGCACAGTGGAAAATGATTAAAGGGACATATCAGTAGAAAAGTGGCACGTCTCCATTAAGAATTTGAACCAAATTTAAGATTAGGGTGTCACCCGCTCTCCATCTAAACTATTTTCTTTCAAAACTCAATGTTTTGAACCCAATTGTCAACAGCTTTCTGAAAGTTGCAGTTTCACTTTCCCGGAAATCACTTAGGAGGAGAGAGAGAGAGAGAGAGAGAGAGAGAGAGAGAGAGAGAGAGAGGGGGGAATAACTAGCACACACAAGTACAGACTAATGTGATCTGGAAGAAATGCACACATCAATAGAACAGTTCGTCCACTAGATCTCTGGTTTCTGTCTACAGAAACGTTGAGATTAGGGTGTCACCTGCTTTAGCTTGTAAGAAGTTTCCATCCTAACGATTTCAATAATGTTTTGATCCCCATGTTTTTCAAAGTTGTAGTTTCATTTTCCAGGAAACCACTGAGGTGGGGAGAGAAAGTGAGAGGGAGGCAGGGAGGGAGAGAGAGAGAGAGAGAGAGAGAGAGAGAGAGAGAGAGAGGGAGGGATTACTGGCAAACAAAATGACAGACCTTTTGTGATCTGGAAGGAA
The DNA here is from genome assembly GCF_050575085.1 of Anarhichas minor. Taxonomy (NCBI): domain Eukaryota; kingdom Metazoa; phylum Chordata; class Actinopteri; order Perciformes; family Anarhichadidae; genus Anarhichas; species Anarhichas minor. Next base: position 6,191,611 of record NW_027466458.1, read on the forward strand.
AGGTTCAGAAACACACAGACAGTGTTAGTGGTTCAAAGTCAGGTTTGACTTGTGTTTTCCTGCTATTTCTTTATCGACAATAAGATGGGTTTAACCTCAATGGAAGGTGAGTGTCTTTACTTGTGTGTAGGAATATACTGTATTCAGGCTTTTTGCACTTCTTATGTAAGCTGACCTAAAAGCTCTCAGAAGTTCAAATAAAGTGTCTTTCTGTCTTTCTGTCTTTCTGTCCACAGACTGCAGCTCTCCAGTTGTCAGTGACCTGAGGATTGTCCTGCTGGGGAAGACTGGATCAGGAAAGAGTGCAACAGGGAACACCATCCTGGGAAGAACAGCTTTCACCTCAGAGATTTCTCCTTCTTCTGTGACAAAGACATGTGAGAAAGAAAGAGGCCACTATGATAAAAGAACTGTGAGTGTGGTCGACACCCCGGGAGTCTTTGACACGGCGCTTAAAGAAGACCAGTGGAAAAGAGAAATAGAGAACTGCATCGCGCTGTCTGACCCAGGACCCCATATATTCCTGCTAGTGATCAGACTGGATGTACGCTTTACTGAAGAGGAGAAGAATGCCATCAAGTGGATCAAAGACAACTTTGGTGAGGAAATCTCCAAATACACTCTGGTGCTCTTCACGAGGGGAGACATGCTCAATGAGGAGTCCATTGAAGATCATTTAGACCAAGATCCTGAACTCAGGGAGTTAATCAGGAGCTATAAAGGAAGGTACACTGTGTTTGACAACACTTGCATGGGGAATCGCACTCAGGTGGCTGATCTGTTTGAAAAGATAGACGAGATAGTGCGCTTAAATGGTGACCATTACACCAGAGGCATGTACGAAGAGGCCCAGAGAAAGAAGAGTTTGAAGGAACGGTGGAACAGATGGGCAGGCTATATGAACACTGCCAGTAATCAGTTGATTGTGGCAGCAGTAGTCGTAGCTGCAGTTAACGCCCCTGTAGTTGGTGCCTCTGCAGCAGCTATATCCATGAGACCAATTTTAATGTTAACTGGTGCAGGTATTTCTAAAGCCATCGAGCGGTGGATGAAACCTAAAACAATAGACAGCTGAGAGACTTGTGAGGTCATAACTTTGATTGTCTTTTCACATATTGTTTTGCATTACTTACATGCAGACATTAGTCACAGCTTGCCTGCTTTGAATGATAAATTAACCTTCTAAGAACAATCTTTTAAATGTTGATGCTTTACACTCTAACCCTGAATATCATTCTGTGTGGAGAACACTATTCTAATTGTTCTGTTTGATTTGTGAGAATATAATAAAACAATGTGACAAGTGCTTCAAAAGGTTTCGTTTGTTTTTGTACCAAATTCTTTATTAGATGAAGATCTCAGTTGTGAAAGCAAGAATTCTCACAAAAGCTTCCAGAGCTACTCACTGTTGCCTGTTCAGCATTAAGAGCAAGAAGCACTTACACTCTCAGTATGTCTGCATGGTTGCATCCCATACGGACAAATGTGAAACTATGTTGTTTGCTAATTTATCTGATCACATTTGACTTTAGATTGACACTGAACCTTAATCTTTGAACTTTCAGGTGTTCAGTTGCAGTGCGTTTCATGCATTTATTGTAAACGCTTGTCAAATCCAGTGACCACTCCAGGCATGAAAGGCATTAATTGTTTAGCGTGAATGTCTCACCTATAACGTGTTTTATTTAATAAGCATCAAGGCAACAGCTCCAGCTTTGAATGTGATATAATGAATATCAAATCATCACAAATGGGAAATACTGCATGTCACAAAATGTAAATGTTATGCTACATTTATGCTTTTATTTAAATGGAAATACAGTATTGAATATCTTCCACCTCAATATCCAATTTGAGTCTTTGAAAACACGACCCAAGTCTGCCCTCTACTGGACAAAGAAGTAAACCTGCGGAGATCGTTTCCTTTAGATATAAAGCCACACAGAGAGGAGGTTGCCTTTCTCGGGTTAAAATCTTGATTTGATGGATGCAAATCTGAATTATTTTTAAATATGTAATGAAAAAACACTACTTAACTTGTACAAAGAGAACTAGCATTTAAAAGGTAAAGTATACTCTGATCAATATGTGGTTGACTCAGACTGGCCTCCAGCTCATCATTTCAAAGCCTTTTTGGTCATTGTGTTGTAGATGTTGTGTGCAGGTGGCTGGCAGGGATGTGCTGGCAGCAGAGTGAGAGGTTTGCTATGTTAACAATGCCTCCTCAGTGAAATGTGATCGGCCAGCGGACGTTTACCATTGTCTCTGGTTTCCTTTAGGGAAGTGCGCTAGTAATGTTACTAATAATAAAGCAAGGCCATCACAGTTTAAATAAGGAACAGCAGGAAATCTGCATCAATATTCTATTTGAGCAATTATCACAAGTTATGAAAGTATAAACTGTGCAACATTCTAACATTTATTTGGAATCTCATAATCACGATGTGGCTTTCATGTACAAGCTCCAAACGATGAATGAGTGAAACAACAAAAAGAAAAGGCATTTCATACCGTTTCTTTACTGTCAGCATTAAAATCACATACTTCTGTTATTGCAATGTTGTGTCAAAACGTTATCATTTCGGAAGCAGAATGCAGGAAAGGCCATAACAACACCATTCACTGATGAGCTGTAAACAGTACATAGTAATGTGTGCAACACTCCCACTGTACAGTATATTAAGGGTCACATACTGCAGATGTCCTGGTCACGTTGTTATACTGGAACAGATGCTTTGGCTTTGCATCTTATTTCCTTCCATAAGCAAAAGGCAGCTAAACCACAAAGCACCCCCAAGAGGAGCACAGGAGCTCCTAGAGCCAAAGCCACCGTGGTGTTGGCTCCCACGGCTATAACCACGCCGGCTACCACCAGCAAGGCAGCACCAGCCGAGGCCACACGTATATTCTTTCTCTTCACCCTTTTCTCCTTGTTTCTCTCTTTCTCTTTCTTCTCCCTCTCTGCATCCCAAATTTTCTTCTCCTCCTCTTTCTTCTCTTCCTCCTCTTGTTTCTTCCGCTCCTCCTCCTCTCTCAGCTTCCTCTGGGCTTTCTCATACAGCTCATTGGTGTAGTGCTTCCCCCCGTTATCCTGTACCATTTCCTTGATCATGTTGATCAGCTCTTTGACCTGTACTCGGTCCTCTGCGTCGTTGTTGTTGAAGGCGTGGTACCTGCGTCCAAATGTAATAGAGAGTCTCCGCAGCTCCTTGCACTCCTTCAGAGCATTGTCAGCTTTGGCCTGATCTTTGCATGTAAACAGCATGATAGTGTACATGGAGGCGTCGTCTCCGAAGTTATCCTGGATCCACTTCACAGCGTTTCTTTCCTCCTCGGTAAACCGTACCCCGAGCCTGATCACCAGCAGGAAGGCGTGAGGGCCGGGCACCGACATCTTGACGCACTCCTCGATTCTGGTTTTTAATTCTTCCTCTGTGATGCCTGTATCAAACAGACCTGGAGTGTCGATCACCTGGACTACGGTGCCGTCCACTTCCCCGTTCTGTGTCTCACAGTGTTGGGTCACAGACACAGGGCTCGGGTCCTCTTTGAAGGTGGCTCTTCCAAGGATGGTGTTTCCTGACGCACTCTTGCCTGACCCAGTCTTTCCCACCAGGACTATCCTCAACCCTCCGGACAAATGCAGAGCTGTAACAGCAGAAGCACAATGAATGCGGAGCACAACTCAAAAGTGAATGCTTTCTTTATTTCTTTCTTAGTCAGCAGTGAGTGTTTTCAATCACTTGCTAAGATTGTGAAAGACCTATTTGAATGGTGTATCTCCCGCTTGTATAACTTGCTATATCTTTTTAGCTGATTTCTTTAAAAGGCAACCTGTTGAGTTTTTCCGACTGAGTTTTTTTTTGTATTGTGTACAAGCATGAGGAAGCACAACTTATCGACAGTTGGTGGCAGTAATGTGCAAGAAGTAAAGCCTATGTGCCAACAAAAGAATGCTTCAAGCAGGCAAACATGGTGGTGAACCACGGATGTAGCAAGAGACAACAGCGTTACGCCGCCAGCCAGCAAATAAGGTTGATTATTGATTATCATGGAGGTAAAACTTTAACCTAAAAAAGATATCTTTATGTCTGTGACGTCATTCCAATGTTAAGTCTATGTGTTGAGTGTGACCACGCAGACGCGGCCAGCAGGAGAAACATTTAACTCCGTGCGCTTGGCTTAGTGATTTTTGTTCAAATGACTGGCCGCCATCCTTCAGTTCAGTGATTCAGATCTTAAAACACATGTATGATGTAAATATTGCATAATTTAAAAAATATTATAAAAATCAGCAGTGCAAGTGTTTGAGAAGTAAGGAATTCAAGTGTACACACAGTGTGTTTTTGGTGAGAAACACTGAATGTAGACATGACTTTCTTAAACATATTTAATTCGGTTTTAATAAAGGTTTGTGCATTTTTCCGATAAGCCGTCAAAACAGAAAAGCTACAAAGATTGAGCGAGTTATACTAGAGAAGAATAAACACCAGACAAAAGGATGTTTTACAACCATGCAACCCCAAATGTGTTACTGATCAAGAAGCATTAATAGTCCATGTATTGACGTTAATAAAGCCATTAGTAATGGTCCAGGTAAAGGGTTCCATTGTTAGAAGGTGGTAAACAGATATAGAGAGACAATGAATGAGCATACCGTCAAAGTTATTCAGACCACACCCATCCGACCGAGGTAGAGTTTTCTGTTTCTTTTCTCGCAGAGGTATTGCTGTGATATGAAATAATACCATAGAGACACAAAATAAATACACTATGAGCCAATGACATCATTATCAAGGTCTACGTTTTTACGATTTCCCTCTTGTGCCCTTTCCAGCGTCACAGTATCACAGTAAGTGTCACATCTTACAGAAACCAAAAGATCACCTCTGTTTTATTTTAAACACAAGTCAGATAGGTTGTCTTACCTTCGGCCATTACTTCAGATTTATATTTTCCAGTTCCCTCGTGGCCAAATGCGTTGTTCCAGGCCCGAGTTGTGAACTCAGACAAGCTCTGTGGCTTCACTTTCGACATTAGTGTTCTGGGAAACTTCTGGAAGCCTAGCCTTTGCTCAGGGGGCTTCCTATTTCCTTGTATTGTCTTTAGTTTACATCTGAAAATGTGCATCCCCAAAGAGGCTGTCCACAGCTCTGTGAATAGGTTTGTGTATATGGGCATGGCTGCTGTGTGTACCACAACACGAGGAGAGCATTCAAGCTCTTTAATTGATAAACATTGTCTTAGTATAACCACATTACCTTTTAACCTTTAAAAAGAGTTCTGCCTATATCTGCCATCACTAATACAGATGTGTATTTATCCGTCTTCAATCCAGATGTTTCTGATATGGTTTGTATTTGGTGTCCTGAGTGAGTCAGTAAAGATGGAAAATTAAATCAGAGATGAAAGCCAGGAGAAGTAAACTGAATTTCAGACTTTGTTGTAAAACGTTTTTAGCTCACACAATCCCACACAAAGCATGCATTTCAAGATGTAGTTAACAGGATCTATTTCCTGTTTCAGCCATTGCCTCTTCTCTTCCATATTTTTGTCACAGGTACCTCAACTACATAAACATATCTATGGTGCATTTAAAGGTCAAAGTGCTCCACTCTCTCTTCTCTGATCCTCTCTTCCTCAGGTTTCTCCTGGTACACCTCATTGGTGCTGAACAGGCTAAACCAGCAGAGGTTAATAATAGAGACCAACACCTGGTGGCAGGTGTGTTTGTGTGCGTGTGCTTGTTCCACCATTATCATTTAAATTCTCTATCACTTGCGTGACAAGCCACCGGCCTCCATTCATCTTTATCTCCGTGGCATGATCTCGCCCCAGCTGCTGTGAACTGACTGATTGAACTGTTGACAAGCACTGCTCTCCGTACACTCGGTGCAGACACGCTTACACTCCCACCTCATGTTTGAAGTCATAGAAAGACCTAAAACGTTGGTGATGACATTAGTAGTGGATGTGCTGATCCTACACTGGTTGTGTGCATCAGGAGACCCAAATTCATAGTAGAGACTTTTTCCAAGATGGAGGTTTTACAAACTAGACAGAAAGCTGTAACAGTTAGCACAAGTACAATATCCATTCATCTTCCTGCTGAGCTCGTAGAGTGTGAATAACTAAACGCAAAGATATGCATCAGGTCTGTAGAACTGGTGGGTTGAGATGCTGAGCTGCCTCAGCAGAATAACAATCTTTCCTGTGAAGGACAAGTAGAGAAACAGCGTCACGTTTCAGGAGTTCACCTAGAAAGAAGCCTGTTGTCCTGCTTGTGTGCATGTACCATGTATGTGTGTGTCAGAGAAACAGACAGACAGACAGAACAACAAGAACATAATTTGAATCCTCCGAGGCTCAGAGGCTGGAGTGTGTGTGTGTGTGTGTGTGTGTGTGTGTGTGTGTGTGTGTGTGTGTGTGTGTGTGTGTTTGTTTGTTTGTGTGTGTTGTTTTGCTGATTGCTTTAACAAAGGCGTCAAGTGTCACTGCACGCGCAATAAAGTGGTTGGGGCCACACAGGAGTGTAATTGGCTCAGATTTCCTGCAGTGTGAACTTCCGATCACGCGACAGCAGAAAAGCAAAGTTTAGACGCTGCAGAGGCAGAAAACATAGAAGGACAAACTATTATCAATATGTCAAGAAACATAACATTAACTCAGAATAATTCAAACAAACAGGCAATAATAATAATGAGGAAAAGAAATGTATGAAAATAAAGTGTGAGCTTATTTTTAGTGGATGTGACTTCATCCTGCTCTTTGATTTGTGGAGGTTCACACCAACCCAAACTCATTATCGGACATTTTACAGACGTTATACATTCAACAAACACATTCATCATCTTCATCCTAAAAGTATTCACTCTTGTAATGTTAGAAGTGAAAAATACAGTGTAAGTTTACCAGAGTTTTGTTAGACCAAAATAACAGTCTGATTGTACATGTTTTCTTATGTTACAGGACTAACAAAGCAATTCAATGAGCAATGCTCTTACTTTTTCCTATGTCTTCTACATGGATTATTAACTGGTGACGTTTGGCCTTGGTAGGTTTAATCTCAATCATTTTGCACAATACATATGGATATACATGCATATAGCCATCAATGCATATTCAGGACCACTATTAGAGTTTTCTTGTTTAAAATCAAAATGAAATGTCTCTGAGCCTCGGCCTCACCTCGGTGCGGCTTGCATTGTTCTGTGGCTTTCAGGCGTTTTTATTTGGCACCCAAACAGAGCTCTGTGAGTAAAGAAACGACTCTCACTTGTTGTTGTTTTCAGAATAACGCACATGGGATCTCACTCGTGACATCGTGTGATTATCACGTTTAATGCGTAAAGAAGATATTTAAGTGACAGCGTGGGCGCGTAGCGCTATTAATCCATTTGTCATTGCACTGTGTAATTGTATTAACTTTTTACAAATGCTGCTGGCGGGGATCATGTGAGGTCTAATGTGAAGCCCTCGTGGTCTGAATATAAACTCACAAGCAGTGGCCATGGAAACGCTCTACTGTACTTCCAGCAAGAGAGGCGAATGACCTTCAAGTGCAGCACAAAACAAACATCCACTTTATTAACAACTACTGCAAGGTGTCTTTATATGAACACTATTAAAATGGTGGCCACAAACATTATGCAATGCAACTTTGTAACTGTTATTCACTCATTCCATAGAGTTGCATCCAGTTGTTATGTCTTGATGCAAAGCTTCACTTTGGAAGATGAGATGTAGGCTGAGCAGACCAACACTTCTCCCTCCAGACCTTTACAGAGGCCTCTTCAGCTGCACACAATCAAGAGTGAGCTGACATTCATCGTGGCCGTGAAAGTGCACTTGTTGACAGGCATTAAACGCCCACTGAGTGACAGGCCTATCTGAGATGTCATTTATAGAGTCATTTAGGATCGGGAGGTAACTCGTGATATCCAAATGTAAACCTCGGCTGTAATCTGATTGTTCACGATGTGTGGGATTCAGGCTGTGGACATCTGGACATCCTCACTGAAGGTTAACACGCAAACAAAAACACACACACACACACACACACACACACACACACACACACACACACACACACACACACACACACACACACAAACACACACACACACACACACATTTGCACACCGGGAGAAAAAAAGAAGAGTGGGCGAGAGAAGGAGTTGCTATATCTAATATGAATCAAGGTTATGCAATAGTCATAGCTACAATAATGAAGTTCTGACTCAACATCCTCCCACATTCTCCTTCACAGTTGAAAGCACATAAACACACTCCCTTAGATAGATAGATAGATAGATAGATAGATAGATAGATAGATAGATAGATAGATAGATAGATAGATAGATATACAATACACAGCTTCTTGTGTAAATAAGCAAGCCATTATATTAAAAATATTTTTATTTGAAAAGATCATCTCGAGTGCATTGAATTAGACAATGATACGGCATTATATTGTGTACATTAACATGGACATCAGTGCTTTCTTCCTTATGTTATCTGCTCTGTAACACTTTGTCCCATACTATAATTGTCTCTCATTGAATCCAACATTTTCCCAGCGCTTTACCCGGCTCTCTTGCAGTATGTGACCCAATAACTTGTCGGAGATCCGTGCTAAAACTCGGCCGACGGGCCAGTGGGTACAGGGCACCGCAGGCTTCATATCGCCCCGGCACACGGCCTGTCCGCATTGCCTGGTAGGAACGGAGGGAGAGCTTGCGATGCTGAGACGGGCCAGTTTCAGTCGGAAGCCCGCCCAGCATTGCCAAAGTTTCGAAGACATTCTCTAAATTCGTGCTTTCCTTTGCAGATGTTTCAAAATAGGCACAGTCGTCACCGAGGACTTGGAGCACCTCTGACTTGGATATTCCTCTCTCAGTCTTCAGGATATCCACCTTGTTGGCGCAGACCACCAGGGGAACCTGCGGCTGTGCGCACTGCTCTGGCACAGAGGATTTGGTGAGCTTGGATTTTGCGGCAAGAATCTCCGATCGCAGGGCGCACACCTCGTCGAAAGAGCTCCGGTCATCTAGACTGAATACTAGGAGAAAAATGTCTCCTGCAAAGAAGAAATAAAATCAATTATTTTTCTCTAATTGTTGACATTTTTATCAATGCATTATTCGAGAGAGAATAGCATTTACGCACATCTATAGATGAATTGCAACGATTCTTCTGTTTTGAAAACATAAAAAACTGACAAGCATTTGTAATTGGTTCCTGCAGGGCAGACATATACTGAGCCAATACGCACCAGTGAGGATAGACAGCCGCCTCTTGGCTGGGAAATCCCTTTCCCTGGACGCGTCCAGGACGTCAATTTGGTATGTCTCTCCGCGGATACGAAACAGTTTCCTTAGGAAATCCTCAGAGGTGGGACTGTACTCCTCCACAAATCCGTCCCTAAGGTATCGTCTCATGATGGAGGTCTTGCCGACCCGTGGCGCACCGAGAACTACGATGCGCTTACAGTTCTGAGGCTTGGTCGGTGCTTGCTCTTGGTCAATATGACGCTGCCGGGTTTGCCCGTGGAGAACCAGAGCTGCCAGATGATCAAGTGGGGATCTCTTGCATGTATGGCTGCTGTTGGCTGTGGACAGTTGCCTTATGGTTACATCTGAGCGCGTCTTCTTTTCCTGTTTCCACTGAGACGAGGCCACTTTAAGTATCCTCAATCCTATTTTAATTCCCGATGAAGTCAGGTGCTGCGACGCGTTTTTGTAAGTCAGTAAGACACTGGAGGACCCGGCGCACTGCCCGTCCATATTACCTTGAAACTGGGGACCATCAGTGGTGGAACTGCTGATCTGGTGCGCAACAGGGGTGGAGGTGGTCTGTGTTCCGGTGGAGATGCTGCCTCTCTCCATCGTTTCAATACGATTAATAATACGCAACAAAGTGGGCAGAATCTGAGATCTGACTTTTCATAGGCACACTCAAGCTTGTCTCCGGCGCTGTGGCTGATGTCAGTTGTCTTTATATATAGGCCATCCTCAACCCCGTGATTCATCCGCGTCATGCTGATTGACAGAGAGGTGTTCCTCACGCGAACACCGTGTGTTGACAAAACATGATGCGGGCTATAGCCTACAACTGAGCACCTATTGGCTATACATGGCCCGTGGCATGCTTGTGAAACCCGTGATAACTTGCGTCAAATATGATTCTATATATGCAATGTCCTAAATTATTGTCATTATTATGTTAAAACTATTATTTCTACTATTTCTACTATAGTAGGCTATTGCTTAAAGTAGGCTACATTTGTTTAACTTGTTGTAGGCATCCCATCCTCGCATACATAAAGAAGAAAGATTTCGTTCAGTAGGTTTTTTTTAGGTGTTATTAACCATTTATAAGCTCTATTTGTGCCTTGCTCATGTTCTTTGTCTTCTCTTTTTTTCATACAATAGTAGGCCTATTTATTGTGCTTCCTTTTTTTTGGATCTGTAAATTGTTTTGGTTTTCGTATTGCTCATGAAAAGAAAGAAAGAGAGAAAGAGAGAAAGAAAGAGAGAGATAAAGGCTCTCTCATTGTCCTGTGACTCCGAGGCATCCGTTGCCACGGTTACCATGACACACAGGGGCCAGGCGCGTGCTAGCACTGCTAGCTAACTAGCTAACTCGCGCTACGTTAGTCGTCAGTTACAACAAATGAGCCGCGGCGAGTCAGCGGAGAAGATGTTCAGACGTTACGCAGGTCAGCTACAACTACAGCTCTCGGTGTCTCTCTCTGTCCGTGTGTTCCCGTCTGAAGATAAGTTAGCGTGCATCGTAGTTACGTAGCGTTAATAAGCCACTCTGTGACATCTCCAACACTGAGGACAATGATTATCATACGGGTCGTTACCCCCGTGTGTATGAAACGTTGCCTCTTTTTAGGCAGTTGGAAGAAGTAACTTTACTCACCTAACTGGTCTGAGTAACGTTACTTAAAGTAACGATACCACAGTGTAAACATAGCCTAGCCTACTTGTTACAAGTACAAGTCCTGCCTACAAAAATGTACCCAAGCAAAAGTACAACACTATTACCCAAAGTATCAAAACTCTTACTCTTTTTATGAACTATTCTTACTCGGCAAAGTAACTGTAAAGTAATGGAAATGCTCAAGTATACAGTACTTGGGTAAATGTACTTAGTTGCATTCCATCACTTTTTATGGCGTTATAGTGGAAAGCAAATGTGGATTTGATGCCTTGAAAGTCAGGAAGAAATACATAAGATCTTAACCAAATAAGTAGGTCAGTATCATAAGCTTTTGATAGATTCATTTGCAAAGACTTATCAGAGTGATGCAGCAATGTCTTTCCTCGAGGGCCAAGGGCGTCTCTCAGAGCAAATCAAAGTGCTTATCTGAATAACTATGAGTCTGTGACGTGCAGGAAGCGAGGCACATCACTTACAGAAGAAAAAGGATTTATCATTGTTTCTGAGAGAGCCCTTTATTGAACTCACAGATGTGGACTGGTGTTGCATGTGTTACACACACACACACACACACACACACACACACACACACACTTCTTATCCCCTTTTGAATTTCCCCAAGATCTCCAATCTGGCCATGAGTCTATAATCAGGCACTGGTAGATAAAGAGAAATGAACTGAATTGCATAACCATGTCAGTATTCCAGGTCAATCTCTTTGTTTTTGTATGGGTGTGTGTGTGTGTGTGTGTGTGTGTGTGTGTGTGTGTGTGTGTGTGTGTGTGTGTGTGTACTGATGTGCACACAAGGAGGTAGAAACTCTTTACACTTTTCAAAATGTTTTAGTGGATCGCTAAAAGCACCATGAATCCATGTGATCTGTGTGTGCAGCGATTCCAGAGATACTTTGAAGTATTGTGGCGCTCGGTTTGACAGAACACGAAGCATCAATCAAGCACACACAAACTGTTGTCATTTGATAATAACGCTCTCCTCTCTTCCAGAGAACAAGAAGCTAAAACCCCAGGCTCTTGACATTCACCCAGACCTCAGTAAAGTAAGCCCACTTCATCCATGCACATTATTTACAATTAGTTGGAAAATGTCTTTGTTCCCCAAATGAAATACAAATGTTTTGGTGTTCAGATTCATAAACCAAAGCCGCCCAAGGGTCGTCAAAAACCAGCGCTCATGGCTTGTGTGTGTAGAACACAGCCAGCGGATGAAGTCAGAGATGCTGTGCGAGGGCCGGTGGCTCATCCAGTGAATCTGGACCCTTCCTCTCAACTTCTGGACTACACAGGTTGGTTGAATTCCTTTGCCCTCATGGACAATTACACACTGTACAGTAGCCTATTCAAATATTTCCTGTAGATAAAAAAGAGATGTTATCCTAGTCATAATATGCATCCATGTGGCTAAAATTGCAGTTTTTTCTCTGTCCTATTCTTTTCATGATCGGAAGGGCTTCGGTTTGATGACCAAGGGATGCTTCTTCCACACAGCATCCTGGGTAGTTTAGAGGATTTCAGACGTTATCTGGAGGCCAAAGGGGAGACGGAGGTAAAGTCAGAAAACATAACGGGATCACGTGAAAGTTGTTTTTACATACAGCTTTCCAAATCCGTCAACCAAAGAAAGCTGACAAAACTGACGAATGCATTTGAAATACGTTGACTGTGCTGCGTTAGTCACCTCCGGTTCCTCCTCCACCATCCAGCTGGTGAAGCGCATCCCAAAGTCCAGGAGATACGATCCGTTCGAGGACCCAGGGAGGCGTCACCCTGAGGCTGCGGAGAGTGGGCATGGGATCCCTTCAGGCCACAGAAACGTTCAGTGTGATGCCCTGCAGCATTGGGATGCACACATGACGCAGCGCAGACAGCAGCAGGACATCTTATCTGGTGAGCTGATTAGAGAATACAGCAACCGGCTCCAGAAAGTCCTCATATTCGCAGCAAGATAGCAAGATATATATATATATATATGTATATATGTATCTTTTTCTTCTTCATCTGCTCTTTTCAACTCTTTCCAGACTTGCTCGACAGGCCAGTCGTAAACTTACTGATGAACCAAGCAAACCATTTCAGAGAAACTCAGCAGAAGAAGGAGATTCTGAACCGAGTCACGCCACTCATCCACTCTGGATATGTATGACACATATTTGCTTTCTCTGGTCTTCTGTGTCTTGAGTCATCCGTCAGAATCACACCTCATATTTGTTATATTTCTACAAAACAATGACATCATTTGACCTGTTGCTTCTTCACCCGTGTGTGTCCTCACTGGTGCTTTCTATGTCTTAGGGTCACCGTGTGGGCAGTGAGTTTTGGAGTCTGCCCCAGCGTTACGGAGACGAAATGAGTGGCATCACAGCCACTCTGACTCAGACAGAGCAGGGCAGACGGGAGCCTGTGACACACGTAGGACAACCGAGCAGCATACGCCAGGAATCAGGTACGCAGACACCTACGCTGTGTCCCAATTGTTCCCCTCTGCCTTGTTCTGTTTCTTCTGTTCCACTTTCCCCATCAATTAGACATCTTTGATAACCACAGTTTGCATTAAGGGCAACACCAAAACATCTTGAAACAAGCTCAGGAAAGACCAACAAACAAAACAATAAAAGACAAGAAAGAGCCTCCTTTTAGGGTACTTTGAACTGAGAGTAACTGTATTCTCCTCTAGGAATATTTTGCGCTGAGACTCTGCGTCTACCCTCTCGGACTTGGGACCAGAGTGCATACCTGCAGCACCAGTGTCAGGAGCTCAGAGAGGTTCTAGGGGACACGGACATCAAACAGCCGGTAACGCAACATACAAACTATAACACTGAATTTTGCTCAGTCGCACTTCAGATGAACACAACTGGTCTTGTTTTAGCTTTGCAATAGGCCCTCGCTCCCTTTGATTCGCTGTTTTAAACTTGTAACATTTCCTAATAAGTTGGAAAATATGACAGGTTGAAGAGGTCAAAGGTTTTCAGCTAGAGCTAGAACAATATATAGGCCGAGCCAATTGCAGACACATCAACGTTCATGTAGTAGAGAAGAGAGAATATTCTTTTCCTCAAAATGCACACATTCAAACTAACATGCCAGGGGGGCAACCACAGAATATAAGAAAAACAGACAGAAATAAATATATTATAGATATAGAAATAATACAAATTAAAACTATTAAGTAAATAGATTATGAAAAGAAAAAGGGAATATCTAAGGTACAAATTCTAATTGTATGATTACATACTTGGTTCACAGTTTTTATGTACAGTTCAAATCTAAAAAGGGGTCTTTAGCTTGTAAACTTACACTTGCGTATACAAAATGTGCTGAGAATAATAAGTAGATTCATGACAAATGCCCATTGCGATAACTGCGACATATATAATGTATGTTTGAGAACAGCAAAGATTACTTTCAGTTTTACTTTTTCAAATGTAAAGTGTCCCACTCACACAAATCTATGAATCAGAACTTTATCAGGCAAACGATTGATCCCAGATTTAAGTATGATCATTATTATATTGGGATATAAGTAAATGTAGAAACATGTAAAAGTTGGAAGTGTTCACTAGCTTTGGGTACTCTGCTGATTGTCTGATACAGCGCCATCGGATCTGTAATGTATGATGCCTCCAGCGTCCCATATTATTCACATTACACTTTATTTTTGTTCTTTCTAACAATGTACAATAACCTAATTTCATAGAGCTCATTCAGCACAGATCTAGATCTTTTGCTTGAACACAAACAACTGCATTATTGGACCACTCCTTGTCTCCGGACAGCCCTCTGAAGCTGCTCACACCCACAGGACACTCTGTCTCTGGAGCTGCTTGCTGCTCGTGATCGGTCTTCATGTCTTCACAAACAGCCTGTGATTATCCAGCCTTGGGCACACTGTTCTAGGTTTTCTGTACAAGGAACAGGACATGGGCAAGGCAGACAAGCACATGCACACGCACGGCCACACAAATGAACATGCAGGCACACGGCCATAAACCTGTTTACACACTGTTGTGCCAATATGTGACGATGTATTTCATAACCTGCTAAATGTACATTGAGTGCACACTTGCATAATGAGATTAATGAGGCCCTCCCACACAAGGTACAGTTATGAAATCTGGAGCATGTCCAGTCATAGAGTAGCACTTTTGAGATCTGTGGGGCGACAGAAAAGAGAACAATCTTGCCTTACTGCTCGCTATGCAGTACACACACACACACACACACACACACACACCAACACACATGCACACACACACACACACACACATATGTGCTCGTGACATAAAAAACAAAAAACGGTAGAAGAGCGCTCTGTGGTGCTGGTGGCTAATGTGATGCCGAGGGGATCTGGGGTCTGAAGTAGCTCCTGACAAACACACAGACAGTAACAAATTGTCCTGTCAGCATCTGACTTGTCCATGGCTTCGTGACATACGTGTAAAGGGAGAGAGACGGTTGGGAAAGGGTGAACTTATTGAGCTATAAAAGAGGAGAGAGGGAGGTACGTAGACGAGGAGGAAGAAGAGAAAGGAGTGGAAGAAACATACCTTTTACAGACGGTAAAGTATGAACCTCAGGAGGAGGGGGAGAACAGTACATTGCATGTGTCACTCTGCCTATCACATAATGTAACGACAGACCTGTTTTTGGCAACATTCAGGTGTGTAATTTAATTTAGCCAACTGGACAGTGTGTTCCACAACACCTCGTCCTGTCACGTTGAAGGTTTCATCAGACACCTCATCTTCTCCTTACTTACTTACTTACTTACTTACTTACTTACTTTTCAATAACAGGAATCAGAATGTTGAATGGACATGCAAAGCTGCCCACTTCGTTCACAACCACCACTCTGTGTCACTTTGATTACAGGAAATCAATGGACTGGAGGTTATTGGCTCTAGCAAGCCACTCACTTTTGTCTCGGTGTGTCGTGGTTCCCTACTGGAGAAGGAGGAAGAGGAGACGGAGCATGAGAAGATGAAGAAGGAGAACCTGTAAGCTGTGATTTACTGATTTCAAAGGCACTAAAAAAAACTCAATGAGTGAATCCACGAGCCATTAACTCAATGTTGCATTAATTAAGTTGGGATATGCCATGTGACCATGTGGTTTACCAGGTATTTCAGGAAAAGATATGTGGATATATTGTCCATTAATGTGGGACTCAGTTGTCCTCAATGTTATAATGTTACAAGTACTTCAAACTCATGCTGTGAAAATTGTCTCTGTTGTCACTGGTCCTCGTCACACTTTGTCGCCTGGTTGAGAGCAGCTTCCTGATGCCAAGCTTGGAAATTTCAAGTTGGACAAGAAACGCTTGAATGCATCATGGCATCTCATGGCTCTCCTTTCGGGAGGTGGGCAGTCAGTCTCGTTTCTAGCTCGTGGGCTGAGTCTGTCGAAGGATCCAACCCCTGAACCGGGACATAGCTAATGACTGACTGACTCATTCACTATTTGTCTAACTGGAGTGCTACTTCTGCTGTCTCATTGTCTTCCACAGTGATCCACTGGCACAGTTTGATGATGTTCGGTCAGATGCTCTGCTCATTCCTGCCTTAAGATTCTGTGGTCAGCTTGCTAGCTGGACAGGAAACTCTACGACTAACCAGGTACGCAACGACCTTTACAAAGAAGGTTGGTCGGAGTGTATGAATTTCAAATCATGAAAATGTTCAACAGAGTCTCCTTCCTATTTAAGATGTCTCCTCATTCTTACAAATCATTCGCCTGATGATGGGTCTAGCACCGAAACGTCGCAAATAAATGTACTTTTGCAAGTTAAACAGCGTGCAGGATTTAGTTTGCAACTTTTGATCTATTCGTCCCTCTCTTTCATCTCATGCGCAAACTGTTCTTCTGGTGTTGTTTGCTTTCCTGCGTTTGACACTTGAGATCCGTCTTGCTTTGATTTGCGTCACCTTCTCTCTCTGCTTCACTCTTTGATCAGGGAGAAGTAGGAATCGGTGCCAGATTGATCTTTCAGGCCCTGACAGGAGAAACAGCCTCTTCCCAATTGGAGCTGCACAATGAGGGCAGCACAGCCGTCTTCTACAGCTGGGAGCAGCTTCCTGTGACACACAGCTTTCCTAACCTGCGATCACGAACAAAGAGTCTGCACTTCTACTTCAACTCCTCCTCTGGTACACACAAACATTACCAGACACCTGCTGCCTCACCTCACTTCATAAGCCCATCATACTGTATCTTTCAACCAGCACAGCAACGCGCCATCCTGCTTTAAATGTTTGCTTCCCCTCCCATCCAGGCGTGATCCGTCCCGGTGTCACCCAGCAGGTTGAGTTCATGTTTAAGTCCGAGAGGCCAGGCATCCAAACTGAACTGTGGCAGCTCAACACCCACCCTTTGCTGCTGCAAGGAGCCTCCATGCAGGTCACACTGAGGGGAGTGGCTCTGTACCAGGACAAGACCGCAGCCCAGAAGCTTTTCATAGAGGTTGTGTACAATTGAACTGTGTGTCTGAAAAAAACGCATGGACAGATGGAACTAAGGCTCCCATGACCAGAAACCCATTCTTTTGTTGTCTGTGTTTCTGTTGTGTGTGCACGAGCAGACAAAGCTGGAAGAGAGAGTGACGGAAAAAATGTGTCTGTCGATTGTGAACGAGGTGCTTTTGGGGGTTCACACTCCAGAGAGACCCAGCTCTCCGGCAGAACTCTATGTCAGTGAAGAGCAAGAGTTTTTAAGCAAGAACCCCGAGGTAATGTCCTTAAAGCATCTCACACGTCTCTTAGTGATCAGTGGAGGGTTTTTTGTGGTATCCTTGTGACTTCAGCGTTGCCTACAGAGAAAGATCCGGTCAAACTTATATTCCAAATTCATGTCTCACTGATGAACAGACATGTTTCTTAGTACAGAGTGTTTGTGTTCAGTGTTAGTCGCACCACCTCATTCAATGTGAGAGGATGACCCGCTAATCGGTCCATTCACAGTGTTGCTCTTTTTGACATTTTACTAATTATAGCTGCCCCCTTCCCAACCTGGATGTGATGTTGATCCACAATTCTATTATTGCCGTCATCATGTACGGTAGCATATTAACTAATGATAGACAATAACGGGAGGATAACTATCAGTGATGATTATCATCCTGGAGCGTGACATTAATAACTGCTCTGTACATTGTTGTAGTTGCAGTATCTTCATCAGCCAGTGGAGGAGCTAAAGAGACTGTGGCAAGAAGTGCATCCGGAACGCACCTGGGACTTCTCTGTCCATACGCTCCGACAGGTATAGACATTATGTGAGGTTACGGTGTGTGATAAAACGTGGTCAGTGCAAAAAATATAAATTCAAGAAGCAGTTAATTTAGCAGGTTGATCCACAGGCCTCTTTGAATGCACTGCACACCTCTCTGCAGAATGTTATACCATGATGATGCTTTAAAAACATAACACATTTGTCCATTTATTTATTCTCTACTGAAGGTTGTGCTGTCTCTGCGTGAGCAAGAGTCAGCGCAGGAGAAGAGCCTGGCCCAGCTCAACTCCCTGCTTCTGCAGCTTTCTGAACCTTCTCAACTGAATCACCTCCAGCTCACAGCAGCAGCTATCGGGTGAGGCATAAACACACCAGTGTCTCATTTAGCATCTCTGTCATGGCATCTTGGTATGATGTGATATGAGTTCATGATCCACACCTGCACACTTGATGTGGTAAGCCTACGGGTTATTGTAGTGTGTGGTGCCCCCTGCAGGCAGCAGCTGTGGAGGAAACTGCTTGACACGATGGCTGCTGAGGCCGTGATGCTCAGACACCTGCAGGGCCTCCCAGAGAAAGACACATGGATCGATAAAAAGGAGGAACCCCCGATCGCTGATGCCGGTGAGACTCACGGACTTTCAATCAGACATATATTGGTGACGATTCATCATGCTTACTGCTGTGTTATTACATCGCAGATGTGGCCGATAACAAAGGTGGGAAGAGTGAGAAAAAGGGAGGAGCAGCTGCTACAGAGGAGAGGAGTAGGGCGAGCGCCACAATTAAAGATGACAACAAAAGGGAGTCCCAGTCAGCAGTAACTGAAAAACCAGTGCAGGTGAGGGGAGAAAAGGCGTCAGTGTTTGTGACTCACTTTTGTTAATACAGTGACGGGCTATTTTAAAATGTTTTGCCACTGAGTGGCAGCAGACTCAAAAGTGTTTACGAGCATGAATGAAGCGCTACTTCGCAACTTCAAACAAGCTGTCAGTTCGTCATTCATTCATCTGCCATTCAACAAGACAGCGCTTGATGTCTTGTTACTATAGACCGCCTCCTCACTACCCGGCCACCCACTGCCTGCTTCTCACTAAGGCATATACCTACAAGTGTATGTTCTGCTGGCTAGCTTTCTGAAACAATGTGTTATGTGTCATGTGTGATTGTCTGCTTGGTTGAATTTATAGGAAGAGCTCCTGCGTCACCTAATACAACTGTGTAACCATTTGTGTAACAATACTTTTGAGTGTTTTTTGACTAATTCACGCCTCTGTATGCACAGTTGTGGGCACATGTGTGTGTGTGTGTGTGTGTGTGTGTGTGTGTGTCCATGGCTAACCATCTGATATGCAGGGGTTAACGAGTCATTCCACATTCAGTCCTCCCACTAAGTGTAGGAAGCTAATCCTCTCCATCCAGTGTTTTGTCCCCCAGAGAACTCATTATAGTCGCTGAGCGATGGAATACGGTCGTGGCCATTCATGTTTTTTGCTGTGTGACTGATTCAGATAATGAGCAAAAGCTTTCTCCGAGTTCCCATCCATCTGAATGCAAATGATTGTTTTCCTGCACCCATCCTCATCCCGTCCTATTCACGAATCTGAATTTAAGCAAATGTCATCGTGCACGCCGGGATTGAGGATGCTGACTGTGTTGCGTCCTGGTGGCTCAGTTGGTCGTCACATAAACGACGTGTTTATGTGACGACGTCTCTCTCCTAATGTCTCCATTGACAGCCATCATGGTCAAAATAGAAAGACGTGATATTAAATTTAGAAAGAGTCGTGTCTGTGTCTGTGTGTTTTGCTCTCCTCTGTGTGATGGTTGAGTCATAGTAAGGTACTCACAGGGAACCATGGTAACAGCATACTGTGTGAAAATATGCACCTGCTCTCCAACTGTGCATCCAGGGTGTGAGTTAATAGCACCTATAGACCAGTCCAAGCCATCTGTGGTGCACGTATACACACAGCTATACCTCAAACAGCACATAACATCCGATATATTAAACACTGTGAGATATCCGGAAGGTCATTTTTCATGACATAAGATGCACACAACCACTTAGTGTGCTCAGTAAAGTCTGTCTTCTATCTGTCCGTCCTCCAGGAGAGCAAAAAGAAGGGGAGAAGAAGGGAGGACGTGGGGAAACGCAGTAGGGAAAAGCTACGAAAGGAAACGACCTCGCTGACTGATGTCCCCAAAGGCAGCGTCAGTCCACAACCTCCAAATGTAGTGGTGGAGGACGTTTACACGAGGCTCCTGCACAAAAAGGCAAGTCTTTTAATCATCGTACAGTTTTTATTTTGAAGGGGCTCTCACGATAGTTCGGCGTACTCGTCACGAGGAATACTAACCTGTGGCAACAGATGTGTAATATCTGCTTTGACTCTGGAGAAGATTTCTAAAGTTTGGGAAAGTTACCCTGATGATGTCATCTCAGGCCGGGCTCGAGACTCAGAATAGACATTTAAGAGACACGTCTGGTGAAAGACACTGTCCGGCTGCATGGGAAATGTAGGATTCTTTGTTGTGGAGCTTGATCCATACTAGAGATAGATTAAAAGTCATGATGTCTCTGCCTCTTCTTCTTTAATTATGACCACTACTGTCTCTCGTGAGTCCCCCAACTTTACGAACCACAAAATCACTCCTTCTAAAGGTATTCCACAGTCCTGTACATCCTATAAATACATTCATCGATATTTATCTACCTGACAGGTTTATGCACTGATGGAAGACCTGGTGGACAACCTGTGTGACCTGATGGACGAGCTCAACGAGGACGATGAACAGGACTCGCACACTATTAACATGTGAGAGAGGCAGGCACAGGAGCCCACTGAATATATACAACCAAATCATTTGGTTGTTACATTTGGTCCAAATGTAACTAAAACGTGTCACGGAGGATTCCCGAATCTCTGTTTTGTACCCTCTTTTCTTGTGAAATCAATAAACTGATTATTCTTCTGGCACCGTGGATGTGCAGTGATATTCATGATGTGTCAGTCACACTGTCACACTATAGTAGGTTAACAGTACCGCTGACTCTGCAAACGAAGCGCGCCTCTGCCTCTCTTTTACGCTCACCGTTGTGATTGTGCATGCTCTATGGTCTATGCGTGCGTTGGCCTGCCGGTGCCGTATGCGTGTGTGGATGAGGCTGCCCGAGTGAGTGAGAGAGGGAGCGAGCGAGCCGTGTGCTGTGGCTTATCCTCGTCCTATGCGGATTTCACCACTGCCTGCCCGAGCGGCTCGCATCCATCCAGGGTGTAGGCCGGGGGTTCAGACGCCGACATTCCCATTGAAGGAAACACTCACTGTTCGGCTCCTCTCTCGCGTTTTGCCGGATAAAGGAGCGGAGAATCGTGGTTGCCCTGCTTTGCTGATCCCAGCGGAGGGGGATATATTACCGGGACTTGGGGAGGCGAGAGATGAGCAATGGGCAAGGTAAGCGGCACGTTGAGACGACCAGGGGGTTAGTTCCCTGGCTGTTTATTGTGCCAAAGACTCTCAGTATAACTGGGTATATTTAACGTTAGGCTACATGCAGATACAGTGTATGTGGGAGCTGTGTTGCCGACACGTAACACGCAACTGTAGTGGCAGCTGGCCTTGCACGTGAATCTGTGCCACACATGGCAGCTCGCGCAGGGAATCCACCGCAAGAGTGTGTATGTGTGTGTGTGTGTGTGTGTGTGTGTGTGTGTGTGTGTGTGGCGGTGGGGAGGTTGAGTAATGCATTATGTAGACCCACCATGAGCGCCCTCATCCTCTCCATCGCCACCTGAAATATACAGTAGCCTACACCTGCTGTCACATCGCGCATGCGCATCCATAAATGTGGACGACGTGTTGACGTAGGTCCTCTGTGTTTAAGCATGTTGGCGCATCAGACCGGGTCATGCCAGTTCATAAACGAGGAAGTATTTGAAGTTAGTGACGGTCTCTACAGACAACTGTCTCGCTGCAGTTGGGCATCACGACTTGGGTTGGTGATGTCATCAGGTGACTCTTCTAGGAGACGGTCCATCAAAAAATATTTTTGAAGTTATTACACCCAGATGAGTCATTTGAATGTGAAGCTCATTGCTATGAATCAGAAACTATCCAAGTAAAACCACCACGGGGGCTGTCATTGTGTCGAAGGAGTCGTTGCATTACTCACAACTTCCCAGTTGGTCCCTGGATGACGTCAACAGTGCCGTCTGTCTCTGCATGCGACTTTAAGAAATTCACACTTAAAAATGAGCTATTCACTTTTTCAAGAATGTCTTGTTGCTCATACTTCAGGGGGGGATTTTACCCTTGAACTTTAAGAACACAAAAGGGTGTTTGTGCACATTCATTGTTGCACACATGGGTATTGTTGTCATGATATCTTTACCTTTCCTAAGAAGCTTATTGGCAGCTCAAATAGACTCATTCAAATGATTGTTAGTGTTGTTTCTATCTGTTGGGATGCTCTGTGGCCAGCTGGTTGCATTGCTGAGAGAAGAGACTTATAGTGTAGACGGTACAATTCAAAAAGCCAAGTACTGCACTTAAATACAACTTTGAGATACGTGTACTTTACTTGAGTATTTCTGTATGATGGTATACTTTATCCTTCTATGCCACTACATTTCAGAGGAAAATATTGTAGTTTTTACTAAGCAGCTATTGTCACTTGTTATTTTTAAGAGAAAGATTTCACATAAAAACATAATTTTATAAAACATTATGCATTGCTATAGATTAAAGTACAGTGTGAAGTAGTTCTACAACATTAAACTCGTGGTGTGAGGGTCAGGTAAAGGGTTTAAAACAGTTTCAAACACCTTGCGGTAGACAACAGCAGCATTTGATAACCTTTGTATGTGTGTGTGTGTGTGTGTGTGTGTGTGTGTGTGTGTGTGTGTGTGTATGTGTGTTTGTGTACAAAGCTGAAGATGATCCTGCAGAAAGGTGATACTGGTTGAAGTTGCTGAGCTTCACTCTCTTCTTCATGCCCTTCATTTTCTCTGTCTCTGCCTCTCTCTCTCTCTCTCTCTCTCTCTCTCTCTCTGTCTGTGTCTCTCTCTGTCTGTCTGTCTGTCTCTTTCTCAGTCTCTCTCTCTCTCTCTCTGTCTGTGTCTCTGCCTGTCTGTCTGTCTGTCTCTTTCTCAGTCTCTCTCTCTCTCTCTCTCCCCTGCACATGCACACAAACACTCTCAGCCTCGTCCTCCTCTCAGAGTGTTCTGTCTGTGTCCCTGCTGTGTGCATCTTAGTTCCTCTGCACTTCTGCTGATGTTTGCTTTTCGGCTTGTTTCAGCGTGACAGCCTTTGTGAACTGTTGTGGAGCAGCAGTGGACAGTGACATTGAAGTTGATGTAATTGCATGATTCTTGCACTTTTTGGACTTGTACCCCCATAAGTTACACATAAGTAATACCTTTAGGATGTCCCTAAAACATATAGGAACAGGAATCTACAAAAGCACATGGATATTGACAGAGAAAGGGAACAACATCTACATCTGGAGTAAACCAAGTACACACATTATTTCATGTTTCGAAAAAGACCACAATGCCACTTACAGTGAAAAGCCAGCTAACCACAGGCAAAGCATCCGTATCAACCCACATCACAATACTGATCACATCAAACAGTCCCAAAATCATCCGAATGATCTGATCCAGCTCATGAAATGTCGAACAATAACCTTAACGTTTGACCATCACAGATATGTTCTGATACTGAAGTATCACAGGAACCATTAATCGATTCCCTTGTGTCCTCTCTGAAATATGAATTTGTAGGAGAAAATGGGTTGGTTGTGTGTGTGTGTGTGTGTGTGTGTGTGTGTGTGTGTGTGTGTGTGTGTGTGTGTGTGCATGTGCACAGGCAGCTGCATGTGAGTGTTGGCCTGAATAAATGAAGCTGCCAAGAGGCTTCCTCAGACACCTGAGTGCCAAAGCTTTTGTACGACCTACTTCCTAAGCGGGGACCAATTGTTAGCTACTCATTCAGTCATCATGTCATTGTTTGTATTGCTCAGTGCTTTCATATCGACGTAAATAACAAAGAAAGACATCAACGAGTGCAGCCTTTAACTTGACTCATTGTTCTTAGCCATGCTATAGATCTGGCCCTGTGGATGGCAACGTCGCTTATGTTCCCTTCAGGATGAAGTGTGATAACTTTGGCAGCATCAGGTCCAAATTGCTACTTGTCCAAGTCTTTGACCAAATACCTACAAAACTATGATATCTGCTAAAGATAGCATGTTAGCATTGTCATTATAAGAGCCCGAAATCATAGGAAAAAAGCTCCAGAACTTGCCCGAGAATCATCACGTTTAAAAGATTTCTTCAGTTTCAAAGTGTTTCAGTGACAGGTGTCTGTGCACCAACGGGCACATTCCAAACAGGAGCTGCTGATAGATAATTCGGCAGACTTTTTATGCTGCCTCCAGTTGAACATAGCGCACAGCGCTACTCCATGAATCCATAGCAACATTAGACTATTCTGTTTACATCCCAAAGCATTGGGAACAGTTCCAAACATTATTGAGTTTCATAAAGTCCCATCAGCAGGTTGGGGACTAGGGTGAGAATGACATATTAGATTTATTTGTATTCATATATCGTCTCTGTCTCTTTCTTACAGGGGCGTCCTATAACCCCTGACAGAGAAGAGGAGCCTTCTTTGCCACAGCATCCCCCCTCTCCTCCTTTCCTCCTTCGGTCCACGTCCCCCCTTTCAGCCCCTCTCTTCACCTGTTGACTGTCTGTTTTGTCCACTTTCTATCCCTCCGCATCCTCCATCACCTGTCACCATGACAACCTCAGCCCTGCGCCGGCAGGTGAAGAACATTGTGCACAACTATTCAGAAGCGGAGATCAAGGTATTTAGAATCAAAACCAAACTCTCTACTGTCTCTTATTTTTGGACTTCTCTGTCATAAATATGCGTTGCCACTTGTAATTTCTCACTTTGTTTATGATACTGTGACTCCGGGTGAGAAATAACATTATATGCATGAAATGTAAACATGAATGGAAATGGACATCACTGTTCCTCTGCTGGCGCCGTGTAGGTTCGCGAGGCCACCTCCAACGACCCGTGGGGCCCGTCCTCGTCTCTCATGACGGAGATCGCTGACTTGACCTTCAACGTGGTGGCGTTTGCCGAGGTCATGGGCATGGTGTGGAAACGCCTCAACGACAGCGGCAAGAACTGGAGACACGTCTACAAGGTGACCTCATGAAAGATCTCTGTCAGATCTGACTTCTCAGTTTAATTGGACGACTGTGAATCAGTTGCAGAGCAGGGTCGTCCTTCAGTCAGAGGATCGGCGGTTTTGTCGATGTGTCCTCGGGCAAGACACTTCACCCCGAATTGCTATGAATGCGTATTAATGATTAGTTTAGAGTCCTGATGGGCAGGTGGCACCCAGCATTTTAGCCCCTGCCGTCAGTGTATGAATGGATGAATGATGACACGTAGTGTTAAAGCACTTTGAGTGGTCGGAAGTCCATTTACCAATGACAAATCCTCAGTGTATGTGTTTCTCTTACTTTCTGCTGTAGCTTCTCTCTGACCACCCACCACCACTTCCCTCTCTTCACCTTTTCCCGCTTTACAAATTCATTTAAGATTCTTCTCTGACGTTGACATTTGTGGTCAACTATGCTGATCCTCTGACTTTTCCTCTAGCGCCACCAGCAGGTCAAAGTCTTTACTTTTCCTATCAAATATCTCAACATCTACATGCATGGATTGGCACAACATTTGGTACAGATATCCATCTCGCTGACTTTGATGATACTGTGACGTTTACTCTCGGCCCACCATGAGGTTGACCTTTTAGTTGTTGATGGTGTTCTTAACAACCTCAGCTGTACTATGTGTTTAGTGCTGATTAGCAAATGTTAGCATGCTAACAGGCTAAACCAACATTATACCTGACATCCTAGCATTAGCATTGTAAGCACGCTAGCATGCTGACATTAGAATCTAGCTGAAGTGCAGCCCAGCAGAGCCTTTAACGTGGCTCATACCCTTCTTTTCTGTGTCCATCTCGTTGGACGTATCTCTGCGCTGTAGATCGATTCATTAAAATGAATGTTTTTTGTGTTTTGGAGTGTCAGTGTGGTAATCAGCACTTTGATTACAGGCCCTGACTCTGTTGGATTACCTGCTGAAGACGGGATCAGAGAGAGTGGCCCAACAATGCCGTGAGAACGCCTTCACTATTCAGGTACTGGACCTCAACAAGAGGAGAACATCAGCAATCTGAACGCCTCGAGAACAGATCCTCTTTATTGTATGTTGTTCATTTGGATCATCTCTAGCTGTTACCTTGGCAACCACTACTCTTACTTGAGTCCATTAAAAAAAAAAAAACTAAATCAAACAGTTATTCCCTCGTATAAACTCTTAGTTTATGTTTTCTTTTCTTATGAAACTGAGATACCTTCACATTCCTGAGGATCACATTATTGAGGTTTTCCTGCATCTTCTAAACTTGAAAGTTCAAGTTGATTTCTAAAACATCCTCAAATGTCTATTTTCTTTATGTGCGGTTCAGACGCTGCGTGACTTCCAGTACGTGGACCGTGACGGCAGGGATCAGGGGGCCAACGTGAGAGAAAAAGCCCGCCAACTGGTGTGTCTTCTCCGGGACGAGGAGCGGCTCCGCCAGGAGAGGAGTCAAGCCCTAAAGACCAAGGAGCGAATGGCCGGGGGAGGCAGTGGAGGGGGCGGGGGTGTGTATGGAGGTATACCTCCGTCTTACCATCCAGGCAGGCGCACAAGCCAGCCCAGCATGGCGGTGCTGTACGGGGAGGAGTTCAGCCGCTCCAGAGGCTCTCCGTCCTCCTTTAACTGTGAGTATTTGGGTATTTAAATCTATATATCTGTATTCAGGCTGATCCCTAATGAAATGCCTTTTGCGCTGTAGCCCAGCACTTTGGACAATCCTCCACATAGATTATCAATACTGCAGCGTAGGCCTGAAAATATTCACGTCAGCCCCAGCACTTCCTGTGCTCCAGTCTCTATATGCGTCTACTCATGCATCCCCACGTCAGATTCTGACCATAACTCCTCAAGCACCGTCATTGCTTCCTCCCCCAAACTCCCTCGCTTGTTCCCTCTGCAGCCTCGTCCTCGTCACCTCGCGCCGCTTCAGACCTGGAGCAGGCTCGACCGCAGACCAGCGGCGAGGAGGAGCTGCAGCTCCAGCTGGCTTTAGCCATGAGCAGGGAGGAGAGTCAGAAGGTAAAACAACACACACACACACACACACACATACACACACACTTATTATGATAATGTATAATCTCCTTTAGCTCCTCTAGTGGGACAGCATACCCTCCCTCCACACACACACACACTCTTCCTCACATGTCTCATTGCCTCTTGATGATTCCAATAAGGAAAATGTTGTTACAAGCGTTCTGAACATTCGCCCACCTTAATCTAGCTAGCCCTTCCATCCCCTGTTACCATAGAGATGGATGAAGACACACAACCACAGATTGATTTAAGCCTTAGCCGATAGGAGCATGAGCAGGTACACACACACACACACACACACACACACACACACACAGAGAAACACACCTCTTCTTACCCTTCAGTATCAGCATTTATTAACCCTCTAGTTCACGCAGCTTAACTAAAATGCTGATCTGTGGCCATCCAATGAATTTCTTCCTAACTGTTTCCTTCTTCAGCCAGCTTACTCCCGTCCAGGACCACTGGCTCCCAAACACACATTTCTCTTTTCTCACACGAGTAATGTTTAAACGTCCATAAAACATCCTCTGTGTTATCTCTCTCAACTAAATATTTCATCAGCACACAAAAAAGCCACCAGCGCTGCCTTAGTCTTGCTGGGTGCCAAGCCAACCAAACACCGTTTCACTAACGCGGTTGCGTGTGTGCGCACGTTTGTGTGCGCGTCCGCGCTCATAGCGGCTGCGATAATGTTGATGATGTCGCGATGCCGCCCCTGCAGGAGCAGTGCTGTCGCCAAGGAGACGAGTCTCTGTTACAGAAAGCGCTGGATGAGAGCAGGAGAGAGAGTCAGTCGGGGACGCAGGAGGTGAGTTATAAAGATGTGTGTGTGTGCTGTACAGGACGTGTGTGGCCGTTTGCATGCTACACGAGTGTGTGTTTGCATGGAGAGGTGGGCAGGTGCATTTACAGGTGTTTTTTTGGCAGGCATTTAGAGTTTATA
The DNA here is from genome assembly GCF_050575085.1 of Anarhichas minor. Taxonomy (NCBI): domain Eukaryota; kingdom Metazoa; phylum Chordata; class Actinopteri; order Perciformes; family Anarhichadidae; genus Anarhichas; species Anarhichas minor. The sequence continues at coordinate 6,220,018 of NW_027466458.1, forward strand.
GCGCAGACTGGGGTAGGGAGGAAAATGAGACAAAAAGACATAGATCAGTATAATGAGGGAGGTTCGAGAGAGAAACCGTAGAGAGCTGAGAGAGGAGAAAGAGGTGCCTGCTGAATGATAATGACTTTGTCTTGTCTAACCTTGAGCTCAGCATGACGTCTCCCTGAAAGCATACTCCTTATCTTGTAGCACACCAGCTCCTTTACTTATTGGCCTGTCAACAAGCCAATCAGAGTCACCAGCTGTCTCATGTAAAGGTCCCCATGGCTTGTGATTGGTCATATTACACTGCTTATCATAGAAATCCTGGTACTTTCAGGTGCTCCATAGACCTTCTCACTGGTTCTCTGACTGACGTAATTCCTGACACATCCACAAGGACGCTTACATCGCTCCTGCTGTTATAAACGAGTGTTTTCACGACAGTGGCAGTGAGACATTCTGCACATTCATTCATGCTTAAGTGATCTAACTTTTTCCTGGTAAGTCACCAAACCATAAAGAAACACAATCAATCATCTGAAAAATAAAAAATATCAATTTTGGAGACACGTGGTTTTTATTGGACAGTGAAACAGTTGTAACTGACACAGCATGAGGAAAACATTTCATAATGTCTTGTTCTGCTTGATTTACACAATAACCGTATCAGTCCCTATTCTCTCCTCAATAGATCTCAACAGGGTTGGATATGTTTCATCTTGCATGGTTCAAAAACCCATCCAGAAACACAAACCTGTGAATGTTTGTCACAGAGTCACAGAAAGGTTTTGTCTCCCTCTGTAGTCGGCCATGCTGGACCTAGTGGACATTTTTGGCCTCTCATCTGAGGCCCCACGTCAGCCGGGTGACCCTTGGAACTCTGCGCCTCCCGCCGATGACATCACCTCTGACCCCTGGGACTCTGTAGGTGGGTGGCTCATCACACACACACACACACACACACACACACATTCTGTTAGGTTGTTTGTCTCTCATGCTTCACACTGAGTTTTGTGTTTACCGCCTGCCTCTCGTAACAGCGGTCCACTCCAGCACTCCTGTGATTGGTAGCCCTTGGACGGCCCCTCCCTCATCCTCCAATGCGTCCAATCCCTGGGCACCATGTGCTGACTCACGCACAAGTCCCTGGGAAGCTGTGCCTGTCTCCTCCAGTCCTGTTAATCATGCGTGGGACAGCCCAACAGACAGAGGTACCTTTGAGAAACACCAGCCTCATCAGTATGCATATACGTTGTAGTTTCATATACATTGTAGTTTTCAATATCTGTCAATAAAAACTTTAGGATCTGCACACTGGCTAAGAATGTTTTGATAAGCAGGTGGTGATGGGACAGATCCGTTTGCTGATCAGGAAGAGGAGAATCCTAAAAAGCAGATTCCAGAAGTGTCCTCCCCTGAGCCTGCTAGTCCCACAGGTAGTGTAGTACAAGACAGAAGTTCTGTGGCTTTGACTGTACATGTTGATCTTACAGAAGCAATAAGTCTCCTGCATTGACAGTGATTGGAAAGGAAAAACTCTCACTCCAGCACCATGGACAGCAGGTAGCCTGATAGTACACACACTATTATGTTTTCTGTTCCTGATGCAGATGCAGAGTTGTTTGGGGTAAAGGCAGATTCTGACCCATTTGATGAAGCAGATTCCAGGCCAGATCCATTTGGGATGGACCCTCCGGTGAAACCGCAGGTAAATGGTCGAGAGTCGTCCAGCCCGGAGATGTTTGACCTGTCCCGGCTGGCACCCCCGCTCAGCGCCTCACTTACACGCATGTGTCGAACTCCAGAGGCCTTCCTGGGACCTACGGGGGTCTCACTGGTCAATTTAGACGCTCTGATACCCTCCAACCCCCCTAGCAAGATGCACAACAACCCCTTCCTCTCAGGTAACAAATAGCTTTAACTCATGTGCTGTACTCACAGGCACATTATTGTGATATTATTGAAACGTTTCCACTCACTCAACTCTGTCTTCTCAGGTCTGAGTGCTCCGTCTCCCACCAACCCCTTCCACTGCGATCAGCCTCGCCTCACCCTCAACCAAATGCGACCATCCTCGACATCCCCACTGCCCCCCCACGTGCTCTCTTACAGCCCGTCGCTGCCTCTCCCTCTGTCCCACCAGCCACCCATGCTCCCCTCCTCTCTCACACAACCTCCCGCCGGACTCCTGGACCTTCCCTCCAACCTCCCACAGCCCCTGCTCCCCCTTTCTCCTCGTCCGGCGCAGCGCTCCCAGTCACAGACACACAGCCACAACCCCTTCCTCTGAGACCGCCTGCATCTTCCAAGCTCTGCAGAGTTAGATGACAGAATGGATTATTTTTTGGATTAATCAATGCCGACTACAACGAGACTAGTTTAAATGAGCCTGAACTGGATCCTGGTCCGATGTCGTTGTGCACACCTTGAAGCGGACAAAACCCGGACTGGATGTATTTGTGTCTGTCTGAAGCCACACCAGCTGCTATTTACCCTGAACTCTTGAAGAAAAGCTAACTCACACATATACACACACACACACATGCACTCAGGCACACTTAAGGGTGCGTGGACACAAACATGCACACACCACCAAACTAACAGGGTGTCTCTCAGCAGCCCCTTTGATGCCTTTTCCCCATCAACAGTGACAACTCCGAGCACTCTTTGACCACAGAGCCAGAACTGTTCCTTTAGAAGATTGTGATGAAGCCACATACTTTGATTGTCCACCGAGATTCACAAGGATCCTTACCGCTGCTGCTTCACCGACGAAAGCATGAATGCATCCCGCCCCCGAGACTCCAAACTATTCTATTCTGCTGAGCACCTGAGACTAGTTCTTCAAATAAATCCTCTGTTTCTGATGAGTCAAATAGTATCTTGAGCTTTGTTGGCACAATTGAATCATCAAGACAGCATTCAGCACTGTGCAAGAGCTAACTGACTCACATATTCCTCCCTACATGTACACAATGATATCTATTTTGCATTACCTTGTTACCGAGCAAGCTCAACAGTCTCTGGTCCTAAGTCATTTGTGGTAGTAGCCTCAAAAGGATCCAGGTGGTTTCAAACTAGACTAAACCAGCTTAAGCTTTACCCTACGGTCTCAATCTGGACCTAAACTGATGACTGATTGTAACCTATCTGACCCGCGTGCCTGTCTCTACAGCTGACCCACAATGCATTTCCGGCTGGTTCATATTGGTGCCGTAAAGGAGGACCTCAGGGAGACTGCTCTGTCCCTCCTCCAGTGAAATTCAACCTTAGTGAAGTGAGAGGCATTAGTCTACGGATAAAACGACATTTCAGATATCAGCATAAAAGTGAGTGCGGACGAGAATAGATTAAGGAGGAGTGAGGTATAAAAGAATGATGAATATAAATAAGATTAAATGATTACAGACGATGAACTGACGTATTGATAAGCAGTAGCTCCTCTCCTCTGCTCCGCGTTCACTTCTGTGTCAGGGACAAAAGAATCTGACTAGAAGAGATGTTAGATCATCACTGCACTGAACCTGAATGTGAAATGCCTGCCTATAGATACACACAGGCGTAGTACATATGTATTTAACAGAATGATACCTATAAAGTATTATAAAATATTATGCCAATAAATGAACGGTGTTTAAATTATGATTTCTGAAGTGTTCATATGATTGATTGATGGATTATTCCTTTCATTTTAGCAGTCGTAGCAGTCAGGATTACTGAGATAATACTTCTTTCTACTTGTGCAACTGTTTCGTTCTCTTTTATCATTCAGCATTATCGTATAATTGATACGGTTTTGGCCACACTGCTGCTCTTCAGCAAAAGTCAATTAAGGGGCGCTACCTGAGTACCACTGGCACGTCAAAGAATACGCCCAACATGTCAAACTAAAGATCTGATTGGTTGAAGACTATGACAATCAACAATATCGTCCCCATATACTTTAATCTGCAAAGTCTACCTAGAGGGCATCGGGCCTCTCTCCTTACATAGAGACATACGGGCTGAATCTGATTGGATAAAAGCTCTCCTTAAAACAAGCTGTGCTGGAAGCAGAGCAACAGAGGAAGACAGGTGCTGTGCAATGAGAAAATAAGCTAATGGGGAAAAAAAATTATAATACATGTAGTGTATTTGTGAAAAATTATTAAATTATAAAATAGCTATAACTTTGTGATTCTGTTTAGGCCAGCAGAGAAGGCTTAGCTGGCCCTGACGGCCCTCCAGTGATTACATTATTAAGTCAATTTTCTGGGGGACATAAAAGCACCCATACTCAACGTCTCCGTGAGATTGGGACTGAAAGGGCGTCTTTCTTTCTTTGACCACACACTACCAAAAACAACATCAAAGGTTGAATGAATTTGAATTGCTATTAAAGGTTACAATTGTTCACCACCATTCATTAAGAAAGCGACACGCTGTCATCAACAGGAGCCAAGGCAAGAGTTTTAATTGACGCTGTACTTTTGGTGCTCAAGAGAAGATGGAGTTGATAAGATCCATTTCACTCATCGACCACTAGATGGTGCTATTGACACAATGTTTTTGCACCTTGTACCTTTTTTTTCTCGCTATTTAGTGATTGTTTTACACCCAGGATACAAAATGGATATAATTACTCGTCTGTTGGTGAATCAAAGCAGCAGCCAGCACACACAAGTAGGGCTGTAAACAGCAATTACTGTTGAGGTGTTGCACTGTAACAGTTGGTGTTCTGCCATGTGTATGTGTGTGTATGTGTGTGTGTGTGTGTTTATTAAGCCAAGCACTACAGCAGCTGCTTTCACTGATGAGGGCTACACCTAACATTCTCCAAATAGAAAGGGAGCTGATCTTTCTCTCTAGCGGGTAAGAAAGAATATTTTTTTAACATGTAGCATTGCTTATACAGATACATCGAGGAGAAACACAGTGTCGAGATAAAAAGGTAAATTACCTCACACTGCTGAGTCTTCTTTCCTATGACAAATAATTGAAAATGAAAGAAAGACTGATAATGCCATCCTTCGGCCCTGCTGCTGGTAAAACATGGTATTTCCATTTCCATTTAAAAAGGTCAATTACGCACGATTCCCAAAGCGAGACTAAATGAATGAAGGAAATCCAATCATGCCGGTACCCCCTCACACACTCACACACTTCCCTTCTCTTTAATGTCTGGCATTTCTGTCCAAACAAAATCAAGTGCAGTCTGATCACAGATCTAAGCAGCTGCTGGTCTCGACCTCCAGATACAGCAACCAAACTCGTGCGCACATCTGATTTGCAACGTCGCCATGTGGTGTTGATTTTGTGGAGGAAGGAGTCGAACGGTTGTGAGAACGGTTGTGAGAGTGCAGTGTGGAATAAGTTTTGTTGCAAAACAATATCAGGCCCTGTGGACCTGCAGTGCAAGAACCTGGGAAAACTTAACATCCACAGTCAGACGAGGGAGTCATAACCTCAACCTGAACCTCTGAGGGTGAAACATCTGGGTAATATAATTAGCTTTTGGTTAATAGCTCTCTTCAACAATCAATCTCGATCAGCCAGTGCTTTGAAAGAAAGTAACAAAAAAAATCCCACAATACCTTTTGTTAGCTACTTCCGTAAGAACTTTGCACTGTTGCATCTGTACAATCAGGCCAGATTTTCTCTTGATCCCATTTATCAAGCACTCAAGCATGAGAAAGTAATTCCTGATCTCGGCCCTGGTCTGTTGCCCCCCTGGAGCTGTTGTTCCTGGCCTGTCGTGAGGCGTTCGTCCAATTTAAAGAAGCATTCAGAGTGATAAATTAAGCTTTGTCCGACTAAGATGCTGCTGCAATGTGGGAACAATTATTCTCCAGCGAGATCTCTTAACTACATCCTGTCTGAATGGTGCCCTGATTAAGGAGGATTGTGTGTCTGTGTGTAATACAATTCAGGACTTCATTAAAGATAACATTGACGTTAAGCAGCTTACGTTCCTCCAGGCTTTTTAATTGTACATGAATTGTTTTATCAGGACACAAATAAAAAACGAGGATTAATATGACAATAATAGGGGGCCGTCTGTTCTCTGTGCAAAACAGAAAACTCAATTTTAAAAATACTACAAACATTCCATCAATAATATCCACTGACAGTTGCCCCTTCTGTTTTTTATAACTTGTAGTTGCTTTTACCATGTTTTTAAATGTTTAATGAAATCCATTTGTTTCTTTATTTTAATACATTTCATTTTGTTACTTTCTTATTTTGTAAAAAGGCAGATTTACGTTTTCAATTAAATTCATTCAACAAATAGAAATGTATACTTAAGCCTGAAGGTTCATTACTGATCTTTAAAATAACAATTGTCATCAATATGACCACCTGTTCAGGTGAAATAAATCTCACAACGACTGAACAATCACCATGAGAACTGAACAAACTCCACCCGCTAATGAAGGCCATGAGAGGTGGACGAAAGCTGTGGAATTTCCATCAAGTGGACCTTCTGCTAAGAATTACTCATAACTGAATATTGACTAAGACACAAATGATATGCCACATAATGGCCACATACGGGGCCAGGGACGCTTTTACGAAATGTCTGTTAAAATATACAATATTTGAAATGGGAATACTTAAATTGACTTTTTTTAAGATATGTTTTTTTTAGATTAAACTTTTTCTTTGTAGAGAAACGTTCAAAATAGTTGTTTTTTTTAACTTTACACATAGAAATAAACTAAGACAGAAAGCTGTTTTACGCACTGTCCGTGACGTCACTGTTCCTGATGATTGACAGTGAGTTACAGCGAATCCGGCGTCTGTCCGTGTTTTGCACGAGCCAATGAGCGTCCGGAACTCAATGTTTGCGGAAGTGGTGAAGCTGTTGCCCGCGCGCTGCGAGTTTGCACTACACATTAGCTACAATTGTTACTTTGCGCGTCACTAAAACGAACAGAATACCTTTCGAGAGATGACACGTGTGGACATCGATACATTTTACATCGAGAACAGTTAAAACATTTGTATTTTTCTGACATTGTTATTAACGTGTTGCCCGCGTGGGTCACTGCTCGTCTCCAGCTGTCTTTCTCAACGTCCATTCGGTTTACCTCAATTGATTGAACATATTTCTCACATCACATATTGAATCGGATAAACGGAGGTCGGGTCGTTGCCCTGCTGAGGTACGAACTGGAGGTCGACATGAAGCCATCGAAGCGGCTCCGCACCACAGAAGATGAGGCAGACGCACCGGCAGGAGGGCGGGAGGAGGAGGAGGAGGAGGAGGAGAGGGGAGCAGTGGATGTGGTGGGTGATGGACTGACATTAATATAACGTTACTGATCTAAAGGAGGAGCAGCACAGCCGGCATGTTTTTGGATGTGGCCAGCCTGAATGAGACATCTTAGGTGTAAACACTGCATATTTTATCTATTGAATTCACTTGATCATTTGCACCATAATGTAAACACACTTTTCTCACAATGTATCCCAAATCATCTGTGTTGCTGCAACAGTTTAATGAACCCTGTGAACGGACCGATTGTGTTATCCTTTGTGTGTTCACGGCTGCTCGCTCGTGCATTCATTAGTTGCACTGACTGTCTCTGTGTTTTCTGTGCTCAGAGTATTATCGTGCCAATGTACAACGCATCCTGTTGGCTGGATGAGTGTCTGCAGGCCATATTACACCAAGACTTCACTGGAACCACGGAGCTCTCCGTCTTTGACGACGCAAGCACTGTAAGTGTGTTTGTTTGCAGATCTGTAATTTGTCTCAAAATAATGAGACCTCAGTTGAAGTTCAACCTGTGTTCGTGTGTGTGTGTGTGTGTGTGTGTGTGTGTGTGTGTGTGTGTGTGTGTGTGTTCTTTAGGATGACTCCAGGAGAGTGGTGGAGGGTTGGAGGGAGAGGCTGGAGGCGAGGGGCATCTCAGTTGTGATCTCCGGCCACAACTCCGCCCAACCCAGAGGAGGTCAGTAGACGTTTAGGTTGATTATCTTGTCGAACTTTGACCTCAGAAATTAGATTTTCTATCGAAGACAAACGACAGGAATTGATCAGACAGTTCTTTAGGGAAACAAATGTCCATAATATGTAACAAAACTTTGAAACGTTCCCATTTTTTATAATTCATTCTACACAAAAGTCCACTCACTAGCGTTTTCTCGAGCTTTTAAACGTATCTCATGTTGTTCTCCTTCATGGAGAGAGCTCATAACTCCCCACACTCTGACACCTTCCCACTAGATCCTTTACAGTTTTCGGTCGGGTGTTTACAGACAGCTGACTTTGTCTGTTTCTAGAGTTCTAAGTATCATGCTGTGAAGGCAGTTAAAGGAGATCAAGAGCTCAAGCGTTTGCACCTCGAGTTAAGAATATATTGTCAAAAATGCTCATAATTCAGGAAGTGGCTGAGAAAAATTTGTAATTTACGTTTGCGCTCCATTAAAGTAAGATATGTGATCGGCTGTCGACCAAAGAAGGTTTTTAGTTTTAGTAGTTTATGGCAACGTGAAAGAAGTTAGCACACAGAGGCATATACAAATCACACATAAACATACTTTTGTTTTTCAGTGGGATATGCAAAGAATAAGGCAATAACTCAGAGCTGTGGACAATACTTGTGCTTTCAGGATGCGGTAAGTGTGCGTGTGTGTGTGTGTGTGTGTGTGTCAGCCAGAGCATCAGCCAGAGCATGTTTCATAACACGCACACAGTAGTGAGTCAACACTAATTAGATCATATTGGTTTGTCCAAATATACACGCTGTACATGGAGACATTCACACAGAGCTCAGCAGCTCAGTGACTGTTTGACAGACCTGTCACAACGCGTGACTAATGAGCTGAGCGCAGCGTTTGATATATGTGGGTTTTATGTGTTTATGACCACTTGACTGGCAGCTCTGTCTTTGAAAGAGTGCTTTGTCAGCCACAACATCTACATTTATGATCCCTGTTCAGAACCGCTTGAGTTATATAGAGTTTATCAAAGACTCTTTTCTGATAAATAAAGAATAAAAGACTTAATAACAACAAGATTGCTTTCTCAGCAGACAGCCAACTGCTTCTATTTGTTCTCTTGCATTTGTCTACATAAGAGCTAAATGTTCATATCTGTCCTTAGCGGTATTTCTATTTCTGTGAGACCAAAAATAACCGGAGTCATACAGGATTTACGCAATAATGCTGATTCTTATTCTGATGTAAACCTTTTTTCGACCAAACCTCAGATAACATATTTCTTCAAGTGTGTTTGTAGAACACAATCTTATACAAAACCACCAAAAACGTATTCAGAGAGACGGCGCACAGCATATTAAGTTACCCTAGTGTGTACTTGTTGTCACGTGATGCTGAATGCTCACTGTAATAAACATGTGCTATGTGTTTGATTGTCATTTTCTGTGCTCCAGGATGACGTCATGTTGCCCCAAAGAGTTCGTCTGCAGTACGAGGCGTCTTTCCTCCACCCAAACTCTGCAAGTTCTCCCTCAAGTATTTGCTTACTAACTTCCTTTCCTCCTCCTCCCCTCCTCCTCTCCTTCACTTCTCTCACACCCCTTCCCTTTCTCACTCTCACTCTGACCATCTGACCGATCCCTCCCGAAAAAAAACATTCATGGTTGTGTGGGGTGAGCGTGTTTGTGCGCTTGCTTCCATGCAGTTGGCATGCAGAACAGTGTGAGTATCCGGTGTTGACGCTTTCTGTGGCCTGCCAGGTCAGAGGTCAGAGGTTGAGTGTGAGAGGGAAGTGAGGGAGACAGCATGGAGACAGCGGTCTTGCCGCCCTGCACAAACAGCCTGCCTCTTTCTGTTATGGCTGGAATATTTTATGAATAAAAATACGGTCCTCTGTTATGTTATTCAGTTCTGTACAACCTCCTCCTTCTTTATTTACGCTGCTCTTTACTTCTCCTATCCCTCTCTTCTCTCACATTTGGCCTGTAAGTATCAAAAAGGATACAACTGACAGTTGCCTCGGAGTAAAATATTTGTTCATGCTCACACGTTGTTTGTGTGTTTTCATGATAGCT